>NC_058338.1:41590934-42215934 GCF_905475395.1 Chrysoperla carnea | reverse complement strand
AAATTGTATGCTATTAGGATTGCGACCGCTTTATTTCTCGGACTAATATTTTTGAAGATAATTTTTTGAGCACTTGTACACTATGTAAACAAAATTTACAATTTTGTGTATATGGAACACAACAAGAGCAAAAATAATTTACTATATTGGACCGTTAGTCTCTTTATTTAACTAATTTCTAATTTAACGATAATTGAAATGGTAATTTCTTAACATTGATATAAACAACTGGCTTATTAAAGAGGGCTATCAATTTGCATAACAACCATCGATGCTTACTTCCGAGCATCATAATAATGCATTTTTTAATAACAAACTAAAAGCGTTATATGAATACGTCGCTTCGACATACAACTATTAAGTACTTAGTCACGTTAGTAAGACCCATGTCACCCTAGCCCCCCCCCTCACCATCGCAAACCCAATTGGATCAACCCAAAAAATTAAGTGCTATTTATGTGCTAATTAGTTGCTCTATTCCCGATTTTGTTGCTCCAGCCGTTTAGCAGAAATCAACGATTAAAGGTGGGGGGGGCTAGGTTGACGTCACGCTAGCCCCCCCCCCCAAATCGGGATGACGGCACAAATTCAAAAAAAAGTGAATATATGAAAATTTTGTGCTATTTATGTGCTAATTAGTTGCTTTATTCCCGATTTTGTTGCTTAAGCCGTTTAGCAGGAATCAGCGATTAAAGGTGGGGGGGGGGGGTTAGGTTTTCCATCACTTACTGCCCTTTTTTTTCATTGAAAATTACATTTCTTGGGTACTAGACTATATACCAAAATTCATCTAAATCGGTTCATTAGTTTAAGCGCGATTGCGTAACAGACAGGCAGAGTTATTTTCGCATTCATTACATTAGTAAGGATTTGAAAGTTAATACCTACGCATAATATTTTTTATATCACATAATAAACAAATAAAAATTGAAAAACTTTGATAATAAAAAGAAAGAAAAGTTAGTTAATATAGGAAAAGAGAAATTAATAAATAGTAATTATTATTAAAAAAATAAAAGTATTATAAATGTTCATTATTGATATAAAAATAAATGATTTATTGGTAAGTTTTATAATATATAAAATATATTTACTACTATGGTAGTAAAATATTTCTAAGAATTTCAGGAAAATTGAACAACGATGTGTAGAAACCTTGAGAGTTATAAATGTTAGTTTTCACTCTACATATATAGTTAGTATTACATTTAATATTAAAGTGTATACTATAGTGGCAATATTATGGCTTTGTTGAGAGAGTTTGCTAAAAGTTTAGTCAGCTATTGAACAGAAAACTTTATGGGTCAGTAGAAATGAGTGTTACGATAAAAATAAAGAATCATTTATCAAACATACATATAATAAGTATGTAATATATAAATGTTTTATGAAGTTTACTGAATGATCTTGCTTCTACTATTTTAGACACTTTCTTTTATGAGTTTAACATGTATTCCTATTATAAATTGATTGTTTTGACTTCTTTGGTAGATGGAATCTATACGTTTTGATCAAAGCTATCTTATAATTTTCGTGTTACTTTTCCTCTTCAATTTTTTGGAAATTCAATCTGCTGGGTTATAAATTTCCATATTTGTACAGTAATATAGCTAATATATCACAATAGCACATGAACTATAATTTATAAAAATATATTTAATAAAAATTTTAAAAATTAAAAAATTTAATTTAATTTGACATTTACCATTTGTTAAATTTTTACAGAAATCTTTAATTTATGGTTCAAAATAGTGATTATAGATAGAGTAGAACTATGATCATTATTTTTAACCATAAATTAAAGAATTCTGTAAAAATTTAAAATAGTTTTTTAATAATTTTTCTCTATTTTAGTTAAAAATATTTCGAAAACCTTATGTATTAGAGAAATTCTGAATTTGAATTCGAATTCAGCACCTGCAAAAACTATAAGAAATGTCTATCGCATCAATCGGCAAAAAAAAGATTAAACTGACAATTTATACCGCTAAATTATGTTAATTTAAACTCTGATTACAACTTATTAAGGGAAATAAATTTGAATTATTTCATAACACAATAATTTAGTGCATGTCTTGAGAAGAATGCAAATTTTCTTGCGACAAAGCTAACTAAAAACGAACATGGATACAGAAATTTGTTTATAAGAAGCTTTTTACAGAACGATAACTAGATTTACTTAGCAACCAATTATTGTCATAAACTATACCGTTCTAATATTATATCTGTCGATTATTAGTCAAAAATTGGTTGCGATATTTATAATTATTTATAATCGAGACTTCTGTTACAAAAGCTGCTGTCGGATCCGCGCTTTAATAAAACATAACTAACTGTAACAATACATTTGTTTAATCTGTATCTTCAGCTTTTATATAGGTATGTGCTTTGTCGTTAGTATTTATATAAAGTATCAGTAATTATTATTATTTATGTAATGTATAACAAAATGAATAAAATATATATAAAACCACAAAGGTAAAATTAACCATAATAATGAGAGAAACTACATATTTTTTTAAATAAAAATGTTCAATGAATCCAGGTGATTACTTTATGTGTCTTATCTACATGCTTAAATATATTAAAAGGGCTGCAAAAAATTGTGGCATTGACTGTATTCCTTTTTTTGCCGATTACCCTTAAAATTTGCTACAATTTTAAGCTCAAAATCTGTATTTATTTTGTTTTATATTGATGTTATTGAAAAATTCCATCATAATTTTTAAAAATAATCCCTATCCCTATAATTATAAATGTGAAAGAAATGATGTTTGTTTGTTTGTTACGCTTTCACGCAAAAACTGGCGAATGGATTTGAAAGAAATTGTACAACAATATAGCTCATAAATCAGAATAACACATAAGCTATACTTTATAAAGATATATTTTTAAAAAAATTGAAAAAATTAAATTTATTCTGACATTTTACTGTTTCATCTTTGATTATCATTTTAAACCATAAATTAAAGATTACTGTAAAAATTTATAATAGTAAATGTCAAACAATTCATGGCCTTCTTTTCTGATATACTCAATGATTATGCCTATTTTACACTTTAAAAAAATGGAAATTGAGCAAATATTTAGTTGTGTAAAACAATTCCTTTGAGTCTCATGGAAGGGGAATAAGTGAGATCAAGACAGGTGGAGCCTATAAAGCGGTGATTTTTATTTTTAAGCCCAGTGAAGCGATCGGATCTCAAGCTAGTAAAACATAAAAAACACTTGAATAAAATAAGTGTATAAGATTTAGTATATTATATGCGATTAGTCGATAATTTAAACAATTTACAGCTACCAAATTCGCGACACTAACCTAAAACAAGAAAAATTGGTATTTAATAATTTAACAGTAATGTTTTTATCTCTATATATTATAAATGTAAAGATATATGTTTGTTTCGCTTTTACGCAAAAACTAGCAAATGGATTTCAATGAAACTGTACAACAATATAATTCATACATCATAATAACACCTGAACTATAATTTATAAAGATATATATATATAAAAACAAATTTAAAAAATTAAATTTTAAAAATTAAAAATTTTACATTTTACTGCTCCATTTATGATAATCATTTTTTACCATAAATTAAATAAGAGTTAAAAATTGCGGAGAATTTTCATACATGTATAAATAAATTCATTATTTTAGCAAAAAAAATTAGTAAAAACCTTTTTTATATATAAAATTTTCTTTTTTCTCCTACCTATTTGAAAATCGACTATATCTTTAACTGACCTTCAAGGTCAAGGTCCAATCCAAGGTACCTTAGAATCTTAAGTAACATATTTTAGAATAAAGATCTTATTCAAGGGTGGTTATGGACTTCTGGGACAAACTTTACATAAATATATAACATTTGTATCCTGTTAGATAATTAAAAAAATCTCTAATGTAAAAAACTAACAAACAAAACAGTAACAGTAACTGTAGTCCTATATATTTGTGTTGTTTATAAAAACAACAAAAACAATATATAAAACGAAGTGATGGTAGATGTTGGTTGGTTGGTTGTTGTTGTTGGGTTCTAAATCATTTTCATAATGAGTTAGATGGCATGAAATAAAGATAAAAGTGATGAAGAATGTTTTGTTATTTTATATTATAAATATACATTATATAATCATAAATTATATAATAATTGTATACAGACTGCTTTTAAAAACACTAGTAGAATAATCTAAGAATACTGTTGTAAAACACTAGTAGAAGTACTTATTCGTATAATAATGGCTCCTGGCTAATGTTTGTTTGTTACGTTTTCACGCTAAAACTAGCGAATGGTTTTTAATGAAACTGTACAGCAATATAGCTCATACTTCAGAATAACACATGAGATATAATTAATAAAGATAAATAAATAAATTAATTAATTAATTAACTAATTTAACTTGACGTTACCATAAATTACAGATTTCTGTAAAAATAGTCAATATAAACTATTTCACGGGCATCTTTTCTGATATACTCAATGAATAATTACGACTATTATACATTTCAAAAAATAGAAAACCATACATATATTTTACCTGTGTAAAACAATCCTAACCATTATTTCGAGTGTTATATCAACTCTATCTCGGGTGGGTATCAACTCTAGTTTTCTATAAAAATCTTGAAAATTTTGGTGATTTAATCAAAAAATATTTTAACGTTAATAGAACAGGTTCTTAAAAGGAGTTGAGAATGCAAAATTTAAGAATATCTCAAACGATTCAAGATAAACGGCTGAAATTATTCGTTAAGCATTCAAAGTGTCTTTAATACGGAAAGTTATATTTGAAATAGTTTTTCAAAATAATTACTATAGTTTTTAAAAAAATTCGATTTTTGACAAAATTTGAAAGTTTCAATTTTAATTTTTTCTTAAATTTAAGAAGATTTTTGTGTTTAAAGTTCTGAAACAAAACATTTTTTTTTAGGGAAAAGATTTCAAAATTTTGATAATTAGACGTAATAATTTGCTTAAATACGAAACTTAGAGAAAAAGTGTTAAATTGAGGATAAGTTGTAGAAAATTATGATTCTTTAGCTATATAAATATTTAAACTTCACTAATATGTGACAGGGAAATTTTCAAAATTAAAATTGTCGTAATTAACGTAGTCCTTTATAACTAACAGCCAATCGGTCTCCAACGCCACAAGGAGACCTTATACCATTCTACTCATTTGCACATTCTTGAAATTGCTCTAAAATTCCAAAGACATAAAACTAATCTTGAATACGCCAGGAGTTCGTAATCCTATATCTGTGGTTCTAGATGCAGATTATTTCGTTTTCAAATCCGTACCCGCGGATCTACATATTTGCTCATCCGGGACATGCTTTTTTTGATAATGAAATACTTGTTTCTTATTTAAAACTCTGTTATCTCACTGATTTTAGGATGCAGTTGTTTTAAGTTTAGTATTAAGGACCACTTATTCCATATTTAAAGATTAAATTCAAAGAATTATTTGATAATTCATAAAATATCGTGTTTGTCCGTTTAATCAGTTAAAAATTAATCGAAATATGTTATAGGTTACAATGTTCGAATGTATGGAATTATACATATATATGAATATATGATATTCATTATTTATGTGTTAACGGATAAACATAAAAGCCTTAGGCTATTGAACCCTTGTATATTATTGGTTTATTTAGACAAACTTTGATTAGGTTATATAACTGTGTACACACATACATATACCGGGTGAGGTAAATAATTGTGCGATTTTGATAACCCTGTTAAACGAAAACTTAATTGCATTTTAGAATATTACATAATTTTATTTTCAATTGAATTATAAATTAAATTATGTAAATTGTATTTTTAATAAAGTACTATTGTCAAATGGCTCTTTTAAAGAATTTACTAAAAAATATGCAAGTCACTTCATCATCTGTAGAATAAGATTTTAATGATCAAAATGGGCATAAAATCCAGCATAACATCCTGGAGTATAAAACAATAAATAGTTTTCTATATGTCTCGAAAACTGTTCATATGATTCTTTTCAAAACCAACGTATTGAATTTTAACATCATTTTCAAAATTATACATTTTACTGCCCTACACTATAAATGTAATACACAGACATAAATGCGAACATCAGTCAGATATACACATAGATAATCTGATTGATAATTTAAATGACTAAAGCAACCCCGAGAATAATATTGACTGAATACATTGTGGAGAAACGCAGCCGAACATACACATGAACCAATGGGTTTTTTAACAAGCTTATATAATAGGTAAAACTGTTAATTTAATCATTTATTGGTAGATTAAAAAATTTTTTTGTTAATTTATATTTCGAAGCTTTGATATTATATTACATTTGTATCAAAATATTTCTTTCAGTCTAAAAAAATTATTTGTGACATCGTGAAAATTTTTGAATATTTACTTCCAAACAATTGAATATTATATATCGAAGATTTGGGAGAGTTGTAATTTCTACCTAATTTCACCCGCGAATTACAATCTCGATATCTTGAAAGCTATATCAAACTAATTTCTATCTCTCTCATCAAGAAAGCCATATCAAAATGATCTCTAATTTATCCATACTGTCTCTTCAAATTTTCTGATTATATTGAGTATTATTCTGTCTAAATCTCAGTAAAGATACTCCGAATATAATATTTTCATTAGAATCAAATAATTTGACTCTGTCAGGCAAAAGTTTTAAGTACAAAAAAGGTTTCGCACCATTTTTCACAATGTCTTAAACATCTTTAATGTATAAAAGTTCCCCTACCACAAAGTGGATGCTCACATCTTTCACGAAATGGATCTGTTAATTGGCTTCCAGAATCGTACGATCTAACTCTATAAGCCTATTTTCTTCGTATGAAAAATCACTATAATATCCAGAAGCAGTTTAATACGTTAATATTTCATTCCACGAATTGAATTATTTTTGTAAACTAATGTTCATACATCGATTTGCACATTAAATGTGATTAAGATCTCATTGATGGAGCGGTTCCACTATTAAACGGCAACTTAATTTAAAATGAACCAGCTCAAATTATAGTTTCACGCGTTTAATAGATAACTAGAAATAGTTGATGAAAATTCGATTCAAAAGCTCTATTTTCCCTGCAATTTCATATGTTTTATAATCGTGTACGACAACTGTTTCATAGTATGAGTGTTTTTTTATAAGTAGAGATAACACAATTACAGTAAAAATTTTAAAACAGGAAATAAACAAAACTCTTTAATAGAATTTTACAAAAATCCGGTAGAAATAGCGAGGATAGCAACATTCTCTTTTGTAGAGACTTTATTGTTCTAAGTTTTTTTATATTCTGTACTTTTTCGTAGATATTTAAAATACGAACCATTCTGATCATTCAATTTTTATATTGTTTGAATATTTTGTGTTGTATTTCAACGGGTAACAGTTATTAAACCTATAAATACATATAAGATGATATTATTAAAGAATACAACATAATAATGCAGTAGAATTTGATTGATTACCATGATTTTGATTAACATGACACTAAACCATGGATTGCATCGCATCATAGCTTGTAGTAAATAAACCGAACGAACTCTAATGATAGAATGCACTTGACATGACAAAACAAATCAACCATTGCGGTGATGTTTTAAAATAAACTTATGTTGGTTGATACCATTCACTTGATTATTACAATTCAATATTTATGTAAATTAAACAAACACATGGATGGTACATCATCATCAATATATCCCTATCATTATAGTAAGATCGCTGACCGTAAAAATTGTCTTGTTTTTATACCATGTATATAAAATATACCAAGGTATACTAAGTTTAGTCCCAAGTGTATAACGCTTAAAAATATTGATGCTATGAACAAAATTTTGGCATAAAATCACCTAATTAGTGCATTTCCGGTTGTCTGTCTGTCTGTCTGTCGTCTGTCCGTCTGTCATCATGATAACTTAAAAACAAAAGAAATATCAAGCTGAAATTTTTATAGCGTGCTTAGGACGTAAAGGTTCAGTTCGTAAATGAGCAATATAGCTCAACTGGGTCTTGAATCCGCAGTACCCATCTTGAAACATTTTTTTGAAACATTTTTTCGTAAACATCACTGTTTACCCGTGAAAGGGAAAATTATGCGCAAATTGTATAGTATGTATTATATGGCAATATCATTTATATGTGTGTGACATGTATGTATGTGTAATCTGACAGAGTAATCAACACTGTCTATACATGGTATTTCAACAATTTACTCAGTCAATTATATATATATATATATATATATATATATATATATATATATATATATATATATATATATATATATATATGTATATATATATATATATATATATATATATATATATATATATATATTTTAATATAAAACTTTAATTAAGATAAGAAAATTAAATTTATTAAATAAGATAACATTTTTGACTTGTAATCATAATAATATTTTATTTTGTGAAAGCCGAAAGACAGCCAGCTAGCTAGAGCTGTTGTATAAATAGATAAGTGAGCACTTATACAATAGTACGGTAGCTGCCTGTGTAAATTGTTTTGCGTGCTTCTTCTCATCTTGCTGTTGGTTCGCTACACAAAAAAATTTATTTACCAATCATGCATATTACATATAAATTAAAGCACTGAAATTTTGACAATCGCGAAGATAAAACTAATTCGTTTTTAGTCTATCAAAAATAGCTAACAAATTTTTCATTAAATAAAAAACAGTTTTCTTCACTTTTTATTATCGAAATTCATGATATAGTATAGGAGCTCGCAACGTTTTCGAGAGAGAATTTTATTATTGCTGATTTTATAATATGTGTTCCCCTTGCTCTTTCTGTTAGAGCTTGGGTGGTCTGGCTGCCGGAAGTGGTTGCGTTTAGTACTGCACAGCCTAAAAGTTATGAAAAATAAATGACATTTGTTGAATATTTATCTTATGTTATGTCTTGTTGTCAAGTATGGTACATGCCTGTGGCCGTTAAGGCGCTAGCTTAAATTATTTTAGTGATTACTAATTCCGAGTTCGAATCCAGCGGCAGTCATCATTTTTTTTTTTTTTTAAATTTATTATATTATTTCTATTGAATTTTTTTAATTTATTTAATTTTTCTTATATTGAACGTTTCTTATTTTATTTTTTGATAATTCTGTACGGTT
This sequence comes from Chrysoperla carnea, assembly GCF_905475395.1. Lineage (NCBI taxonomy): Eukaryota > Metazoa > Arthropoda > Insecta > Neuroptera > Chrysopidae > Chrysoperla > Chrysoperla carnea. Next base: position 42,206,772 of record NC_058338.1, on the reverse strand, counting down.
TTAATTACGAGTTAAATTTTTAAGGCCATATATAAAAATAATAACAATAAAAATCGACGCATTCTTCTTTCTTTAAAAAATCATTGTGTCCCATTTCTGAACGCAAAGGGTAAAAAATTCTAAACTCAACCACCTCCTCTATTGAACAAATTCAACCCAATAATTAAAACTTCGTAACTAAGACGATACAGAGTTATCACAAAATAAAATATGAAACGTTCAATACAATAAAAATTAAATAAATTAAAAAAATTAAATAACATAATTGAAAAAAAAAATGGTGACCGCTGCTGGATTCGAACTCGGAACTAGTAATCACTAAAATAATCTAAGCTAGCGCCTTAACGGTCAAAGCCATGTACCACACTTGACAAAAAAACATAACATAAGATATATATTCAACAAATGTCATTTTTCATAACTTGTAGACTGCGCAGTACTAAACGCAACCACTTCCGGTAGCCAGACCACCCAAGCTCTAACAGAAAGAGCAAGGGGAACAACCGACGTTGCGAGCTCCTGTACCAATAATCGCGTTAAAATTGACGATTGACTGGTTACTTTTTGTATTTACTCAGCCCTTATACATGTATGGTATCAGCAGGCAAAATGTCTAAGTAAAGGGTTACAAAATTATAAAAAAAAATTTTAATATTTAACATTGATTCCATTAATATTATCGCTTTAAGCGTTTATTTTAATATCTGATTTATTAAAATATACATAGTTTATGATTAAATCTTATTTATGGTTTGATTACTGAATCACCAACTCAAATTCGGCTGTTATAACTTTAATTGAAAATATATCTATGAAATAAATATCTTCAAACAACTTACTTTTATAATAAATTATTCGAAATATTAAATATTTTTTTTATTTTATTTTTTTAATTTTAAATATACATTAGAAGAATTATTGTGAACGTCGTTTTTATCAATATTATGTTCTTGTTATCTCTATTATTTAATTTTATTTCGATGAATTTCTCCAAACATTTACTAGAAGTACCCACATATGTTATGTAGTATAATCTGTTAAATATCTGGATGATCGACCTTTGCTCGGTATTTTTTAAGTTAAAAAGACACAAATTTTATCACTAATATAAAACTCCACATAAATACCAATTTGAATGTCCCAGTAACGTACTTTGTAACGTTAAATACGATTTACACCAATTGATGTCAGGAAGAGTCACATTTTGCAGTGTATGTTTTAGTTTTTCATGAATTAAACGACGTGTTTTCAAAATGAAAAACCTAGCTTGATTGACTTTTCGCCCTAAAAATCCATGCATACTCACTTTCATGAAAATTGTTGGAGCCATTTCCAAGATCGTTGATATATATTTATTTATATACAATGTGTCCCCGGATAGAGGTAACTATACTTGTAAATTTTCTTATTTTGGCATCACTATTTTTTTTTTTTTTTTTTTTTTTTTTGTAAACTACACATCGTATATAAAAGTTGACAAAATGTTACTAAAAAAAGTTACTCGAAATTAACAATTATGACTCTATACTAAATATCAAGAAGATCTTTCCAACTTTGCCAACTTTGACAATTCCATTCTTAGTGAATGTTTATCCGAGAAAATAAATTTTCTTTTTAATTTTCTAAACTAGTTCACAAAACAATACACCCTCGAATAGTACATGTTAATTGATTTATTATTATTTTCTTTCTAACGTTTTTTATAATTAGAGCTTTTGCTCAGATAAAAAATATTTCTACAATTAAAGTACACGGATCTTCTTGATATTTTGTATAAAATCATAATTTTTAATTGCGAGTAACTGTTCTTAGTAACATTTCGCATTTAACATTAACTCAGTCAATTGTTTTTTCACTAGTTTCTGTCACATTTGAAAATTGGAAAATATTTATCAAGTATATTAAAAGAAGTGATATTTCCAACCACTGCCAATGTTTATTAATTAAACATAGATCATTACAAACATAGATAGCACAGATGAGTATAAAAAATAATCTGTAATGTAAACATATTTTATTGCAATAATCTCTTATAAAAATATAAAATTAAATAACACAAATATTAATAATAATAATAATAATAATAATAAACATTGATGGTATATATTTATTTACCTATATAGAATCTAATACATTAAATTCAAACTAGTACATATTGGTAATCAAACAGGGAACACATATAAAAGCATGTTGTGTATTCAAATATGATATGAAACCCTCACAAATGTAAAATATCCATCTATGTATAAGCACTCATTGTACAGTTCATTTGTATACAATAGGAGACGAATTGTAAAGTGAACGTTGTAAGTACAGTCATCGTTTTAAAGCTTTAGAAAGTTATCGAGCCTTCCAATGCATTATAAGATTGAGCCCTGAGTTCTGAGCAGACACTCAATTTATAATACAGGGTACGGTTTATTAAGGTATTTCGATGGAAATGATTCAAAAATTTTTTTAATGAAAACTTCTTTATCGACGTCGGGCACTTTTTGGTAGGGGAAAATGTTTTGGGTTCGCGTTACTGACAGGCTTATAGCAGTATATATGTAGCTATACAGCTGACGTATTGTGTAACATTAGTGCTGCGTATATAAAAAGTACATTGAAATTTATATAAATACAAATACGAAGCAGAAATCATATGATTGTATATTAATTGTTATTTCAATTGAATTGTATTTATATTTATACCATGTATATATGAAATATACATAGTATTATAAGTTTAGTCCCAAGTTTGTAACGCCTAAAAATATTGGTGCTACAAAAAAAAAATTTGGTATAGGTGTTCATAAAATCACCTAATTAATCCATTTCCGGTTGTCCGTCCGTCCGTCCGGCCGTCCGTCTGTGGTCACGATTACTCAAAAACGAAAAGAGATATCAAGCTGAAATTTTTACAGCGTGCTTAGGACGTAAAAAGTGAGGTCAAGTTCGTAAATGAGCAACATGGGTCAATTGGGTCATGGGTCCGTAGTACCCATCTTGTAAACCGTTAGAGATAGAATAAAAGTTTAAATGTAAAAAATGTTCCTTACAAAAAAATAAACAACTTTTGTTTGAAATATTTTTTTGTAAACATCACTGTTTACCCACGACTCACGAGGGTGTTAATTAGGTACAAATTTTATAGTATGTATTAATATAGGAATATCAAAGTGAATATCTTTTGTTATTTACATGACGTCAAAAAAAACAAACGATTGCGCATCAACACTTGCGCATTATATGAGAATATCAGTTAAATATGTCAGATATGTATGTATGTGAAATGTGACAGAGTTATCAACACTGCCTATACATGGTATTTCAACAATTAACTCAGTCAATTGTTTGTTTTCACTTGTTTGTCATAATCTTGTACAGCCCGTTATATATTTAAATAATAAAAAACCATATAAACATGCATATAATTGTTGCTATAATCTATAAATCATTTTCTTATACGTCTTTCATGAAAAATGCATTTCGATTCTCTTTCGGTTTATGAGAAATTAACTTAATTTAAGCATTGTTGTTTTATTGTCTGAGGACCATATTCATACAAATTTTTGACTGTACACGGTAGCGAAGAATGCACGGTAGCGCTATTATAAATACCATTTAAAAAAAAAATACGCTTTAGTAACTGGTCGAACTAAAAAGTAGAAAATAATTTCTATAATTTAAAAAAAAAATATTTTTTCTACTTTTTAGTTCTGCAAATTACAAAAGCGTATTGTTTAAATTTTTTAAACTATTATTTATTTTCTAGTAACAAAGAAACAAACAAACATGCTTACTTTCACATTTATAATATATAGGAATGTTCGTGAATCGTGAATCTTGAAGACAAAGCTATTAAATGAGTGGTAAATATATTTGACCTAAACTGTAGGTAGGTGTGTGTATTTGCATTTATATATTGATATAATGTTTTTAGTTTATATTGTATCCAGTAAATACTATGTTTATTGTGTTATAAATATTAGAAATTCTGATTATGAAAATGTTAAATGGAAATTTAGGATACCTATATTCATAAATTAAGTATATAATAATTACTTCAGATACTCTTATTTGGTTAATTAATTAATGTTGGTACATATACATATATCATAGAATTTATAATTTATTAGTCTGTGTTCTTTAATGACCTTCAACCATTTATAAAATTAAATTACCTAACTATCCCAATAAAATTCTCAATGATAGTAAACAAAAAATGTTATTATTTACTTTGATGCAGGTACTGGATCAAGTAGATAGATTGTATATTTTCCAAAGTAGTCGACCATCTATCGTAAGAACCATGTCTTCTATTCTGTTTGCTTGATTAATTTATATTTTTATTAATACAAGCAGAAAACTCAAAAATTTAGGTTAACCCCCTACGAGTTTTATATCCTACTCCACAATTTAAGCGTCATTTTTTATAAAAATTGTAAATTATTCCTTCAGACGTACATCCACATAAAAATAATAATAATACAATAAAAATGGGGACTAGCCTCCGTTTTTATGTAAATGATGACATTTTTAAAAGTACTAATTGACTAAAAAATCAACCTTTATTACGGCTTCTTCATATACCACCAAGTAAATGGGCTTAGTTTTAAAACCTTGCCCAAGAGTACAAACTGGTTATTTTTCCTCTATTTTAAAAAACCCTATACTGCCAGCTGTCACGCTGTCTCTGCATTTTCATTGTCTACACTTTACCACACAACTAGGACAACAATAAAATCTTACGTTAATTGTGTAACACTTTACAATCATTTTTGGCGAATTGCCGGCAGAAATGGTGATATTACTTTTGTACTGATGATGTAATTTTTTTTAAATTTCCTCAAATATTCATCGATCCTTCCTGATAGATGTCAAAAATGATCATCGTTAAAATTTGTGCAATGTACAATATTTTGAATTAAAAAAATTTGTTTTTGTATTTTTGAATCAGTTTTAAGCAAAAAAGTACTCGTGTGATTTTTTCTCTAAACGCTTAGTTTTCGAAATAAAAATTCTTGGAAAACTAAAAATACATAATTTTAAGAAAAAAATGTTATTTTTCAGTCTCTGAGGGAAATCGCTCATCTAAGGCAACTCCTGTGCTACGAACTTTTTTTAAATTGTGTCATATTATTGTAACGGAAAGCATTATCGATTTTCGAGGTGATAAGAATAACATTTTCCAGAAGAAAGTAAAAAACGTTTATTATTTTTTAGAAGGCAATAGTTTTAATATAAAAAAATTATCGACTAGTATAAGTATTTGGAATGAGTAATAATTCATTCGTTTTTATTAATCTTGTAATAAATCCTTCAATCACTTATTTATGAGGAAATAAATATTCCTTTTTAAAATATTTTAGGGGAAGCAACACAATGTTAAGAATGTGCATGTGGAAAAATGTTGACAGTCAATAGGTATTAAAATTCTTATTTAAGCCAATCTCTTTTATGTTTGATTGATTTACTGTTCAACAAAAATGTTTACTACCTCATCTTGGATGTTTGAGGAAAAAATGAGAAGAAACGATATAAAAATTAATTAAAAACGGATTTAAAAATTTTTAATAGCTGCATTTGGTGATTGGTTTTTTACAACGAGGATGAATACCACCAGGGTATTTACACAATTAACTTCATTAACTTCACTTTTTTATAATATTTTTGTCTTTGTGTTGGTACGTATATAAAACGAAGAAGTAGAATAATCAACATCACGATTTCAAATTAATGAAGAAATCAAAATATCGATTATTATTTCGATGAATTAATAAATATTCTAAATTGGGTATAAAATTTGATTAAAAACACTATATATTTTAGATAATATTGAAGAACAGCTGCACGGTAGTACTCGAATAATTGAATAATAATTTTTAAAAGTGTGTGTAAAAAAAATTCACCAATAAAAAATTTGTGTTTTTAAATATTTGGTTTTTAATTTAACATTCATGAAATACTTTATACAAAATACTTTGTGGTTTAAATCAACATAATCAAGTTCGAATATTGATTTGAATAATAAAAGCTACAAAATTTTTTTTTAATGAGAATTTCATGATGTTTACATAAAATGTTTCAAACAAAAGCTTTTTTTGTTATCAGGAAAATTGTTTACATTTAAACTTCTGTTCAGTCTCTAACGGTTTACAAGATGAATCCTACGGAACCAAGACCCAATTGATTTATATGTTGATCATTTACGAACTTGACTTCACTTTGCACGTCCTTTAGCATTCTTTAAAAATCAGTTTGATATCATTTTTCGTTTTTGAGTTATCGTGACGACAGACAGTCGGACAACCACGAATAAGACATCATTTAAATTTCACAATTGGAGATGAATCGGAAAATATTTCTTTTCATTACCGACATATTCTTTTGCTTTCTGAGAAAACTTCTTCTGAGAGATTCAAAAACTTTTTCAAGAAAAATATATTTTTAATTTCTAAAAAGATCGGTCATTGTTGGTCATTTCTTTCAAAACAAATTGATAATTTAAATATTGATTTTACCCTTTCTTTAATAAAATACAGAACATTTATAAAGCAATAACTGAACCTACTGAAGAAATAAATGCATTATAAAACAGCCTAAAGGTAATCAAAATTATTTATAAAATATGTAACATAAAATCAGTTCAGTAGAGTTTGAATAATATTTGTATTTTATATTAGTCCACGTCTGAGAAAATCGCTAAGAGTTCATGACCAACACAAACCCACAATCATAGATTCCAACATTAGTCCGTTGATTGGATTGAAAATAGACTGCAGCAATTAGTAAGGCAAAATCACTATGATATTGCATCATCTTAGAATTTATTTTCTAAAGAAATTTTTTAATAAATGAATCAAGGCTTAGTTGCCGTTTTTAGCATGAAAGGTACTTTGTGGTAATGTTATAAACAAAAAACCAACATTTTTGATTTTTCCTGGATAAGATAAGGCTACAGAACATGTCTAGGTTAAAGTGATCTTTTAAGAAAATCATTAAACTTTTTGACGCCAGCTACCCGCCTTTTATGGCCGCCTAAAGTATAAATTCTTACTGGGCTATATAAATTATAAATTCAAATTCAACATGAGAGAAGTAAATAGTTTTTTATTTATATATATTTTTTGTTATTAGTTGCTTGCACATAAAACAACAAACGTCCAGAAAAGGGCACAGAAAAAAATGAAGCACATAAAAATTATGGTAAGACAATGCTTTTATGTTTATATTAAAGAAAGTACGTTTAGTTGTAATTTACTTTGAAACATCCAATTTATTTTGACAAAATATATTTCTATTTTTTATTAGGTCACAAAAGCAGATAACTATCTACGCCAATGGCATATTTGCCAGCCTGCGCATATGTTTACCCTCAAATATACACAACTACATATAGACATCCTACATTCGCTATACGAATATATGGTAAACTTCTATTACACCATGGCTAATATCCTTTCTATAACACAGGGTATTTCTGAAATTGTGGTTCCTATGCAATAGTTTTGAAAAATTTTATGTGGATAAAGAGCCATTGGCCAGCATTCTTGATATCTTGCAGTAATGTAAGATATCGCTATTTTGCCAATTATTTTTGAGATTATTTTTAATAAGATTTAGTTTTGCTTTGTTTCATTTAAAAAAAATTAATTTTCAAAGACTGTGGCTGCGTTTAAGTATTTGTTTGTAGCGTCATTACCAAAAGTTTGGATCGATTTTAATGCGTTTATTGGGAATCATTCTTAGATAGATTTCTGTGTCAGCTGTATGAAGTTTAACCATTTTAACGAGTGATGATTTAATGACTGTGTGGGCAAAGTTTTGGGGGTAAAATATTAAAATTTACACTTGATTTCATAATAAATCTCTAACATAATAATTTTTAGGCAAAAAAAATTGCTTTTAAACGAGGATTTCTTAAATTTGATCATTTCACTCTTCAGGTTATCAAGAACATTCACTTTATTAAAGGTTATGTGCTACAAGTACCATAACTCTTTTTTTCGATCTTCTGACACATATGGCTGACTATCAAGGAATTTGCCCATAGACATAAGAATAATAATAATAATAAATTGTATTGCCCAAAAGATGTGTTAAATTCGTATAGGCTCGTCACAGTACTCCTACTAAGTCACAGAACTAATATGTTTTAAAAAAACAAAAATATTTCCGTGATTTTTAAAACACCCAGTACATTACTATTTATTCTGTCTATTTATTTTTATTTTTTGTATGTTTTCTCGTTTTTCTTTTTATTTTTGTTTCAATTTATTTATCTCTCTGGCATTCATTATCCTGAAATGCACAAAAACCTTACTAACTATCGTTAGATGAATGAATGTTGTGTACATTCGGGCTGCGGGTAACCCTTATAAACACTACCCAACCCCCTCAATATACATGTGTGTGTGTATGTCATTTGGCTTGTCAGGAACGGTGACGTATATATTGTACACATGGACTATTTTCAGAATACCAAGGCATCATACGTATATATACAGTACGTTTTTTTTTACGATTTCCAGTTGATATTTTAATATTAATAAAATGAAAGCGATAGCCGGACCTTTTCCGTTTCCCGTCGTCCGTTTTTTGCGGACGTAGGCAATGGAATATTTGACTGAAATTTTGTTTACTTCTTTTTAAACAGAATATTATGTCGTGGAAACTTTCGATGTTGAGTTTTCAAAAAAAAAAATCCATTTATAGAACACCTGTGCCCATTTTGATCAGTTTCGTCGAGACCACTGAAGTTACAGTGCACGTTCACAAGTGCATTAACTGTAGAATACTGATTTAGGGCTGCTTGAACATCACATTGTGCTCTTCCCTTTAGAACTTCCTTGGTAGTGGATAACATCCGAGGTATCTAATATTTTTAATTATACTTTTATACGTACATGCACGTATCGATATTGAAAAGTTTCAACTTTCACAACCTATTGTAAATATACCTACGCTGGTGGGCACTGACACGTTGACAGAGTATACTTCGTTCAAATAATTTAGGGTTGTTGTCTCGCTATGGGCATATCGAAAAACAAAACTAATTGAGTGAAAGTATACTTATTAAAAATATAATAATACATTTACCATTAAAAGTCGAATTGACCATCTCTAACTCGAGATAAATTCAAAAGTTCAGATAATTACCATGGTGAGGTCGCTCTATTAGTTCAGTTGGTTAAGGCGTGACCATTTCTGTCCGCGGTATGCTTAGGGTAGCGGGTTCGATTCCCGCCGTCGCAATAAAATTAATTTAATTAATAGTTGTGATAGGCTGGTGTAGTGCATGGTATATGCATGAAAGAGGTGCACTCAGCCTCTGAAAATGAGGAGCTGATAAATGAAATTATCAGCGGCAAAGGTGGTAAAACACATATATATTATCACAATGGGCTCTATAGTCTAAGTGTGCCCTTCGTGGACAACCAATATAACGTAGCCTACCATGGTGAGCAAAGGAAAGTTTGTGTTATGTTGCGTTTTTAACAAGTTTTTTAATTCTAGAACAAAAACTAGATTTACGATATTTTTGAGTTTAAAACAAATCAAAATAGTTGACCGCTTCATTCTATGGATGTAATCACTCAAAGTTGTTTCAATTTTTTGTATAACCGAAAAAATTATATTTAGAGTATAATTAGTATAAGAGAGATGTTTATTATGTAAAGAATCACATATGTTTTTTATTATTATTTATCATACAGAATACATACAGTACAGTACAAGATAGTTAAAAGCATGTTAAAACTATTACTATATTTGAATATGCATGTGTGTACATACATACTCAGGATGTGTATACACACATATTATTGCTGTTGAATTAAGCAACATTTTTGTGAAAATACATTTATATCTATGCAAACTAATAAATTAATGTTTTATTTGATAGCATAATAATAAGATTGGAAGAAGTCAGATGTTCAGTGTTATTTTACGCTCAAAGTATTTTTAAATTACATGAAAAAACTTATACCTTTTCTTAACTTTCTGTTTACTTTTTTTAAGTTTAAAGTAAATTCCTTGACAATCCAAAAGTGACCGTACTGTATGTATTATATGGTTACTGCTTTCTGCCTTTTGTGTTTGTTTTTGTAATAAATTATCTGAAAAGGAAATATAAACTTGAAAACATCAACTATTAACAAAAGAAAACGAAAATCTTTTCTTTTATTTTTCTATTCTTTAAATTTTTCTCCAATGTTTTTTTTTTTTACTCTCGCAACAAAAATACTGAAGTTTTTTTACTTGAATTCATTCGTGTGTGTATTCCCAATCGAAAATAAGCATTTCTTTTTTGTTTTCGGTTTTCTATTTTTAGCCTTTTATATTTTGGGCATATTTTTAATTCTATTATTTTCGTTTTTATTACAAGCAATTTGAGAGTGATAATATAATTTAATTTGTTTTACAACTTGATGTGAAATTTTTATCTAGAGTCAAATCCATAACGTTGTTTTAAAATAATTTGCTACGCTGTCTTTTTCATTCATCTGTAATAATATTCGTATTCGACTTAAGGCTTGAAAATCTTGAGTTCTGATTTTTTGTAGGTTTGTTTATGATGTTGACTCAATGAACTGTTCATCCAATGAACCAATGTTGGTCCAATGAACTCAAGTTTGTGACTTTGAGCGCCGAACGAAACTTTGGCCAAAATCGAAAAAATCGTGAAAATTTCGGCATGATTTCAGATTTTGGCTATTATAATCCTCAAGGACTAGTTTTTTGGGATATGTTTAAAAATGTTTTGTACTTTTTTAGGATATTTTTCAAAAAGACTAAATTTGCTTCAATATGAGACTAGAATTGTCTATATGGACCTAATAGTTTCCAACTACCGGATTTGACGCAAGCACTGACGTATGACGTTACGTAGATAAATTTTAAAAGACTTTATCTCAAAAATTTTTGGGTCTACAGAGAAAATTCTAGTCTCATATTGTACAAAATTTTGTCTTCTTTAAAAACGTCTTGAAAAGGTACTGTCAAAAGCTAGTCCGTCAGGGTTATAATCATCAAAATCTGAAGAAAAAAACAATATTCACAGTTTTTTTGGTCATAAACTTGGAATATTCATTGGATCAACATCATAAACAAGTCTTTGACGCAAAATATTCCGTAATTTCACACGACAAGGTTACTGGAATAAATGGCATATGACTCATTTTTTACTCATGGACATCAATCATCATAGTGTCTTTAAACAGTCGATTCTTGTTATGGATTATAATTTCATTCCGACATACCATGTTATGTATAAAAGCATTGAAATACTGTAGTTAAAGTGAATGGCTAATAGCTATAACCAATGGTTAACGTATAAACAGAATGATGGTTTATTTTCTATGGTTTAATGCTGCTCTCTTACATCATGTGGATGTAGAAATTGTACTCTTTGGCTATAGTATGTATATGGAACAACGTACCTTCTATTCGTATATTAAATTGATTACATTTGAAGTGGACATCAGTGATGTTGAATATACATATATTATGATGTGTTGCCATCAACAAATGCTTATGTAAAATTCAACATCACCTATTGGGTACGTTTTTTATTTCTTTTCATATTTAGTCCATAGATGTGATATCTATACTAACGGATAGCTGATGCTGCAGGTTGGTTCTACCACTTATAAATATTATCAAATATAAATTATAGCTCATGTGTTATTATAAATTATAGCACATGTGTTATTATGATGTATGAGATAAATTATTGCACAATTTCATTCAAATTCATTCAGTAGTTAAAAGCGGAAAGCGGAACAAAAAAACAAGTAAACAAACAATCTTATTTTTATTTATCATTATCTCCGACACTTTTTATCATTTTCTAAAAATCAGGGTAGTTCTTTAATGATAGGTGTCCATACAATCAGGAAAAATTATCGCATACTCATATTAGTAGTAAATATGACGTGCTAAGCCTACTCATGTTCAATTTGTTCAATAAGGTGAGGTTTGCTCAATAAGGTGAGGTGCTGACTTTTACTCGACCAAGGCCTTTATTTTAAAATTTCATGTAAGCCATCCAGTTAGTACAAGATCAGTAAGTTTCCATTAAGGCACAATGCACACCGATCTAATAAATATGATATTATAACCGCTTAAAGTGCTGAACACTGGTATTTATAAGGAACCATCCAACACTTATCAAGCAAAATAACTGATATATTCCATGGCTTCGAAAAGTTTTTTTTATGTACTTTTGAAGAAGTACACAGCTCTTAATAGATACTCCTGGAATAAATAAAAGGAGAATTTGTAAGAAGACAAGAAATAGAAGAAGATTATCTTAATAACAAAGTGTAAGAATAACAAAATGCCAGAATGTTAAATTACCTATTTAATACGGTTCTAAGAACGGAACCTCTCGAAGAAAGGAAAGAGGAGTTTATTTGATTACGTTAAATATTCTTATTTGATACAAAAGCAAAACAGACCTGTAACATATTGAAAATACACTTCATAGTCACAAATTATTCAACGTGCCATAAAGAACAAATATTGTGTCATATGGAATGCATGTTTTATTATTCCGTGTTATATTGTTTTCTCATTTTTCCAACGCGATGCTTTCACATTAATTAATTATGGGCGATATTAATTAATAATTCGTTATTGATTTTTGTCAGAGCTCAATAGAGAGTGAAAAAAAATGTGCAAATAACATAAAAAATAACGTGTGTCTATATAATGAAAATATTTTGATGAAATTTTCCTACCGCCAACTTAAATGTGGCACACCTGAAACTCGATGGAACATATTTGGACTACACTTAACTCCATGATTACTTTATCCATGTCTATTAATCATTACAATCCATAATTTGTTTTGTCTTTATTAGAGATTAACAAACATCCAAGCCAATAATACACCCTAGCATTTTCTTTCGAACTAACCATTTCTTATAGTATAAGAAGTGGTATAAGATTGGCTTCATCAATCTGATAATCAAATGAGGAATGCTGTTTGTAAAATCTTATTGATTGATAATTTCTTTTAATAAACTTTTTTCATAACTGTCTTTTGCAGGCAAGCCGAAATAATTTTTTTTTTTTGTAATTAAATTGTCCTTCTTCGGATACTAGTTTAGATTGGTTAACAGATGGGTTTAATTTCCTACGATATGAACAAAAGTCAATATAGGTAACTACAACGATTGGTTAACCAATCGAAATAAATATCACAAGAAGGACAATTTAATTACGAAAATATTAATTTCGGCTCATTATTTTTATCAGAAAAAAGATAATTTATTTACAAAAATAAAGTAAAATGCTAATGCGAATCCTTCTAATGCGAAATATCCATGAAACCTTTTCACGACTGACAAGCTATGATAGTATATGATGTATTGATATATTTTATACTAATTGTGTGTAACTGAATGTATTGATTGAAAATTTAATTATTTATCTTAATTATAGTTTTGTATCTATTATTCATTGATTTGCCTATCCGTAATTTAAGCTAAAGTGGGTTTGAGAGATAAAGGGCACATTCCCAGAAACCTAGGCGGACAAAGCTATAATAATATTATTTATATTACAATGTGATAAATACGGGTATATTATGATTGTTAAATGTTAATTCATTTTAATTTTAATTTGCATGATAAAATTAATAACATGATGTTATTTATAAATACTTTAATTAAAATAAGTAATATTTTTTGAATTACTAAATAAAATGAATAATGTAATAGATACTAATAATAATTGGACTGACATGATGAATATCAAAGTCAATTTATAATTGAATGTATGTTGTTTTATAATATTCACAATCTAATAATAACAATAATAATTATTTATTTACAACATATTATATTGAAGTTAGACTAGCTAGCCGTCGAACGTCGAATTACAGTCAAGTAAAAGTGATGAACAACGTATGCTTAACTGACGCGTACATATCAACATTCATATAATTATTATATGCGTGTTTACAATATGACATAAGATTTTGTTACATACATATAAAAAATATGAAAATGGTTGCTGGATCTTCAGGTTCCTTTGAAAATGCTTGCTTCGCATACGATAAGTGATAAATATAATGCTTTTATTAGGAAGTTGTTCTTTACAAAATAACAAACCACTGTTTCTCGAAGCATTTTATCTTAAAACTAATAAATTTTGCGGAAATGGAAAGCAAAAAATCGATCTATATTCATATGTAATTTTAAATCATTCAATACTTGCATGAAATATTGAGAGAAATATTTGTAACTTAAGTGTCACATATACAATGTGGATTTGAAGTAGTTGTAGGTGTTGAGACAAGCAACTTTCAAAATTCTTTTGAGATGTTTTGTTGAAATAGACAAAAAAAAACGTGAATATAATGCTTTTTATTACGAATTTATCGATTTTATGCAAGATAATATCTGATACTTCATCCTACGAATTTCAAGCTTTCATATCTTATAGAGGTAAAGTATATCATCCTGCAACCAACACTACAGTAAACGTGACTAAAACCTCTTAATTCTTTCATATAGCTCCGATTGACTTTTTTAAAATTATATTTTGATCAGATTTAGAAATTGAGCTTAGATACTTTTAATTGTTTTCAAACGATGTTCTTACTGTCAAAATTCGTTTTACGACGTAATTGAAAGATAGCAACAAAATCGTTATAGGAACGCATATATGAATACATATAACAACATCGTAGATAACGACATATCGGCTATAGTCAACTTAAAGATCAAGACATAAGTTAGAAACATACACATATTTTCATTTCAATAAAAACAACGTCATATTATTTATTATTATTACTATTATTTTGAACGTTATAAAATTTATTTACAGCCTTACTAACTTTACTTCCGATTAACTCATGTATTGGTTAGAACAACCAATTGTTATTGTAGTTTATAACAAATAAAGATAGTATATTTGCACACAATTTCACTTTACAAGTAAAATTTACAAAATTTAAAATTTTTCGAGTACGGAACGCTAAACTCGCACTTGAAACATATATAAGAACACTATCCATTAAATTACCTTTTTCCTTAAAGAATTTAGCCATTTTTTCCTAGTACAGAACCCTAACTCGCACATAGTTAAGAACACTGTCCGTTAAATTACCTTTCAAACGATACCTAAAAAATTAAAATCGGTTCATCCGTTTAAGCACTACAGTGCTACAAACAGACACAGAAACACAGCGGTCAAACCCAAATATTAACCAAAGTGGCCGAGCGAGTAAAAGCGCAAGCGCCTGATTGCCGATTTTGGGAGCACGACCAATTATAATTAATGGGTTGGTTAATTGATCACATTTTCGTCGCTTGGATAAGAACGAAGTAACCGACTTCACCCACATCACAAATTTAATTTTTTTGTATTCGGGTGTAGTTTAAGTAAATAAAGATTTAAAATAATGATGTGGGTGGCATTTGTTATAGACGTGTATGTTTGATGAATGGAGGATAAAACCTCCATTATTTATATAATTTATAATAAATATTTATTATTGGCTTTGTTTCAATATATTTTCTGATTATTATTGATAACAATTAGTGAAAACAAATTAAAATCATAATCTTGAATCATTCAGTATAATATAAAATATGTATATAAACAAACAACAGCATGCATTTTATTTATTATTATGATTATTATCAGTATAAAATGCTGTTTAACTGCTGTAAATATTCATCGTTATTTAAACAAACTGAACTACACGTATTATTTATAATCATACAGTATTGGTTATGTTATATTGTTCAGCTAGCTAGAGCATATATAGAGCTCTAACTAAATGATAATAATATAACATACAATAAACAAACAAATACACGCATGCACTATATGCAATTATAAGGGGAGAGTCTTCTACCAGGGGTTAATATTTAGGTACAATAATGTGTTATTTAAGCCATACGTTAAAATCTAACAATGTAAACCAACTATATACTTTTACGATAATTGAAACGTTAAACAACAAACGATAAAAACTTTTGAAATATTGTGTAAGGTTTTTGATCCGTAGTTAAAGACTTCTTTACAGTTGACTCTTCAACTTGTAGTCGTTAGAGTACGGGCTCGAAAAAACCATCCAACTGAAAATCAGATCGATTCATGCAGGGGTGCTGATCCAAGATTGACCTGAATCTATAAGTTTCTTTGAAAATGTTTACCTTCGTAAACGATAAGTGGTAAATGAAATGCTTTTATTAGAAAGTTGTTCTTTATAAAATAACAAACCACTGTTGTACGAAGCTAATAATGTTTTTTTCTTTAAACTAATAAATTTTGCGGCAATGGAAAGCAAGAATCGGTCCATACTCATATGAAATTTTGAATCATTCAATTCTTAGTAATATTGAGAGACAGATACAAATTTAAAAAAAAAAAATTATGCTGTCTTTTTAACATAAGTGTCCTATATATAATGTGGTTTTGAATTAGTTAAAGGTGTTGAGACAAGCAACTTTCAAAATTATTTTGAACTGTTTCGCTGTAATTGACAGAAAAACAAATAACTCTAGATTTTAGTGTTCAGTTTCCGATTTAAGTTATAAGATTTACGAAAAAATGTTTACAATAAAAATTGTTTAAAAATTATTTTCTAATTTAAAGCTTTCTTCTATCTCTTACCGTTTACAAACATGAATTTAATTTTCAAAAATTTTCAGGCCTCTGTGTGAAGCCAAACAATTTTTACTTGGAAAATTTATTTCAAAAATTTTCAGCTGCATTGCTTAAAATGAAACACCCGGTATAATTAAAAATGAAAAACCATACAAGTTTTTTTAACAAGCATCTTTTTTTTTCTGAGCGTTTAGTAACAACTTCGGGTAGTATTTTTATTGACTCGGGGTGAATGAGATTTTTTTAACTTTTATTACGCTAACCTTCAACCAAAGAGTAACTAATTATAAAATTTTGTACGCATTTTTTATCATGGGCACATCCTTAATTCTTCGACATACTTGTTATGTTTAAATCTGAAATATGGAATAACAAAATGCCTACCAATACACATTGATTTAGATAAAATGTGATTTGAGATATAAAACACAACAGTCGACTTGTAAATAATTTTTTACTTTGAAACACTGAATGAATGTTATTTCTATTTTAATTGAAAACAAAAGCACATGGTTACATTATCATTTAATTACTGAGTGATTCAAGTTAAATACTATCCGAGGTACTACATATTACCTTACATAATGGTATTACTAACGTACCTACAGTATTACATACGACAAGTAAAATACTAATGTGATGATGTTTGCAATGAATAATGGATTGATATTTAAATATAAATATACGTATTATTTATAATGGATGTAGTTTTTTATAGAATAAAGCATGGAATTATTATTACAGAGTGATTAATACATGAGACACAAATTTGAAAATTAAGGTTACAGTTTGGGTATTAAAAAAAAATCGTAGTTTAAACCCCTCTCATCAATCCATAAGAAAATAGGTAAATAAATACAATTTTAGGAAATATTTCATATATACAATTTTTGAAGGTATTTCCTGAAAATAAATTTTTTTAAACGCATTATTTATTTGTGGGTTATAAAGTCAAGTATAAATTGTACATTAATGTAAAATTCAATTAATAATTTTTATGCATTCTTCAAAGCAGTGAGTTTAATAGCAATTGAGCACTCCTTGCTTATTAACATTAAAGGTTATTACCCACAAAATTCAGGTTATTCATACACTTGAATCTACGGAAGTAACTTTACCAAATTAGAAATATGTAAAATATAGTCCAAAAAAACTAAAAAAACATTAAGATATTAAAGAGACGTACAAAATTATTGTGCACTTTTTAGTTTAATTGACGCAAAACCTATGCGGAATGTTCGAGGTCTTGAGTTTAATTTTTGTTTTACACTTGTGTAGACATAATTTTACATTGATTTTAAATTATAGATAATTTCAGAATTCATAAATATGGAAAAGTTTTGTTTATTTTCTGTTTCTGAATTTCTCTTATTACTGAATTATGAACCATTGTCTACATAATCTTTTTGACTTGATCATATTTATAAATAAATCTTAACAGTTGTAAATTAATAGTGGACACGCAACGAAATCTATTATGTGAATTTTAAGTGCATACTTACGTATGCACTCCATACTTACGTATGGAGGGTAGAGATAAGGAGAACTATCTCAAATCTTATATATTTAAACGAGCAATTCTTGTATATATATAATATATATATATATATATATATATATATATATATATATATATATATATATATATATATATATATATATATATATATATATATCAACGATCTTGGAAATGGCTCCAACGATTTTCATGAAAATGAGTATGTAGGGGTTTTTTGGGGCGATAAGTCGATCTAGCTAGGTTTCATTTTTCAGAAATGTCGTTTTATCCGTCTTTCCATGAAAAATTCATCAGACATCTATTGGTGTATAACGTAATTAATGAAATACAATGCAAGGTATTTCATTAATTACGTTATACACCAATAGATGTCTGATGAATTATAACATAACAAAAAGGAGGCGTTTGAGTAGTCTAAAGTGAAAAATATGACTCTTGCTGACATCTATTGGCGAATAACCGAGCAAAGCTCGGTCATCCAGATATTAGGAGTTAAAGTAAAAAAACAGTTGCAAAATTGACCAGAATGGAACTTGTGTAGCAGGAGGTGTTTGAGCACTTCCTTTAAAATTTTGAACTTCTTTTATTAAACTGATGTTTTGCGAAAGCTGATATTACAAGCGTGTCAGACAATATTCCTGATTAAGAAAATTGTCTGGTCAGTTTATTAATAGAAGTAAGTTTTTCTAAAAATATCAACAAATCTATAAATGTGTAAGGATATATTAAAATTTCATGTTCGGTTCTGTTTGTTTAAAATTTGTGAACTCTTTTATCGTCGGTTTATCAAATTTTATGAAAGTAATTAGCTTTTAAACTTCTCTATTTCCATGCAAACAGAATGTGCCACAGCAAAAAAGTGGCAGGCTACAGCTAGTTATTAATAATTTACAATGCATTTAACTTTATATTTAATGAACATATTATCCTATAGTGCGTGTATTTAATGTTTTCAAGAATATAAATTGGAAAATACAGTAATATTTAGTGCAACAAATCTGTACATTATTATAAATGTGCATGCTAATACAATATAAGCCCCGTGAGCTCATAATGAATCCCAATTTCAATTATTCATTTTGGGAGAATATTGTTTGAATCTTTAAAATTACGCAAAATATGAACGTTTGAAATCCCTAATTAAAAAAAAAGAGAAAAATATAGGTTAGTGACGCCATTGTTTGATATCACCATAGAGATACACATAATAAACTTTGTTTTGCTAATTGGAGATGGTCATGAATGAGGGGCATCTTTGAAAGCTTATAACTTCTTCGCTTTTTTATCAATTTTAATTTCACTCTGAAACTTTGTTATGGTATCAAGGCTAGTTTTATATTTTTATACGTAATATGGCAAATTCGATATCAGGCAAATACCATATTTATGAAAGTTAGTTCGGAAATAAGACACTTTTGGTTTTATCCGTGGGTCAAGTATCTTTATGGAAATAGAGTTTTTAAAATTTTTGTATTTCGGTTTTGGTATTTTGACTCTTTTTTTTCACTTACTGTTTAAAGGAAGCCATAGCAACTTCTTTACAAGAATTAACTGGAAAATATTCCTTTATTTCTTAATTATTTGCCGCTTGTCTATTGTGTTGTCAATGACTTTTTTTGAAAATAGTATGCACAAATAAATCATCTGTATCTGGAAAACATAAAAATCGAAAAATGAACCCGACACTCGAACCATTTTTAAAATCTCATGTTTACAAAACTTTTTAAGGCTTTTATCAATCTTCCAAATGGTAGACAGAAAGAATCATATAAATTTCGCTTGATTTTGAACTGACGGTCTACTAGTTATGATGATGATGTCTGTTATCAGTATTTACTTTAAAATTAATATTCCAAGTAATTCCAAATAACGCTGATTGTGTACACAATATACATAATATACATCCATAGGTACATACAATACATACATAATACATACAAGATAATTGTATTAAATCATATTTGCATAAAACTTTAGTATTCAAACAATGATTTTGCCAAACAAGGTAAATTGAATTGATTTGTCAATAAATCATTATATGATTGAAATAATTATAAACTAATTATGATGTACATAAATATGTACATTTATTCTATATTATTGACCTTGAATAAATCTAATTGATGTCTAACACGATCATGTTTACAAATCGTTTATTTCACCACAAAAGCATTCAAAAAGCTTTCATTAACGTGCTTTAAATAAAAAACATGATAGGAATTCATCAGTCATAAAAGAAGCTGGTAAGAAATTCAAGGAGACAATCACATTGTACGAAACTGTGGCCTAGAGTTAACACCCTGTATGGATAATATGTTTAAAACTTTGTTTTAAGATACAAGCAGAGAGGTTATCTCAGATACATTTGAGTATGATCCAGTATACATTATGGTTCTATACCATCGATCTTATTATAATAAAATACATAAGTCGTCCTATCGATTGTTTAAAATTTAAAACGATACGTCCCCATATTGTAAAACGAATATCCGTCATCCCGAAGTAAAACACAAAAACATAATTAACAGTTCACTTGACTTTAGTAAACATTTTCAGCTTGATATGTTTTTCGTTTTTGAGCTATTGTGTTCACAGACAAAATTTTGTTCGTAATTCAATATTTTTAAGCGTTATAAACTTGGGACTAAACTTAGTATACCTTTGAATATATTTTATATATACATGGTATAAAAATTATGTATGGCGAGATATTTATAATAATTTATATATAATAAATAATACTATGACTGTTGTCACAGAAAAAGCATGCATGTTATTTTCGCTGAAAAAAGTTATATTTAATTGTAGCATTGGCAGCATTCAGGTTATCTTTTTTTGTTTTGAAATAGCCTCTTTCTCAGATGCCTACATGCCAAAATTGGTTATAATGAGATTAAAAGGACCAAAAAATTTGGTTACAACCGATTAGTCGTTATAAGCGAAGTCAGTTTTATGTTAAACTGAAAGTATGTGCGATGTATACATGTTGATCGTTATTACTGACTAATTCCTGCGACAACTGGTCGCTATAACGGATATATTAGTAAACAAGGTTCAATATTAAGTTAATGAGACGTGAATTAAAGTTTATCATGCTCAAAATAGTATTATGATGTTGTTTGGTACAATTGAAATTTGTCTTTATAGGTGACATATCCTTACAACTGTAGTCGTTATATCCGATACATTCAAAAATGTCTTAAAGCAATTTAGTCGTGGCCTTTATTCCGTCGTTATAACCAGTTTCGATTGCATATTTCTTCCATTGATGAAGAATGGTACAAATAAACAAACTAAAAAGTGTTGAGAAGATAGTACGACAAATTACTGCAGTCAATTATAAAATAGCTAAATGAGCACGATATATTATCGATTGTCGATTATCGATAAGCATATAAATATAGAGATGATTACATTTTGATTGTACCATAACGATTATGTTACACAAATTTATATGAAATTACCATCAGCAAAGCAACCAAAACTAATATAAAGATCAAATAAAAGAAATTTGTTCCATATATTTATTTTCTTCTCTCCTCTCTTCTATACCAAATATAAAAATGTTCAAAAACAAAAATCAAACTTTGATAAAAAAAAATTAGGTCACAAAAAGATATGTTAACTGATCATAAAACAAATACTAAAAGCACATACTACATATTTTCACAACAGTCTATGGATGGATGATATACCTAGCCTTCTGAATGGAGTACGGCAGTATGGCTGTTGGCTATCATACACATTCACACTGGTCTGATTGTGAGAGGTAGGATGACACAGTCAGTAAAACTGACTATTGATCGTTATGTCTACATTACAATACATGTACACTCGACTCGGTCATACATACACACCACACAGTCACTGTGACATGCATGTACTACTGTGACAGTAATCCATAAAGATAGTGGCAAAGTAACCGGAAATCAAAAACCACTACAATATAATATAATGTCCATCTCTGTATAATATGTATGGATGTATTGTGTTATTGAAAGTCATTTTAGGAAATGAGATATTTTATGAGTGAATTATCTGAAGCATCACTAGGATTCTGTATACTGTGGCTGGTTTGCTGCTGGTACACGGAGAAGGTTTTTATACCCTGTTTGTAATGCTGAAAAATTTTGATGCTACGAAGCACTTAAAGAGTCCATTTCCGGTTTTCTGTCTGCCCGCCTGTGGACGTAAAAAGTGAAGTTAAGTTCGTAAATGAGCAACGTTTGTTAAAAGGGTCTTGGATCATTAGGACGCATCTTGTAAACCGTGACTGTTTACTCAACAAAACTACAAAACTTTAGTGTGGATTTTCTCCAAAACTATAAAAGATATAGAGAGTTGAAAATTTGCAGATAGCTTCAACTAGTGGTCTTGTGATATATACGAAAATAAATATTAATAATAACCAAAAAAACTTAATAGGTTAAGACCTTATTGAACGAGCTATACATGACTTGTTTTTATACCGCGTGTGGCCCACCTACCATTCTTGAAGCAATGGAGACAACAGTGTGTCATTTCTCTTTTAACTTTTTGGATTTGCCAATTCTGTAATTATAAATGGTAAACTAACACTGGGCGTTTTAATAATTATCAAAAACTACAACCGATTTATGATGGAATTTAGTTAAAAGCTATATTACCTACTATATTCATACCCACCCGCTTCATTGGGCTTAAAAGTAAGGACCACCGCGTAACAGCCTTCATCTCCTTTGATCTCTCTTATCCCGAAAATCAACACATAAAAGGAAAATCTCATATTCGTAAAAATCAATCAGAAATGATAATTAGTATCGTGATAAGTATCGAAGAGCACATCCACCAATTCCATTTTAGCACAAATTTGTTTTATTTATCAAGTAGATAGTATAAATGTTTTAATATTTTACACTTTGCAGAGGCCATGTTGGTTCCATTCAGATTATTATATCATTTGATAGTCGCGCTCTCCGCTTCACTTTAAAATATTGCGGGTAACTCCTATGTATTGTTTCTTTCTATCTATCTCTCTTGAGTAATGAGAGTATTTACTTCATTAATGCTGCTTACTTATTCCATAATGTGGAAAGTATTTATCCTGTTTGTGTCTAAAAGTAACTTCGAAAAAATGAAGGACATTTTTTTCGATTTTCCTATGTTATCCTTATTTGATTATCAAATGTTAATAAAAATCAATATATACTTTCAGTCATTTTAATTATGTGATAAAACAAAGTTATTTTTAAAGGTTAAAACGTTAGCACTCAGAATATGATGACTAAATAAAGTATAGGTACGTACACACACGTATGGGTACATTTAAAGCTCATTTAAGCGCATAAAGAACAAGAGTAAATGGATATGGGTAGTTCTACAAACTAAATAAGAAAATTATTCTGGTTTTGACTTGACATTATTTGTACATTCTACCAACTAAAAAGGGTGAAAATAACAGCAGGTTATTCACATCGTACAATATTTTTATTTTAGGAATTATTCCATGGTACTGATACACTACTTAAATAATATAATTTTATGAAAGTGCATATAGGTCTTTGGTTTTTTATGTATGGTTCAAATTGAAACTTTATTACTATTTTTCGAGAAATTCAAATAAGTTATCATGTAAATTTATATTTAAAAATTATAATTTATGTTTGTAATTTTGTCTTTTCAAAACATCTAATACAACAAGTTTAATTAATATTCTTCAATGATTTGACATTTACTATACCTATTACATGTAAACAATTGAAAAATAGTCATTTATTAAACAAAACATGTAATTTATTGTAAATTTCATATCACAGGAGCGCTGCTAACAATTCAGGTGCCCCCTCCACCTACTTTTCACACCACAAATATAATTTAACTATAAATAATACATTTTCAGCAGATTTTAGCTGGGACGTCGAAAATTCCTTCGTTTGTAGAATTTCCCATTGAAAGCTCATTTAAACGCATAAAATAAAAGAGTAAATGGATATCACTCTAGCTTAATGTATTTACTTCGTGATTGAATTTGAATGTAGTGGTAGTTAATAAGAGTCATTCTATACAATCAATTCATTTTTATGAGTTGTGTCACGATACATTTTATTATAATTCATAACATTAAGTATACACAAGTGGATATGTCATATCTGTTATATTATGATTTAATTATTTTTAACAAATTTTTTTAAAAACATATACAGTGAAACCTATTTATTATAATAACAAAAATAAAAGAAAAGTTGCATGGCTTTTAATTTAAGTTTTTTTTTCGAAATAATAAAAATTACGTCGCCGTATTAACTCAGTTGGTTAAAGCGTAACTAATTCCGTCCACATTATGCTTAGGGTAGCGGGTTCGATTCCCGCATTCGCAACAAAATTAATTTAATTAATAGTTGTGATGGGCTGGTGTGTAGTTCATGGTATATGCATGAAGGAGATGCACTCTCAGCCTCTGAAATTGAGGAGTAAGTGTGTCCTTCGTGAACATCCAATATAACCTAACCTAACCTAACCTAACCTAACCTAGAAAAATTAAACATAATTTTCTATTAAATTTTAATTAAAATTTTACAATTAAAAAATATTTTTCTAAACTAGAAATTAAAACGTCAGTGACACCGTTCAAAACACCGTCTTAGACTTTTTAAAAATGGATATACTAAATTAATTCAAGAACACTTAAGTAAAAAAATCTTGATACAGTCAACATTTCAAATCGTTTCAAACATAAAATTTCATTGTATAAACTCTACGTTCAAAAGCATATCAAAAGTATTGAAAGTGTTTTACCGAAAGTTGAAAGGCTTTAACAATTAAAGCTTGGAAATTCCACAAAACTAACCTGAAACAAACAGAAAACGTCTTATTAATAATTGAATAAAATTAGCCGACTTCAAAAAATCGGCATGAAAAATACTACCTTAAATAATTCAAAATATCCGATACATCAGAATAATCAAACACTCTAAAGTAAATGGAAAATAAATCAATTTTATTAATTTTATTTCATTATCCATTTTCTCATTAATTTATGGTAATTAATGTTTATGGGAATTCGTTCCTTGAGGTCCATACATTCAAGTTCTCAGATAAAAAAACAAAATATTCTAACAAATTCTAACCGATGATCAATACATTTTACTGTATTTTTATTGTTGTACTGCATGTGTTATATGTTATTTGCATGAAAATATGTGTTTGATGAACAGCATATTCGTTCAATTACGCAAAATTCATATTTAACACTAATAATAACTTTTATAACTTCATATTTCATTTTTGCAATTTTGAACGAAATATGTCACACATAAAAGTATTTTTATAATTTTTAATATCAGATATGAAAAAATAATTACCGCGGTTTTATTAGTATGTCCTTAGGTGTAATAAATTTAACTAATTTAAACAAAAACAAGTGAAAACAAAGGATCCAATTGACCTAAACTCACTTCGTATTTCATATTTGAAGATATTCTTAAATTAAAGTTATTCGAGTACAGAGAGACCATGTCCATACATCTCATAGCTCATGGTTCTGAAATGCAAACAGCTTTTATTAAGAATTCAAATACAGTGATTTCAACTATTTTCTGGACGGAGCATGGTGTGTTAGGTACTGTTTAACGATATTGTTAGATGAAAAGTACATCTTAAACAATTGAACGAAAGTTTAACTTTAATTCCAGTAAACCACAAGCATAAACAATTCTTACCAAGAGTACGTTTTGTTTTTGGTACGCAATTGACTAAATATAAACTTAACATCTTCAATTCAAGGAAGTAGAAATACGGAGAGATTGAATTCTAAAATATCGCTTCTTATGTCAAAAGATGATAAA
Source organism: Chrysoperla carnea (assembly GCF_905475395.1). Classification (NCBI taxonomy): domain Eukaryota; kingdom Metazoa; phylum Arthropoda; class Insecta; order Neuroptera; family Chrysopidae; genus Chrysoperla; species Chrysoperla carnea. The sequence continues at coordinate 42,180,813 of NC_058338.1, read as the reverse complement.
TCATTCCCCCAATAATACTCTATTTTAGCAAAATCGCAAGTTTGGAGTTAAGTTACAAAGAACGGTTATACAAACTTCACCTTGAGGGCCGTATATCTCTTAAAATGAAATAACTTTGTACAAAGGAAAGTTTAGTTGAATTGACATACTTTTAGCTGGTCGATATCGGAAAAAGCGTTGAACACACCTTATAAATACATCCTGTACTTCTAAATACAAAATGATAGCGTAATTAGAAAACCTATTCTCTGTGACCTATAATTTTGTTAATGCATTTACATCACCTATATTATCGATTTAAATTAATGCCACAACCACAATTTGGTAAGTACCTATAGCTCCAGGTATCATATAAAATAACAAATGAAAGTTTATCGACGCTTATTTTACAAAGTCCTAATATAAATTCATGTTAAAAATGTATCGCAAAATTAAAACTATACGGATTTTATTTATAGCCGTAATAGAAAAATATTTGTACATATAAAATAGATAAAGTGCCTAAATTAATTAGCCTGATATGGATATCATAAAGGTATAATAACTATAAACAAATATTTCAATTACATTCGTGGATACCCTTATCGAATAATATTGCAAAAAAGCTCCAAATAGAAATTTTTTACAATACTCACTCTAAGACTGGGATTGTGAAACTATGTTCCTCATCCCGAGCTCGCTGGTTGAAGGCTAGACAAAAAAAAAAGTGTCCAACACGACCGACACTTTTTTTATAGTTTATTGTCTTGAAATGTTATTAATATTATAATTTAGACCATTGTCTAATACCATGACATAGTTCCTACCATGTGTCCCACGAGACCTCTTGCTGTTTTTTCTCATTTAAACACGCAGAAACTAAACAATTAAATATTAAGAAATAACAAATAAAGGATAAACTATCAAAATTTACCAGACAGTAAATTCTTTATCAATTAAAAAAAAGTTCTTATGAAGTTTTCAATCTTTTCAATCTGAATAAATAAATGAACTAAATTTCAGAATAAATATAAAAATTTCAAACTGTGTGATTGATCTTTAAAATATTACCCAACACAATTTTTAAAATGGGGTCAGAAATATAAAATACTGAATTCCATGTAGAAAATACTCAAAAGTAAGGAAAGAAAAATAAAAAGGATATCAAGCTGATACATATAATTGATTAAATGCATTTTCTAACATTAAGTTTGTTCCCATATTGGTAAAACTAATATAAATATTGTATTCGAAGTTATTGAAAGAAAGCATAAAATGAATGAGAATTTATATAAATATAAAAAAAGTATAGATGCACGTAAGTGTGTGTTCCAAATACATTTCAAAGGATCCGTATATACGAATTGAGAAAAATTTTGTAACTACTTACAATTTTAACGTCGCCGTATTAGCTTAGTTGGTTAAGGCGTAACCAATTCCGTCCGCGGTATGCTAAGGGTAGCGGGTTCGATTCCCGCCGTCGCAATAAAATTAATTTAATTAATAGTTGTAATGGGCTCTTGTACCTCATGGTATATGTATGAAGGAAGGGCACGCAGCCTCTGACATTGAGTAGCTGATAAATGAAATTATCAGCGGAAAGGTGGTAAAACACATATATGGTATCACAATGGGCGCTATAGCCTAAGTGTGTCCTTCGTGGACAGAGAATATAACCTAATCTAACCTAACCTACAATTTTAACGTTTAAGAAGCTCATTTGCGATAAGTTATCATAAGTTTCGAAAAGGTGGGCTAAAAATTACTTCGAAACTCAAAATTTTTAGGAAAATAAGATAAACAAATTTTTGGAATCGACCGTTCCATTGATCTTTTCAAAATTTGGAAATATATCTAGATTCAGTGACGCATTATGCAAGATTAAAATTAAAAACTCATTTTCCAAAGTTGGTAAGACATTTTGCTACAGTTTATTGTAAGTTTAATTTGTTGCTAATTATCGGAAAATTTTTTGTTGATTATTAGTACAGACAATTGCTTTTCTATGTGTCACAGGCTTCAACATTTAGTTAGTATTTTGTATCCTGCTTTTTAACAATATATCTTCGGGGCTGAAAATCGCGAGTTGGAGCAGAAGTAAAAATTGATAACCCGGTAAATTAATGTCTGAAGTTTAAGCATTATTAAAGGCATCTAAACACTTCACTAACCTGAATATTAATAGTTCACTAACCTGAAGATTCACAGTTATGGCGTTATTTACAATACAGTATTATAATAATTGGGTTTAACCTCCGTTTCTCTGACATATGCCTATAATAGATACCACCCACATCATTATTTGTTAATCTTTATTCATTTAACTACATCCGTATATATACAATTACATTTTATGATGTGGGTGGAAATCGGTTACTTCATTCTTATCCAAGCGACGCCAATGTAATCAATTCTACCGCCCCTCATTAATTACAATTTGTTCACACTGCCGCTTCCTGGATTCAAACGCACAACATCCAAGTCAGTAGCCAAACGGTCTAAGGCCTTGAACGCTCGACCACTGAGCCAGTCAATACAGTATTGTAAATATTATTAGACTGTAGCCGTAAGTAGTACCTTTACAGGAGTATTTGTGTGCCCTATTAGCAGAACAACGCTTTTGTAAGGCACTTTCGAGATAAAATGTGGCAGAAAAAATTGTGGAGAGAATTGGATCAAGAAAAAAGTATCTAAATAACGTTCAGAATGTTCAATGCCCTAGTGTATGTGATATAAAGCCTCGTTTTAAAATCGGCCTTCTTATCGCATACGTTAGGAAATCCAACTTTCTAGCCTAGAAGTGTAATATATTTTTGTTTTGTTTTTTAAACCAAAGAAGATAACTTTCTTTAAATAATTTTAGAAATACTGAACCCTAAAAAGGTTAATATTTTGTATTGCTTCTTGAAAAAATACAACTACTCGTATATACACAGTGTGGTGTATAAAACAGAGTTTGTAGGAGGCCTAACTGACAATAAATGCCAGGCAGCCTACTGCGATTTTAATAAAAATATGCCATACACGTCTCAGACAGGATGAAGTAAAATGAATTATACTCAGATCCTGTTTTCCTGATGTCATAAATACACGTAAATGTGTTTGGTTTTTATCTTTTTTTTATCATGTATTTTTTTGGGTAGAGGAATAGGTGTAGTGTAGTATTGTGGGTTGGTTGTATCATGCAAGAGGGAGTGAGCTTTGGAATGGAAAAGTGTGCGTTATAAAATAATAATATTTGCACGAAACAGTCAAATAAAAAGATTCTTCACATTATTTTTTTTACTGTTTATGTCAGGCAAATGTTGTTACCTGCATGGTTAAAAGAAAAGAAAATTTTAATGAATGTAGTGGAATATGTTTTTACGTATGTGGGTGTAGGTAATTAGAGTTACAAAACCAGTTATTTTGTTCGTTTAACATAAAATTTTTACATTTTGTAAAATATCCCTACATGTTTAAATTTGTATAGCATATTAATTGGTATTAAAATTGGGGCTTTTCGATATCAAAACGAAAGTGCCACAAAAAATTTGAAATTTTGTGTGTCGAAAACGGCTTTTTTGAATTGTGATATATGGAGAAGTTGTTATAAATGTTGGTTTATGTGTTTTCAAAAATGGTAATATTAAAGTTTTATATCTCTATCTGGCATAACAAAATTAAGAAATTTCATAGCCTAATTATTAACCTTACTAACCGAAAATGGACTTAGATAATTTTTTGAAAACCGATACAATAATTTTATTGGTAGCATTAATATTTTGATGCGTTACAAACTTGGGACTAAACATAGTATACTTTGATATATTTCATATGAACATGGTATCACAAGGAAAATATTAAAGGATAAGTTTAAAATAAAATAAATAAACAAAATACCTGACTGTGTTAAATAAAACTGAAAAGAAACAATCAAGTGCAGTAATTCACTAGTATTAATACGAAAATTTTGGTCAGTCTTGATTTTAATGGGCCCCGTCTGTTAAAATCGCTATGTAAAATACTGGACGCTATGACTTTTCAGATTTCATTTCATGCAGTCGGGTTTTTTATTTTATAGTAGTGATAGTCATGTATGACTGATTCGAAGAAATAATTATTTTCTACGAGTAAAAATAAAGCATGTTCTTTTAAAATAATTTTTATTTAACTTTTTTATTAAAAACTAGAAACAGTATGCATATAAAAAAAGGTAAAAGTGACAGAAAAATCAAGCCATGTCTTTATGACGACAAAGTATTTCAGATTTATATATTTTATTCGTATTATTCTCAGAAAACCCTTTCATTACCTACCTATATCAAGAGAGCTCATAAAAATTACTAGTCCGAAATATTGGACAGTCCGTCATATTGTATTAAGAATAACATCCCGCTGGTCATACATTGTCACCCAAACTAAACGTGTTTGCAAAATTCCAATTCAATTGACCTTGGATACTGGTTTAAAAATTCAGTTGCAAGATTTAACCCGAAAAATTCAATATGCATACAAGTAAGATAGAACTTAGAGAAAGTGGATCTACATCAAAAAGTACTTTAACACTATGCAAACATTTACAGATTTTTAACCTATTAGTTTAGTTTGGAAGTAAACAAATTTTTTCGCAGCTCCCAGACATTCCCAAAACCTTAAAAATCAATCTCTAGACCCACACAAAACAATAATTCAGGGAATTTAAGGATATTCCATGGAATCTACAGTATGAAAAACAGCTTCTTATGGCTCGTTCAATTCTATTGACTTTAGAAACAGTGCATAATTCTATTTTCTCCTGGAAAATATCACAAAAAATAGAATTAATTTAAAAAAGATATTCCATCGCATCGTGTCAAACACCATCACACACTCAACATATACACTTGGTTAGACCATATGTTAATCATATTACATAATGGATTTTTGTATTGAAAATTACAAGCAAACAGCCCTTAAATAATCTATCTGCTTTAAAACATTACTGCATACAACAAACAACAACAACAAAAAAACACAAAGTATATTAAAATTTGGCAAATTTATGTAAATAATATTTTTTTTATTTTGATTATGGATCTCATTAAACGAGGCTTGGTTTGGTGGCTGTTTTATGACACAACGACACCATAGCTATCCTATGTATATATAGTATATATTCCACATAACATATAAACATTCATATATCATATATACTTGATTCATTTCAATTTTAATACATTTGCAATATGTTGAAATGAGTGAGACAATCAAGTCAAAATACACAAATCGTTTAGTACAGAATAATTCTACTTTACTCCGTTCTGTACTAGAGTACGTATATGTATGTGTGCTTTTCGATAGAAAGTAAGTGTTTTCACCCCGATAAGTGAAAACAAACAATTGACTGAGTTAAGTGTTGAAATACCATGTATAGTGTTGATTAATCTTTTAACTTAATCTTTTTTTTTACATCATGTAAATAAATAAAGATAGTCAATAGATAGATAAAAACACAAAAGATCATGGTATTTCTCAAACACAAAGTAATAAAAGTATCTTTCTTCTCACTGCCTCAGTGGATATAGTATGTGCTATAACCAACAATCTCATACATCATATATGCAACGTATAAAATTGAAATATATACAATACGTTCTATATGCATATAGAACATGTTTCTAACCTAATTTGCGCTCTCACGGATAAACAGTGATGTTTACGAAAAAATATTTCAAACAAAGTTGTTTATTTTTTTAATAAGGAACATGAATACCTAAAATTTTGTTCTATCTCTTACGGATTACAAGATGGGTTCTACGGACTTACTGTTACAAACTTGGTACTAAACTTAGTATAATTTAATATATTTCATAAACATATACATGGTATACAAAGAGAAAGGGATGGGGAGGGAGGTATGGGACCCCGGTGAGGGATGAGACCCGGTCGAAAATATGTTGTTCTCGTTACAACTCATGTATTTTTAATTTAAGAAAAATTAATTTTTTTTTAATTCATTGACTTGAATGGATTCAAGCAGTGCCCCGCTCATTCACATGACCATAACTGCAAGACCAATACATCATTGAGGAAACTTTTAATATTTCAAGCTAAAAACAAGTATCGCTCGTTATCGGACACTTTTTTTTCTATATTTCTCAACCGCCAAACGCGCGATAAGATAAGGAAGATAATTCCAAAAATAGATGCTTTTCTATAACGCATTTTCAGAGTACTTTAACTTTAATCGTTTTATTTTTAAGTAAATTATTTAAAAAGGAATATAAAATTTATAATATATCGTAGAAAATACAATTGACCAATGAAAATAATAATTTAATGAATCAGAAAATTATTATTGAGACCTCTTCAGGCCATATCCAGCACGGCTTGTTCTATTTTACTCCGTTCTGTACTGGAGTACGTGTATATGTGTATATATGGTATTGATCCTGTAGACCACAGTAAAAAGGGAGTGAACCAGTATTCCCTATGAAAATTAAATATAATACCAACAAGTCTATCTCTTTTGTATATTTACAAAATGGGTTATGTAGCACCCGCTCTTGCTGTAACTCTGTGCGTACTGAATACAAACTTGTATCTTGTACACATTACATATAGTACATTGATTCGATTTATTTCGTTTTACATCGGTTGTCTTCGTCAAACTGAAGTTTTTCCTTCTGTATGTGAGTGTTTGTGTGTGTGTTATATGTGTATGTGTATGATAAGTAAAAGAAAAAGACATGAATGCAACGCTGAAAGTTATTTCACATATTGTGTTCCTTTCTTATTAAATACATTTCCCAAATAACACACTGACTCGAATGTAGAGAAAAGCAAACAACCTCACCCAAAAGTATTTTAGTTTTTTTCTTTTCACACATCTAAAATTTATAATACACTGCAAAAAAGATTAACACAGTTGTCAAAAATGAAATTTTAAAAGAGATGTTTCGATTATTTCTTTAACCGTTTGATGAACCCTATCAATTACAATAATACTGACTGAATATTTATTCCGTATGATTAAAAAATGTTTCTAAGATTGATAACTACTCAGAGAGGAAGAATTTCTTCCAATATTCAAATTTTTTGGTTTGAAATTAACTTTTGAAATCTCCTTCTTAAACCATTTTAAACTAATTAACTACAGATTATATAAACACTTAAACTACTTACATACTATGTTTGCCCTAAGAACTCCATGGAAAATTTTGTTTTGCTAAAAAGAGATACAAAAAACAAATCTTGGGTGTTTTTTGATGGGTTTTAACTTGGTTGTTTTTAAAATTTGATAAATAATTTTTCTCAACTGTTTGTTACATAATCAAGTTTTTATTAAAAAAATCATCGTCAAATAAAAAAACCAGTCGGAGTAAAATATAAAGCAGAAATAAGTTTTATATCTTTTAATTAATATCTCAGCCATTGATGGAAAATTCTTGTATAGAACTAATTCGTGATAAATTTTTTACTTCCAAGATATTTGGCTCTTAACATATCGATAAAAATAACTTTCTTGAATTCTGTTTATCGATTTTGGAGCACGATGCCAAGAACAGATACTATAAAAATTCAAGTTGTTAATTGAAACAGTAATAACACGCTGTTGGATGCTGCCTTTAAACCTACTGAGTGTTATTTAAAAAAGTATTAGCTATTGAATAAAACAAAATTCCGCTGCTACTATCTGCTATTTGAATTTGATAGTTTACCCCAAAAGGTGGTCGATAAGAGATGAAAGGGGAAAATTCCCATAAATTTGTAATCAGCGCCCCCAAAAACCCTTGCGATTCAATTTTGGAGTCAGCTATTTAAATTTTCTAATTTGGCAGGGAGTGGTTGTTAATAGGTGAAGGCGGTGAATTTTCGTACACTTGACACAAAATTAGTAATCAGCGACATTAAAACCCATGAAAACGATATGTAACTCGAATACAATAAATAATACATAATATTTTACTCCAGGGGGTGGCCGATTAGGGGTGAATGAGGTGAATTTCTTTTGATACAAAATTTTTGAATTCCTACTTGTTCGAACGTTATTTAATGTTTAAACGATATTTAATGTTTTATGAACCAACGATATTTAAAACAGTTTGAATATCATTATTTAAAATTTCTTACAAGTACAGTAAAAAAAAATAAAGTTTTTAATATGATTCCCTAGTAATTTTTATGGATATAATAAACTCCACCAGAAGAAGTTGTACAGTGTACAGTAATTTATATACCCAACGGTTTTCATAGAGTCTATATTGAGCTACCATATATGTCCGATGTTCACCTCTACAATATGTTTCGTTGTCGAAATATTGCGAAAGATAAGTGTTATTCGAAATCTTTATTTTTCTATGCTTTATAAAAGATTAGAATTTTCATATGTGACATTAAACATGAATTAGTTATGGAATATTTCGGGAAGAAGACATTTCTCGAAGACGCCTAAATTCGAAAAACCTATGTTTACTTCCTTAAAAAAAAAATTATTCGTGCATTTCTTATAATATACACCAAGAGAAGAATCATTTCTTTTTATACGAAATAATGCTAGTAATAAATGCAAAAACTCTAAATACATCGAAATCAGAAGTAGATCAATCTGGTAGCTAAACCATTTATAATACAATGCTCCCGCTAGATTATATTTGGTTATAATAGAACGTGGTATCTCTCTTAATTCCCCCAACGAGTTTCATCGAGTGTACACATGTATATACAATTCTATATTATATATAAATTCATTCGGTTCAGAATTTAGTGTTTATTGTTGTTTTTCCAACACTACACCCAAAATATGTGAGCTGGAGCTATGGTGTGTGGGTTTGTACAATTTATAGTATTGTGAATGTGAATGTTATATACAGGATGTAAAAATAATGGAAATTTAAATAAAAAAGTACATTTTGAAAGACAAGCTTTTATGATAGGTACTAAAAAGTAAAAAATAATTCATATACAGTGCAACCTTAATATAACGAACCTCAATATAACGAATTCCTCGATTTAACAAATTTTTCGCAATCCCCTTGAATTGTCCATAAGAGTCAATATAAAATATACCTCTACATTTCGAATATTTTTTGCGAACAGTCTCTTTATAACGAATTTTCAACTATAATAAAAAATTTAAATACCTCTAAATAACGAAATTCGTCAATTCAAAACCTTTATATAACGTATAAAGTCCCACCAATATATGACAGTTAGTATGCTCCATAGTATGTAATTCATGTCGCGAGAGGTTCCGACACTTTTTTCCTCTTTATAACGAATTTTAGACCAACTTAACCTCAATATTACAAACCTCAGTTTAATGAATTACTTGATATAACGAATATTTACTGGTTCCCTTCAGATTTGTTATATCGAGGTTGCACTGTATGACTATGATATGATTTTGGTCCAAAGGTATTTTTTATATAAATTTTCAATTTGACACTAAAAATTTATGTTTATGAAATATGGTGGAAACGATGGGAAAATCGGGTGGATAAGCTTACAAAAAAAAATTACATATGTTATTGGTATGCTGCTCAATGATCGAAATGAGACTATTTTTTTACCCTCGAAAGCTCGTCGAAAGCTACCTCAAGAAATAAGAAGAAACTCGGATAGCAAACAGTGGAGAAAAGGGCACTGAACTGATTGCCCCAAAATTTTTAAAAAGACAGTTTTATACACACCCGCTTCGCAGGACTTAAAAGTAATGATTCCCGCGTTATATCTTTCACCTTCCTTGCTCACTTATCCTCCTTCCATAACATTGGAAAATGGGATAGAGATTGTTTTACACAGGTCAAATATATATGCAGCTTTCAATTTCTATTTTAAATGTAAAATAGTCATAATTTTTTTAAGTATATCAGAACCATTATTGGCCATAAATTGGTTTTCGTTCACTATTTTTACAGAAATGTTTAGTGTAGCCTCAAAACAATGTTCATAGATGAGGCAGTGAAATTTCGGAGACAAATTAATTTTTTAAAGATATCTTTATAAATTATAGCTCATGTGTAAGTCTAATGTATGAGCTATATTATTGTAAAGTTTCATTAAAATCTATTCAGTAATTTTTGCGTGAATGTGAAACAAACAATAATATATAGGGCTTTTTATGTGGGTTGTTGTCCAATACAACAGCGCCAATAAATCAAATATTTTAAACAAAATTTTGTAGACTGTTTTAAAATTATTGATAAAAAGATATCATAATTGTTAACTTTAGAATTAAACCAGAAAGCTTTGTGTCAATTTTAGCTTAAGATTTTCCCTGCATAGCTCCTAGAATTTCATCCTTTCGTTAATATTCAACCTATATAATATATACGTTACTTATATTTAAATGTTGAAATGTGAATGTTTTTGTTTCATTTCGTAGAAAAGTTAAAGCACAATGCTTGCTTGTTTTCTTGCTTGCTTACTGCCTTGCTAGCTAAGTGAAGAGCGTTCTATTACTTTCTATATATTACATGTATATAAGCGGGTATCGAAAAATAACAGTATTGACCTATATATATAATATGAAGAAATATAGAAATACTCACGAATCCGAATAAATTATATTGTATTGCTTCACAACAGAGAGAACGCTTTAAAAGCTTATTTCTATTTTTTTATGAAACTTTTTTAAAAGAATGAATTTAAATTAAACATAATATTTATAGTACAAAAATTTTTTTAATCATTATTTTTTAAATTCATAGAATTATTTTTTATGCAAATTATATTGTTTTTGCGTGTACTAAAAAGTATTTATTGCTAAATTCTCCCTGCTTATTTTCGTTCAATAATTTTTATACCATGTATATGAAATATACCAAGGTATACTAAGTTTAGTCCCAAGTTTGTAACGCTTAAAAATATTGATGCTACTTACAAAATTTTGGTATAGGTGTTTATATGGTATAGGTGTCTGTCGTCTGTCCGACTGTCCTCATGATTACTCAAAAACGTAAACAGATATCAAGCTGAAATTTTTATAGTGTGCTTAGGACGTAAAAGGTGAGGTCAAGTTCGTAAATGAGCAATATAGCTCAACTGGGTCTTGAATCCTCAGTACCCATCTTGTAAACTGCTAGAGATAGAACAAAAGTTTAAGTGTAAAAAATGTCCCTTATAAAATAATAAACAACTTCTGTAATAATAAACAAAATTTCTATGGGACATATATGTACGTGTAATGTGATAGAGTAATCAACACTGCCTATAAATGGTTTTCAACAATTAACTCAGTCAATTGTTTGCTTTCACTTGCTTATAACAAATTTTAATGATTCGTTGTTTTAAACCATTTTTTTTTTTTTTTTAATTAGGTGATATTGTTATTTTTGTTATATATGTCCGTTATTCTCCATCACGCGCAAATAGTGAGTTTTATGAAGGTTTCCAAATAATAACAAATTAGATAAAAAAATTTTTGCAAATAAGAAATTGTACTTTCTTAACTACTATAACATCAAATACGGTTGAGACAGTGGGTCAGTTATTTAAATAAGGCAGTACCTAATAGTATATGACACAACCATAGTGTGTTAAATTTTTAACTATCGGCAAGAGTGGAGTTTTCATTTAAAGAAAATTTCAGAATTTTAATATTAACTCAATGATTATGCATTGAGCTAAAATACGAAAGTGTCACATTTTACAAATCTTTTTCAAAAAGGGTAATTTCCATCTATTTCGAAAATAACATTAATAATCCTGATTTAACTTCTTGGAAATAATTTAAAAAGATTTAGCCAACCTTATTCACTATATAATTACTATAGAAATTACTATAGAACAAGAAACGATTAACTAATTTTGTTTAACCCCGAAAACCCCGAAGTACATACGTGGCTCAATAGATACAATATTTCTCTGTAAACCTTCCGGTCTTTAGAACTATAAATTTTATTTTTAAAATGTAGATGCTTATTGATTTGCGAACGATAATAATTAGCCGTTACTATAAAGAAATTATTTTTCAAATCACGTGTTTCACTCATTATTTATTTAAAACAATTTGCATTTTAGTATTACTAAAAATAACTATTTAACAAACAGCAATATTATAAAATTGTTAAATGTTTATTTCGCATTGTATTTTCATGCACAATGAAAGATTCACAAAAATAATAAAAAATGCAAAAAAAACAAAAAAATTGGCTAAAATAAAGAAAAAAAAGGATAGTAAGAGAATGCCACCAACATGAAAATACCTGCAAATAGTAAATACAATAAAATATAAATAGATGTTAAAAAAATAAAAATAAAAAATAATAAAAATAATAAAATTTATATTTATAAATAGAATTTTAATGAAGACATAATATAATATTTTATAACTGTAATAAATAGAATTCAAATGTGTACAATGGAAACTATTTATTTATGTCAGGATTATATTTTTTAAATAAAAAGTGTTACCAGAGCCATATACGTATGTATGTACATTGTACGTACGGTGTATTATGTGCATCATCACAGATTATTTACCCCTAGATATAGAATCTAAAAGTGAAATTTTATTATATTTATTCTTTCGAATATGGACGTAAACATAGGATTCATGGCCACACACATCAGAATACTTTTATTGTAAAACACAAATATTTGTTTGAGGCAATTAATAGTAATAATTTGAGTCAAAATGAAATCAATAATTGAAGTGGAAGTTTTGCATAAAAAGGGAGCCAAAGCGAAAGAGCAGTGGTTCATATGATACATAAACTAGGGCGAATGATTAAAGATTGAGATACGAAAACTTTTACTCGAAACATTTTTTCGTTTCAATAAGAAATTCGGATTCAAATGCCAATTTGGATGTTAAACGCCGATTTCCGCCCAATTTATGCAGGAAAAAATTAGAATATATGAAAGTTTGTTACTTTACAAATAATGGCGTTCTAAAATTGATTTTACTCTATATCTTTCTAGCTGCGATTATGAACTATGCTTAAGCCCCTTGCGCTTAGGAACCAGGGTGGGGAATAAAAATTAGTCATATTTATGACCGTTACCATTACCAACTGATATCAGTATCAATGGAAGGCAGTAGTTTATAAGACAAGTAAAATAACACTGATAAGCGTCGATTCCTTGAAAATAAGAGAAGTAACATTTTTGCTTTTAGAATAAAACTATAGACATAAACCGGTTCAAAAGTCATCAGCCTATAGCGATGAACTGTTTATAGCGACAAAAATCTAAACCCAATCCTTTTATAAAGCCGTACGAGAATGTATCGGATATAACAACATAAGGCATAACATATCGGCTATAAGAACAATAGTCATTAGAATTATAAGCTCATATTGTGGTTATAAAAACTAGGGCCTACAGGCAGATGGAATCCACAGAATATTTTGAAAAAAGAAAGAGTAAAAAATTATTATATGGTATCTTTTTGAATATGCACGTATTATTTGTATGATTTTTATTAATATTAACACCATAAACTTCAAACTTGAATCACTCATATAATACTTCTATTTGTATTTAATGGTCTTATTATATGTGAAAAAATGTAATAATAATTCATTGATATTTATTGCGAATACTCGGCTATATGTTAATTTATCTCAATTATTTTATCTATTGGAATATATAATTGCGGAATTTTGCCTGCAACAAGTGTCGTAGTTTGTATCTCGAGGATTACGAAACTAAATAACGACAGTCATTTTTAACATTAACTCTTAAAAGATTTTAATTAAATAATAATAATAATAATGTTTAAATACTTTACATGATAACAGTGGTTAAAGATGAATTTACCTGCAAAAACAAAAAAAAAAAACTCATTAGAAACGATATAAAAAAAAATTTCGGAGAACGTTTTTGAATTATATTTTTTGTAAACAACTTCCTTTTTTTGTTCTTTTTTCGAGTACTGTCAATCAAATTATCTATTTATCTTACAAAAAAATGTAATAAAGAAACAATAAATGCGGAACCCTATTTAAAAAAAAATTAAGTACAACCCCTGTTACTTGCTGACAATGTAGCATTCTATAGGTGAAATAATTTTTAAAATCGATTTAGTAGTGGACTCAAAAATGAAGGATTTTCATACAAAATTTCATACCCTATTTCTCCCCCTTGGGGGGTACAATTTCGGAAAATACTTTCTTTTCGTATGTCTTCGTCATACGAAGAACACAGACTTCAAGTTTCAGGTCACTAGGAGCAACGGTTTAGACTGTGCGTTGATCCTGAGAGTCAGTCAATCTGCAGTCATTCAGGACAAAGCTTTTTATATATGCTTGCATAGATTACAGACGTCACTACTAGTCATAGGCGATAAAGAATATTGTTAACGATACATAATTTGAAGCTAAAACTTTCCCTTGTATTTGAATATTAAAGGCTTCGCAAATTTGATACTACTATATCGCAAATTTGGTTGCTGATACTATATCGCAAATTTGATTGGACTCAATTGTCCAATCAATACCACTACCCATATTTGATTTAAATCAGGAAATACTTGTATGTAAATTTCTTTATAAGTATAATCGTTGACATCTCCATTTTATCCTATTAAAATTTTATTACCATTACCAATAAAATATTTCAAGTCCTGAATCATATCATATCATATTATTTAATGTTGTTGTATCTATACTGCTTATACCTACCTGCAAATCAAGGTTTTTATTATTTTGACTTTTAAACTGATATTAAAAAAAATCTGTTTTCTATTATCTGTGACATTTAATCGAACATGAAATTGCTATTCAAAAATAAACCATACACTTGTAAAATCGTTTTGTTGGAAATGTGGAACGTGATTAACACATTGATGATGAAATTAAATGACATTAATAATCAAATTTAATAGCAATTGCATGTTATTCGTTTATATCAATTTATTAAATGGATCAGTTAGACATGTAACCTAAAATTTCTCAACGACTTTGTTTTATGAGTTGGTTATTAGTCTATGCAAACAATTAACGGGTGAAATTCCAGAATTTTCTATAATGCCAAACAAAACAATGATTACAGTTCAACCCTGTACTTATCATTATTATATTGTTATTACTTTTTTGTTTTTGTTTACTTTTAATCATGTATACGATATTTATTTACAACATGGTCTCTCGATTATAATTGATTTTTAATATGATACATACAGCTTAAACTAAATATTGACAAATATCTTTCCTAGTAATCTTAATAAAAGAGAATTGAAAAAATGTTGATTTTAAAAATCTTTACTAGTATGCAAAATATGAACGTTGAAAATTAAAAAAAGAGAAAGATAACCACTGGTGACGTTATACGTGGGTATCGCCATAGAGACTACATATAAAACTTTATTTTGCTAAAAGGATATGGGAATCCTTCGAATGCAATCTTTGATTGCTCATGGCTTTTTTTAATCAATTTTAATTTCACTTTCAAATTTTGTCCGGGTATCAATTTAGTTTTACATTTTTATGGGTAGTATGGCCAATTCGTCATCAAGATTATCCTCTATTTTAATTTACAACGTTTTGGCATTTTTTATTATTTTATGGCTAAATATTATATTGCCATCCGATCTCTCTATTTCTATCTCATTTGAAAGGAAATTAATTTCCAAATACACGATTTGTTGAACAAGCAAACAGGATGACAAATAATAAAGTTAGTTTATAAAAAGTTGTGTTCTGAGCAAACTACCACAAATGAGAATAAAACGATACATGTATTTTTCAAATCACAAAGCCTTGAAATGATATTAGTGAAAAGTGAAATCTAAATGAAAATAACAATCCCAATGTTTAAATATTTACTTTGTTACTTTAGTAAAGAAAATATGTATACAGATGTAACAGAGAATTATACTACAATCTAAACATTATTATTTAATAGCCAAAACATAACTTTGGGTGTGTTCCTTATTTCCGGTTTCACTAACAACACAACAACAACAACAACAATAGATAAGACATGATCCGGATGACGAAGTCACTATACCACCGTCATCACAAAATTGTGTGTTGATAACACGCTTTTCTGTACCACGTTTATGTGTATGTATTTAACCAGTAAATATCATTGTTCTAGCCTCACTATAGTCATTTACAGAAGCTCACCCATGTATATTGCTTCTCAGAAAGCTTTCTGAATTGTGTTAAAGCTTTCTTGTATTAATATTATGTATACCAAGTGTGTTGTCTCAGTAGAGGTCTTCGTAATGATACAGGTAATTTAAAATAATTACAAAATGGGCAAGGAATTCGAACAACAGATCTTACTAAAAGAGAAAGCATGATGTCGATTCAATATCGCTAATTTAAGCTTAATCTTGTTCCAAGACGAATGCAACATTTAATTTTAGAATGAAAGGTTTGGATTTTGAAAGAGCATTAATGCTAGCAGGAAGATAAGCATTGAGGTCGAAAATGGAATGCAGACTTGAGAGTAAAAAGGATCGAAGATATTTTTTCGCTCTCTGCAAAGACAGGGAGTAATGTTTGTTTGTGTAGCCTAGCTAGTGTAGAAGAAACTGTGAAAAAATTTTAGGTGTAGTTTTTTTTTTACATATAAAAATGACTTGAAGTTTTCACGGACAACTTTATTACCACATAAAGTGTTTATAAAATTACCATAAAATTATTCTGTGAAACTGAAGCTGTTCCATTTTTACCCCTGACTGTATTTTTGTATTCATCTATCTACTGGTTATTGTGTGTAAGATGTAAAAAATAGCTAAATTAGTATTTAATAAAGACTCTAAACAAAATGAATAGTCTCCAAAATAAACTGTAAAATATACCTCTGTGTCACATAAATCGCACGATTTTACATAGAGTGTATATCCGTTCGTATTTTGCCACACAAACCATACGTTGTAATGCATGTTAATTTTTTATAAAAATAAATGAAAACAAACCATTGACTGAGTTATTTAATGAAATACCATCAATTATTTAATGAAATACCTCAAATTACACATACATGCATATCACACATAACTGATATTCCCATATAATACATACTATACAATTTGAGATTATTTTGCGCCCTCACGGATAAACAATGATGTTTACGAAAAAATGATTCAAACAAAAGTTGTTTCTTTGTTTATAAGGAACCTTTTTTACGTATATACTTTTGTTCTATCTCTAACGGTTTACATGATGGGTCCTACGGATTCAAGACCCAATTGACCTATGTTATTCATTTACAAACCTCACTTTTAACGTCCCGAGTACGCTGTAAAATTTCAGCTTGATATCTTTTTTCGTTTTTCAGTTTTCGTGTTCACAGACGGACAAGCGGACGGGCAGACGGACGGACGGAAAACCGAAAATGGACTAATCAGTAATTTTAAGCGTTACAAACTTGAGACTAAACTTAGTATACCTTGATATATATTAAAAGAGTCTAAATGGCCGAGCGGTCTAAGGCGTTAGTCGTAGAACGTTGGGCTATTTAGACTTAGGTTGCGGGTTCGAATCCAGGTTTCGGGACGATCACATTGTCGTCGCTTAGATAAGAACGAAGTAACTGACTCCACCCACATCAGAAATGTAATTGTAAATATGTTTGTGATTGAATATGTTATCCATTATACACAGATAAAAACGTTATGCATAAATTAAGTAGTTTTAAATAATTTTGATTAAAATTGGCCACACTTTGCGTAACATACCCTGTACATTTACTTCATAACAAATAGCTCTTGTCTTGTACAGTCAGAATATATATTATATAAGATAGTCTCCATGGATTTCAGCTTCATATAATCATTGGAGATTTACTTACTGTACTTACTAATACTACAGATAAATATAATAAGACAATGGTGAACTGCTTCGTTCATAATGCAAAAGTAGAGTAAGTCAATTTGTTTCTAGAAGTCATTTGAATTCAAATTAATATTTATTTGGTTTGAGAACTGATTGACCTGGTTTTCTTTCGTCTACGATTTAAAGATCTGAATGCATTCTAAAATTGGATTATACACCTAAAGGAAATCAAATAAAATGGATGTTACCAGATTGACGGCTCATATATTCCAGGTGTTCTCCATTTTAAACACTCCCCCAGAGAATTTCTTGAAATGTTTTAATGAAAAGTTTTTCTACTCGGAAAATCGATATCAAAACCAACACATTATTTAAGATACTTAACCGAAATCTGAACTTTAAACTCAGCCTTCTGCAAATGGACAAAAAGGGTTGACTCTTAAATGCTTTCTTCGCGTTAGAGATATCGAAAAAAACTAGTAGAAAATGTCGCTAAGAATATTTTTTTATACTCATACTCTGGGCCTTCCTGTGTATCACGACTACTGCAGGAGCCGTCCTCTCTGTGGCCGCCCAGCTCTTGCCATGAGGAGATGGGCTTACTTGAGCCAAAGTCCGTCGACGTAAAAGCTCTCCTGCTGTTCTTAAACAGCTCCAAATGGTTCAAGAAGTAGTGGGGATAAGCCAACCATTTTTCGGTATCACAACGGACTCTATGGTCTAAGTGTGTCCCACCCCAGGACAGCCTCTCTTACCTAACCAAACCTAACCTATATGGTAATTTGGTTACCCGGTATATTATATTGAGTAAAAAACGCAAACATACAATTAAATCATGTTTAGTAGAAATGTATACGTGTTCATATCTACATAGTATTAGTAGGTAGGTAATAGTAATCATACCATAAACGCAATAACTACAATAAATAAATAAATATTAAATTATTATATTAATATCATTGTATTATTATTTATCAAGTGTAAATCATTGTCATTTGTAAATGAATCAACATTATGTTAAATACTTATAATATTGTATTGTATAATAAATATAATAATAATAATATAATAATAATGATAATAATAGTAATCCTTGTTCACTTAAATAATGTTTGACCTATATTTATTAGTGATTTTACGAATGTTGAAGTTTGTACAATCGCGAATGCGAATGCGAATGTTAACTTTAAAATGAATCGCTCACAATTTCTAATTTATAAACTTAATTAATACTTATCTATTATTTCTATAGCAAGTTTTTTCCCGCCCATAACTTATCTATCTTCCTTATATAAGCACATATTAGTGAAGGTTGGGGTTGTTTTACAATTTACAATACGAAATGATGATGTTTTTTTGTCAAAAACATTCGCATCGTTTTTTGCGAATGCGAATGGGAATGTTAAAAAAATCACGATTTATTCGCCCCATCACTAATATTTATGAATATAAAAGTGAAGTGTTGTTCCTTGAGGATCCTTTAGTATCCAAGATACATTGGGAAAAAAGATATTTCTTTATATGAGACTGTAAAACAAAGTTTACAGTCAACATTTAAGCATCCGGTGTTGTCCATTTGCTAATGTTTTCAAGTAAACTAGAATAACAGTGTTTTAGTTCAAAAAATAAATACTTTTCCTGTAATTTTGAAAGGAAATCGAACAATTAAAAATTTTTTTCTAAAATTTTAAAATAAATAATTCTTTCAATAACTTCTTTGTCAGTAAAAGGTCATTGTCCTAAAAATTTTTTATTTCTTCAATAGACGTTCGTTATCAAAGTCGTGTTCAAAACATCGTGTGAAATCAATTTTTGGATAACATCAATAACTATGAAAATATGAAGGATTTAAATGCATAAATAGACAGAAAGGAAAATAACACCTGGTGACGTCGTTTCCTGCAATTGCTTATTTCTGTTATGTTTATTATTCGATTTTAATTTTCATTTCAGATCTTGTCATCTATTCTCGGACATTTTTACCTTTTAACGAAATATGTAGGCATTGAAGTCGACATCAGGACAAAGGCCTATTTTTGCCTACGTTTTGTAGCCGAACCCCACCAGCTATAAATTGATTCATTGGCATCGACATCCAAATTAAATTCCTCACAAGGACATTATTGATAGGATTTCTTACTTTAAAATTATTACTTTTTCTTTACATATTGACTACTGTATTAGCTTTATTACTGGACGTTTAGAGTAAATGGTCGTGTGCCATCCATGGATCACATAAAAATAACTTAGAATTTTATCGATTTCCATTTAATATTTAAATTGTCAAATATTACATATATAGGAATAATGACGTTAAAAAGAGTAACTATTTCCATTGTTGTTGTTTTTTTTTTTTTTGTATTCTAAATTGTGGTCCAAGGTATAACAGTCTCCGTTAATATTATTTCTGTATATGGTTGCTTAGTTGTGTGATAAAAGTTGTATTTGTAAATCAATAATAATACACAGAATTCATTAATATTAGAGTTTATATTATTTAAATATATTCAATGCATGCTGATTTTATAACCATTTGCACTCATAAATAGGGTTGCCAATTGCGTTTCGAATTTTGCGAGTACTAAAAACACTGATTTTATAGTACGTAAGAAGATGTCAGGTGGTTGTATTTTTACCTATAAAGCATGGCTAGGTAATTTCTGTCTGTTATCGCAGACGTTAATAATTAATTTCTTAGAAGATGAACTTTGTTATTTAAATACGTTTATAGACTGCTTGTAGGATGAGGTACCTGACCTAAAAGTAAAAGTAAACTCCACAGATAACTTTTAAGACTACTTCTTACATAACGAAAACATAAATGTGGTAAAATCTTAAATAAGTATAGTTTTATGGATAAATTATATTAATTAAATGTTATTGTTTTTCTTTTTCCGAATAATTTTTTAAATACCTCGATTACTCTTCCGAAAATGGCAACCCTATTCTCAACTTAATCATTTATAAACATAAGTGCAATTAAACATACTATTTTATTTATAATAATGGTATTATGACATATTATATAATTTATAATAATTATTACAAATATACTGATATTTTCATACTGTTTTATAAAACAGTTTTATTGTTCCAAATATATACCTAGAAAAAAAACTGAAGCCTAAACCGCAGTTGGGTTACAGGACTACAAACCTGTACCGTCAATTATGACTACATAACATTATAAATAGATCTATAAACTCATTCTAATGACATTAAAATTTAACAACTCAGAGATCTCAGAAACAAAACTATAATAATTTAAAAAAAATCTACACTATGCTATGTTTTAACACTTTATCATAATCTAACATCATACGACTCTCTAAATAATATATAAACGTAATAAAATTACTGGATACAATTTTCCTGTTATAAAGAGCAGCGTTTTGAAATTTTACTGGCAGAAAATAAATTTTTTATTTCGTTCCATATTCACGGTGTAAACACATATCATACTGAAATAGATACGTCACTCGTCTAAACATTAAAGTACTAATAGGATAGACATTACATAGATATTTTTTACCGATTTCAAAAAAATAAAACACATTTATGGAGTAAAGCTTTAAAAGTTACAAGAGGTCTAAGAACTCACTATCTATTTTGCTTAAAGTCAAACTATTTCTCTAAATTCTAACTATCTATTTCTCTTAAATGCATCAGTGCAATGCTGCTTATATATGGATCGGAACCGGCCCAGCAGACGAGAAAGTTAAGACGCCTTTGCTTGTTTTAACTACTAACCGAGAGGTGTCGGGTGTGAATCAAAAAAGGTAATTTTACGGTAAATTGATCACACTGTTGTCACTTGGAAGCAGAAGTAACCGACTCCACCCACATCATAAAATTAATTGTATATTCGGATGTAGTTTAACAAATAAAGATTAAAAATAATGATGCGGGTGGCCTCTGTTATAGAAGCTGCTATTAAACTGATAGAAAAAATTGCATCACTACGAGAAGGAAGCGGCATACTTGGAGTACTGTGTAAGAGAAAATAGACGCATAATGATAAGAATGAAGCTAGGAAACTGGAATTGCAACAGTAACAGAGACGAAAACGGAAACAAAATCGTGAGCATGTTTATAATGAGTGCTATGGCAAAACAGTGTTGGGAAACAAATTTTATGATAAAGCTGGGCTAAGAGACAAAAGTGCAGTGAAAATTTTAAATAGAAAAGACAAGTGTGTGACTGATGCTATCTGCTACTTCTGGAAAAAATATGAAGAAGTCAGAAATAGATATTTGAAGTGAGTGGCTAGTTTTTTCTTTTGAATATCTATAATAATTTATTACAATTTTACTTTTAATTTTAAGTATAGTTCAATGGTAATCGAATGTAAAAAAAAGTAAATGTAAATTGTGATAAGTCCATGGGGACAAATCAAAAATAAAGAATATATATATTTATTAACTAAGGTTAAAGGTTGTGGCGACAAACTATTTTTGAAGTCGATACAATTGTTTTTTTTTAATCATTTGTTGTTTAGTGGGTGTAATAGTAGTACCTAGTACCTGGCATCATCATTATTATTAAGTAAACCAGTACATGTATATTGTACATACATTTTGCTATGAAACATTTATTATTGCACTGAAAAACGATTTTCTATGCAATAAAATAAGTATATAAAACCACAAAATGACAGGTTTTACTTTGGGATTATGGGAATTGCAATAAACTACATGTCGGGATAAGCTTGTCTCTTGTTTAGTATGTGGCGGACGGTGTAGGTACTCTTATGATTGTATTTATGTAGATGTAGTATCCACCTATAACTATGTATTTATATTCACTTTTAAATATAAGGCTATTGTTTCTACGCCGAAAATCCAAAATATTGTGATATCGTTGCATTTGATTGGTGTCTGAAATTCGATTATACATTTTTTGAATAAAGCAATGACAATGACTATGATCAAAAACGCGGTCAACCTTTCGGTAAATATGCCTCAAACATCAAACTGTGACTTCTTTATATATTTTTTCTGTGGTAAAA
This sequence comes from Chrysoperla carnea, assembly GCF_905475395.1. Lineage (NCBI taxonomy): Eukaryota > Metazoa > Arthropoda > Insecta > Neuroptera > Chrysopidae > Chrysoperla > Chrysoperla carnea. The sequence goes on along the minus strand of NC_058338.1, from coordinate 42,158,130 downwards.
AAGGTAAATAATGTTAAAAAATGCTAAATTTAAAAAGAAATAGCAGCTGCTTTATAAACCAACCGCTTTTTCTGCAAAGCACGGATATTGTTAATACGTGTCGCTATGAAAAAGGAAAGACTGTATTTTTAAATCAAAACTGAAGATTACCTGATCTTCATTTTACATCGTCGAAGTCGTGCGAGTCGAACTCCTCAGAGGGGGGAAAACATTAAAATAAAGGTCTTTTTAGCCTTCATAGATTATTCTTTGAACATGTACTGCAGCTTATACTGGAACGATCATTATCTCCATAGATAAATGATGATTGTATCCACCTTTCATATTGTGTTTATGCAGTTTTTTCCAGTTTTTTATTACCATTAAAAAACGGATCTACTAATTCTGCTGAAAATACGCTATTACACGTCGAATCAGCCAAGTCACGTGTTAATGTCATTATTGGTTCGTGAGATAATCGAGGCCAAAGAATACGAACGAACATATGCACATACGTACACACACACACACACACACAGACAGACATCACATTGAAAAGGTTTCATCAAACATACGCGTTCGTCACTAATAAAATTAGAATAATAAATTCTTAGACAACGGATGTGATGATGTATCGCGGATTTGAACCTCTTTGGGTGTATATATTTCGTACCTTTTCATGTTAATAACCCTACAAAATTAATTAAAAAATATGTAAATCTTACTAAAATTTATTGAAAGATGAACACAATTAATAACGACAGAATCATAATCAGACAATTATTGGTTTAGTTTCTAGAGGTTGTATTCGCAACGGTTTGTTTATATTTATATCTATTTTGTAACAATAAGTAGATGTTTTAGTGGTACAAAACATTATCGAGCCATTTGTGTTACCGACCGACTGTGTTCGTTTGTGTAGTTTTAGTTTCTATGTATTTTGAACAAGAAATTTTATCAATATAAAAGCGAATTACTTTGTTTCTAAAATATTAAAGGTTACTCTACTAAAAAAAAGAATTATCTGAATACAAAGAACCTTTGTGATTGAAAAATGGTTTCGTTTTTTGTATATTTAATCTTATCAAATTCCGTTAAAATCCTTTGAAATTATATAATCAATTTTCTTTGAAAAAAAAAAAAAAAAATTCTTGAATAAATACAGATAATAATCGACTTTATAAAAACAAGAATATTTTTTAAAAGTCTTTTAACATGAAATATAATCATACCAAACATTCGGGCTACATTTTTAACACGCTTTTATTTATTTGACCTGTTTGTATGAACGAAGCAGTGGTGGATTTACACTAGGGGCTTTCGGGGCTAGTGCCCAATGCGGCAAATTTTCTAGGGCGGCAAAATTTGGAAAGTGGAAAAAAATTTCTTTTATAGTCATCAAAAGTTCTCTATAGGAATTTTTTATTCTTTCAATTAATCATTTATTATTTAGGGGATAATTTAAGAAATTCAACTTATACATTATTTGTCAAATCGAAAGTGGGTAAATTATAATTTTGGCACCTTAAGTAAAAAATTATTGTTATATAATTATGAGTCAAGCTTAGTGCAAAATTTGTAGTTCTAAGAACAAAAACATATTTTCTTACATTATATTGAGTATATAATAAGCATAATAAATTATTTGCAATTCATTAAATTTTTAATTTTTTTAAAATAAGATATCAAATCTATATAACTTTGAGTGAAATTTCAGTGATGGGGCGGCATTTATTCGACTGCCCAAGGGCGGCAAAATTTTAAATCCGGCCCTGGAACGAAGTGAAGTTTTTCAATTTGGTTTTCAATCGTTTCCAGACAATCCGTCTGTCTGTCTGTCTGTCTGTGGCATCGTAGCGCCTAAACAGATGAACCGATTTTGATTTTATCTGTTTCGTTTGAAAGGGAATTTAACGAAAAGTGTTCTTAGCTATGTCGAGTGTTCTTAACAAACAAAAAAAGCGATGATCCTCAAAATCGATTCAATTTGGAGAAGGCTCTCAGGAAAAAGGTCATTTAATGGAGAATATCCTTAGATATGGTTCAAGTCCGAGTTTAGGGGAACCGTGCTCGTAAAATTTGTCGGAGGTTTCTTAAATTTTGTAAATTTTACTTGGCTTTTGATTAAATGTAATAATGAAATATTTTTATGTCGCGTTCCTTCCGAAAACTAACGTTTTTCGAAAAAAATGTTTTAACAAAAATTGTTAGTTTGTTTTATGGCGATCAACTTTCTAATTTTAGGTGTTACTCTTTCTCTTACCGTGTGGGATCTACATTGGATATTAAAGAGACCCGAAGAACTAGATCCAATATGATGGCCGAAACTAAAAAACGATAAATATAGATGTATAGATTTAAATGGTCCATCCTGTATATGTCATTTCAGGGTATAATAAAACAATATCGATTGACTTTTGTTCAGTTTTTTTTTTTTTTTTTTTTTAAATTTAATTTAATTAATTGAAAGTTCATGAGCTGTAAAATATCATAAATTTTTTATATTTATCAAATTCATTATAAATATAAACATAACGGAATACATTGAAAATTGTTGAAATTTTTTTAATACCACTTGAAGTTTTATGAATATTTTTCAACCCTTGCTAATAACTTCAATACACATACTTAACGAGCAGAATGGTTCCTGTGAATACACCATCATCAATAATTTTGTATTTGATTTTATTGAAATATTCGATTTTCTAACATTAACAAACAAAAGGTAGGCACTTGAAAAACCAAATCAATAAATATTTACAGCTTGAAATTTTAATAATATTTAAATCAATTAAAATAAAAAATATTTGTTGAAATAAATATAATTTTTATACCATGCATATTACATATACACCTGGTATACTAAGTTTAGTCTCAAGTTTGTAACGCTTAAAAATATTAATGCTACGAAAAAAATTTTGGTATGGGTGTTTATGGAATCATCACAGTTGGCTGATAAGTCCCCGGTCTGACACATAGATGGCGTCGCTAGTATTAAATGCATATTATTTTTATATAGTACCAACCTTCAAATGATTCGTGTCAAAATTTGACGTCTGTAAGTCAATTAGTTTGTGAGATAGAGCGTCTTTTGTGAAGCAACTTTTGTTATTGTGAAAAAAATGGAAAAAATGGAATTTCGTGTTTTGATAAAATACTGTTTTCTGAAGGGAAAAAATACAGAGTCCGGAAACTTATTATCAAGCCAAGTTTTTGCTTCCACTGTATTTTTTCCCTTCAGAAAACAGTATTTTATCAAAACACGAAATTCCTTTTTTTCCATTTTTTTCACAATAACAAAAGTTGCTTCACAAAAGACGCTCTATCTCACAAACTAATTGACTTACAGACGTCAAATTTTGACACGAATCATTTGAAGGTTGGTACTATATAAAAATAATATGCATTTAATACTAGCGACGCCATCTATGTGTCAGACCGGGGACTTATCAGCCAACCTATTATTGGTCCATTTTTGGTTGTCCGCCCGGCTGTCCGTCCGTCTATCAACTCGATAACTCAAAAACGAAAAATGATATCAAGCTGAAATTTTTACAGCGTACTCAGGACATAAAAAGTGAGGTCGAGTTCGTAAATGGACAACATAGGTCAATTGGGTCTTGGGTCCGTAGGACTCATTTTGTAAACCGTTAGAGATAGAACAAAAAATTAAGTGTAAAAAATTTTTCTTATAAAAAAAAAAAACAACTTTTGTTTGAAACATTTTTTCATAAACATCAAATTGTATAGTATGTATTATATGGGAATATCAGTTGTGTATTTGTTACATGTATAATTATATGTGTAGTGTGATAGAGTAATCAACACTGTCTAAACATGGTATTTAAACAGTTAACTCAGTCAATTATTTGGTTCACTTGTTTTATGTGGGATGAGGAGCATTATTAACGACGAAATATGCGCCTTTAATTTCAAAATATCAAATAAAGAAAATAACGCGTTAGTTCATTCTTCATGCGAGTACACGCAGGGTAGAAACTCTCAATAAAGGGCGTGATATTTTTACCAGTCTGTCAAGGAGTGGTTATATTTTCCGCGTATGTATATTTGTTTGAAAATTTCTTTATTACCTCCTATCTTGAAAAACGGTTCAATGGAGTTCTAAGTTCAGGTATCGTTATATTCATCTTAAAAACCCAAATGACATTAAATAGATGTTTAGAAAAAATGGCGCAAAATAGAAAATTAAAAGGGAATTACAAAAATATATATAAGTTATATGAATGAATTTAATTAGGAATAATAGATTGGCTTATAAAAATTTAAAATATAAGAAAAGGATTTTTTAATGCCGGGACAGTAATAATAAAATAAATAATTTAAAAAGTCAAAACAAGTCCTGTAGTTTAGATATCGATTTCAATAGTCGGAGCTCATTTAAATATGAATCGGTTCATATCTTCCCAATAATGTGCCCACGACTGTTAAAACCTTTTTTAAACTACAAGGTTTGTTTCTATCGACCGACTTCAAAAGAAAAACTTTTCCAAAACAAATTAATAAGCACTAAAAAGTAAAAAATAAAGGTAATATAATGTTGAAAAAATTATTGTTATTTTTGGAGTCGGTGTCACCCAAGGAAACAACCCTGACAGAACAGTTTGCTACATTAGCTTACTCCAAAAATAAAAATAATTTTAACTACATTATATTATCGTTATTTTTTACTTTTTAGTGCATATTAAATTGTTTTAGAATTTTTGGAAGTCGGTTTTCTTTTTGTTAAATTGTTTTTTATATTGTGATTTTTAGTGAATCTGAAGTACACTAACTAATTTGTCACTTAAAAAGAAATAAATCGGTTGGCGTGATATTGAGTTATTCCTCCTCTTTTCGTGCATACCTAATATAAACTTAAGACTTTTATGGTTTTCTTATGGATGCCGTTGATAGAACTGAACCAAAATGAAATGGGACCACTCGGGAAGCACCAGCTTTCAAAGAGATAAAGAATCATCAAAATCGGTTCACCTAGTCGAAAGGTCTGACGTAACAAACATAAAAAAAAAAATACTGTCGAATTGAAAACTTCCTTCTTTTTTGTTTGAAGTCGGTTAAAAATAAAAAAGAAAATCTGTCGAAGAAATCTCCGATGATCACAAAAGTAACTACCCTTCCGACTACAGTTGCAATGCTTTAAACCATTCGGTAATATCTAGCTCATGTTATTTTAAGTTCGTTCTATTGCCCTATACCTAAAGTATTTCAGACTTTGTTAGACTTATTATATTATATTTAAATTATTTTAATGAGTATGCGTTTTCAATTGCTCAGAGCTCTGCACATATAATGCAGTTTTTTTAATAATTTATCTAATTATAAATTTTGATTTCAATACAGCAGTTATTCATTATTAATTTATTTTTAGTTTTATTCGTAAAGTTTTATTGTAATTGTAAAAATAACTGTTGAATTATTGTATTAAAATTATAATATACACTTTTTCAATAATTTCATTTCGAGTGTAACATGTTCAAATTTTCAAGTATTTCATAATTAATTTTTTTTAAATCCAATTGAAAATCCTATATATATAAAATTTTTTTCGTGTATACGAAAAAATGTTCTAAAGTTCCATTATCCTGTAATTTCAAACTTAGATCATGTTTTTTTTTGTCAGTTTTGCCAGTTGAGCAATTCGAAGATCACCTCCAGCTGTCTTGTTGTTTCGGGTATGGAAACCTTTACATTTTTATTCATATTTCACTGCTAATCATCACAGTTGCAGGCATTATAACATTATCAAGGAACAACTTCTGAAGATCAACATTATCGGATAACGATAAATAAGACCGACCATTATAGTTTTTAAAGTGCTTTTGGAAATTTGTAATAAAATTCACTCTAGTAAGACTCTTTTACAGACATTTTGTTCAAACGTTAGAAGAGCACCATTCAAACACTATCCAAAAATCTGAGACACCGTTCAAAATATTATTACCTACTTAATTTTTTTTTCTACCAGTTTGTGAAAACTATGTAAGGTAAGTAGGGGAACAATATTGCTCATAGAGTCATAGACCCTGAGAGTTCCACTCGATGCTTTCAAGTATATCAAGTTTAATAGTTGTTACGCAAGTGCATTGTGATTCTGCAAATGTTATTATTTACAGAAATTTTGACTACAGCATTTAAAAAATAAATAATCTCTTTTTTTCTGAAAAAGACTAGGAAAAAGAGGGATAAATATCAACAGTAATTTATCTTCTTTTTATTTATAGTTAACTTTATTACAGATTTGATATACACATTACATACTGAACAAATTAAATCTAAATAATATTTCTCTAGCTTACTTTTTCCTAAGCAGTACATTTTTAGGCCTCGAGTCTATTTTTTGTCATAAACCAGCACAATAAGCTTCAAAATGAGCGAGTTATCATGCAAATTGATTTAAAAAAATAGGAAAGACCTCGCGATGTGAAAGAAGAAACGGCTAGAGAAATAATAAATAAGTTAAAACAAATAAAACAGCTTAAATCAATTGAGTTTTAACCTTTAACCTCCAAAGATTTTCATAATATCGTCTTTTATAAATACTCATTAAAAGCAGTCTGGAGAATCTTGCATTTTAGTTAAAAATAAATAATAAGAAAAATCAATAAAAATAAATCATTTTTGCCCATCACCACTTTCTTATCTATTATTTTGAAACATTCTAACATTTGGAATATACATTGTTGCTGAATCTACGATAAAATACGAAAAGTTTTCCACCCTAAGTGAAAATAGATAAGAAGAACTATTTACACTTGTCGTTGTTATTACTATGAAGTACTTAGTTTAAGAGTTATAACTAGTTAGAATCACTTCCTCGCTATGTGTACTACCCCTTTTTTCGTTTTCATAACTACACTGTTTATGACAAAATAATTTTATATATCAAGACAATATTGATACCAATTTAATGGTATGATGCTGTAATAATAATTAAACTACCGTATTCGGTAGATATATTTATAGCTAAGGTTTATGAATGTTAACGCTATTAAGAGGGCTTTACTAGTCATTATTTTTTAGCAATAATACGTATTTAATTTCTGAGATAACTTTCTTATAAAAACATCAAGCCTTTTATTCAAAATTGCTCTGCTGCTCGTAGATTCTTATTTTCTGTTTGATAACGTTAATGTAAACATGTTTATTTAAAGCTAACTGATCCGGCGAACTTCGTACCGTCTAACAGTCGATTCTTTATTTATTTGTTTTTATTACTTTTAGATTTCTTATCTGTAAAGGAAAAAAGTATATGGGCTATAACAGTTATGATTAATAAACATACAACTGCAAATATTATTACAAACCTTAAAAGTTGGAACGAAATTTTCCCGAACTATTTTTGTTGCTCTAAATGAAGTCATTTGAAAGCAGTCGTTGTATTGTTTTGCTTTTCCGGAACCCCTCTACTAACACTTAAACGTTATGGTAAGGTAAATTAAAGTTCAAATTGACTTGTAATTATTATTACGAATTTTTAAAATTTTTCTCTCCGTAAGAACCATCCTCGTACTTCAAGGAATCTTATAAAAAGAGAATAGCGAAATCTATTCAGCTCCTCTCTAGATTTGCGCTTAGCCAACACATTCAGCGATTCACTCTTATATTATAGAAGATTTACAGTTTAACAATACAAATTTTAGTCATAAATATATTATTAAAGTGTGATCACTTGCCAAATTGGAGAAATTCTACAATTTACACGACAAATATCTACATAAAAATTAAAATTTGAAAAAAGAGCGGAAATCCCATATGATTTCTGTTACCACTTAAACATCCAATACATATTTAATATGGTAGACAACACACTATTGGCATTAAAATAAGATTTTTATGTAACAAAAAGTTTTCTATAAATGTTTGTGTCAACCTCGGATGTCTGTTAGGAGCTAGGAGTGTGGAGAGGTTAATGCATATATAATTTAACATATACACAATAATGTTTTCAAAAGTTGTATATGCGAAGGGGCGCGTTCGTATTTTATTAGACAATGCGATAATATTGTAGAAGAAACGAACATTTACAAATAAAATGATAGTATTTTATACCCCCAGAGATGGTGCACAAATTGTTAGTTACGTTTGTTGTTTAAAACAAACTCCCCGCAAAATGTACGAAGATAGTGTGGTAGAAGAAAATGCATTGTGAATGAAGTTAAGAAAAAGTTTTTTTTATTAGCACATACAGTAAAAGAATTTATCCCCTGCATAGTGTCGTTAGTATTATTGTGAAGTATTGGTACAGGCTAACATACAGAAAATTAAACAAACTGTTCACTATTTCAGCTTTCTGTATTTAACTTTGTTTGTTCTTTAAGGATTTACGAGAGCAATGACAATTTTGGATAAAAGGCTTTATTGTTTTTTTTATGTAGTTGGGCTAAGTTTGAATCAATTCTTAAACCGGCTGATGAATGGTAGGTTTTCATAGATTTCTCCAAAACTAAGCAGTGGAAATTAAAAAAAAAAAAATAACTTTTTAAGGTTTAAAACCTTAATAAATTATTGAAAAACCCGTTGTGTTCGACTTATTAAGGATGTATGAGCACGAAAGTGGGGATACAAATTAAAAAATATATATTTTCAATTTTGATGGTGAATTATTTTATAACTTGACAATATAAGACCAAACGAAACATACAAAAACTGTCAGACACTGTCGGACTAACCACTCTCAAGACATTGAAAATCATAGAAATTTCAAATTAATTAAGCAAACCATTTTCGAATAAATTGTCTCTTCTTAGATGATTACGATTATTATACTTTTAAAACCACAAACGAAAGCACTTCGTGAAGCAGACTCACCAAAGGTATATGATATCTTTAGGAGGACACTCAGTATAAAAATATTTTAGAGTGAAATACATCATTACAAATTTAACTGCTTGAAAGAGAATCATTTTGTTTGGAAAAATTCAATGCGAAAAAACTTTTTAATGGAATTTTTTTTCGTTTTTCATATACTTTCAAACTTGAAATACTTTTACAGATTAAATACAGACAAATGTTGTTTTCACTCAAACTGCTACTTGTAGTTTAAATTGTTAAACCGTACTTATATTTTACAATGTTTTACGAAGGAATATTTTCTATATGCAAACTGGATTTGTTCTTTTCACGATTTATTTAATTTAAATAGATTTTTAAATTTTTTCATGGTCGCTGGACTGAAGCTTTTCAACTTACTCAATCCGAAAGACAAGTCACTAAAAATTAAAAAAAAAGCATTTTATGCTTTAATATTTAAATTCTATATTAACATAATCATTTCTAATTAAAATAACTTGGAATAACTGTAGACAAAATTCAAATGTCTAACCACGAAAACATACAAGGCTTTACAAGTAGGATTTCAAATTTGAAATAATATTTTGTAACAATCGTTCTAAAATACAAAATTTAATTTACAAAGATTTTCTTTACAAAGAAGTTCTGGGACTTAAGAAATTGCAACAAAATTAGTTATTTATTTATTGCAATTAGAAAAATTATTTCTGTGAAAGTAAAACAAATAAAAAAAAACTGATAAAAGAAATGCGAATAGGAAAGAGAGCAAGTCTCAGGTTTCAATAATGTATAGAGATATTTTTTGTCGTATTTTATTAATTTATAGGAATTTTTCAATGACTCCTGTATATATTATTAATAGATCCATGTATGCTCTCAAGAATGATATCTTTGAGTAAAATACAGGTTGGTGGTAATCAAATTATACGAATATTCGAGATTCTTAGACGTCTCTGAGACGATTTCATAAGATCCGAAAATTCAACATTATCCTTGTTGCACATTTGCAAAAATATTCGAGTTCAAAATCGTCATGTGGATGGATACTCGTTTATTACTCATACTACTTTGTTAGTACAATTCTTGATTAGTAAACGAAAATTTATTAAACTTGACGATATAATGAATTTACGTACATATTAGTACATATAACAATCACATCGATCCAGGTAAGATCTGAACATGATACCATGAAAAATCCGGTCGGCATTGTGGTTTAAACGGCAATAAGTTTTAGTTTCGGCCCGGTTTTGGAGAAATTTTGAATCAAGATTTGCTACACAGGTTCGGGCTAAAATTTGCCACAAAAAAATCACTCCTTTGAAAAAAATTTATTTATTTTGCAAGAAATTCAATATGCGAAATCGAAACCACATTGATTTCTTTATTGAGTGTGTTTTTACGAGTTCTTGTACTTGCTTTTTGATCAAACCACTTCAAAGCAAATTAAACACTCGGCGTCCTATAGATTATGGTGGAATCGATTGGAAAATCAGGACGCCACAACCTTACCATGCATTGCCATCTAAAGTAAATGAGCATGTAAAATTTCATCTCAATATGAAACCGGAAAGTGGATAAATTTGACTTGCAAGATTTGATTTCAGACAGACAACGGGACTGGTGAAACTAAATAAAAGCTTGTAAAAACACATTCAATAGAGAAATGCATTAGCTTTCGAATGAAAATATTGGATTGCTTGACAAGTATTATTTGCACCATGTGTACTCTATAAAAGACCTTAAAAAATCATGTTAAAGAAACTTTCGCCTCATATAGGAACAAAAATTTCACAAGCTCCAAGTATTCGAATTTGTTGTATATGATCCCGATAAGATTATTTTTCTCAGAGAAGCAGATGTTTCAAATTTCGTAAATATTTGAAAGTATTTACAAAGGGACGATTTTTTTGATGCCGACTGTATGTGTAAGTATTAATTAATAAATAACAAACAATGTTCACAGATAATAATAATGGTAGTGATAATGATGACGTATACCTTTATATATTATTATTATTATTATTATTTCATTCATATTCACAAAATAATTATATAATTTAATGAAGAACAATTAATTAAAAACGATGTAATTAAATTTGAAATAAATTTTTTATAAAATGACGATAATAATAATTATTATTATTATAAAATATTGAAATAAAACGAAATATGAGCAATTACCCAATATTGTATTTTATATACGAAGAAATGTTTATAAAAACCCCTTTTTTTTATACAACAGACTCTCTTTCTATGTAGTTAGTTAGCACTAGGTAGAGGTAGGAAGGTCTTGTGCTATTGCCGTTAGCTACTCGGTTATACTTATACACACACAATGTATAAGCTAAGCTTCTGGCACCATTTCAATTAACGCGTTTTTTGTTTATAGTTACATTAATTACGAAGAATATAAATAAATACAGAATGAAAAAAAAGTTAGGCACATATTGTAGATAAACTCTGTATGAATAATGGAGTACCTTTTGAAAGGAGTTCAGTGTGCATAGTATGAGATGTTTTGTATTCAAAACACTCTCAGAAACCCAAAAACCCGTGTTGTTAAACTGAAAATTTCATGAGTTCTCGCTTTGAATTTTAAATAATATTTTCACCAAAATATAATAGTTTTTAAGATATAATGTCGGTTTTCCATTAAACGGACAAACAAAAACAAAACCGAAATGGTGTCGAAAAAAAAACAAAACTGCAACTTATTACAAACTTTTTAAAGACTGGCAATGTAATGACCATTACAGTTTCATTTTTGTTTTTGTTTATCAAAAACTCAACTGTTCGTTTAGTGTAGAACCGACATAATACATACTTTATTAAAACAATTATTTGTTTGCTAATTATAAGCTGTATTCTTCTAATTCGAAGCTGATTTCTTCATTTATGTAATAACGTTTCCAATGTCTAAAAATAGTATAATTTTGTGAAGTATGGGTATTTTTATTACAATTAATGATACAAATATATTATGAAAACAGAAATTAATAATACAAGAAATAGTTATACAAGTTACAAGTCTTTCCGCTTGTAACGCTGAATTCGATTGCCTACACATCGAATACGATTTGAAAAGAGATTTAACATTTTGTCTTGCGGATGCCAATATACCAAAGCAGTATCATAGGATTCCAAGCATTGTACTGCTTAATTAAAGCGGGTAAAAAGCATATATTTCTTAGTCTATCAGATACTAGACGCTGTTCCAATCCTCTAAGCAGTGGTTGGGATATTACGGCTATTTCTCATGTAGCGTTGTAAGTCCACGAATTTTCCTCTAGCATATTTAACTCCATTAAGATTTTGTTCTATAGTTTGAAAGATCGACCATTTGCGGTACGCAACATAAAGTACAAACATGGATTTGGAGAAAAAAATTAGGTGAACCAGCCGCAAAAACAATCCTTAGAGGAACAATTATTGCTTATTAATTGTTGCTAAGTGGTAAAAGCAGAGGCAAATAGTAATCTAGCGGAGCTTTTTGGCCAAATTAGAGTAGTTTTTGTAACGACAATGTATGTACATTTATTCTGTATCAATATATATTAATTCACTGTAAACTCTTTGCAATTCTTGAGCGTTAATTATTAATTTTTTTTTAATTGTCTACTTGTTGCATAAATTATTAACACACCATAATTAAGAGTCTTTTTTTAAATTTATTTTGAAACATCCTTACTGAAAATATCACAAACCTTTTTAATACTTTCTGTATTTATAGACGACCCTTCATATAAATAAACACAGCTTACGATAAGTTCATTTTAATTGCCTCATGATGTATAAGCTAAAATTTTTCTGCTATTTTTTATATTCTTATATATTAATTTATATACGGATTATAAAGATTGAAGTAACGAAGCTAATTCGTGTGAATAAAAGAGTATTAAACTATATACATACTTTTTTTTTTTACAAATTTTTATTTTTTAATATAATTTAATTATGAATGGCTTACGTAACTTTCATATGGATTTTATGTTTATATATACGATTTGTAATATCTCAGTCTATAATCAATGAGATAGAGTTACATTTGAAGGGCACAGGGAAAGGTCATGCTGAGTCACTCAGGCATTGAACTAATTATTGATTGTATTTACAATTAAAGGAAACCGCCTGAAAATGTACTTCTGATCATAAATTTTTAGGAAAATTCATTAATTTTACTTTGAAATGCATTTGTTACGAAGAAATTTACAAAAATATAAGCAAAATCAAAGAAAGTAAGAAATTACACGAAATAAAATGCAGGTAAAAAATACAAAGAGTATTTGCCCGAAAAAAATTCATACAGTATGCTCCAGAAGTGCTTAGCCACCCTTAAAGTATATCTTTCTTGTAAGGAAGATACAGACACATTTTTGAAGCGAACATTCGTATCTAAAAGTAGCATCCCATAAGCCGCCTTAACTAGACCTTGACCTTGAAGATTGGTTTAAAGTAAACTCGTTTTTGTAACTCGTGAGAGATAGAACACCCTGTTATATTATAAAGGTTTTTCTTAATAAAAAAGTTTAATGCATGAAACATTTTTTGTTGTTGCAATATTAAGCTACGGCAGAAATTGCGTATACAAATCTTTGAACATATGATAATTTTTTGGAATATTCAAACTCTGTTTTGGGCATGTTATCGAGTTTTTGAGATGCTTTTTTGAAAGGCAACGTATGTATGTTTTTTTCTAAAAGTTACCTGAAACATAAAATTAGCTAATATTGCCATAAAAACTATTATCAGTTTAATCAGTTCTTGTCCTGAATAGAAAATATCACTTAACTCAAAAATATTTTTAATCCGTCGTCTGCTCGAGTATATTTTTGTTAACGTCAATAAAAAATAATATAATGATATGCACGACTGCAGCCAACAACATCCCAAGTCATTAACAGACATTTAAACTTATATTTTTATATTTTTTATGATAAATATCTAACTCATTTAATGTAATCATACCTACATGCAATTTAATATTTATCCTAGGTTTTTTTCTATGTGAAAAAAACATAATTTTGAGTATAATTGCAGCTATGTTTTTTTCTCATAAATTGTTCCATTTGTTAATGGCTTACAACTTTATATGTATGAAATATAATAAATACTTCAGTAAAGACTAACTGTTTATGAAAAAATGATCATTATGAGTGAGTGTTTATCCCTTAAAATGAATCGGGACTCCAAACGATCAAATAATAATTCTAGCCAAAACTCTGCTAAGTTTAATTTTTGAATGGCGTCCAGATTTTAAATAGTTTTGGACGAAGCAAACATTTCAAAACGTCGGAGAGAATTGAAACTTCGCACACTTATCAAATAAAAAGTCCGATTATCCTGATCTTGATCTTCAGGATTGTCGATCGATTAACTGAAAAATCTTTGATGGTGGAAGCGCAGGTAACATTTCCTTATTTTAATAAATATTAATTAAAAAGATTAAAAAACTTTCTTTAGTGAAGTAAAAATTAGACAATAAATAAAAGATTAAAAAAGCAGTTGAACTTACAAAAAATAGTGATTCAGGAAAAATTATTTCATCGTTAAATAGCGTGCCAAATCAGCTTATTTAAAGAATGGATGTTAGAGAGCACCCCAAGCTTTGAATTTCACACTACAATTAAAATTACTATCCACGTTTTAGTTCGATTAAACATGTTTTTATTTTTAATAAAACTAGCATTTATTATTCAGTAAGTACGATCAGTAGTTACATGGAACGTTAGACTTGTCTCTTTAAGTATATGCAGTTGTTTTATACTTTTGTGAATTAATGTCATTCACTGTAATTGGAATGTTGAAAAAATTTTTTATCACTTCAGGTGAAAAATTCTCACTGAATGGGTAGAAAAGTGAAGTTGGTTTTTGAAAATATTTAGTAGAATGCAACACATGAAGTTTTGTTAAAAGGAGATGGGCAACAATCTTTGAATGCTTATGGTTGCATCATCTTTTTACAATCAATTTTAATTTCAAATTTCAAATTTTACTATGTCACCAAGACCTTTTTTATATTTTTATTGGTAAAATGGCAAATTTGACGTCAGACAACTACCGTATTATACGATGCTGCAATTATTCTTCTAATAATTCCAACCGTTTTCTTCTGTTTATATGATAATGATCTCAATTTTTTTCTAAACGAATTATAACGAAATTAACTATGATATAAAATAAAAGTCTCGTACTGCATCTAATATAAACACAGACAAACATCGGTGAATGTACATCGGGTGTATATTAAACGATAAAATAAATTTTTATCACTTCTTTTCAGTCCACACAAGCTTTTTATAATGTGCTTCTTAATATCTAAAATTAATATTCACGACACAGTTTTTATTTATTAACAACGACAAGTTTCCTACATTTTTTATTTTTAGGGCCGAAAGAGCGGTGAAATATTGAAAGAAACCTAAGTACGTAATTTGTATTTTTAATGTCGTCTTTGTATGCTGTTTTGTTTCTTAATTCATTTTTTTAAATGTTAATCACACAATTATGAATCACTTTCATCTACAAAAGTAATGTTATACTTAGAGATCTTCAATTTCTTTTAAGTTGATCAGAAAATAATCGTACATCTTTAAAATGAAATAAAAACAAAACGGTATGAGATATTAATATTGTTTTTTTGAAGTAAAAACTTCTTTACACTGAACGCTGGAATTGAAATTTAAATTAAACCTGCCTGGTAGATCAGTGGTATCACTGTTGGACTGCTATACGAAATTTAATCATTTATAGTAGTTTTTTATCATCACTAATTTCAATTTTTTCGCAATAAAAATTGGACATGTTTCTAAGATTGAATTTCTTTTAGTTTAATACCACGATTTTTTTTCACTTAGTTCAAGAAACTAATTTTCTTAGATTGTACAGACAAAATGATTTTAAACAACAGACAGATAGGAACCTCAACAATTTCTAAAATGAAAAAATAAATATACTTCGGCCCCCCAAGGACACAGAAGCAACAAAATGAAGTGCCTTTAATTGTTGTTATATTACGGTCTGTAGTCTTTACAATGAGTAAAAACATAAATTTTTACGTTTATTTTTTAAATAAATTTTATGATGCAGCTTCAACTTCTTGTAGATAATTGTTATGGTGCAGAGTTAGTTAGTATTTTTAGCTATCACTAAATTGCAATGTAGTATTTAAAAATTTTTAAAGACTGTCATTGCAAAAAAACAAATATGAAAGAAAAACAAATTAGACATTCTTGACTTGCTATTATAATATTCGTTAAACATGGAGTAATATGCTCTAATGGTAGATACTATATTACAAAATGGTCTATGCATACTATATGATGTTTAAAAAGCTCATTACCATATTTATCAGTACATAGATCCTATGGCATACACTGTATATACCTTCTTCCATTATATGAATATATGCATGCATATTGGTAGTTGTTAAGGACATTGAAAATTTTACTCGGTATATAAAATTTGAAATGCACTAAAAATTGATTTTGCCTTTTGAAAGATTGGAAAGTAATTTTTATAGATGATAGTTACTTCCAAAGTAACTTTCAAATTTTTTGAAAATTAGCAACGATAAGAGGGAGTAGCTTGTCCTTCAGTAGACTTTCAAAGGGCAACTAATCAAAACGCCCCAAAATTCAACAGATAGGTTACATAAGACCAAAACTTTTTTAATTGATTCAACTTGTCTTGAATTTTAAGAGTATGCAAAAATATTTTACAATCTGTCAATTTGTACTTTTTTGTTCAAAGTTTATGTTTTTTTTATTTAAAATGAGTTGTGAGTTATCAGAAGTTAGTTAGTTAAAGATAGTAGAGTTAAACATAATAAGAGTTAAACATAATAAAGTACAAATAATGGATAATGTACGCTTATATTGGGTTGGAACTAAATCAGAAGTATGTATTTTTTAAATTAATATTACAATTAATTCACAATCAATTAATTCATTAATTAAACAATAAAACAAGTAATTGACTTCTTAAATTAATAATCAATGTACAGATATGCAAACAATATCGTACAAGAATCAATGAAAAAAAAAGTTATACCCAAAATTACCAAAGCACGAAAATTCAAAAAGGATGGAGAGGGAAAAATGAAAACGAACACTTAAAAGAAACTAATTACACTGAACCTGCAAAGTAGCGTACCACAAAACTAATATTTATAATTAATTACTAATATATTTATTTGTTCGAAAAGAACAGTTTCTACTGGGTCCCATGACACATTTCGTCCTTTTTTTTTCTATTTTTGGGTGATATAGCGGTTTTTTGAAAGATATCCAAAAATATATTAATAAAACATACTTATAAAAATTTTAATGGCCGTTATGTTGAATACCAATGAATAATGATTCTCTTACCAATAAATGTAACTACATCACCACAAATATTTACTTGTAGCAGGTATAATAACTCATTACCCACCCCAAAAAATAGTGGAGTCTTCCCAAACTCAATACAATATATATACAATGTTCATACATGTAAGTACATATTGAAACTCAAAAGTTATGTTTCTCAAAAAAATAAACAAATGAGATCTTTTCATGCTTTTTGTCAAGGAAGAAAAAATACGACAATGCAACTAAATTGCAATTAATTTTGTTTGTTTTGTTTCAAAATGTTTTATCGAATTAATTCCGATCAATTTTAAACAATTATAGATTTACTAACGACATTCATTTGTTTTTTTTTTTTTTGTAAGTTCAAGCTCCGTCTTCTCTGCTTTACCTAAATGAGTGTGATCCCTTTTTAACCGACTTCAAAAAAGGAGAAGGTTCTCAATTCGACTGTTTTTGTCCGATTTTGTCCGGGTGAGCCGATTTTTATTTGAAAGATTGTGCTTCCCGTGTGGTCCCATTTAAATTTGGTACAATTCTGACAATGGCATCCATAAGAAAACCATTGCATTAAGTATGTGCGCGACAAATGGACGAATAACTCAATATCACGAAAACCGATTTCGATTATTTTTTTTTTAGTGACAAATTAGTTAGTGTACTTCAGATTCATTAAAAACCACAAAATAAAAAAATAATTAACAACAAAAAAAGCCGACTTCAAAAAAAAAAATAATATTCCAGAACAAATTAATATGCACTTAAAAATAAAAAATAACTATGATCTAGTTTAGTTACAATTATTATTATTTTTGAAATCGGTGTCAGCCAAGAAAACTACTGTGACAGAACAGTTTGCTACATTATAACTTGGCTGACAGCGACCCAAAAAATAACAATAATTGTAAATGCTTTATATTTTCGTTATTTTTTTACTTTTCAATGCATATTAATTTGTTGTAGAGTAGTTTTTGGAAATCGTTTTGTTTTTTTTTTTTTTTTTTTTTTTTTTTGTTACAAAAAAATGAAATATAATAATGTAAATAATGCATATATTTACATATTATACGTAAAAGTATGTTAGACAAAGTTTAATATTATGTTAAAAAAATTATATATTTTCTGTACTTTTATTTTTCTGTGAAAATACAACTACAAATAATAAACATCAGGTATATAAATAATATATCATCTAGCTCATTTTATTTAGTATTAATTTAATTATTTTTCAGGGCGCCGAGTATTTTATGTTGAATCATACAAATTTATTTTTAATATGTTTAAATTCGTGAAATTTTAAAGGATTTAAACTTGGTATGTAGTTTTTACACCACCTTATTATTCTCTTTAAAATTTACAAATATTTTCCAATTTTTTTTTTTTTTAAATCTTATCTTCTGAGTTATTTTGACCTGGAGTTTATAATGAAACACGGTTAGAATCATAGTGTACGGATATTTTGTAGGAAAAGAAGCCGAAAAATACCCGTGAAATTCAGCTCGGACAAATAAGATATCTTTAGAACATCCAAAAAAGAAATAAGACTTGAAACAAATAAAATGTACTTGAATACAAAAATTACAGTAAGGGAAAAAATTTTCTTCATGGCCAACACCCAGCATTGGGAGAAATATCTATTTTTTAATGCTGCACAAAGTCATAAACTCAATTCGTAAATAATTCTCTGAATAATAGTTTTTCAGAACAAATGATCAGGGACTAATTAACCTTGTATGAGAAATTTCAACAACTTCAATAATTTTCAAAATTTCCAGTTTCTTAATATTAACAGAAAAATTTCAAGTTTTATTTATCTCCTCCCCAGAAGCTTCAATTTCTATGCATTGGGCAGTTTTTTCAGCACATTTTGAAGATAGTATACACTGATTGTCATCAATTCGAGTTCGATATTACCCTTTATTCACGAGAAAAGAAAAAAAAAACGTCCCACGTTAAAAAATTTTAGCTTTTAAAGTTTTAATTATCTCTTTCTCTCAAACAGTTCAAATTTTAGGCGTCCATACATCACATATTGATATAATTATGTAACTTAACATAAAGTTCCTGAACAGTCATTCCATACATGCCTACATACAGCCATCAATTTTAGAATGGCTCATATACATTGTCGTAACTAGGAAACGTAAAGATATATTGAAAATTTCCATTTTCGACCCCATTAAAAGAACTTCCCTACACTACGAAGTTAATACCATTTAAAAGTTTTCCAAGAATTCTAAAAAAATGAAATAGAAGGTTATTATGACGTTTTATCAGATACAATATAAAAACGAACCAATAATAATGGAAATAATAATATGAGATACATAAATTCAGTGGAAATTTGAAAATTTTAATTATGAGGTAAACATGAAAACAACCAATATTGTTTTTCCTACCGGATATGAATATTTTAATTGTAAAGCATGGAAAACAATACAACATATACGATTTTGTTGTTTTTTCGTTTTTTATTTTAGTCATGTAGTTGCAGTCATGCTACTTTTAGTTCGAGAGCTGGCGAATACAAATCCGATTGTCGGCAAGTTTATCTTTTAGTAATATTTGATTATGAAAAAAATAAAACTGAATTGAAATGCGGCATTTTCTGCTGAACAAAATTAATGAAAAGAAATAGTCACACACTTCCTAACATATGTCTTTCCGCGATCTCCACCATTCAAATTTCTATTTTGTAACCCCTGGACGAAAAAAACGTATTATAAGTTTGACCGCTATGTGTGTGTCTGTGTGTGTGTGACTGTCTGTGGTACCGAATCGCCTAAACGGATGAACCGATTTTAATCTTTATGGTATCGTTGGGGGTTTTTCAAAATTTGTAAATTTCACTTGGTTGTTAAATTTTGTAATTTTCACGGAATCAGCTAAGTGAAACAAGCTGTTATTTTATTAACAACTCTGTTATTTCAGATTATTCACAGAAAAAGTTGAAAAATGCACTGAAAAAATCCTACACGTTCTTTGGTGGAAAAAATGTTTAAACATACAGGTAAAGCTAAAAACTTTAACAAAAACTAGCCTTAGTGAAAATAATTAAAATTTTTAACGTCAGCTCCCAGAGCAAGTAGTTTAATTTGAAAAGTGTTGTAATGCCAAATTATAAACAAAGAATATACTGAATTGATTCAATTCACAAATTTATTCAAAAATGAATTCCACGTTTTAACCGCATTGAAATAAATTCAAAAGTTTACGATATTTTGTGCAAATAGCTTGAAAAAATTTGTTTTTTTTTCACTCTGAAAATTGAAATAAAAACTATGATTTGATATGTTTACGTTGTTAGGTGAGTATAATACTATATGCATGTTAAAAAAACCTGTCAGACTAATAAAACTATCTAAAAAAGATAAAGAAAATTCACGGTTCGAGCTAGTAAAAAAAAAAATTATATTTTGATTAAAATTAAATGAATCATTCATTTACGGAATCGGAGGTATTCGATCCATCACTTAATTTTATATGATTGAGTTTTTATACTGTTTGTTAATATTTTCACGTTGTAATTTGTATTTTTCCTCTCTGTCTGACGATGAAATATTTATTATTATTATTATTATTATAACAATATTAAATTTAATTAAAAAGTATTTTATTTCTCTTTGTTTTTAAACATGTGCTTTTTGTAGGGTTTCTCATAAAATAATACGCTAGCTATTTTCGGTGAATTTTATATATAGATTTTTACGAAAAAAAAAGAAAAAAAAACAAAACAAAACAAAGAAATTATTTATATTAAAATAAAATAAAAACAGGGCGTACAGAATCGTTCCGCGTTACGGTGACTGTAATTTTGGCTCTTTGGGAATTCTTTGTTTTTATAAAAGATTTGCGGACTACAACTATCGGTGCAGGACCTAGAAAGCAACGTCATGTAAACGGGTCAACGAGTTGAATTATCTATTCTTATTTAAATAAGGTAGGGATGAAATACATTTTGTACCTGAGAGAGGTTGTGTTTAACGAGTTTACCAGTGCATATTTTCCGCGTTTACCAGTAATCCGAAAATTTCAGATTTGAATTCAAGTTTTGTTTAAAATCATTTCTCATGCCCCTTAAGCATTTATAAATATAATTGTCAGAAGTTTTTGTCATTTCTGACCCTGTGCTAGCAGGTGTTATTCCAATAATTTTGAAAAGAAGTTTCGACAAATCATAATACTCCATTTCAAAATTATTTATAATAAAACTTTCATTAAAAACTCGCTTAAGGAAAAGCATATCTTCGAGCCTACGGGCGCTATGGAGCCATTAAAGAGTAGAGATGGAGGAACAGAATTCAAGGAGGGCCTTGAAGGGACAAGGAGTTTCAAAATAATTGATTCAGCCGGGGAACGGCTAATTTTAAGTAAAAATAATAATTTGTTATGTAATAATTCACTCGTTAAATTTTACCATTATTCATTTTTTAGAAATTAATCGCATGAATAAAAAAATTTTTTTCTGTTATATAAAATTTATAAAATTAATTTCGTATAAAAAGTGCGATAATTTATTTTATTTGACTCAAAAAAAAATGTGTATATATAAACAGGAAAAATTTCAGTAACCCAGGTGTTTCAACAAATTGTCAACCATTATGAGAATTTATAAAGGTGTCATCAACTTTATTAGAAATCCTTTTGAAAAAAATGTATATTTTTCAATATTTTATTTTCCTACATTCAATTGATTCAATATCGAATAAATGGAAAAAGCAACTGAAAAAAAAATTTAATATTTTTATACAAAGTGGTTTGCAAAATATCGCAACAATTTTTTACTGTTTAATAAATAAATTTTACATTGGCTGTGGCATGAGTGCGATAATGCATGATGGAGATATTCAACCCCTCAAAATAACAGAGGAGCTGAAATGTAGTCAGCGAAAAGTAGTCCCAGGTGGGCAGCCACCACAGTGAATCAATTATGAAATTGATTCATCGATAGCTTGATAAATTGATTTATACCATCCCTTAATCGTTTAATTGTTTAAGATTTGTAAATACTCTCAACTTGTCGTTAAAGTAATCCTTACATGATCCGATATGTAACTATTTTCTTGAACCTCTCTGTATACCTATACAAGGTGTTCTACCGATTGTACGCTCCTTAGCCATATAAAATATATGAAGTAATAAGAGTTTTTAAGGACGTTCATATGTATAAAACGAAGAAGTAATGTGTACTGTGTGTGATTGATATTGCATGTGTAACACTTGAAGGGATGAGTCATACCGGCTGTATGAATGAACACATACAATCCCTCTTTGTTTTATACTTGGGATCGTCCGGAAGAATTTCTTCTTACTTTATATAATATAAATGTCTAACGATATGGTTTACAAATTTATAACTGACTGTAGAACTTTTGACCTAATTAAGCTTATAAAAACGAACAAAAAGGCTCTTTGGTGAGATTTATTAAGAAATAAAAAAAGTGCGACAGATGATACGATAATTTAAAGCAACGATAATGATATCTGTATATTTCTAAGTATCCTGTTATTCGATAAATTTATTATTTGATTTGGTTAATTATCTCGGAAATTAGGCCTCAGATAGAAATTTGGTACATTACTTTTTTATTCGTCTTTATAAACTTATTTAGAAAGTCGAGAAATCTGCAATCAATTATAGAACACCTTGTATAAAAGCACGATAGTAAAAATAGAAGCGGGATTCAATTGGTAGAAGAAATGAGATACATATTGATTGAAAGTTTTTAGAAAAAACAAGTGCATAATCACAATTCTAGAATTAGGTGAAATTAAATTTTTTTCGTGACAGCTATAGAAAGAATACTTTATACTTACTTGTTACAGTTTAATCATTTAAACTAAAGTTGATCAAATAAATTAATCGGAAAAAAGCAAAACGGTATGATATCAAAATATATATTTTGTTATTTTAGACATCGGATCATGGCATTGTTATTTGTAAATTGAACGGCGCTCCAAAGTAACAACAAGGCTGTTTTTTTAAATATACCGATGTAAACGTGAATTAGTCACTTTTGACAAACAATATGGAAAACACAAAGAAAAAATGACTTTCTAATTGCAATTAACGGACTAAAATGTGATATTTAATAAAAAAATTAAACTTTTATAAGAATTAACCCATGACAAATATTATATCTTATATGGTTGTATGAAA
This sequence comes from Chrysoperla carnea, assembly GCF_905475395.1. Classification (NCBI taxonomy): domain Eukaryota; kingdom Metazoa; phylum Arthropoda; class Insecta; order Neuroptera; family Chrysopidae; genus Chrysoperla; species Chrysoperla carnea. Next base: position 42,134,832 of record NC_058338.1, on the reverse strand, counting down.
TAAAATTTCTTTGCATATCATTAAACTATGAATTTGAATTATTTTTTTTCAAAAACCCTATTTTATTTCCACAATATTAATAACATATATATTAACAACATATCGTATTTCCTGATATGGCATATCCCTTAACATAAGTAACGGGTGACCCACCTCATGTTTTTCTAAAGAATTAATATAAAGCACAACACACATTGCACCTTCTTACTAAAATGATTTTATAAATGATTAATTTAAAATGCAATTATCAAATGTATATTACATATGTAAATTGCATATTTTTTATTTCTTATAAATCAATGTAGATCACAAAATTTCCTGACGCTTTAACGAATCGAAGTCCGAAGAGCGCTTTCAAACCGATTTACTGTTCAAATTTTTCGAACTTTGACCATTTTTAGTGTTTTGTTTCTGCGACTAAATATACAGTTTTTGACATCAGTGAGTAAAGTTTTTTAACTCCTTTTTACAACTTGTATTAAAAAGGAAAGGGATCATTTTAGACCAAAAAGAATTATAAGCTTACTAGAGTGATACCCACCCGCTTTGCTGGGTATAAAAGTGAAGATTGATAAAGATTGCTCCCGCTTATTCCTTTTCTATAACACTCGAAATAATGGTGGGGATTGTTTTACACAGGTAAAATATATTATTTTTTTAAATGTATAATAGTAATTATTCATTTAGTATATCAGAGAAGATGTCAAATTAAAATAAATTTATTTATTTATTTTTTTTATATCTTTATATATTATAGTTCATGTGTTATTCTGATATATAAGCTATATTGCTACACAGTTTTATTAAAAACCATTCGCTAGTTTAAGCGTGAAAGCGTAGCAAACAAACAAACAAACATGCTTACTTTCGCATTTATAATATACAGAGATATATCAAGAATTGCATTTTTAGGTATTTAAGAGCAAAATTTTATCAGCAGAATTTATCTACTTGAAATTTTTAAGGATGTTACTACCGTCCTGAAAAGTTTAATACTCGAAGATAAAAATGGTTAGACTTTTTCAATTCCAAATTATGAAAATTTCCACGTAAAAAATGTTTGCAGACCTTCTTGTACGGATAGAAGGTATAACAGAACGATACATATGTAACATTCATAACTAATAACTTTTTCATACGATTGCCGTCACCCTTAAAAAAATGTAATAATGTAGCAATGTCCTATTTATCACTCATATTTTGCTTACAAAGGAAACAAATATATCATATGAAAATAATGAAATCATCGTATAAAAATTGTTCGTTCCATTGTAGTCAAGCATACAAATATATACATGATCAGAGAAGGGCCCTTTACAAATTACTGTTATTTATTACAAATATATTCCGTCTTTCGACTGACTGCCCCATACAACACACTCTCAAAGTGAACAGTATGTCGCGATGATGGCCAAGTGTTTCATTTTTTTATTACTCATTTTAATATCATTACGCCGTTTGTATGTAAATTTTGCACTCTTATAAACACGAATATACTTTGGGGATTTTGTCGTGGTTAAATTTGATTAATTTCATATTAAATATGTATGATGTAGTTGTTTTTATACCATGTATATGAAATATACCAAGGTATATTAAGTTTTGTCCCAAGTTTGTAACATTTAAAAATATTGAGGCTATGAACAAAATTTTGATATAGGTGTTCATAAAATCATCTAATTAGTCCATTTCCGGTTGTCTGTCTGTCTGTCGTCTGTCATCACGATTTCTCAAAAACGAAAAGAGATATCAAGCTGAAATATTTACAGCGTACTCAGGACGTAAAAAGGTCGAGTTCGTAAATGAGCAACGTATGTCAACTAGGTCATGGGTCCGTAGGACTCATCTTGTAAACAGTTAGAGATAGAACAAAAGTTTAAATGTAGAAAATATTCCTTATAAAAAAAAAAAAACCAACTTTTGTTTGAAACATTTTTTCGTAAACATCACTGTTTACCAATGAGGGCGCTAATTATGCGCAAATTTTATAGTATGTATTTTATGGGAATATCAGTTATGTATGTGTGACATGTATGTATGTGTAATGTGATAAAGTGATCAACACTGTCAATGCATGGAATTTCAACAATTAACTCAGTCAATTGTTTGTTTTCACTTGTTTCTTTTGTGAATTATGAATTAAAAATGTTAGAAATGGCTTTGGTCGCGTGAAATAATTGTACGGTATATTTTATTGTGGTTTTACTAAATAAATTTAGTCGGCATGAAATGCTAAAATTTTTAAAACTAAAAATATTTTTAATTAATATTCTAACCACCAAATATATATTCCTTGTATGCCACTTTAATAACACATGATAATACACATAATAATAACAATGAGTCAAAAATTTTGCGTATACATTCTGAGTAGTCTGACAGCACCAACTGCACTCATAAGTTCGTAGTATGACAAATTTGTAATTGCGCATAGACATTAAAATACGGTAGTTGACTTAAATGTGAAGCTAGGCTTGATACCATGACAAAATTTGAAAGTGAAATTAAAATTAATTAATAAACGAAGAAGCTATAAGCAATCAAAGATTGTTGCCCATCTCTATATATTTATATCTCTATGGTGATATCGGAAAATGACGTCACTAACCTATACCTTTCTCTTTGTTTAATTATGAATTTTAAATGTTCATATTTTGAGTACATTTTCAAAATTCAACTTTACTTTTCTGCCCGTGCAGTATGAATTCTTTACCTGAAGTGAGTAAAGAAGACATTCATCTGGACGTGAAAATTGACTTTAAAATATGCTCTTACTTTTTACTTATAGAGTGAATTTGCAGATTTTAGAAAACGAATCGAAATGGAAGATATTTTGAAGAGTTGCTGGACGGCAACCTCTACTTGTATCTGTTTATACACATAGATGTGAAAGACGTCTTTCATTTTATACTTGGAAAAAAATTTTTTTTACGGCGAACAGAAATATGTGTGTTTTTCTAATATTTGGTAAAAGGGGATAATATTGATGAAAAATTGGCCATATTATCCATAAAAAAGTAAAACGAAACTTGATATCATGACAAAATTTTAAAATGAAATTACAATTGATTGTATTAAAAGGTTTCCCATCTCCTTTTAGCAAAACAAAATTTTATATGTAATCTCTATGGTGATATCTACGTATGACGTCACTAGTGAGTATCTTCCTCTTTGTTTAATTAAGAATTATAAACATTCATCTTGCCTACTAGTAAAAATTTTTAAAAACCAACTACTGTTTTCTATTCGTGAAGTGACAATTCTTCATCTGCAGTTATTCATCTTCAACTGAAATTTGGTGACAAATGACAAATGTAAAATATCATCAATAAATTTTTATATTTCGAAAAATTCTTATTTTTTAATATATTTCGTTTTTTTTAAAACCTGCGTCTAAGTAAGCATCTGGACCAAAATTTTTATCTGATTTTCACATTTTACAACAACTTATGTTCTTTTTATGCGAACATATTTCGAAATATATATAGTTCTAATATAAATAAAATTTATTCATCACAAAGTGTAACATTGTTTGTTTTTTAATAAACATCCATCTCTTTAATATGGTACATTGGTACAGTACACAGTTTTACAGAACACATAGGCAGTCGCTTAAATAGGTTCAAATGGCAAATAATATATTACAATTTGTGTAACGTCAATTCATTTATATTACTACAAACAATATTGTTTGTTATCGTATACGTATTGAGTCTACTATGTATCTACGTTAACGTAGACGTATAGTTTTTATTGTACGATAATAATTCTTTTTCCAATTTTAAAATGTAGTTGGTCATTGTCATTGTAAAAAAGTCAGTATATGTTACGTTTACTGGATACCTAATGTTTTATTTTCAGAATTAAGTCTGACAACAGACGTATTATGTGTTTGGAAAAACTTATAATTATATAGGTTCGAAGGATTCCTTGGAAATTCGTTTGAAATGATTGTGTAGTAATTTTAATACCAGTTAATGTTGGTCCTATTCACCGTTTTGTACAAAGATCTCGTAATGTCAATAGAAAGTGGAGATGTAAAACACCAAAATTGAAATAATTCAGAGAATATTTTTTTCGAAATAGCTGTGTTGTTTTGCTACACATGGGTAGATAGGCAACCCTCAATCGTCTTGCATTTTGTGTTTTTTTTATTTCCCCAATGTTTTTGCCAACAATTTATTGTTTTATGAAAGTGGATGATCTACGCCTATATGATCATGTTACTAATATCACTTTGACTAATATTAAAATCGCCTTGCAGTCATCTCGAGAAATTTTTTCCGTGAGTACATCGGACAATATTGTTGAGTTGATAAATTAGTAATTAATATTTTATTCAAGAAATTCGAAAATCTTGTGACTCGAAATTAAAGATTGCTCTATTTTCATATGAAAACTACTCTTATTCTTACAAATTTCGAAATTTTAGTTGGCATTGAAATGGGTGCTTGTAAAATCAGATGTGGTGAAAATTTGAATGACAAAGATTGCCTTATAAGCTAGTACAATAGTAATAATTTTTTTTCGTTCTGGACAAGATCATTTTTTTGTCACGAAATTTTTTAAGCGGGAATGTTAGTTTTTTTTTTTAAAATCAACATTTTTGGATAGGTTTATTTCAAGTAGGTGGAAATGTTGCACAGCACTTGAAATTTCTCTTCTGCATTTCTCGAAAAAATATAAAGTAACAAAATCTTCAACCATAATTATCGAATATTTAATTTAAGTTACGTATCTGTTCAAGGCATCGTAAGTTTTAGATTAAGGAAAAGGTAATCAAACATGTTAAACAGGACTACTTGGTATATCTATTAGTTGGTAAATATAGGAATTTCGGTCATATAAAATTGGGCCATTAATGCCCTGTAGTAAAAAACGTATGCATAAAAACCAAAAGGTATTGAATGCATCACAAATTGATTGATTTCATAATTTCATGCATTAAAAATTAATTTTTTTAACCCCGAACCAAAAAAAAAGTTTAATAAGTTTGACCGCTATATGTGTGTGTCTGTATGTCTGTCTGTCTACCTGTCTGTGGCGTCGTAGCGCCTCAACGGGTGAATCACTTTTGATTTTTTGTTTTCTATTTAAGGTAATTTAATGAAGAGTGTTCTTAGCTATGTTTCAAGAGCCAGTTTAGGGTTCCGTTCCCAGAACAACTAAAAAATATGCGTTGATCCTCAAAATCGGTTCAGTTTGGAGAAAGGCCTAAAGAAAAAGGTAATTACATGGAGAGTGTTCTTAGATATGTTTTAAGTGCGAGTTAAGATTTCTGTATTTGAAAAATTTGTTGGGGGTTTTTAAAATTTTGTAAATTTCACTAGTTTGCAAATTTTACTTGTAACATAATGATTGTGAATTCGCGAATACTTAGTAATTTTAACTCTAGCAAACAGTGCACACATTCAACCTATATATAAATTATGTTGAACATTGTATAATTTACTTTCTATGTGAAACCCCTATACTTAACTCCCTGAGCCTCATAGCTCATTTATGCATTGAGCATAAATAATGATCAAACATGTTAAGCAGGCCACATATATGGTAGTAATGTTGGTAGCCTAGCTGTTACTGTTACTATCTGATAGTAAACGTAGCTGTATTATATAAAAGGTAGGTAGATATTTTGTGAGGTATATATGTACAGAAGTAACATTATACAGTTCTACTAGTCTACCAGATAGACAGAATAGAAAAGGCTATTAGACAATAAATACTGTTTAAAAATATGTAATGTATACTTTAGTTGCTCACAATTTTAATGGAATTTTGTACTATTATAAATGAAAAAAAATCCATAATTTAATTTTAATTATATTTTTTAATGATTATTATTATTACTACAAGCTTTATTAATAGAGTCATTTAATCTTCTAACTCCACAAAAATAAAAACAAATTACAAGCCATTTTCTGGAGTAAAGAAGCAAGCTGCACATGTGTGTGCGACCCTTTTTGACTACACATTCAACCTCAGAAAAACTCGAAGAGAAAATAGTATCGAGAAATCGTGAACGGAATAATATTCCGGAGAACACACACACACTCAAGCGTGACATCAATTAGAAATTTTCAAACCGATTTCAAGAAATTTTCCATACTGTGAAGTTAAGAACAGATAAGCAGTTTTATTTCAGTTCTTCAGAGGCTTAAGTGTATATCTTCTACTGGCGACTAACTCAGGCTTCGCACGGGTGCAATGCTGATACTTAATATACTACCGAATGTCTTTACATACAAAAATGTGTTTATTTACGACATCACATTTGAAACCTCTAAAATTATCAGTGTTTCTCTTATATATTATGCGTGTATTATACATAAAACCTTCCTCTTGAATCACTATATTTACTAAAAAAACCGCATCAAATCCGTTTCGTAGTTTTAAAGATCTACGCATACATAGAGACAGACAGCGGAAAGTGACTTTGTTTTATACTATGAAGTGATTCTATCATTCTTCAATTTTAAATGTTTCGAACAAAAGCTGTTCTTGTAATCATAACTGACTGTACAAAAGTTATGTTTGAAAAAATAATCTAACAAGAAAAACCAATGAAAATAATCATTTATAAATAAATATAGTAGAGTTTCAGTAATTCGAATACTCGATCCTTTCCACACCTGTAGATAACAATTCCTCATATGAATATTTCTATACAATTTCAGTAACTCAAACAATCCTGAAATCCAAAAAACGCTGATCCAAGCTCCTTTGGGGTTCCCCTGGAGTCTAGATTATAGAGACGTAACTCTAATACAGTTTAAAATTACCATTAAATTCAAATTCTTTTACACTTCCCAAATCTTCTATAATTTTGTCATTCACTAGATTCTTATATAAGCAGAAAAAAAGTTAACCATTTAACTACAGTGATTTCTAACTTTTTCTTTCGTAGATTTGACAGTTTTTCATTATTTAGACATTCGACGCAATATTGTATTAAAACAAGGCGGGGGCCCATACCTATTTTATTTTGTTCTTTTGTTTTTTGTTATAGCGAATCCATCTTTTTCCGTTTATGGATTGCCCATTACAAAAAGCTTACTCGCCTATAGTTAAAATTTGTTTCGCTCCACGCTCCACAAGTCCACGCTCTCAAATACACGGTGCTTGTGTGTTTGTAGAATGATTTATCTTTGGATTGACTAAAGACATCCAATTTAAATCACTTTGCGAATGACTAATTTAGTAACTGAATAGACAGACTTTCATGAAAGATACACTTACAGATAGACATGCTAGAAGCTTAAAAGCTTAAAAAAATATTCTTCTGTGTTTTTAGATAAATAAAAAATAAATAGAGATTCAATTAAGAACCTTTATCATACTTTGAAGTCCGTAAATAATTAGTTAATTTGAAAAAAAAAAAAAAATTACATTCTGTAACCCTATTTCGTTTAAAATTCCTTTTATCAACCACCAAATGATTCAAAAACAAACTGAATACCTAAAGCCATTTAAAAGGTTTATAAATAGAATTTCATTGAATTCAAACAAATAGCTTGAATGCATCTCATGCATTGACTAAATATTTTAATGCATATTTCAATTTATTTCAGATCTTCTTAGGTAGAGAATGAATATACCTATAAATTACGACCATAATTACATTCTAAACAATTATCTTATAAATTTAAATAATACACCCAAAACTGGGAGTACACTGACTGGAAAATATATATGAAAACCATGGAAAATTTCTCTATAAAATCATAAATAATAATTTAATGTGAAATTTAATACCAATAAAATATAATAATAGTAGCTAAAACCCGTTGAAAACTACATATGACAAATATGATTTAAAAAAAAACTTTGTTAGATTTGTATTAGTCTTCCAATCATTCCGATAATTTATGACTTCTCACTGAGTGAAAGTGTTTCACATAACTTGTTTTCTACTGATAATTTGACTGAACTGACTATAATTTTAATGTCTATGTTTACTAGAATTTTACACAAGAAGGTTGTGCATAATATTAATAGCGGAAACGATTTAAAAATATAAGTATACCTCTATAGGTAAAGGACGAGGCAAAAATTCAAGTGATTTATAAGTTTGCAAAAACTGAAACAAAAAAAACAAGTGAAACAAACAATTGACTAAGTTAGTTGTTTTAATGCCCTGTACAAACAGTGTTGATTACACAATAGTTTATTTTACGTCTAATGTGAGTATGGAACGATGGCACTGTTAGATAGCCACACATACATACATGTCACATACACACATAACTGATTTCCATATAATAGATATATTTCATTTCCGCCATCACGGGTAAACAGTAATCTTTACAAAAAATATTTCTAACCAAAGTTGTTTATTTTTATATTTTAACTTTAGTTTTATCTCTAACGGTTTATAAAATGGGTCCTACGGACTCAAGACCCAATTGATCTATATTGCTCATTTACGAACTTAGACTTAGATGGACAGACGAAAATCTTCTAAACTTAGTATACCTGGATATATTTCATATATGCATGGTATAAAAACTTATTAGAAAGTTTCTATACAGTGGTGCCTGTAGAAGGTTATTAGTCTTAAATTTTAATGCCATTTTTCCGGTCAGTTAGTACAATGCTAGAATTGAGCCATTCCAGATTAAGTTTAAACAATCTAAAAAAAGAGGTACCGCTACTTGTACGATCGTTATTCTATAAAGCCAAAAAACAAGCACTAACACATCCGAAATATATTAACATTAACCACAATCTTAGAATTTTTCTTTACATAGTTGCCTTACTCTAAGCAAAAGCAGAGTATACTTCAACTATTCAGTTTTCCAATGTTTAAAAATATTTGAGTCTGGTTTTGTTAGAAAAGTAGTTTCTAAGAATCTTTTTCTGAAAACACAGAAATAAAGTGCTGTTATCTAATTTGAAATAATTTCCCAACACTTGGGAAATTAAAGTTTATTAAAAATATTAATTACATATTATTGTTTATGTTTAAAAAGAGCTCTTTAGAGCTTAAATTTAACCACTTAGAATAAATTAAATTTTCAAAGAATGGAAATATTTAAAAGACACAGGGACTGGGACATAGAATAAACAAGATAATATAACATCCAGATGGCAATGAATGAACCTTTGCAAAAATTATTATACATAAATATTTGACCATAATGGATTTTATAACAGCAAAATGCATATGAACTATGTGGACATGCTTAACGTGATATATTGGCATTATCCCTTTGAATATTACCCATAATCAATATAGGGGACAAACATTGTATAGTATAATCATATTAACTATACCAAGTCGATTCTATGTAGTATTTGCGAACCCTATAGATGCATACACGCACACAATACATTCGTCCAAGCTAATAAGTAATATAAACTCTCCCTCCGATTAAATCCCAGCTTACACAACTGATTGTATAGTGTTGACTAACAAGCAAGCCCATCTCTGTACGCACAGAAATCACATCTAAACACACATAGGCCTTTAAGGTAAGGTGTTGTACCTTATAGATCATTTTCCTTAAACCATTACACAGTTTTTGAAAGAGATTTCTAGTATAACACAACGGCAAGCAACCGAGAGAAATAAAAATAGTCTAGTCAAATAAAAATAAAAATGTTAAGTGCCAAAAGTATACAGTTTTGTATTTACTGTTTATTTATAGATAAATTGGCTGTTGTGTTTTATACCCTATATATGAACAAAAAAGAGAGCAGGAACTACGTTAGTCAAGCGAATTGCCTCAGAGATTGGAAAAAATAACACATTTGAAATTGAAAATTGCGTTTTTAGTTTTACAAGAATTATTTATTTCAAAAACTAAGCGTCTCAAAAAAAATTCACAAGATTACTTTTTTGTTTTAAACAGATTCGCTAATATATCAGCGTATATTAGATTAGGTTTCAAGTTTGTAATTCTAAGAAATATTCATGTATGAAGATGTCATTGGTACATTAAGGTGTGATCCATGGTAGATTATGATATTGTTCCGAGGATGACGTATTAATAATATATAAAAAGGTACGATCGACTAAAGTATACCTTTCATATTCTGTAGTTTTTCGGCAGATCTATTCTATTTACCTTTGCATATTCTGGTATAAATTATGCTTAACATATATTATTGATTATTGGTGGAGTTAATTGTAATAATATTATTGAGGGAGTTATTTGTAATACCATATTCTAGTTTTACGCATAACGCTAAATTTTGAGAACATAAAATTTAAAATTCAATACTATAAGATCCGATTGCTTTGATTTTTTAATTTTAAAAAAGGCATTTAAATCATATAATTGTAAATGTTTATCCAAGGTATGAGACTTGTCCCTATTCCATCGTAGGTTACTACTATATTAATAGTCAATGTGTGTTTTATGTAACGATAAAATTACCTATATGTTACATGAAAAAGTTACGCCCAACTGAATCATACATTACTTATTAAACAACTTAAAAAAAAGAACTAATGAATAGGGAAAAAATTGTCACATCTATATTTTGGATCACAATTTTTGCCTGTATATTTACCTTTTGTAATTATATTGAAGAGAGCGTTTAATGTTTGAAAAACATGTTTAGAATAAATTAATTATCAATTTTCAACCAACTGGATAGAAAAATGTTGAATTTAACCTGACGAATTTTTATTTTGAAATTTAAATAATCAAACATGAACTTGATCTGAAATTCTACATTGGTAACAACTTTTACTGCCTTTTTCAAATCCAGAAAAATGCTCTTCGTTCAGTAAATGTATCCGAATAGCCAACATAAACCGAAAACGCTTAAAAAGATGGCTCTAAAGATGGCAAAATCAAGTATTTATAAGCCAAAGAAAATTTATCTCTGACGCAATTCAAAATATGTGATAGTATGTTCATTTGACTCTCCGTTTCAAACTCTCAGTATCAAAGAAGGGCCATCATGAAAGTGAAGAAACCAGAAAAATTATGAGCAGAAAACTACTGTGTAGGTTATGCTAGGTCCAGTTCTATTGATTGTCCACGAGAGACACACTAAGGCGATTGTGATACCGCCTTTCTACTCATAATCAGCAGATTATCAACTCCTCAATTATTTTGAGAGATAGAGTAACCCTCCTTCAGAAATGTACCATGCAGTACCAGCCCATCACAACTATCTATAAATTAAATAAATTTTTGTTTAGACGGAATCCAACCTATAGACATACTACGTACGGAATAGGCTACGCTTTAATCAACTCAGCCACTAGAATTGATAAACCAATGTGTAAGGTGGTTGAACAAAGTGATAACAGATTTTACTATACAATTTGCTTAAAACACGAATCATTTTCTTATGTACTTATAAGCGTAATTTTTTTTTATAAAGTACATATGTGGTTGAAACTTTGAAAATTCTGCACGTGTCTCTCTTATAAACATTCAGTTTTCGGACTCGTAGAGATTTAGACTTTTTTTCAATCATTTATTTCGGTTAGGAAGCTATAATTGATAAATAAAATACCATTATGTCAATACAAATGTCTCCCATAAATAGCATTTTCTGCCGAGAAACTACACAATGATTCAAGGTACTTTGCACTCTAGCTAGTACATCTGATCTTGTATTTTCAGCCAATTAAAAATTATTTTCCCATTTTAAATTCCAATCGCTAATGATACAATGGTTATTATATATTTAAAATGAATTTCTAAAATTTCCAACTACAAATAAACATCATTAAAACATGTAATTTAAAATTTATATCACGTGTCGACAAAATAAATGTGCAATAAATAAAATAAAACAATAAATAATTATTATTCTAAATAAGATAATTTAACAAATAAATAAATACAACCGACTCCAGTTCAGTCCACAGTGCTGTCCATACCACTGTCCATCAACGAATCATTCAACTATAGGTATAGTTAAACATAGGTACACAATAAATTCAAAATAATATTAATGACATAATGTACAAATTTGATTAAATAAAGTATATAATTTAATATGAAATTCACGTATTACTAAACACACACACTCATAGACAGATATACCTAGCTCTGAACATTAAACATTACAATAATAACACAGACATAGTCAATAGGCTGACATTGCAAAGTAAAGGCATTTTGTAATGTTATTAATCAACAGTTTTGCTGGGTACACACACAAAATAATTTTATGTCTATAAATATACAAAGTGTAACAGAATACTGATTCACAGAAATAAAATGTGGTTTAGAAGCAACTAAGAAAATACGCTTTCTTAATATGTCTACTCGAAAGTACCAAATAATTTTAATGGCAATGTAATATTCAATGTTAGAAAGAGCACTTCTCTCTCTCCTTAGTAGGTGAAATCGATAAACTTAAGCAACATAAGATTTTAAAATGTAACTTAAATTTTTTTGTATTTTTAACTCCACGACTAAATAAAATGCATTTCTTTAGTTTTTATAGCAAATTATATTTGATGTTATTAAATCGTGTATTGTCCAATCCGCTAAATTTATAAATTCGTACCATCTTTTCAATGGTACTCGTATAAAGGCATCGGCTCTTTAATATTAACTTCATTTGTGACTATCAAACAATGCAATAAAATCTCAGAACGCAAAATTTACTCTAATTCTAACTATCCGATTAACTTGAAATTTGCATTCGTATCAGGGTTCAATGAAAATACAATAATTGAATAATTTTATCATAGTATCCTGATCAGGATCACCAGGATTGTTACTTTGGTAATATTATCTCGAAATATTTTAACAATTAATTAATGAATTATATACAATTAATGAATTGTAGTTTAAAAAAAACCGCGTTATTGCGCTAAAAAGTAGAGAATAATTTATTTATAATGTAATGTACAATTTAAAGCGTGGGGTGCTCTCTACACTCATTCTTTAAAATTGCTAACTTATCAAATATCCACCACGCGCTTTGAATTTTACATTACATTTAAAATTACTAACTGTTTTTTAACATTTAAAAAAGTGTGTTTTGAATCCCCGAACCAAAAAAAGGGGTGTTATAAGTTTGACCGCTATGTGTATGTGTCTGTCTGTGGCATCGTAGCGCCTAAACGGATGAAGCGATTTCAATTTTTTTGGTTTCGTTTGAAAGGTTTAACGGAGAGTGTTCCTAGAATGTTTCAAGTGCGAGTTTAGAGTTCCGTATCCGCAAAAAAAAGTCGCGACGATCTTCAAAATACTTTAAGGAAAAAGGTAATTTAATGGAGAGGGTAATTAAAGTTTAGATGTTTCAAGTGCGAATTTAGGTTCCCGTAACCGAAAAATTGGTCTGGGATTTTTATAATTTTGTAAATTTCACTTGTTATGTGTTTTAAAAAGGAATCATGAATCTGTTCTGAGTCATGGTGTATATTTGCCTGCTTGTATATATGGGTAATTGTATGGATGGTCATTCAATTTACAAAACACCCCTTAAAACTTTAAATTAAATATCTAAATACTGGTGTTAGACAGGGTTTGTGAATTATATTATTGTATTGTATGGTGTAGGTATGTATGCACCATACATATATGGCCAATTGTTGTTTGTAATGAACTAGTTCGTATGGAAGAACATTACAGTTATTGATGCAAATGACCAGTTTAGTTTGATACGTTCGTGTGTTCTCTTGTTCAATCTAATGATACCTCTTCTGTATTTTGGTATTGTCAGTGAATATTGTTGGGTACTGAGTAGGTGTGGAAATTGGGTATTCTCTAGTTACAATTTCTATGTTGGCGATTCAATTTACTACTTCCAATATAATTACATTCCCACCAAAAACATAAATGTATAACATGGTGTAGTTCTCAGAATCCTAATGAACCCCATTACGTCAGCCCAAATAGTTGTGAAATCACTTAGAGAGAAAATTGTTCGGAAAAATAATAAAAATAATAAAAAATGTTCAGTGACTTACGACCGACACCACACCTCTATAGGAGGATATTTAAAAAAATTTCCAACACCTCCCCCCCCCGCCACTCAAATGATGAAGACGTAAAAACTTAGGTTACATAGTTAAAATTAAAAAAATCAAAGTATTTTAAAGATTAAAGTAAAGCACCTAATTAATAAACATCAAATTTCTTTTACTAAAGTACGAAAATGATTGGTATTTTCTGCTGTAAATTCGGCTTTAAATGATTGGTGTAAGTTTCTCCTAAGTACTTACGTATTTATGTAATATTTTACTAGGAAACTAATATAAGAAATTTAAACTCATATTTCCATGGTATTTGAAATAAAATATAAAACTTTAATTATCGAAATTTTTCATTAAAATATTGAAATATATAATGATTATCAATTATATAAAGTTTTTGGAACGAAGTTTCTTAACGCAGCTTGTCATGGCAGAGACCGTCACGTAACAATGTGACATATGCTTTGTGCGTGTGTGTGTGCCATATCCATGGCAACCGCATTCTTTTTGTGTAGTCTTTTTGCATAAAAAGTGATTGTGACCTGGATATCGAATAATGTAGCGGAGTCATTGATAAGGGGGTCTGTCGTAAACAGGCCACTCCACAAAGTCGGGGTAACTATTTGGTAAACACTTTGTAAAAGATCATCATCTGTAAAGAGTAATTCAGATTAAAATATTCTCGAAAACACTTGAAAAATAATTTAAAAACTTAGATTTAGAAGTTCTCAATTATACAAAAGTGAAGAAAAAAATGAGTAATCGAAACTGAAAATGTTTTCAACAATTCAATATTAAAATTGAAAGCAGAAAGTTTAAGAAGTTTTTCACCTCTATGGAAGTTACAAAAAAACAATGAATAGATATATTAAAAAACTGCTTATAGATTAAATCAGAAGTATTACATTTTTATGATCTAAACAATGATGAGCTGATGTTAAAAATTGAATTGTAACAAATTATTGGACACTACAATGTTCGATTATTTGAAATAACATTATTTTGTAACGCAAATTGTATTACGCACGATTTATGCAATCAATTGATCTTATTTATTTTACTTTTGTTCAGTTCATACGCGACAATTCAATGAATCAGAATAATTTTTTCAATTGTTTTCATCAATATAAAGGTTCATATTGTTCAATTTATTTTATGCACAGGGTGTTGAGAAAACTGATGCAAATATTTTTAATTGGATATAAAATTGAATGACAAATATAAAATAAGCAGATTAAATTTTTGTATTACCCTCAACCGAAAAGTTTAATAGCTTGGGAACATCCAAAACTAACCTGAAACAATAGAAGGTTACATTAATAAAATTATTAAAAAGTTTGAATTTAAATAATTTTATTCAAAGATAATATATTCTTATTTATTATATTTTTTGAAGTGCAATTGAAGCGCAGCTTGATAAAATCACGTGAAGTGAGCTTCGGATCGTGTACGTCAGTGTATTTTGTACAGTTTTCCATATAGTGAAGTAGCGCTGTAAATAAATGATGAGTTTATAAGCATTAACAGAACAGTGAATTTCTGTTTGTGCCGCTTTTTCACTGATGACTTTGAATTCTTAGAAAACTAACACTAAAGGACAAATTTTCAGTAGATCTCTCTCTTCGAAATAAAGATTCGGGATATGTGTAAGTCGCAAGACGTCAGCTTATGAAAATGCATGCAATTTTTTGGTTATAAGCAGTTAAATAAAATTTTTGCTAATACAATTTAAAATTTTAAGTGAAGATAAAAAACTTACTGTACCAACTGTTTAAAGGTACTGCATAAACATTACCATCAATTAATAATTATTAAAATGGTTAAATTTCACCAAGTACATTGCGATAAATAAATAGTGGAAAGTATCTTTTGTATTACTTTCAACACAAAAAACGGCAAGGATTACCTTTGACGAAAAAAAATATTATTTTATAGAAAAAGTCCATAAAGCTACGATTGTTTTTGTTTTGACCCCTTAAAATGCTTATAAATTAAGTAAATTATCATATATAATTTATTTTTTGGTAGCTTTAAATCTAAAAGTTTGTTGAGAAAGTCGGTTTAATAAAATTCGTTATTAAACATTGTTTGACAGTGGTAACGTATAAAACATATAAACGTATTTTCAAGAAATAAGCAAGATAAAAGTAAATAAATAATAATTTACTTTTCATGCCATACAAATTTTTTCTCGCTATTTCTTTCCGATTTTGATTTGATTGACTTCTTTCCGATACCCAAATTTTTAGTGCAGTATCAATGCTTTAAGTGAAAAAATTGGACTAAATTGAACATACGCTTGTGAAAAAAGTTGAAAAATTCATTTTTGAGGACTTCTTCTGCGTGATATTGGTTAAAACCAGTAGTCACTTTGACAAGCTTATTGTCACTCTCAGAGAGTTCAAATTTCTAAAACATAAACATGATAGATATAAGAAATGCAGGATGAAAATAATTTTACAAATCCAACAATTTTCATTACAATATTCAAAAATTATATACAATATTAAATAATTTTATAAAATTATTGTGTATGCTTTTAAATTATTTTGATTTGTAATGAAATATTTATAATGCAGGACCTACAACATGGGGGACATCTAAATAATAAAACGTTAAAGAAGTGTTTAGAATAATAAATTTTATAAATAATCGATTAAGTTGTCAATAAAATACAATAAATAAACAAAACGTTGATTGATTATTTTTTCTTTAAAGTGTTAAACAACATAAAAAATTTTGAGTCAATAAATAGTTTGATTTCCAACAGGTGCGAAATAGAAAAAAATAGGTTCAATGTAAGGATTATATTATTTTAGCGCAGAAACATTGAAACAACTAATATCAAAATAAAAATATTGGTAAAGTTGGGCTGAATTTTTGTTTATATGTATTATGTACATATATTACTGCACTTGTACGCCAATTTAAAATGATTAATTTAATCATTGGCTATGATTGCGCTCCTGTGTGGTGCAGTAAATTTATTATTTATTGAAGATCCACACTCAAATCCAATTTCTTGTATAAGAAATACATCAAAATAGTAAATAGCAAAATTCCTTTTAAGGGTATGATATGGAACTTAGAGAGATAAACGCAGAGTTCAAGAAAAAACTACGTTTATGTTAGAAGTTTATACGGTGAAAGTTTAAAATATTTTTTTTTTAACGAAGTTCGACTTCATTGAATTTTTATCATGGTATATGTAGAATTTTTTAAAAACGAAATATTTTATTTTAAATATATTTTTCGTTTATTGGAAAACCAAGCGAAAATTAGAAAATTAGTAGTCTCCATATCCACTTTATTTTAACGTACATGTCAAAATTCCATAATTAAAATTATGGCGTCACGTATTTCATAATCGAACCGTTTAATTATTACCACTCATTGACTCGCCTATTAAATTAATTTTTTTTATGGATATGAATAATTTTACAGATGATGATAATACTGTTTTTGATAATGTATTGCGGAAGCAAAAACATCTGTATAATTACAACAAATTTTATATATTATGATCACAATCTATTTATTAATTTACTACAATACAAATACAAATATATAGGTATACTAAAACATTATTAGTATTTTACAGTAATAAATATTTATACAATACAAATTACAAATACCGCACATTATATTTCAAGTAATAAATTTTATAAACTATAATATATAATGTATGATAGATATTTTAATAACAGTCAATACGAACAGTACCAAATATATTCAAATTATGTACACATTAGTTTTAAACAAATGAATCTATTTAAAATAATAGAAGCTGCTTGAATGTCTTTTCTAGCAATAGGAAATATTCATGAAATTTAAATTTGGTTCAAATATTTTTCTTCCGTAACTTTAATGACTGGACATTTCAACTAAACCATTATTTTAGTAATTATTATCTTTTTAATTACTTAAAATTAATTAATAAAAGTACAAATTCGGTGAAGGCATTTAAAACATCTTAAAATGGAAATTCAAATCTTTATACGGTCGTGACATCATAGTACGGGCTTGTCAAATTCTTTGACATGCTGTATGATATTAATTACTAACATTTTATATTGTATTTCATTAAATTATACTATTCAACCGCTTTTTTTTAGAAAACTTAATAATAACGAGTGTAAATTCTGTGTTGTAAATTCATTTTTTTAAAGTATAAATTATACATTGAACTGTCACCAATTGACAGATCACGTACTTATACGTCATCAACAGAGAGCGCCAAAAAACTGCATTTAAATATCTCAAAATTATAATGTATTTTAAATAATTTTTACACTAAAAATACATCATTTTCAAAGCAGTATTTATATTTTTTTACTTTGTTATAACGATGTAAACAATGAATTAAAAATATAAAAAAAATACATGAATATTCCTTAATTAACATCACAGTTGTATTGACAAGTCTCACAGACGATATAGAAGGCTTACTATATATAGAAGGCTAAGTTTTTTTACAGTCAAACTATGAATTTTTTAACTGTTGGTAACTTTTTCTGTAACACTATTACGCTGATTTAAAAACTATAGAATATTATAAAGATACCAGCAAATTTAAGAATACAAATATAGATTATCCAGAATCTAGAAAAAAAATTCGACCCATGTTTTTAAAGGTTCTAGTGCACACTTTTGATTTTTGAAAGTGAATGCCGTCACTGTTCAATTATATCGATATTTATCGTAAATATAGATTAACTATCGACCTTTGAACGTAGCTTGCTCTGCTATGTTCATTCTATCGAATAACCCAGCTATAACTGGCGAATGACATTACATTATCCACCACAATTTATCGTAGAAAAATTTATTTGAATAATTATTTAATCAGTTCTATTGGATCTTTGACGTCCTTATATCAATTTCTAATAGCTGATATCGTTAGTTTTCAATAACATAATTGATGTAATGCTATCAAGTAAATTGTATAATCAGTTTAAGGAATATGGTGTAAGCGCAAATAAATAAATAATGCATGTAATAATTTATATACTGCATTATTTAATTGCGTTTCCACCATTTGTGCATTTTTAATAAAATTTGTATTTTCCATTATACAATTATTTTAAATTTAAGGTAATAATCTAGTAAGGTTGGCAAAATAGATTTTATTGTTTTTGAAAAAAAAGTTGCTGATTATGATGCCCACAAAGAGAGTAAAGGTTATATTATACGCCGCAGGCATAGACTATTAACCTAAATATGAGTAAAATAATTCTTGAAAAACTTCTGAATTTATAAAAAAATTAATAAACTTTAATTAAATCATCCATAGGCAAACGTGGCTTAGAGAAGCCATTCAGACTTCTGTACCTAACATACGAGTAAGACAGAGAGACAACATTTTTTTTCTACCTATCTCATTACTATTAGAGACACTGAGATAGGTAGAACAGTCGTATACCTGTCTCGCTTCCTCCTCTATGAGCAATGCGGAATTGCATAAAAAGACACACAATAAACTTTATGTCACGCAATAAACTTATAACAATGGTGGCTTTGATCTAAAATAACTCACCCACGCCTACTTTAAATACTAAAATATAGCATATATTTTAGTTTATTGAACTAATGATTTTTTGGTACTGATCAAATCAACCTAACTTTTTCGATGCAAAGTGTACATTTGGAACATAGATAAAATAACGTATGGTAACATTAACAAATAAATGCATTACTTTTCTAGATATAATTTAAATCATAAATTTGATATTTGATAAAATTAATAATTAATTTAAAATCAAAATGTATGTACAACGTAATATACATATTATTAATGTTGATTTAATTAATTTATTGACTCACTAATTCAAATTATGATAATAATTAACATGCCCACTATTCACTGTTCGTTGTTCGCTAGGATAGTAGGATTGCCTGTCAATATAGTTTAAAACTAAATTCAATGAAGAAAATAAAAGCTTTCATGTTTTTAAGTGTACAAAAAATTTTATTATTTTAAAGAGGTGGAAGTTCCAAAAAATCTACGACCGCCAAGAAGCTGGCATGCAAATTCTGGTTGAATTCTCCCAATATTTTTTAATTTTAAGAAATTTTTGTTTGTATTCCGCCGTCAATATATATTTGGCAAAAGTGTATAAATTATTTGTAAATGCTCTACTAGATTTTTTTCCCAAAATAGGCATGATTATTTTGAAATATTTTACAGGTATTTTTTTTAACATCTGTGCTGTCATGAAAAAAAGTTTACCATGATAAACCGGTGGTTAAAAAAGTAACATATAATTCCTCGTATCTTAAAATATAAATTCCGGCAAATCTAGTTTTTTCTACACATTTTAGTTTATGAAATTTGTATATTTACATAACCAGCAATAAACGCTTATTTATTTAGCATTATAGTCTGTGTGCCGAACAGATTTTGTAATAGAAACACCTCTAAAACTTTCTGGATGGTCTTTTATGTTCAACCAACTAATTTTAAACTCGAAAATTATTTTTCACGTCCTCTAAATAATTTTCAATAAAACAGCTTTTAATTATTATATAACTGTTTTTTCATGATAGTGAAAATATAATTGAACATCTAATGCAAAAATTTTGTTTATCATATCGCAAAACAAGTTAATATTCCGAAAATATTTTAATATTGGCTGTGCTACATAATTAAACAATTTCTAATAATTAGAACTATAAAATAATCTCGTGTGGTTTAGACAATTTTTTTTAAACTTAGCCCCTTATTATTTGTCTATTTATCACGGACAAGCGGGCTCCCAGTTTATTTATAAAATAAATTAAAAAAAAATTAAAATACATAAAATTCCGTAATAAACTTTTTGGTAAAGTAATATATAAAATTTATTATGAATATTATTATAAAAGTATGTTTTTTTATAAAATTCCAATAATTCGTTTTAATTTAATTTTAAAAACATTTTATTTCATACAAAATTAGTTCGACATTTTAAAACAAAATTCATGTATAGAATGCAACTTTATTATCCATAATATTTAAAAATTGACAAAACTTTATTTGATTAGTGAAGAGTTGAAGGGACAAAATTAGTTCCCAAAAAACAAAATAATATTTAAAATCCGTAGAAAAATCAGCGAAACATGAGGTATTGTTGTTTAGCTATTTTATGTCAAAAAAAAACTTCATACGCGAAAAATTCCGAAATGGTTTTTGATAAGTAAAAGTAAAAATGAAAAACGAGGTGCATTATTCTAAAACCGGCACGACAAGATGTTAGAAAAATTCTAACAAAAAATTCCAAATTTTAACATTCTATGACTAATGGATTCATTCAATCCATCAATTTTTACAATAACAGATGAGGGTCTTATGATATAATACCATTTCGCATACAATGAAGACCGGGTTATAGAATCAACCAAAAAACTATTTCCGGGCGACTAATTTTGAATACTCAATTCAAAAACTGATCCATAATACATTAAAATGTCTACAAATAATTCGAGTATTTAATCTATACAAACAATGACACCTTTTTCAAAAAGTTTTGATCATTAAATGCTATAAATAACTATATTAGCTATTGAATAACAAAAAATATATCACCCTCTTCACTCATAAAAACTTAATTTAGAGACCCCAGTACACATTTGACAGTAATAATAACGTGGCGTAATTATTAACAAAATAACACTCTTTTTGGAATATTACCCTTTTCTATTACATGTGATTATTCAAAAGCAATAACACCAGTAGTCAGCAACACCCTTTTTTGTGTTATTGACGATTTATATACCTCCAAAGTAATAATAATGTTTTAAAATTTTTCACAACATTAATTTTTTTTTAGTTATAAATACACTTCATATCCTCTGTCTTATGTTTGCTATCCTGCTAAACTTTCAGGAAGTCTTTTAAAATCTTAAAACAGTTAAATAAATTGCTCTTAGATATTAATCAACAAGTTTAAATTAATAATGGTCGTAAAAATACGTGAGATTCGGAATAATAACAAAAATTGCAAAAGTTATAAACAATTAGATGATAAAATAAAGTATTTTGTTTTTGTCAATATTTCATAAAATATTAATAATTAAGAACTTAAAAAAATACTCTTAACCTATATATATTTCTGTAATCCCCTTTTAATTTCTTTTAATTTGATACCCTATTCGGTAAGTTTGGTAAATTGTTTTTATGAATTTATGACAATTTTATATGATACCTTAACTGTCGATCTGCCAATCGAGCCGTTTGGAAGATACGAGGTTATAAAGAAATTCACAAACATTCATGGTACACGCCAAAAACATAACTAGTCTTTGACAGTTGGGTAAATAAGATGACACTTCAGAAAAAGAAAAACAACATAAGCAAATGTTCAACTAACGGACAACGAACTCACCACCATTTTCATCTTAGATCAGTACTCTACTATACCTATTACATGGAACTGCGTGACGGCTTTTATCATTCCGTATTAATTATATACAAACTCTACCCTTTACCCACTTGATATCGAGAAGAAATTGAAATTGAAATATGAAAAATAGTGCGCATAGACCATTTAAAAAATTTATTCTGCAGATAAAAAATATTATATATTCAAAGTTTTAAAAATATTGTTCACTTCCAGATATTTTAACGTGCTTCAAACAATATAGCATATTAATTCCTAGTTGATCAATAATATTTTTGTTAGAATATTATTGCATCTGTCTTCGATATAAAATATAATATAGCAGCAAACAGTTATGCATACACCATCTGGCTAAAATGTGAAAACTATGTATATAGAAATAATATTTTGTAGTGATACAGTTGTTCATTGAGGTTGCGTATACTAAATTATTAATATTATTCTAAACGTTACTAGAAATTATGAGCATAAATATTTTCAACACATTGTGTTTTTTTGTCGACTACAAAGTGTGATTTTAAACATCATTCATTCATTCTTAAAAAACTGAGCTCCTCTGTCTTGTCGACATAAAAAATTTTATTTTCATATTAAAGAACTTAACCTTAATTTTTAAACAACATAATAAACCAAAACGAAAGTGTTGCCAAGAAACCTGAAATTTTGTATGTCAAAAAATGAATATTTAATACGCCTTCTGAATAAATTTCAAGTGGATTTTCTGTACGGTTTACGATAAATTAACTATTTAAAGCAGCCCTTTTTACATGGTCGTATATGGAGAAGTCGTAATAAAATTGATTTTTTAGAAAATGTACTTTTAAAAATGTTATCATTCACATAAAAAGCTTTTATCAACATTCCTTAAGTTATAAGCTATAAAAACGTACTAAAACTAAGAACTGTGCATAACATTGAAAACGTTTTTTGGTAGAATCATTATTTTGGATGCTTAATTTGTCCTAAACCGTACAGAGAATCGATATGCATTTTTCACAAAAGACGTATCAAAGTAAATTTCACTTAATAATGGAAGGGATTATAAAACAGTACAAAATTGTTTAATTAGATTTGGTCAAATTATCCCACTTTTTATATTTTTATTATATATTTGTAATTAAACATTAGATTATTAGCCCATTGTGGCGTGTTTTGTTTGTATACGTCAAATGATATAATTTTTACTCAAAATTATTATTTTCTCACAAAAACATAATCAATCCAATCAAATAATTTTATACTTTCTTTAAAATCCCTTCCATTATAATATTTACAGATTACCATTGGCTACTGGTTATCGATTGAAATTCAGTGAATGAAAAAATTTATTAATTTTTGCCATACCCGTATCTCCCAAGTTAGGCCTCAGATCCAAATTTGGAAAATATTTTTTTTGCTGCTCTTGATGAGCTTATTTTGGTAAACTGGGTTTCTGCAGTCAATAAGAGTCAGAAACACCGTGTTCTAAAATAAACAAAATTTGAAATTTTTTGGATCATTTTCATTTTTTTGACATCGAAATGCACCTTAAGCACACATAGTCGAAATAATTATTCTAGAAAAAGAAAATATTACAGTTTCTTTTCGAAAATATTTTGTTTATAAAAAGTTATGTTTCACTCAGATGCACATTTTGCCTGATTTTCATTCGCGGCTCCAAAATACTCATACAATTCAATTTCAATACTCAATTTCAAACCTAAATTTTAAGCACAAGCGTACTTAATTATGTAATATGTGATTTTTTTTAAGTTTAATAAAACAAGTTAAATAAAAAGTTAATTTTTCTAAATCTCCAAAAGACGACTTTTTTTCAAAACTGCGAAAAGTACATTTAAACAATTTTATTTTATTAAACACCCGACTCTATTCGTTTTTAAAGACATCTACACAATTATTAAAATGCTGGCATATGAATATAAACAAGTCAATCTTCTTATATAAATATTAAACATAACATTCCTGTATGCTTGATACACTTATGAAATAGTAATTTATAGAAATTAATTAATAAAATATTAAGCAAACACGTGTGAATGAAGAACTTAATGAATTTGAATGTTTTGTTAACGCGAACAAATGAAACGATACATTGAAAATCTTATTACTAACGAACGCATTACAAACGAGACGATATGGTGGAATGTAATAAAATTTTATTGCTTATATAAAATAAATTACTAAAGAAAGATAGTCTTTTACTATTGTACGCTTGTTTTCAAAAATGTTTCTCACTTAAATTTTTCACACTTTTGAAAATAAAAATTTGTTTCGTATTCTTCCGGATTTCAATTTGACGCTTCACAGCACATGAAGGTTACATGGTATCGTAGCCTTCCATTCACCATTAAAGTGGTTAATAAAGTTTACAGGAACCATTAAAAAGGTTAACAGGGACTTTAAAGGATAAGTTCTCTGACATGGATGTCATAACATACATATACTTTTTACAGAAAAACGGTGTAAAAATTAAATGAAAAGCAATTAAGAAGAAAATGTACGGAAGGTACAGATTGTTATCATGATGTTCTAGAATGTTTCGAAATGTTCCAGGCATAATTATTTACGACCAAGTTTAATTATTATAATGCAGTAAATTATTTGCTATAAGTCGGTGCAGAAAGAACTACTCATGTTTGACAGTGTCTGTAAACGTTCGAAATCGAAATTTGGTGTTTTATTTGATGGTATTAGTTAAATGAACTTTTTAATCTGTTGCTTGGGGATAGATGCTTCCTTATTCTACGACCTAGAGATTTGAAGTTGTTCAGCGAAGCGGTTTTTAATATAAAAATTGTTTTTAACAAAGTAATATCAAATTCTGATGTAATAACATGATCGCATCGTTTTCGCACCTATCGTCATAAAATTTGAAAAATGTAACTTTTGAATTCAATTGTACATCTGAACACAAATTAAAAGGATCATTTATTGGTTCAAATCACACAAACCTGTATGTATTATCAACAATATTAGGTATTTAGTAAAAACGTGATGTCTGTGTAGATATTGTATTATGTTCTATAGATTTCATTTAATTAGAAATTCTTATCAGAAAGATTAAATGTAACAAAGATATTCAAGCAACAAAACATACACACAAATACTCGAAATGAACCTCGATATCTTACTACAGCCATTTTAAACAATTTATTCTCTAAAAAACTACTATCTCTAAAAAAATACAGACAATAGCAAAGTTATCTTCTGAAGCTATCGCTGTTTAGAATTAACAAACTCTGAAGCACGGAAACTGTGTTGAGCAAAGCATTTGTTACCGTAAAAAGTTTGTTACACAACTAGAGTCAACAAACTCGTTGTTAGCCAAAATATGTGCTAAAAAACTCGATTGTTTACAACACTTACAATATTTTTATTATGAACTAAAGTTTTTACATTTATTTCAAATTTTTGTTTATTTTATAGGTCAAAGTTCCTCATAAATGACTTTCTTAATAACTTTTGTAATCTTGACACATTATACCACTTTACATAATTACGGCGAGTCTGTACACTTCTAAACCTAAATTAAAACAAGTTCATATTTACGGCGGTAAATTTAAAATTATACCAAAACTTAAAGCATTGATTAATTTTTAACTAAGAAAACTTATGTTGTTTTTTTATGAAGAAATGTTAACAATACCATTTATTTAACAAAGGTGGAATTTTAGCATAATAGAGTAGACCTAACGGGTCGAAGAATATGAAACTAATAAATAACAAATTGATTTTTTATCAGAAAGACAATTTTAACAACCGTGGAACATAACAATAAATTAATTTAAACTTCTTTGCCTATGCTATATACTTACAGATGCGATTTTGTATAGATTTTTTATCAGCATTCATTAGATGATAGGAATGTCAAATTAGAAATAGTTATCTATCTTTTTTTGTATTTTACTTTTAAATCGCATATGTTTACAGATATAATTAATTATTTATAAAGTTAAGTTATTTTCTTTAAATTTTTAATTGATTACATTCTTTTCTCCAAAGAATGTAATTTAAAATTCAAAAAATGCATCCACAGTTGTTGTAAAATTATTTTTATCATGTTGGTTTTAGCCCCTTTGTACCTACACATGTAAATAATATTATATTGCTGTAAAGTTTGTTTTTGAAAAGTTTTAGAAATATCAACGCTAAATATGAAACAAATTATACAAGGAAAGAAAATATAAGAAAAATGACGCCACTTCTATGAGTCGATATTGAGACTTCATGCAAAAGTTATTTTTGCAAGAGAGAGATGCAGATTTTTTAAGCCAAGTTTGACAGTTTAAGGTGTAATGTGACTTGGTAATACAGCCGTTACAGACATCTACTAAATTCTTAAGGTGACAACCAGCCAGGCATGAAAAATCTGAAGTAAAATATGGTATCAATTAATTCATTATCAAGCTATCTGCAATTCTGATGAAAATGCATATTTTCATGACGTACACAATATTTATGTTTCTTAAAAGTAAGTTTTTATTCAATTGTTTTTTTCTTGAACAAAATACTAAAATCTAAAACAAATCAATCTTTTTATCGACATTATAAAAAAGGTCCGAATGTTCATTGTTGAATAGTCTCTGTGAGAATTAGTTATGACAGTCAAACAAATTGAAATTGAAAATAAACAGGTATGAAATAAAGAGAATTGACTTTAATAATTTTTGACATGTTATAGAACAAAAAAAAAAGTTTTTTTTTATTAGCATAGTCTTAAATTTTTCTTAGAAAATAGAGGTCTACAGCTAGGCTTACAGTGAAGTCGTTTCAGAACTGTTATAAATTTTATAGATTATTATCATTATCGTGTCAATCAACCTTTTCCATCAACCTGAAAACTGCAATTTTTAAGGTGTCAAACAAATTAAATTGTTTTTTAAATGTAAAACATCTTAATCGGAAGCTACTAGCCACTCAAAGAAAAATATCTATTCGATATTTTAGGGCATCCAGGCATCCCAAGACGCCTTAACTTTTTTTTCTCAATGCATGTTCATCAATTCTAATTTTTGAGGCTTCCTGAAAGACGCTAAGAAAATTGTATTTTAAAATGTTTTCAGAAGATTTTGACAACAGCGTTTCAAATTTACATAATTCGAAATCAAAAAAACAATATTATCTACAGAATATACACTCTTTTTTTGATTTGTTTGTGTTTTTAATATATTTTTCATTTCCATGTAGAGACTAGAAATACAATAATGTCTTACAAGAAATAAAATATTCAGAAAATATTTAAAATATTTATAAAAACATAGATCGTATAAATCGTGTATTTGTGTGGCCTTGTTAATTAACAAAATTCAATTCTATTAAACAAAAATAGATTGATATCATAGCACAAAAGAAAAATAAACTCAATAAATAAATACTGAAGTGCATTTACTATAACTAAAACTAAAAAAAAACATAATTCAATTTCTGTTTTGTCATAGATAATAAATTTATTTGTGAACAAAAGAATAGTTTGTCAAACAAAAGAAGATACAATTTTTGTAGTAATAGTATTTCTGTATAATCTATAGATAACTGTCCATCCATGTCCAGATATACCTGTGTAGTCTGTATGTTCTCTACACTTGCACCATAGATAGGTACAGAATGCTCAAATCAAATCAACAGAAAATATATGTTCTGTTTAGTAAATGCATAAGACAAGATTCAGTATCCAAAAAATGCACTTTTTGAATACTGAACCTGAATAACATTATAAATTGGGTTAAAAAGTATTTGTGATTTTTGTTTCAATGCTTGAATTAGATCGAAGTAAAGTAGAGGACTAGGATAAAATTAGATAGTCGGCGTCGAGAGGGGGATAAAATGAACTTTTCAAAGAGCGTGGATAGAATCCTTACATAACCTAACAAAGCCATGTAAGACTTATATCGAGAGAGCTACAATTTTTAAGTTATGGGGCAGGTAAAGTTTTAATAGCCACCTCTAGTTTACATTTGATAAAACTTTACTTTCTTTCTTACTTTATTAGAAATATAATCGGCTCTTCAACACTTTAACCTTTGATTCGACACTAAACAAAAACGTGTTTAAATTTGAAAATTTCGAATTTCTGTACTTAAGTGTCCTACCAAAATTTACAAAAATGGAAATTCGATAATATTTTCTATAAAATTGAGAAAACTATTCATTTTTACGCGACATTCGCTTTGAAATAACAATTAAATTAAATAGTGAGTGTTAAACAAAAATTTACTCGGTGAAATTTTGAATATAGCTGCAATTACCAGACAATTCTCTTTATTTATGATTTTAGTAAAATGAAATTTTAATTAAGGCATATTGTATTAACAATAAATTCTATCAGTTTTTTACTACATTTTATAGCATGATCAATTTTTATTTAATAAACACATATTTCAAAGAAAAAGTTTTTCTCGCGTTTCCAGCAAATGAAAGTGAAAATTATGTTTTTTACTCTTACATAGTTTACTGGAATAACTTTGACAGTCAAAGCCGTGTTGCTCTTATACACAGAAAAAAGAACGTACTTTTAAAAAAAAAAACTAGGTAATGTTTGAGAACTATAATGTTTTAGTTGAAAGTTAAAAATTTTATAAAAACGTTCAAAAAAGTGTTCATATTTAATACATATTTATTTTTTCCCACACATTCATATAAATGCGTCTATTTATATACAAACCATTATTTTTACTTATATAACGACTAAGATTTCTGATAACTTTGAATAATTCACTCACAGATGGCGAGAGTTTAGTTCTTAATATACCTTAAATATTAATTGTTCAAAAAATGTCACAGAAATGTACAATAATTTCATCCAAGCAATTATTCTCAGCAGAATGATAGAACTATAAAGTATAAGAATTACGAGTGTCAATTGCAAACTATGAATTTTCAAATACAAGTTGAGTTATAAACACCAGGCTTTTAAAATGATCTAAATGGTTTTCGCTAGTTTCGTCCATAACAGATCATTCTATATGTACATATAGAATAAAACGGAAGAGCTGGTATACGAACGAACCAACATATTCTATATGTTGTAGTGATTGATTATTCACACAATAACATCATGTCTGACCTGAAGCAAGTGACCTGTGCCCGGTCGTCCTTCGCCAACCATCGCACATAACATTGATCTGACATCAACCCTCTGGACATATATGCCCACTTTTCAACCCACTGCATTTCTCTCATTGTTTCTATATTGTGAATGACGTATATAACTTTGACGGAACTCGTAAGTTTTAAGTTTTGGTTTTTTATCAAATTTGACTATAGTTAAATGTAGAAAAAATGAATCGTCAGCAAATAAAAAGTGAAACTTAAGAATGCCAGCAGTATGAAAGTGAACCAATCTTCTTGACAGATTGAATGTGAATGGCAGTCTGTTTCCTAACGCTTTTGTCTCAGTTCCTTTTTTGAAAATGAATTCTTTTCTCATTTTATTACATTACGAACTAGCAATTTTCAAACCCTTAACTCTCTTATCGAATGAAGATACACAAAAATTATACACTGACTCATCCAAAAATTTATCGACTTGATACACTTATATCACCATTTTAAAATGTCGCATGGCACGGAGGAAAGCAATATATTTTAGCCTTATAATGACATTCTTATACAAAACATACGGAAGCATTTACATCTTGTTTGAATGAAAAATAATTCGATATACAACGGGTTCTAAAATTTGTTTTTGGCTTTTTATTTTTTAAATACTGTAAATAAAAAGCACTGCGGTCATAATTTTTGTCAATATTTGGATATATTTTTATGATATTTGGATCTTGTAAAATGATATTTTGGTATTTTGGAATTAGTAGAAATGAATGACTCGTATACATACTTAAAACTTTTGAAAATCAATTTACGGGAAAACATTCGAAACAGGTATCAATTGTATAAAATGGCAGAAGAGTATCCATTTTGATGCCATGTTCTCCCAAACACAGAATTATAATTTTGGGTTCATTTTCATTCCCATTTAGAACACGAAAGGAAATATTAAAATAGCAACTAAAAATAAATGTATAAGATGAACTACTAGCGATAAATGATTGTTTAAAATGGTTTTGATAGTTTAAAGTTCTCGGTCACTAATAGTTAAACGAATCCAATTCATGATCTATGATGTTTGATTTTTATGTTGTTGTTTCATTTTTTTCGGTCGACTATGTACACGTTACCTTTTGAAACTACATCAAAATACAAAGAATATAAAAGATAGTACTATCCAACTTTATAGAAGACCAGTGAAGTCGTATTTCTCATTTATGTTAGGAACATAATAGTATACAAAAACATATATTCAGTCATACAAATTGTAAACTTTCTAGGTAAACATATGTTCTACAAATTTTAACTCTTTTTTTTTTTTTTTAATGTAACTTTATTCAAAATTACAACATTTTATTTTGTCTTGTTTCTTTTAATAACTTTCTTTCCGAATTATATGTAAAAAAGAGTTTGAATTGTTGTCTAGACATTAGTTTTAGTTTTTGAAAACATACAAATACTTAGATATCAAAAAATAATTTTATTAATCTTAATGTACAAAAATTTGACTTAACCATTTTAAAACCGGTATGCATGTGTGCCCTAATTTCATTATTTTCTGCCAAATTACTTTTTACATTTCTCTATAAGTGAATTATTTTTAGCAGGGTCGAAACTACAATAGGATCCGTTGACAGTGGATGAATGATAATTCATAATTCGCCGTCCAGTTTTCCTCATGTGAATACTTCTGATGTTCTCAGCAGTCCGTGCCACTACTGCAAAAGCTGAGCTGACTTTCTCTAAATTAAAATTGATCAAAAAGTTTTAGTTTTGTCTTAAAACTAAAAACTGATTGATTTATGATTCAATCAAACATTCTATGAAGAATATTATTAGAATTATTATTAGAATTATTGCAAAATTTAGTTCATATACATATCAGTAGGTATATGTTAATTCAATGTATCAAGGTTCAATCATGTTGTTACATTCAAGGTATATTAGTTTGCGCATTGGAGAATTTACCTCTTCAAAATTGCACGTTATTTTTAAAACGGGGAAATGATATAACAACTGACTAACCAATAACCGTTGCATTTAATTTCAATATCTGCCGAAAAATCCATACTTCCCTTTCTCTACTTATAAACTAACCTGGTTAAGTGGCCAAGCGAGTAAAGGTGAAATTGCCTTTAACCGTTTGACTACTAAGACTGGGAAGTTGTGAGGTCGAATACAGGGAGCATCAGTCTGATCAATTGGTCAGACGAAATAACCGACTCCACTCAGAGGTTAAAAATTTAATTGCATATATTCGGATGTAGTTTAAATAAATATTAAAAAATAATGATGTGGGTGGCGTCTGCTATAGACGTATGTCTGGGGAACGGAGAACGGAGAGAACTCCATTATTATTTATAATATTTATTTTTAAATTTTAATTTAAATCGTAGTAATATTAATTAATACATTGTGAACAGTTTTAATGAAGTGATGTAAATCTCATGTACGTACACTTGCGTGATACTCGAATACTAACGTACAGCTAGCTTAGTAAGTAAAATAACAAACCATTATCTTTAGATAATATAAAATTTAAAAATATAAAATGTTTAATAAAAACTGAACAAAAGCTTTACCATAATATAAGAAGTAAACGAACTATATGTATATAGTAAGTATATACTAAAGAAAGATAAAATTAATAATAACGACTTAATATTATATTACGAAAGTAAAGTAATACCAAACAAAAGATGATCATAAAATACATTGAGTAAAGTTTTTTGAAGTATTTACATGAATGATGATTATCATGATATCATGAGAGATGGAGGCCATCATATTTTTTTTTTTATTATTTACTGTCCCAGTTTTTACATAAAAGGATTGTTTGTCAGCCACCAGTTATTATTATTATTATTTATTATTATTATTATTATATCGTCAATGGAAACATCCTTTCGTCATATTATAAATATGAAAGTAAGGATGTTTGTTTGTTTGTTACGCTTTCAAATATAGCTCATACATCAGAATAACATAGGAGCTACAATTTTATTTAAAACATTTATTTAAAAAGAAAATTTAAAAAAATAAATTTATTGTTTTGACATTTCCTTAAACAGGGTGATGAGATACAATTTGTGGACATCAGTTAAACCAAGGTGTTCAGACATACTTCTTACATTAAAACAAATTGAAAACTGATTATTTTATACATGCAGTTTTGCCTATGTAAATCAATCGAAAAAATGAACTTTTTTATTGCATATTGTCGCCCTATTAGCTCAGTTGATTAAGTCGTAACCAATTCCGTCCGCGGTATGCCTAGGGTAGCGGGTTCGATTTTCGCCGACAAAACAAAATTAATTAAATTTCTAGTTGCGATGGGTTGATGTAGTGCATGGTATATGCATGAACAAGGTGCACTCAGCCTCTGAAATTGAGGAGCTGATAAATGAAACTATCAGCGGAAAGCTGGTAAAACACATATATGGTACCACAATGGGCTCTATAGCCTAAGTGTGTCCTTCGTACAGCCAATATAATCTAACCTAACCTTATTGCATATTCATTGAAATAAACTAATTTTTTTTTACATAATTCGAAAAAATTTGTTTGTTTAACGGTGAGTTTTATTCCTATTTTCTCTTTTTTTATTTCCATCTTTTTTAACAATAGTTAATATGTTTTTAAACAAATAAATTTTTAGTATGTCTAATATCCTCGGTTGCACAGACGTCCATAAATTTCTGCTTCACCCGGTTTTTTTAATGTTATTTTATACACTTTTTAATTGTCTTCGCCAGCTATTTAAAAACATAACGATAGCCTTAAATATTTTTTGAAATTACTAGATAATAAAGATAGGAAATATACAATACAGGTTTCCACAAACTTAGAAGTATGGACCCAAATTGATTGACATTGATAATAGATAAATGTGAATATGTCAGGATGAGAATGTGTGGATTTCCTAGCTTCACTTAAATAATACCCATCATAATCTATCACACTTTACACTTACCTGTTTATAAATATTACGATGCATAAATACATACAAAAGATGCTCTCGTGTGTACAAATGATGATGCAAGACAGCTAACTTCATCATCTTACAAAATTGCATTGCTACCATGCTACTATTATAAGAATAGTATTTTAGTGGCTGCAGGGTATCATAGACTAAAGCAACAATAATAATCATAATAACAATAACAACAACAATATTGTAAACAAAAGCAAAACAACATGTTTATAACATGTAACTTTATATGCTGCGAGGACAAACTGATCTTGTTCATGTTGTTGTATAGATTGATGAATAAACAGCCAGTCAATCGTTCTATTCGAATACACTTTCATTTACAGCACAGTACATAAGAAATTTATTATATAGTCAGTCGTTCCTCCTAAACACACGCTAGCGTGTATTTATTATTTACCTCTCTCGTGCCATCCTTTGGCTAAATAACAATCAAATAAAGCATGAAATTCTAGCGTTAATTTTAGGATTTAATTACACGTGTTTAGAAAAGAGCAAACTACTGTAATTTTCAAGAGACTGAATCATGTTGTACAAGGAATACATCACTTAGAAATTTAAAATGATTTATTTACGATTTATAGGAAATAATTGCTTTTTCGAGAGTAAAAGTAGGTTATCTATGTTATTCTCCGTATGTGATCTATTGCATATAATATGTAAGGACTTAAAAAAAAGCTTTTTAAGTTAGAAAGTGTCACTTTTGCTTGGAAAGCGAATTCGATAAGCTCGTACGTAAATTTTTTATAGGTCCTTTTCAAGAAAAATAGAAAAACTTTCGAGTGGTTTTAGCAGATTTGTTGTAAAGTAGGATTTTAAACTTGCAGTTAGCGTACTTCTACCCTTTAAATAACATTTAGGGGTAATATTCCGCATTCTACTAACCCTACGTACAAAGCGGCAAGGCTTGACAGAAACTTTTGAGCTGCAATACAAGTTTTTGAATTATTGCGCTCCAAGCTCTATGACAAACTCGTTTTTCGCAGAGCAATTAGAAATTTTTGTAAAAGCTTTGTGTTTTTAAAATTTTTTTATAATAATTTTGAAATTTTGATGAATATCACTAATTAATACAGGCGATAGCAAATTAAAAAAAATACTATTTTTTCTTTTTCTTTTAGCCTTATCCACTACTATACCTTCACTGAATGATTAATTTACGTGTAAGAATATTCAAAAATATTTTAAAGGTATCGTTTGAACAGCCAAGGCATTATACGTAATTATTGCTCAAGATATTTCATACACCGGATATTGAAAACAAAGTAAATAAATAAAACTTAACGAAAACTATCAATTAACAAACTAAACAATATAAGTTTTTGACATATCAAATAATATTTAATGAGCTTATCATTTTCATTTTATGCAATAATTTCGAAGTTGATATTCCCAAATGTATATTGAATATTAGTAGAAACAATAAATGTAATAATTAACACAGTCAATTGTTTAAACACTCAGTGTATGTATAAAAACTTTTTGAACTAATTATTTAAAAGGCAATTATCTTCCAATTGTTCTTCGTTGTCTTATTGTTTGCGATTATTTAATTATAAGCTCCATATCTCTAACAAGACATGCCATAATTCTATACAAGAATCCCCCCTTCCATAAATAATGCTGATTTTAAATAATTGAGTAACAAAAATTACTGAAGTTTTTTGACCCTACTCAAGATAAAAGCAAAATAACTGGTTAAGCTTCGGAAAAGTTTATGTAGTTTAAAACATACTGTGAAAATGCTTCTAGCTCTTTTTGACGTTTTACTTATCATTATTTTATTATTTATAAGCATTTAGCGGTCTTGAAAAAGTACAATATTTTAATAAGTTGTGAAAGTGAATCCCTGAAGCATACGGTGAAAATATTTTAACGAAGGACTGTAATTATGAGCGTATATCTTACAGCATATAATAATTGTACTATCCGTGTATGGAGTTTGTGTTCAAACAGATTTTTCTATACAAAATAAGAACAGCAGAGCTAATATTGTTGTTGTTGTATTTATTACAAAAGAGAAACACAGAACACTTAGATGTAAGTGATGGATATTATTATGACCTACAATATAAAACAATGGTTTGTATTTGCTTTCCAAAGTACAAATAATGGTTTACAATTATTTGTACTTTAGAAAACAAAGCACAATCATCGCTTTATGTTGTTTACAACTTTGTATTCAGTTTTGTTACACATTGTAAACCAAAATTCATCAAAACTTTATTTAAGTAGGTGTTGTAATATGTAGTATGTAGATGATAGCGGCAGGAAGAAATAGCCGAAGAGCTAATGCTCCAGGTTTACTGAAATGTTTGATGCAGTATTAAATTTTTAGATCTAATATCTACTTAAGTGAGCATTTATTCCTTTGTTTGCCTGACCCACTCGGTTTTACCAGATACTGCGCATACTAGAAAGTTTTAAAAATATACGGCCCAAAAAAGTGTTTGCTTCACAGGCAAACAAACATTAATCAAATGTTTAAGATAATTTTAAAATAAGAATAAATAAGGCAGACTCTTTTGAGGGGGTTAAAATATATTCAGAAAACTACCCCAAAGCTTTTTTAAGCCTGGTGTTCCCGGATAAGTCAGACAAATGCAGGTACAAATGACAACTATTAAGTAGATTCTATATCTACTTAAAATTTAATGATATATCTTTGATGAAACTTGCAGCATCAGATCTTGGACTAAAATGTTAATTATTAGGAACGAACTTTATACCAAGTTTATCCATAATTTACTATAATGACTATTATGTCGGTACATGCGAATACACAACATACATCACCTTAATTTACCTAGAAACACAAATATATTGTATTATGTATAATGTAAGTAAACATAAGCTTTAAAAAAACCTGACGAAATAAGCATAGTTCCGTTTTGCAGAGTGCATAATATATGTATGTCGAACAACTTAAAATATAAACTAAAAGTTTCTTTTATTCATTATGTTAAATTTAAGGAAAACTATCTCGTTTACCGCAAACCGAAAATGATGAAATACGTTTAAAAAAAGCATAGCATATTGTCAATGAATAACCCTTTGTTAAATATCTATTATTTTTGTTTTAAAGAAAAAGTGGATATTTTTCTATGAAAAAGACTATGCCGTCGCTGCTTAGAAATGTAAAGTACAGAATATTTGTGTCACATTCAACCTTTCCTATATCTTTCTTAAGTATCTTCAAAACTATGAATTATTAGCCAATATTGTTAAAAAGAAAATTAAAGTTGGTTTTGAAACAAAATTTGTATATTAACAGAAAGAAAATTGTATTTTTGTAAGTACTGGTTACCTTATTAATCTATTTGATTGCCTATTGTAAATACGAAACAATTACAAGTGAAAAACAAACAATTGACTGAATTAATTGTTGAATTACCCTGTATAGAAAGTGTTGAATGTCAGTGCTTGAATTATTTTTTAATAAATTAGAAGAGTTTAAAAACACAATTATGTCGATCTTTCGACCGATTTTCGCTGCTCAACGAAGTCGCCACTAAACTGAATCATCTTTGGAATCTAGTCAATCAAATCTCGTTAAGACTTATCGCATATAACGGGCATAAAACTAATGTACTTTCTGCTCTTCTCAAAAAATTTACAACGATTTTACTAGTCCTGCCGGACATTTTACTTTAATAGTCATCAATAAGTACTCACGTTACTCTTCTTCTTTTTTTTGCAGCTTGTGTTATTTAATAAATCGCTTACCTAAAACAAAAAATAAATAAATATTAAATTTAAATATTTAAAAAAATCACAAATTATGAAATATAAAATGATTAATGAAAGTAAATTTATTGAAAAATATTCTCTCACATTGAAAGGATACATTTCAGTCGTTGGAATTAATTTGTTTAAATGAAAATAAATCCCCTTTTTATAGGTATATAAATGAAATTGAAAGAAAATTTACTAAATTAGAAATCGTTAGAATTGGCATTCACAGATTTCAATCTTTCCTCTGCTCAGCCAGACAAAAACCTAGCATTGAATTTTTTTAACTCTATTCACTAAATTTTATCAGGCCAATTTGGTAGTTAAAGAGGTTCTTATGAGACATTATATACAAATTTTTTGTGAAATGCCTAAAAATTCTTTGATATATTTACCCAATAACGATGCCGTTTGGATAAAGTTTCTTAATTTCATTTATATTGTTTAATATATACATAATTTTGTTCTGCAGTTGTTGTAATGATTTAAAAAGTACTCATTCAGAAATTGGCCGAGATTAATTGGTAATGAATTACTCGATTTAGTACTTTTTTAGTAGTTAAAAAGGTTCTTATGAGACATTTTACCCAATAACGATTCCGTCTGGATAAAGTTTCTTAAATAGATTTATATTGTTTAATATAATTTTCTTCTGCAGTTGTTGTAATGATTTAAAAAGTACTCATTCAGAAATTATAAATTATGGTGTTGATTTCTCCAAACTAAAAATCTTTAAATAAATGTAAACTAATGAACTCATATCTTCCTTTAGCAGCAGAATACAGAATACGAGAGGAAAAATAAAGTAATAAAAATATGAACAAAATTGTAATAAGCACTCTAAATGCAATGTTATTTTATTTTGATGGCTGATCACAGTAGATTTGTTCCATTTTAAAGTGTATTTCTCATACATATATACAAGAGACTAAACAGAATTCATATTCAGAATGGTGCAAAAAAACGGGTTAAAGTGTAGATGATATAATAACGTTCCCACCTTCATTGGTTGACTCATAATAAGATCTCTAAAACCATACACTTGAATTAAGCATGGTTTCTTATTTCACGATGTAGACGCTCACTAAGAACGGATTTTTGGAAATTTAACTCCTAAGGGGTGAAAATGGAGATGAAAGTTTGTATGAAAATCCGTAATTTTTTAATCCACTACCTAACCGATTTTAAAAATTCTTTCCCATAGAATGCTACTTTATCAGCAAGAAACATGACCTGTGAACAAAAGGGGAAATGAGTGAAGGTAAGGGAAATGACCGCTATGACGCGGTTGTCCGATAACTGGCAATTATCCGTCAGTTTTAATTATTATTATAACATATCTTTCAATTAAAATTACATTACTCTTCGCATATATTTCGGTTATTATTTTAAGACGTGTTAAAGAAAAAATTGACCACACAACAATAAGAATATAGGAAATACGACTTCTCTCGGTCTGTATCTCGTACTAACTGCTACTATATTATTTCTAAGACATAAAGTGTTAGGATCTTGATATAACATCTTCAGAATGTCTCCAATTGCTCTCCTTTAGCATAGAGTTTATTTAGAGTAGATTGCAATTCGGAGAGATTTTTTTACCTGTATAGCGAGCGTTTGCCTGAAATGCACCTATAGGTCTATTCCTGTATATATTATAGACAAGATAGGTATTCCTGTGTACAAAAATCCAAATTTTTGAGCCAACTTGTTAGTAGCATACACATTGTATAATAAAAGGTGATCATATAAGCTATATTTAATGTTATACAATTCCACATTCATTCCCAAAACACTAAATTGTAAATTTTTTTGCATGCGGGTTTTTCATACAGAGAAATTTTTTTCACTTCAAAAGCAGTTATTTTGATAATCAAGTATATTCATTATCTCATAAAAATCGATGAAGCACATTTATTGTGATATGACTTCGTGAAATAGCTATATTGCCGCTTTGGAATGGTTCAATATCCATGTTTACATCCATAATAATTAACAGTTTGATGTAATTTTTAGTATGGAAGTTTAAATACACCATAGTTTTTTGCAAAAAAAAAAAATATATTATTATCTTTCAGTTTTTTTTAATGTCATGATATATATGTCTAAAATAAAAAAGAAATCATTTTGATATCTTATACCGTTTTGCTTTTATTTCAAATTAAGTATGTATAAACCCAGTTTGGTCACCCTATATAAGCGAATATATCATACATATTATATAAATATGTGAAAGACAACACATGCCTTTTGTCGTCTAGTACGTAGTAGCACTGTACACTTTGTAACGTTGTTATAAAATTTACCCCATTTTCTGCATATTCTATATATGTCTCTATAGAATTACAGTAGCAAATTTGATATGATGTTGTAATGACATAAATTGAATACTGATTCATGTTATATATTTTATTGTGATCACATATTTTTTTGTAAACATCTAGGCTTTATTCAGCTTTTGATTTAACTGCTTTGCATTTTAGGTTCTATCATTTAATTAGTGACGCTGCCTATTCAGAATAATTTTTTATATGGATAGATCGGACTTCAAAAACAAAATTATAAAACTCTGATAATATTTCTAGATTTAATTATTATACACCTAGAAACCATTTTAATAAATCGGTGCAATATGCAAAGTTGAAATCTAATTTAAATTCGTCCAAATTTAATTAAGGTTTCTATATGATCACCGAATTATCATTAATCTTAATGATTTCGTTAAATGAGAAATGAAGGATTGCTTTAATACTACGAAAATAGACTCTCGAACTTTCTAATATGTTCCAAGATTTTGTTTACCGTGTTTTAATTGTAAGTTTCAGGGAGGCCCAAAGCTAATGCCGAACGCATTATCAAAAGTATTCAATAAAAATTTAATGTTTACGTAGAGTGTGAGTGTTTTTTGTTTTAGTATGTGAATCGTGAAACAACACTCTACAATTTAATAATCACTAAAAGCGTTTAGCTAAAAAAAGTCTTAAACCAAATTACCAAAAGCTACAAAAGTTTGAGTTCGTAAATGAGCGACATAGGTCAATTAGGTCTTGAGTAGAATAAAATGTAAATTTACGAAATATTCTTTATAAGAAAATAAACAACTTTTGGTGTCCATTTTTTCCAAAACTATAAAATAGTTGAAAATTGGCTTCCACCTTCAACTAGTCGTCTTGTGAAAGATGTTCGTACAATGAAGAAAAGTTCTAGAAAATACTTTCGAAAATTTTGGGAATTTTCGAAAACCAAAACAAATGACGGCCAGAAGGCCTTCTTCATTTTGTTGGTTTTTAAAACTCTAATTTATTAAAAATAATGCCAGAACTGAAAATTAACCCTTTCTAAACATGGTATTTCAACAATTAACACCATCAATGGTTTGTTTTCACTTGTTGTTTAAATAAATTAATAACGAAATTCAAAAAAAAAATTTTACTAAGCTGTGAATATGACAATGCACTAAATAACATCTAAGTATTAAACTAAATTGTCTAAAATCCTTTCTATTGAAATTTAGGACAAAAAAAACGAAATTTCGAATCAAACTTTTGAACACATTTTTAAAAATAAATCAAACTTTTAGAAAAATAAATTCAGGTTTGGTGTGGAGAGATTTAAATAACATTTAAAAAAATTATTTTTTATATATTTTATAATAAATATTTTAAAAACACATTTTGAAAAATAGTGGTGGTAGACTAGCTATTTATTCTATAGCTATACGGATTTATAAACTGTAACTCCAAAAAATAAGTCACAATATTTAAACCACAATTTCAAAGCAATAACCTTCGATTGAACGACAACGTTGATAAATTATTTGAATTCTTTTGATATAAATTATAAAACTATAAACATAAAAACTAATGAATTTGTAGAAAACCACGACAGTTAAAAACAGAAAACTGTTATGTTATATAATTTTCAATATATTGGTTCATTAGAAAAGTGTTTTAGACTTAAACGAACGCATTTTGTTCTATTACATGAAATGTACTATAAAATGAAATTCTGTATAATGGCGTTATTAAAATTAATCGAGAGTGACGTAAATAAAATGTTCGTTCTTGTGTTCAACGGTTATCTACCTTTACTAGAAATTTTAGTATACTTATTTTTTATAATTGATCCTGGTTTAGCTTAAACAATGAAATGCCTTAAATGAAAAATTATTATACTTATAAATCTAATTAAAATAAAATTGTGAAACCCAAAAAACTATAATTTAAGTATTAGGTAAAAAAAATGTTGACAAACGAAAAGACGGCCGGACAACCGGAAATGGACTAATTAGGTGATTTTATGAATACCTATACCAACATTTTTCTTCTTTGTGTCAATATTTTCAAGCGTTACAAACTTGGGACTAAACTTAGTATACCTTGTATATTTCATAAACATGGTATAAAAATACACTAACCTAAGCTAATCAAAAACAAATATTCATTACATGTGTTTCATTTTACGCAAATGAGTTCTTCTAAACTGTGCTATAAACACAATAGGCGTAAGAATTGTCAATTTAATTTTTGAAATAGCACAAGTGTATAATTTGAAATTGTCAGAAGATGGTACATTTCCCACCATACCAACGACCTACATCATAACGACAACCGTATCGTATCATTTGCCAGGCTATCAACTCAAAACTATATATATTCAGTCATTCCATAATGTTTTAGATTATAATATTCCCTTCAAAACAATTATTTTCTGCAATATAAAATTATTATTCTCTACATACAGAATGTAACGAAAATTGTGAATTCAATGAACACATTTGTAATTTGCTAGATAAACATACCATGGTCTGCAATGCCTTTATTCATCCATTATATGGTGGCACTCAAGAATGTAAGCGAACAAATGCATCGAAGCTTCGAAGTTGGTTTAAGTCACTACAGCAGTAGCATTTAGACCAAGTTTATGTCCATGTAATATTCGAAATTTTAGTGATTTTTTTTTGGGTCCTATAATTTTTACATTACGATAATTTAAGGCAAAATTTGAGAATGATAAAACATTTTGACAAGATTGATAAGATTGATAAAACTGAAAGAGAAAGCGGAGAAAAAATCAAATTTCAGCTTATTTGACGATGTAGAAGTTTTTTATTTGCAGAGATATCTATTATATTAAAGTCCTGTGGGGCCCTAAATAATAGATTTTAATTAAGGATAAGGATCAAATTAGGTACAGAATCAAAACTGTCTTCTAAAGTCCTACTAGTAATTACGGGGAATTTTATGGTGTGGTCAGGTCAAGCGTCATTCCTAAGTGAGCGAGTTATCAAGGGCCATTCATTAATTATGTGAGCATGATTTGGACGATTTTTTATATTATTTTAAACTGCCTTCTTTTCACCCTTTGAATATTGTTTTGTACAAAATTTA
This sequence comes from Chrysoperla carnea, assembly GCF_905475395.1. Taxonomy (NCBI): domain Eukaryota; kingdom Metazoa; phylum Arthropoda; class Insecta; order Neuroptera; family Chrysopidae; genus Chrysoperla; species Chrysoperla carnea. The sequence goes on along the minus strand of NC_058338.1, from coordinate 42,092,397 downwards.
GTCACCCCTTCACCTTTCGTTTTTCGTTATCAGTGTCTTAAATCTCATGATAATGTTTTTGCTCAACTGTTGCTATCCCCAAAAATTATACAAAATTTGAGGATTCTCCGCCTTTTTCTATCCCCAGCCGTCAAAACTTGAATCCCTATTACATTATATATGCGAAAGTAAGGAAGTTCGTTGAATGGCACTCTACTATAATACAAGCTCATTCATCGAAATAACACATAAGCTTTTATTTATAAAGATATATTAAAAAATTAATTCTGCCATTTTACTACGCCATCTACGAGCATCATTTTGAACCATAATTTATAGAATTCTTTAAAAATTGTAAATTTAAAATAATTCATGGCCTTATTTTCGAATATACTCAATGAATTATGACTATTTTACTTTAAAAAAACATAGAAAACTGTTAATATATTTTACCTGTATAAAACAACCCTTAACATTATTTCGAGTGTTATGAAAGGAGCGTAAGTGAAAGCAAGAAAGGCTAGAATGCAGTGGCCTTTACCAACTTGCCTTTACCAACGGCAATATGATCCAAAAAGTATTTCATAATATTTTGTCGAGTTTTTATTATGCTGCTCTAACCACGGCTTGTTATATATTTTAATAGATTTCTTGTTACACACTTTACATGGTTACTTGTACAAATACCTATCTTTTTCTATTACATATTTGTAATACTTGCATGATCTTTGTTTGTGCGTGATATCTTGTAGCAAAAGTAAAGAGCAGTAAAATACATAAAATAACACATTGAATACACAATTCCACATATCCCTTCAATCTTACATTACTTTTGCTATAATGTACTATGTACCGTACCTATCTATCTACTACCTATCTATACACCAAACATTATATTATTACTAGAATAACTACTACTGACATCGTGAGCTTCGTGCCTAGCTGCTGAATGCTGAATGCAGATGCCTATTGTAGGGGTGGTTACACTCGCTATGTGTATACCATTGACTTTTAACAATTCCCACGAGCCATATGCAGATTTTTTAATCATCGTTTGTATTAATTTTAATCTTGAGGGGTTTCAAATATTGCCACTCGGTGTGTTCCCTCATACATACAGCCATGCATATATGTATATGTTGTTTTAGAATTTATTTTAGAACAGTGGCTAAAAATAATTGGATACTGAAGACGTGAGAAATAACAATTTAAATATATATATATTTTTTTTTATAAAAATAATTTTTAATTTTTGTGTTGTTGTTGTTTGTTGGAAGTTTGAAATATTTATTCAACAATTTGCATATTTTTTACGCTCCCGAAAATCATATTAATATTTAAATGTAAATTTTATGAAAAAACTTTATTGGCCACAAAGGGCTGCTTATTTTTATTTAGTTGTCCCGGTGTGTAGATATTTTTTTAAAGAAATGAATCTTTTATTTTGTTGTTGAAAACGGGTTACTAAAATTATACCAATGGAATAGAAAAAAAGAGTAAATCTTGTGGTAATCATGATTTTCTTATGGTATTAGATGTCTGGGTTGAAAATCTACTTAAAAGCTGTACTTTCATATAATATTCTAATTTAATATAATTTGGTTTGTCAGCTATACAACATCGAAATTTCATGTCTTTATAGTTTTACTTTTGATACTTTGGAAAATGCAATTCGAAAAAATTTGAAAAGAAAAAAATATGCAAATAGTTATTTCGACTAGAAAGATTAATTTTTAACCCTCGAGTCAAAAAAAGTTATGTTATAAGTTGGACCGCTATGTATTTCTGCCTGTCTGTGGCATCGAAGTGCCTAAACGGATGAATCAATTTTGTTTTTTGTGTTTCGTTTGAAAGGTAATTTCATGGGGAGTGTTCTTAGCTATGTTTCAAGTTTAAGTTTAGGGTTCTGTACTCCGGAAAACTAAAAAGTAAGCGATGATACTCAAAATAGGTTCAATTTGGAGAAGGCTTTAAAGAAAAAGGTAATTTAATGGAGAGTGTTCTAATATACATTTCAAGTGCGAGTTTAGGGTTCCGAATCCGAAAAATTTCTCGAGGGGTTTTTAAATTTTGTAAATTTTACTTGTTCCAATCAATATTTTAAATGGTGAACGCATAATTACAGTAAAAGTCTAAGAAGGACTTAAACTCTTTGTAGGGGCATACAAAATCGAATAGAGCCCCTGAATCGTATTTTACTCCTTCCTTCCTAGAGTTAGCTATTCGTAAAAATTTGTTTAGAATTTTGTGTTACGAATATGAATATGGAATACTTATCGCGTTTGCTCTCTTTATTTAACGATTAACTAGTCTATTCTGCGAATAATTTTCTAGCCTGAAAACACAATGTTAAACCCTTGACATACATAAATGTCAATATGTTTTCAGTTTGTGAATTAATAATTAAGTTTAATTTTTTGCAAACAATAAAAAACTTTTGAAAATCACTTGCATAGTATTGATACACTAAGAATCATATTAATAAAACAATTTCAAGACATCAACAACAAAAAATTCATATTTATTATTAATATTTTAATATTAATAAATGTAACGCCTGTCAAAATGACGTCTGCTGTTGTATCATTTTTTATATTTTAAAATGTTGAATAACAATAATATTTAATTTAATGGGAGGGTTAATTTTTTAATTTCATGTGTATTATAAATAGGTTTTTCAAATAGATTAGTATAGATTAAACTTTAAACTGTCCATCAAGATAGTGTCTAGATTTTATTTCACAAACTGTTTACAATTCAAAATACCCAAATAAAAAATAACTAAAATTCTTTACCTGAAGGGCAAATATTGTTTATAGTGTATATAAATATTTTTACATTTTTATCGAATTAGTTCCAGGGGTTCATAAAAAAATATTATAAGTACTTTAAGTCAGGCATGGGCGAATTAATTTAGGTCAAAGTCACCATTGTTATAACTTATTTGTGTGCCATAAACATTATTGTGTGTCTCTTTATCCAAGTCCGCATTGCTTATAGAAGAGGAAGCGAGACGGGTATACGACTCTTCTACCTACATAGTTTCTCTAATAGTAATGATATAGGTAGAAAAAAAATCGTAGTCTCCCTGTCTTATTTTTATTTATCTTTGGTTGTCACTGGTTAGGTTGTCATTGTCTTACTCGTATTTTAGATACAGAAATATGAGTGACTTCTCTAAGCCACGTATGCCCATGCCTGCTTTAAGTTAGTTGTCTTGACATGGACATTGTATATTTATTAAAGATATAACCAACAGAATTACCATCAAAAGTTGATATCAATTCAAAAGTTTAAGTCTCTACCTCGAAATTTCTCTACAGAATTCGGATCATTAAAACGGAGATTACATTAAAGGTCGTGTTTTTAAGAAGATTTTTAATTCTGGGAAAAAAACTGTGAGAAATGATTAAAAACCTAACTATTTATTGACGTATTTTTTCTAGGTTAGGTTCGACGATATATTGGCTGTCCACGAAGGAAACACTCAGGCTATAGAGCCCATTGTGATACCATATAATCCGCTGATAATTTCATTTTTCAGCACCTCAATTTCTGAGGCTGAGTGCACCTCCTTCATGCATATACCATGCAATACACCAGCCCATCACAATTATTCATGAAATTAATTTTTGTTGCGACGGCGGAAATCGAAAAAGCTACCCTAAGTTAAAGAAAAAATTACAGACCGTTTCATTGTTGAAATATAATAACACAAAATTAAAATTGTAATTGTTGAACAGAAACAAATAGCAACTGGCAAAGTGTGGTTATATGAGTACACAGTGGCTTAAGACAATATGGAAAAAAATTATACCTCATTTCACCACAAGTTCATGTACTCTTATCGAGCATATAATCTAAAACTTTTAGTAAATATTGTAGCAAGACACACACCATCGTTACAGTAAAAATTTTGATAGAACAAACTGATTTTTGAGATTCTTTGAAAAATGTACTTTTTTTTTTGTCTTTTTTGTTCAAAGCCCCGACCATAACTTGATAAGATGACCGAAAAATATTTTTTGTAGATTTTTAACGAAGTTGTAGTAAAATTCTGCAAACACAAATATCAAAATTTTACTCTAAAAGCAGAAAAATATATTTAACTCTGATATCCGAACTAATCAAATATTTTGTTTTACACGGAAATTGAAAAATATTGAATGTCCTGATTAAAATTAATGAAACTGTGTATTTTATATTCAACTAATATAAAATGAATACCCTTTGGTAATTTGTTTTGAATTTTATATTTATATGTATATAAAACAATATTTATGGTATTGTACTACATAATTTCCACAGGCCAAATTAAGCCGTGGTGGATATGGCTCTTGAACACTGGACACATAACTTTTGAAAAGAGAACAACCTGATCTTGGTGTAATACATGAGCTTAATGGAAAAGAAAGAACTTTAGGTCTTAATAAAGAGAAATCAGAAATTTTGTGTTGTAAAATTTTTATTAATTCGACGATATTTTGGCATAAAAAAGATGTAAATAAATAAAAAATAGCAGGCAGGTGCCCTGACTTACGTCCCTTTGCTACATTCATGACAATTTATTCAGTCAATTATTTGCCTGATTGATCAAGTGTGTATTCCTTTTTCCGAATTTTCCAGTTTAGACCATTGGACACCACAGTTTTTTTGAAATACATACTTGAAACTTTGTGAGTGGCATCCTTTTGATGAGTCTACCAAACTTCCCTGTTGGGTTTTTGTTCGAAAAGGCTGCATTTTCAAAGAAGCATGATAACGTCATATTTGAGTTATCATTGAAACAGTAAGTTGAATGCAGTTTTCGGTATTCGATTCGTTACAGCGTCAGGAAATTTTGTAACCTAAACAATTTCCATAAATAATATGCATTTTATAATTGTTTTTAAATTTACTGTAAATATAATTAATACACTATTTGGTGGTTAATAGTGATGAAAATGATTCCACACTTATTAATCGTGGGGTTTTGGGGTCGCTGAACACAAATATCGCGACAAAATCGGGCATCAGGTACCTGGCAGCGACCTCAAAACTCTTAAGTAACAAGTTTTGAATCATTTTCATTACTATTAACCGAATTATGAATTTATTTTATTTATGGTTAATTTAAAATGAAATTATAAAATGCATATCATTTATGCAAATTGCATTTTTTTTTAATTTCTTATAAATCAATTTATTTCACCAAATTTCCCGATGCTCTAACGAATCGAATGCCAAAAATCGCGTTCAAGTCCGACCTACTGTCCAAATTTTTCGAACTTCATCGCTTCGTTTCTGCGACCATAATATACTAGGCCAACATAATATTCGTTGTGTGCGTAGTCATGGTAGGACAATGAAATCGATGCCAGCGCTTCCAGTGAACAATTTTGGCGTTAAAGTAGGCTATTATGGCTGATTTGCAATTCTTTACAAGTTAATATTATAAAATTAAAATTGTCAAATTAAAATTATTGAAAAACACTAATTAATTAAACTTAATGCATTAAAAATTGTGAAGATAAGAAATCAAATTATTTGTTTAAATTTGTGAGACAATAATATTAAATTTTCAATGTAAGTCATAACTGCAATCCATACAATTATAAATACATCCATAGAATTCTATGGTTAAAGTAGTGTATCGTTACCACGGAAACGTCTCCAAAAAAACTCACGCAAGGTGCGAATAGGTACAACGACTCTACTTCACGAATTGAATCTAAATATTATTTTCACAACATGCGCATTTTTAGATTTTCGGGATGAAAACGATAAAATTCTATCATAAAATTAATGAGTGGCTATAACAAAAAAAAAAAAAAAAATGGTGTAATTGACAACAGACATGTTATCAAACTTATAGCATAATATGGTCTACCTTGTATGTGTTACATAATATAAATTAATAGTCAAATATTTATTTAATTTATAAATTGGTAAATATTGGAGTGTAGGTAGATTTTTGCAACAAATAATATAAAAATATCACACAAATTGAACATGTTTATTATTTATGAATATAAATATGAAGCTATTATTTAACATGGTATATTGTGTACAAGGGTTGAATAGTAAATAATTTGTGTTATCAGATTCCACGGTACGGTAAAAAAAAGCGAACATTATTCTATTTAAATAATTATAATGGGTCAATATTATATTTAAAAGCCAATTTTTTTAATTCATTTCAGTTGAAATTACTGATGCTATGGATTTTCTCGACGAGGAGGTAATTTTTAGGGTGGGCAACATTTTTTTTTTTTTCAAAAGTATTTTAGGTATTTCTGCCGTAATATTAGTCTGAGGAGAAAAGCCGCTGGAAGATACTTTTTATTCTCTTTTATGTATCGATAACCTTTGATTTTCGTTTCACCTAGGTTGCTAAAAATAATTGGGATAAAATTAATTTCGGAGCGATGAAGATATAGACAGCTAGTAGGCTTGAAATTTTTTTTTTGAGAAAATTTACAAATTGATGTCAATGACGTCAGGACTAAGAGTCATTTTTGGGCTGTGGATCAATCTGTACGAATTAAATTAAAATTCGTTAACTACTTATGCAATATATTTTTTTGAAACATTGAAATTTGTTTTTGAAACAAATCAATTAGCTCATGATTATTCTTGTCTCATATATAGGATAAAATATTTAACAACCGTTGAGCCCAATTGACAGAAGTAATTTTTATTTTTCTCAAATTTTGAGTTAAATATTATAACTGCCCGATAATTTAAAAGTTAATTAATTAACTTCCCGTACATGGCACATAAAATATCATATAAAATAAAAAAAATTAATGTCCCATATTTAGGACTAAAGTTATCAAGTGATGAAAAAATGAACAAGTGGCTGGTTATCATAAGGTTAAATACGAAAAAACATCATAAGTTTTATTAAGCAAAAATTAGTAATCTTAAAGAGAGTTTCTATAATTAGCTTTGAATGAAAAGATGTATTTCGATATGAATTTTTATTTTTCTTTTATAGTTCCATTAAAATGTGTTGTTCTTTCATAATAAAATAAAAAGAATAAAAACAAGTGAAAACAAACAATTGACTGAGTTAATTGTTGGAATACCATGTATAGCCAGTGTTGATTACTCTGTCACATTGCAAATACATACATGTCACATATATATAACTGACATTTCCATACTATACAATTTGCGCATAATTTGTGCCTTCACGGGTAAACAGTGATGTTTACGAAAAAATGTGTCAAACAAAAGTTGTTTTGTTTTTATAAGGAACATTCCTAACATTTTAACTTTTGTTCTATCTCTAACGGTTTACAAGATGGGTTCTACGGACCCAAGACCCAATTGACCTATGTTGCTTATTTACGAACTAGATCTCACTTTTTACGCCCTGAGCACGCTATAAAAATTTCAGCTTGATATCTCTACTCGTTTTTGAGTAATCGTGATGACAGACGAACAAACAGACGACAGACAGACAGACATACAAACGGAAGGACTAATTAGGTATTTTATGAACACCTATACCAAAATTTTGTTCATAGTATCAATATTTTTAAGCGTTACAAACTTGGGACTAAATTTAGTATACCTTGGTATATTTCATATACATGGTATAAAAATTGTCAAGTTTCCAAAAAAAAAATTTTTTTTATAAATGCATATTGCGTGGATATATCCATTCACACATAAAAATATAATCTGACGTTGCCAAACATATTAATCATATATACTATTGAATAAAAAAAATATTCCGTATATAGAGTTCGTACAAAACGAAGTGGCACCGAGCAAGAGAGAGTGTATGATGTATATGTATGTGCACTCGTATCTACACTCTCTCTTGCTCGGTGCCACTTCGTTTTGTACGAACTCTACCACTGATATAGTGAATAGGTAGTATATGTTATATGCGACAAATATCAATAAACTTTTGGATATAAATATAAATGATATTGGTTAGTCGGGTAGAGAATATATCGATTTATGATATTAAATATTTCATTTCCTGTTGCTAGGGATGAATGCTTCTGCATGTATATACGGGAGAACGCTGTACCTTGAACCAGTGTTTACATTTATACATTTAATAAAGTTCTTTTTTTTTTTTTGAAACAGAATAAATTAATTCTTCTTATATCACCATTATTCATTCCTCCATACCACGCATTTTTTTAGAAATGTGTAATTGATAAAAACTAAATTAATATTCTAAAAGTATGTGATCCAAGGTACAATACCATGGTATACCTGAAGGTGCTCGTTTCAACATGTAGTATAACCGTTTATGGTAATTAATTGCAATATTGAAAGCTCTATAGCTTTCTCCTATTCGTAGTTTTCTCCGTACTATGCTTTAACCACTGATAGAGGGCGTATTTTTAACCAAAAATAAGGACGATACTTATTTTCAAACTATACTTCTCAGCATTTTGAGTTGTCCTGTCATTATATACCGTGGAACAGAAAGGGTGTTTTGTAAAATGATTAATACATACTTAAAACTTCGTGAGTGGCTTTCTTTTGGCGAGTCAACCAAACTTCTCTCTTTTTCTCTAAGACTTTTTTGAAATTGTTTAATAATTACAAATTTTATTAAGTGGTCATAATGTCCGACAAATTTTCTCCCTGCTACGTTTATTCTGACTCATACCCAATAGAGAGAAGTTTGGTAGACTCAGCAAAAGAAAGCCACTCACGAAGTTTCAAGTATATATTAATCATTTTACAAATCACACACCCTGTCCCACGGTCTATTACAAACTACTCGTTTTCACAGCAGAGATTTAGACAGAAAGTGATTTAAAACACAATACTCCCAATCAGAAAATAACCCACTTTCACTTTTTGCAAAAAAAGATGTTAATACTATTTAGCTTGAAAACAGAAAAAACTGCAAAATAATTCTTTCTGTTTCTTGTCCTTAAGAGAATAAATGTTAGCAGCACCCACTTACTGTCTTTATTCGTGAAACTTAAGAGAGATCAGCCCATGGGTTTGCTGTCACCAGACACAATAGTTTACCTCATATATTTGTTTGTCACATAAGGCTTACCCGTTTCCCGAATACCATATTTAATTGAAACTAATCTCAAGTGTCAATAAATGAATGATTGGCATATCCAGTCATTTATAAACAATACAATACGGTGTATTTGAAGTAACACTTTGTACTCAAATAAAGGACCATGAATGAATTGTTACAGGGGCCTGCTCTCACTTGCTGGACAAATACCACTTTCAATTAAAAGTATTATGGTTAGTAATGAACAAAACACACACAAATATTTTACAGGTGTTGTTGAATTAATATTCTGTAATTCCCTCATTATATTTTCTACGTTTAAATGACCAGGTACTTGAATGAAGATATTTTAAGTACAATAAAACATTTGTAAGTTGATTGTTAAATATTACTTTTTATTTCCCGAGCAATTAAAGTTTTGTTTTACCTCATGAATTTTCCAATAACAAATTTACTATTTAAACCACAAATCAATTTGGCGCATTCATTAAGCTAGAAGAATCTACTTGAATTACAGTAAAAATCGTGTACAATATGATTATGTAACTGAGCATAAAAAAATTAAAAAATTGCTCAGCGGTAATAATTTCAACAAGTATAATCTAAAGCAAGCCCTGGAAGAATAAGACTATTTTATTCCAAATTGAAATAGTTTTTCAATCGTAAGGGTAACAAACAGTTAAAGCCACTCAAATGGGGATGTTGACTTAATTTTATCACTCCAGATGAATAATTCTGACTTAAAAAAAAAAAAAAAAAAAAAAAAACAGATATTACTTATGCCGATTTTAAGGTCGTTTGGAAGCAAAATATATTTGTGTTCTCTCCCCCCCTCCATACTTCGTAAGTGTTGAGGGCTACTTGGAAACATAATTGATGAAACTTAACAACAAAATTAGTCTAAAATGTTTCGGTCCCTTCGTGCTGCTATAACATAAAGTTGAGATATTATTGAATACCACTTTGTTTCAATTCGTACGTGTATTAGAAATATAAATATTGTAACATCTGTGTCAAGACAGAGAGAGTGTGCCATCGTTATAACAACGTTGTTATATTTGGTATACATATACATACAGCATACACACTGCCACATTCACTGACTATTTATTCGATCATGTGAAAAAAATCAAAATATTTATATCATAAACATGTAACATAGTTTTTAATAAAACAAAAACTCGTGAGCAACAGAGCTCCATTACTAAAGTCATATTCTCCCCTTCGATATATTTCGTTTCAACCCCCAAAATAATTACACTAAACTATTTTACACTTAAAAAATTGAAAATGGTGTATATATTTTGGCTGTCTAAAACAATCCCTTCGAGTATAATGGAAGGTGCATAAGTGAGATCAAGAGAGATGGAGGCTATAAAGCAGTGGTTTTTATTTTCAAGCCCATTGAAAAGAGCGGGTATCAAGTTAGTATATTAGAAATAAGAAAGTAAAGATGTTTGTTTGTTATGCTTTCACACAAAAAGTAATGAATAGATTTGAATGAAACTTAACATTCATACATCAAAAATTAAATTTAGTCTTTAACTTAATTAACAATTTTTGTAAAAATGTTGAACAAGTTACAATTCATGACCACCATGATCTGATACACTCAATAAATCAAGACTATAAAACATATTAAAAAAAAATTGAATTATGTACATATATTTTACCTGTGTAAAACCATCCTTACCACAATTTCAAGTGTGATGGAAGAGGGATAAGCGAGAACAAGATAGGTAGAGACCATAAGTCTAGCGAAGTGGGTGGGTATCAAGCTAGATATATATAATTAAAGACAACGGTAAAGAAACCATTCTATTTCTAAATGCTTTGCAATTGGATTAATTAATTAGATTATTTGATTATATATCTCGGCGTCAGATCGAAATTTGGCAAAGAGCTTCTTCGTTTTGTTCATTTTTATAAGCTTGTTTAGAAAGTCAAAAGTTCTACAGTCAATTATAGAACACCTTGTACATACTGTTTACTTTTTTGAATTTTTGATGAAAATACGCTCGTTTTATAATAAATTATTGTTTAATTTTTATAAATAAAGTATCTATATAACTACCTATTTAGAAACTACCTCAAATAGAAAACTAATATTGACTTAAGGTAGTTCCTCCGCGACAGTCCAGTCAAAAAGTTTTGGACTAATACTATCATTCAGTGCATTAACTGTGCAATGACTATTATACATATACCATATATTATTTTCACAAGACTGTAGTTACTCACTATTATATCTTCTATACGTATACACACACACACACTATGATATATACCTTTACCATTAGTCTCCTTTCCACAAAAAATTATCGCTAAAACGAGTTATTTATTTAAGTTTTTTATCGAAACTATATGGTAAATAATTTTTATTTTTTTTTATATATTTTCTAAATATAGTATTCTACATTATATTAGTTTTTCATAGAGATGGTGAACGTCATTCATTGATAAATAAATATAATATTTGTAAATTTGTGTATTTTTATACGCTTCTCCCATGTACACGTACAAATTGCGTCACTTTTAATTGCTAATATCTCATGTATGACATGGTAAATCATCTTCTAATTTTAACAGCATGTGTATTATGAATTAAATATTTTATATTCTGAGTTTTGAGAAATTCTTGAAATATCACTTTCATGTAGGTACTACCTTAAGATTGATGCAGTGTACAACAATGTACATATATAAAATATACCCGGCCAAAACAGCCAGTTTCTGTTTCAATTTTAAACACTACAGCTCTAGATCAATTTCAAACACCACATAGTTAGTTTTTCAAGATCAAAACCACTGGGAAAGTCCAAAAATAGCGTAAAGAAACATATATCATACTTCAGATACCCATCCTTTGTAATCTAGGAGTTATCTTTCCCGTTGAACTTATTGAGCATAAGTCTATATTTTTAGATAAAATATGACTAAAAAAGTATAGATACAGATACAGATATAGATATATGTAGATACATTCAAAAATGTATAAATAATGGGTATAAGTTGTGTTTAATATGGAGACAACGGGCATTGATGATGCTTTTTTCAAATTTATATTATATGCTTTCATATAATATTTTTAATCTTTATTCATGAATAGAATTGTTGAGTTTAATGAAATAAAAACTTAACGGACTGTGATAATTAGTAAATGTATTTAAAAAATATTCGTATACGTAATTTATAATTTATAAAAAAAAGAGAGATTTAACAAACAAAAGTAACATAGTTAATCGTTTAAATACCACGAATTCACATGTGTAAGAATGTTAGAATTGTTACTAGATTGTCTATTCTTTTGCTAACATTAACATGATTTTAGCAAAGATTTCGTATCGACAAACAAAAGATTTCAGTATTTGAAAAACGTTTATTTTTGCATAAACTCATCTTACGACTTCAAACATTACTTTTTGTGAGTACTAGCTGTTTATTACTCATTGTGCATTATTGCTTAGATACGAACTTGCAATTTACTTTCATGCTGTAATAGTTTCAAATAGTAACTCTCTTTAATAAAAGAATAAAAACTTTAATCTTTAATTATTATTAACCCGTAAAATTTGTGCATTAACCCATAATATTTCAACTGTAGACAATACCTTAAATACGTTTGAATAAATTTTGTGATAAAATAATATCAACAGATTTATTTGCAGCAGATAAACAAGCTGCGTTTTAAAGCTAGGAATTTTAAAACGTGCATATCTTACTAGTAAAGATTTTTAAAACTAACTTCAATTTTCTATTCGTGGAGTAAAAATTCTTCATTTGATAAAAAAAAATTTAATCTAATCCCTCATTATTTTATCAAATCATCTTCGAACAGTCATTCAAATCGTACGATTTTTCATCGTGGAAAAATTTCAAACAGCTATTATAAACCATCGAAAAAGTCTGTGACATGTAAAAAGTTATTTAATCGATTTGAGAAGACGCCACGACTGCGACCATGGCCACTATTCATTACAAAATTCCACCCATTAAATATCGCTTTTAATAAATGACTTGAAATTTTAGGACACTATTTCTCATGTTATTTGTTTAACATTTAAAATTGAAAAAGTGAAAATCAGACAAATATTTGATATTCATTTTTTTGAATTTAATAATTTATAAGAAACTCCATTACAAATATCCTAACTAGAAGGCTATTGAAGGACAACAAACACAAACATACCAATAAAATATATTATTATCCCACACTGAAGACAGTGGCGCAAGGATACTTGAATGGTTTGATCTTGAATGCCTAAAGGATTGTGTATTGTCTATATATATTCAAAAGGAATTATATAGAAATTTAACCAAAGCCATTTTCTAGGTATATCTATATAATAATACTTGTTAGTCTGAACAAACAACAATCGCTCAATTGTAATTCCATTTATCCCTGAAGGCACATGGACATAGAAAATTAATTCACTTCTAATACCATTACCAATGAAATCAACTGATTAGGTATAGCTAATTAAAATGACTGGCATATGAGCAAACATATTATTTAAGTAATAAAGTGTTTGTCAAATTATTTAAATGTCCAATGTTTTTTTGTTAGAAAAATTTATAAACGAGGTTTTAAAATAAAAAATGGAGATTTTACGGAAAGGTATTGATGTTTGTAGATTTATTTCTTTGAATATATCCAAGGTGATAAGAATGCTGTAATAATGAAAACTTGTAAATGTCTTAAACAGAATGTTCGATGTGTTAAAGCTTCGAAGTGAGAGGTATTATATACATGTGTTGAAGCTTCGATATGCGTTGAGATAGTTGGAAGAGTGGGAGTTTCTTAGTTGAATAGATGAACTACAACAGAAAAGCCACGATACAAGTCACTTTTGCAATTTCATATAACACCTATAATACCTCTTAATTAGATACATTGCTTAGAGCATGTACTCTGTCATACTCGTGATATTTATATGCCTAGATGTTAATCGAACATTCTGCATAAAGATTTCTAGAAATAGTGCTTGAGCTTTAACCAGAGACATAAACAGCTTGTGCATGATATGTATGTAACACACAATTTCAGTGGACAGAACGAGTTGCAGTTCATATTGGGAAAATTTTCATGTAATATTACAAGTAGTTTCGAACTTGGTACGCTTATTATGGAACTTTATTTGTCAAAATTAGTGTTCAGATATAGCTACTTACCATGTAATACGTACACTAAGAAAAAATTATGAAATCTTGACAACTCCGCGTGTCAAATTTAAAGTTGAGTCAATAGAATTATGATTCACACAAGTGTGGTGGAATCAAAGTAACTATGAAGCTTCTTTTAAACCAACTACGCGAGAGAATTGAAGTTTTAGGTGGATTTGAGTCCAATATATTTGAATTGGATAAATGAATTTAATTTTGATACAACAAAATACATAGTACAATGAATAAATCTTCAATAATTGACCTGGAATTTTTTACATTTCAATCAATTTGTTTGAAAATTTTTTTAGAATAATGAAGGATTTACGAATGATTTTATTATTAATGAACACAAAGAAAAATACATTTTGATTTAAAATAAGTAAAATTCAAAGCTCTGGTGATCATTTTCTCCAAATTTTTCAAAGATAGACAGTTTAAAATTTGTAGGTACTTCAACTAGTGAGTCTTGATTGAGCACTGATATTTAAGACTGTGTAATTCCACAGGGCATATATTATACAGGGTAATTCCACAGTTAATCCAATGATTTGTTCATTTTTATTTGTTAATTTACACGTAATATTTATTTTATACTTCTAAGAGTACATAATATAGAGCCGTAAGGTATACATTCATTCCTGAATCGAATCCATAAATTTTCCACCCACCAAGAAGAGGTTGCTCCCACCTCCTGGGCAAGATCGCATAAATTTTTTTGTTTTTAACTTCATTAAGTATGCTTTGAACAATACAGTCACACAGTTTTTATAAAGATTCATTGACTGTTCTTGGATTCCGAGGTATTTTTCTAACCGCTCTCCACAATTTTAGTAAAAGATAACAAAAATGAACCCTTAATTTAAATAACATTCAAAAATAAAGACTTTTACTAAACAAAAAACTTTTTATCAAAAAATTGAAATTTATTATAATAAAACAAATAAAGGATATAATATATAAAACAGAAGAAGAAGTATGAGGAAAAATTGCACGGAAAATTCTAGGCACAAATTTATTATGTAAAACCGCACTCTAAAAGACACACATACTTATGCACATACACTAGTAGATGCACAAATACACTAACACGTATTAATTAATTCATATTTTCAATTGCAAATTGGGTGTGTGCGTGTGTGCGTGTGTACGTGTGTGTGTTCGATTGGTGATGTATTATACAATGCTATCGTAAGTTTTTTGGGACAAAATTAAACACTTTGCATATATTTCAAATGGATTTTGTTTAAACTGACTGAATATCATTTGTATTTTATGAGTACTCATCGTTCAAACGTAAATTATATACAGTATGTAACAGGATCTGTTCAGAAATCAATTATAAACCAATATGTCTTAAAACTTTTCTACGATTCTAGGTCCCGTTGTATAACGTATGGGAAGTTGCTCGGAGCTGAATTTCTAAATTTAACCAAGTGGTGTAGTCGACAAGTTCAAATTGGTGCAACATAGAAATTATGGTCGACAATTACACGTGTGATAGAAATATATTCCTTTCGTACTACTGTACATTATAAATGCGGCGTTTACTTTTTTTTTGATTTTTTAAATAATTTAATTTTATAGCTACTTTTAGTTTTTACTGTATGAAAATAATTGAAGTATTACTTTAAAAAAGACATACTTCTAATTTAGTAGTCACCACAATATCTGAGTATATTACGTTTGATTTGATCAGGATATTTATTATGGCATAACATAGAAAATATATTGTACTTACTTTAAATTATATCTGTTTTCTTTAACTTTTGTTAACTTTCACAACTCAATTTTTTAAATTGATAAAACATACAATTTTGACAGTTAAAAAATAGAATTTCATTTTCTAAAAACTCAAGGCAACCTGTATCGATTGAAAAAGTATTCGTATCCTAGGAAATCCACATGTCGGTTTTTGGTGTCCATTGTAGTGTTTTTGCTTTTAACTTCCAACCAGCAAACAAATATCGTGCGATAAGGTACATAGTTGCAAAAACACCTTTCTCTAAAATATTTCTAGGAAGAAACAAAACTAAACATGATCTCCTGTAACTTCTTGTACTATGTATGTTATTAAATATAATACGACTTTATATTTTACATAAAAGGTGGTTATTTTCGACAAACTATATAGAAGAATCTAAGGGGTTGGTTTTATGTAAATTTATAAACATGATGTGACAGACATCTAACTGTTTAATATCTCTATTCATAAATCTATCCTATATTTCATTTATCCATTTTAGTTAATGTGTGGTAAGCCTGCTCATTCACTCAATAATAATAATAATAATTCATATTATGATGACGACATTACCGAGTTTTGGAAATGAAAAGAACCATGGATGTTCATCAATCCATCGCTATTGAACGTAATAAATGAACCTGAGATTATCAATGAGAAATTTGAATGAATTGAATGAAAGCTGTCAAAAAATAAGAAAAAAACGTAAAAATTTATTTTACAAAACTGGAAACCAATTTAAATGAAGGGTGATTCCATGAAAAAGTGTACCATGAGTGTAAAAAAAATATTGTACAAATTTGTACAAACCAACAGTGTACAAATTTTATTAACTTTCAGTATCTTAAGTATTTAAATAACATTTTTTCTTCGTAAATGTTAAGTTTTCATTAAAAATTTCATTACTTAAAGAACGTTTAGGTTCCAATTATTTGAAATTTCATTAGAGACTTTTTGATTTTTATTCCTTACTAGCAGATACCCGCCCGCTTTGCTGGGAAATTTCTCCTTTTTAAAACAAAGAGGTTTCGGGCTATCACGTTATGGCTCTTACTTATCCTCCCTTTTGTTCACAACTTTATGGATTTTAATTTTTCGTTGGAAAACTCATGTAACTCACTGACATTGTAACTTTCGATAGGTCCAATCATTAAATTAACCTGATTTTTATACTTTTTGGATCAAAATTACCCCATTCACTGAGTTTCATCAAAATTTAAAAAAAATTTTCCCGATTTTCTTGATTTTTTCAAAGGGGTACCCCTTAAAAAAATTTCAAAAGATTGAAAAATGTTTTTAATCTCCAATTTCGATAAAACTCAGTATATAAGGTAATTTTGACCCAAAAAGTATAAAAATCGTGTGCATTTGTTGACTGGTCAAATAGTTTTTGAGATACGGGCTAAAATCGTTCCAAATATTACGATATCTCAGAAACTCAACCCACCCGCTTCGCTGGGCAGTTGCAATTTTAAATATAAGACTATTTCGTTATAAACTTTACTTCATTTTCTAACACTTATTTCCGCTTTCGTGCACAATTTCGGTTTTAATCTTTGGTGCAATATCCTAATTTTTTTTAACAAAATACACCTCTTTGTTATTTGTCTTTGTTATTCGCTGATCATGTAAAGTGAAATAATTATTACCATTTAAAAACGGCTCAACTAATTCTGCTGAAAACTCTTTCAGGCTTAAATACGCGATTACGCGTTGAATAAGCCCAGTCACGTGTAAATGTCATAACTGGTTCGCGAAATAATCGGGGCACACACACACACAGACATCACATGCGGAGTTGAAACCGCGAAAATATGTAAAACTGTAGATTTTCCAAATAGTCCCCATTACATGAACTTCCTCTGGGAAGTGAATAATAACTAACTGATCGAACTGATCGAACTTGCATTCATAGTTGACAATTATATTTGATTATCTGCATCAAAATGATTATTACATTTATGTAAATAATATCATTATATATATGGAGCAAATATCTCAACAATTTTAATCATAGACAATAATCCAATTTGTATTATATTATAACCGAACAATAGGAATGAATATTATATACAATATACATTATACAATATAATATACAGCAACATTGAATGTTGAATGAAAATTATATGAATCCGTACGTAGTACCATGGAGAAGATTGTTGTTTTTGTTGTTGTTATTGTTGTTGTTGTTGTTGCATTTTCCATTTTATAATTACTATGCAATTAGTTTGTGTAATTTTAATTAAAATTTATATTATGATGACAGTATAGCAAGCAGTACAGTAGTATAGTAGGTACCTTCTGTATAATGTTATGGCAGTATGTATTACATAAAGCAGTATAACAATTATTGTTACAAGTATAATTTTCTATGAATGAAATTAGACAATATGAAGAAAATATTCTGTGATTACCCGTTTATCATCACAAACATAGAAATAAAAAATTTTATTGTTGGTTGAGTTGAAGATAGAAGTAGAATATTTTATTGACTGTACGGCTACAATTTTACTGTTATCATCCAGTTAAACCGAAAACATAAGTTTTATAACATTATATATGAGGGCATTTGGCTAATACAGTATGTTGCATTTAAGATGAAGACACCCTCACATTGTCGTCATTTATATAGACAGTCATACAAGGGAATGGGTCACATTTTTTTAGATATTTAACCCAAACCTGAACCTTAAAATCAGCCTACTACAAATTGACCAATAGTGTAAATTTATAAAATTTTTCCTAGAGACTTTGACGTTAATAAAAGTATACAAAATTTTGAATAAAAAAAATTTGCTTTCATAAAAAAATTAAGGTAATGTATTAATGTAATTTGTAAGAATAATTTGGTTCGTTTGTGTCCATACTTTTAAAAACTTACTACTTAGACATTTGCTGTAAGATTTGGGCATGTTCAGATTTTGGGCATGTTGATTGTAATTTTGTAATTTAGGTTATCAGATACTTCTATTGAATTTAATGTAGTGTATACTATTCAAGCAAAAGAACCAATAAATAAATATGTACTTGTATGAAATATTTCCATGTAAACAGGCTTTTGGCTTAGGCTTTTTCATAAAAATAAGAATTATTCTTATTTTAATAAAATAATTTTAGTAAAATTAGGTATTCAGTCACGTGGCAGCAATGACCAATCAGAAAGTATTGGAAAATTATTACGTCACACATGACAAACGCTATGTAAAGAACATTTTATTTTAATAGAACGAACCAGGCTTCTTGACTACAACTGCTTAAACTTCCAGGCATAAAATTGATTGTATGCCAAGTCTTGATCTCATTCAATGCCATGACACTGAATATTTTTTAAATATTTTTGAATTAGTTTTTGAAAATGCAGAATACATAATACAAATCCTTTTTTGGTATAAATCAGATACTAATGTAATGTATAAACCAATTTTTAAAAATTAGGTCAAAATTAGGCCTATTATCATTACAAAATTAGGCCACAATCGACGACATTAAATGATTTTAGATTTAAATAGTCAGCGAAAATTAAAATAATTGATGAATTTTTTATCTTACGTTAATATTGAAATGTCTTTCATTGTTTGATCTTACCTAAAACAAAAGAAAAAATATATTAAAAATTATGTTTTTCAACTATATTTGTTTACATTCAATTATTAATAATTAAATATTCAATATGCAAATACAAAACACTAAAATTAAGACTCCGAACACCTATTAATAAATCAGATCTATGACTTATGTCATCTCTAAACATTGCGAATGAATGACACTTTGCATAGAAAATATAAATTCAAGTATAGATACCAACTTTAATCCACTTCGAACTAGTTTTCTAGATTAAATTGGTTATCCATTTTCATAAACGGAAATGAAACGAAAAAATAAATAAATGTAAGTAATTTGAAAAAAAAACTACGTACTCCCACATTATTGTATACAATATGTTCCGTTTTAATATGCCTCTATCAAAATTTCGTTAAATTTGCTGTATCAAAACATAGGAAGCCTCTCCTTTTAAGGTTTTTTCATTCATATATTTACTTATAATATTAAAATATACTTTTGTTAAAATTATCAATGGATACATATGCATATATTATTACATAATCTTTTTCTTATTTCCAGATGTCGCTGCTACCGTAGTTCTAAAATACCATATTATTTGCTATTTGTAATAATTTCTTAATACGTTTGAAAAAAAGGTGTGTGCAGTTTCAAGAAATATGTTTGAATGTAAGTTTTGATCATGGTAAAAGATTTTATTGAAAAAAATATTTTGTTTTAAACTGACCATTAGCAGAAAAGATCGCGATCTTGTAACAGAACATGCTTAGCCAACGCTAAGTTCAATGTCACTGTTTCCAATATTGGAATTTTTGTTAAGTAAATTTTCGGAGAGATGTCAGATATGAATATGGAACACCTGGTATGCATCTATGTTTATAAAGAATAATTTTATATTTCCTGTATTTTGAACAAAGCCATAAGTAAATGAATAATTTGCGTGTTTGTGTTTATAAATTGTATATGTTATTTCAGTAAAAATAATAATATATTCTTACTAAAATTTAATTTAGTTAATAGTAATATAATATTGAATTTTGTAAGTGCGAATTAATTCTGATTTTTTATTATAATGTCATACAAATTTATAATAATGATATTCAAATTTATTAAAATAAGGATAATTTGTCAATTTAAATAATTAACATGCCACAATTTTCAAGTGGATATTTACAACTAAATGATTAAATTACCTTCATTTTATGAGTTTTTTGAATATAAACTGCCTAATTAAAACATTTGTTTCAAAACCTGACAATCAGTAAAATTCATTGATAATTTGAAAAATAAAATACAAAATGCTAAAAGCATCATCTGATTATATGTGACATTATTGAAAACTATTTACCCAAAATTAATATATTTTGGTTATATCCCTTCCTGTATAGGATCGAGTAAAATACAATGAGTAAAAGTAAAAATTTTTAATTTTAGCGAAAACCTAAGCATTCATGGAAGTACACTTGGAAAATAACATAAACTGAACAAAACCAACAACAATGTATTATCCTTGTTAGACACTAATACTAACGTAGATACACAAAAATTTAGTCCTTTGACTGGGCTAATTCAATGCTCAATTCCTAGTTGTAATTTCCGGTTGTCAAAAGTATTCGCAAAAACTTAGTCATTTCGAATTGCTGATTAGATATCCAGAGTCAATAGCTTTAAGCCCATAGCTCTAGATTTTTCTATAAGGCTTCATTATTTGACTCACATTTCAAAAAATTTATCGAAATTATTGTTATACTTTTTAAAAACCAATTTCGAAATATTCAAAGAAGCCAGTTAGTCACAAACAATAAAAAATATTTTTTGGATAATTAAAATATCCGACAAAAAACAACTTTTTTATCAAATTTTCTTCGAAAATATAGACTTATGCACTGTAAAGAAGATCAACGATTCAGAGTGGGACTGACTCATTTTTCCGTTTTATGACTCCGAGTGTTTTATCGCTCGATATTATCTCATATCGATGACATATAATTTGAAGTGGCAGAGAAACCGCTCTTTTCGACATTTTTAAGGTTTTCAGCTTCAGTACAGACAAGGCAAATTGAACTTGAAGGTTGAAAATAGGTTTGTTGGTAGGTTTAGTAACAATGAACTACTTTTTGGAGCAGCCAACTTCCCAGTATACTTTTCTGCTTTTTTATGTTTTTTGTTTTATGCCTTGGTTCATCTGTACAGCCACTCCAATTTAAACAAATGGCTTGAAAGTCTAAATGTAACTTACACTCGTTATTACTCTCTTATATAGTAAGTGCATGTTGAAAACCGAGAAAATATATAATATGGGGGAAATATGCCTTTTGTGATGGAGGTCTGTTAGGCATGAGCTTTTTTTTTTTTAATTATTAAATTTAGAGTGTTGAAATAAATGGTCCATATATTAAAATGAATTCATTCATTGTAATTAATTAACTGTAGTATTAAGATGAGTATAGTAAACATCGCGTCAGTTATTATTAGTCGGCTCAATGAATGAACGAAGCGAGTATATACAGACAAACAAACCAACTACCCCACTTAATATAGACATAAAATAACGAAAAAAAAAGCATCAATATCATACATGCTAAGTTGTTATTAATTTTGAATTGCATAATAAAAATTTGCATATTCGTTGTGTGTGCGTAGTCATGGTAGGGACAATAAAATCGATGCCAGCGATTCCAGTGAAAAATTTTGGTGATATAGGAAGCTGTTATGACTAATTTGCAATTTTTTACATGTTTATGTTATAGAAAATGTCAAATCAAAATTATTGAAAAAAACTAATTAATTAAACTTAAAAATTGTGAAAATAAGAAATCAAATTGCACAAATATTATTTTTCAAATGTAGATTATCATGATTATTTATTTAAATTTGTGAGACAATAATATTAAATTTTCAATGTAAGTCATAAATGCAATCCATACAATTATATATGCATCCATACAATTCTATAAAATAGTGTATCGTTACCATGGAAACGCCTCCAATAAAACTCACACACGGGTGCAAATACTCGGAAAAAGAAAAAAATGACATCCGAAAAATCTATGATATTCTACTCTCTAAAAAATTACAACATTCACATGTTTTTAGGATTCATGTTTTTAATTTATTTAAAACTGTGGACTCTTAATAGAAAACAAATTCCAGAATATTTTTGCCTCTGTAACATTCAAAAGTTACGGATCGAACATTTTTTCTCCTGACAATTTTGGACTGAGGTAATCTAAAGTGGATATTTTTTTAATATATCGTAAAAAAAATGACGAAAACTATGTATTTTTTTCACCATTTTCAAAAAGCAACAACTTGCCATGGACGATATTCTTGACTTTTAAACTTCGAAAAATCAACGATATTTAATCTAATTTGAGTGGAGTACAATGGGACATTGTACTAACGCATTGTTAATAATATAGCATCATCATAATTTAGTTAATATGTATATGTTTATGTTTTAATTAAACTTAATTGGACAAAATATTTTAACAAACAATTAATTCTTTTATGTATTATAAGCTTGGAGACACTGAAACAAAATTAAAAATATTTTGTTACACTTTAAGTAGCATCCCGATAACAGATCGAATTACATAATTATTGAAATCGATTATAGCGCTGGTTGTCGGGGCGTAATCGACGGACGGTTTAAACAAATTTTTAAATTCATTATTTTATTTGCGCCATTTAAATTTTTAAACAATAATTCTTTTTGTCTCCCATACAAATGGACGATGTATCAACCGCAAATAAACGTCTTGTGGTATGCCAGCTTTGTGCAGTTAGTGATCAGCATTTTTCCTTATTAATGGATCGGCCTACTGCTACAAATGGTTTAAAATTTTGTGACATTGTCTCCAAGTTTATTACATTAAACGTTCAGAAGCATATGATTATGGATCGCATGGATTGGCAACGACGTTTGTTACATGATATTGTGTGTATTTTTATTTCTAAAATAATTTATTTGTTCAGCTTGTTATGTGTGGCCCTTCATTTACGAACTTCATTATTTTACATATGGTGTCAATATTCTATTTATAAATCCTATACAATAAACTACATATCTTGTTTTAAAGTCGGTATAGAAATTTTTAAATGATTATTGCTTTTAAACCACAATAGTATCCGGATTTGTTCAGCAGCTTACAAAAGAACAAAGGTAGTGGATTTTATTTCAGCTTAAGTAAACAACTTGCCAAGTTATCTCATTAACTTTCTGACTTTTAACTTTAACCGTTTTGCTCGGGCAACGGAAGTGACATTTACAATCTTTGAAACCGAAAAATCAAGTATTCATTGAAAAATTGAATACTTTGACGAATTGTGATTTCGCAGTAGATTCAACGGATGATAAAAAGTATATACGAAAAACCATTTCTTGTGTTTATAACCCTCAATCAATTACTATCCTCGCCTCGAGAATTGTTATTAAAAATTCTAGAAGATTATTCTAAAGGTAATTATTTACACAGTTAAAGAAAATTTATCGTGTGAAATATTTGACGCATATGAAGAACGATTAACGCGAGTGCTGACAGGTTAAACTTACCCAAATTAATACAGACAATTTTTGATAGGAAGCGATAGTTGGTGTTAAGGCAGACAAAGTATTTAACAATTATTTCAAAAGGGCTGGGAATTTCAAGGGACTTCTTTTTTAAAATACTAGAGAAAAAAATTTTACTGCACTGCCAATAGGACAATATTGATAAAGGAATATTTATAATCGAATAAAACGATTATTTTTAATTTAGTAATTGTCTTATTTGAATATCGTTCTCTATAGTATCCCCTAATATCAAATTTAAGCTTTCGAAGAAATTATAGAAAAGTCCTCGGCTCTCCAAATGTTCGGAGTTTGTCAAAAAGTTGTCAGGCATAACTTTGTTCATATAGCTTTTCAAATTTCCAGCCAACTTAAAATACTACATCTACCCAAATTCTATAATATACAGAATGTTCGATTTACATCTAGGTATATAAATATCACGAATATGACAGAGAATATGCGTTAAGAAATGCATCTAAGTGAGCGATATTATAGGTGTTATATGAAATTGCAAAATTGACTTGTATCATGGCTTATCTTTTGTAGTTCATCTATTCGACTAAGAAACTCTCACTCTCCAAGCGTCTTACAACTATCTCAACGCATATCGAAGCTTCAACACCTCTCCCCCACTGTATATAATACCTCTCTCTTAGATGCATTGATTAAGGCATGTATTCTATCATACTTGTGATATTTATATGCCTAGATGTAAATCGAACATTCTGTATAGTGTAATATAGATTTTTACAAGTAAGGTACGTATTACGTACTAGTAAATCGAACACAATATTTCGAAATTGAAAAAATTACAATAGTCAATTTACAACAACAAGAACGAAATTCACTACTTTACACATACTTAACATTTAAAAATTGCTTTTTTTTCGTTAGAATATAAATTTTCCATTTTCAATATACATCCACAAGAATATTTAATTTGCAACAACGTAGAAAAAAAAAATTGTATTTAAATTTGATATAAAAATTTGAAAATATTGTGTATATATGTAACATATTTTCAACAACAAATTGAAAATTTTCGATAATAAAAATATGATTTAGTAAAAAAAAAAATACAAAAAATATTTTCTTGGTTAAATATAACGGGAAGTTTTTCCATATATGAAAATGAATTGAACGACAAATCGACATTTGAAAAGTTGTGTATATATTTTATTGTTGTATAAAAAGTCAGT
The DNA here is from genome assembly GCF_905475395.1 of Chrysoperla carnea. Classification (NCBI taxonomy): domain Eukaryota; kingdom Metazoa; phylum Arthropoda; class Insecta; order Neuroptera; family Chrysopidae; genus Chrysoperla; species Chrysoperla carnea. The sequence goes on along the minus strand of NC_058338.1, from coordinate 42,067,198 downwards.
AGCAGAGTTGGTAACATCGAAGCCACCAATCACTAAGACGTTGTGTAGACGACATTCATCTACCACAGAAAATGTAAATGATGTATAAGATGGAAAAAAAAGTAACCTCAAGACGGTGGCTGTCACTACAATGTATATATACGACGTACTTCGAAACGTTGTTACTACAAATGCAGGTGGTGAATATATGTATTATTATTATAAATAATAAAAATAATATTCGATATTCATACAAAATTTGTGTATACCCTATTTCAACTCAATTTTTCTACCCTACTTCGAAATACTGATAAAAAAGTATGACATATATACACAATACTTTTCAAATTGTTTAAAAAAAATGATTTGAATATCTTAACAATTTATTCGAAAAAAAAATGTGTCTCAAAATGTAATTGGAATTTTTTTGATCGAAAATTGATGTAAATATCAGAAATAGCGGCTTCAAAGTTAATCAAATGCAAATATATTTATTTCCAGTCAATAGTTTATTGTATATGCATATTTATTACTGTTATCAGACTTTAACTGGCGATAGTTATCACTTTAATTATTTACTTTTATTTATTTTTTGCTCTATTCAAACTTAATAGAATATATACACCTCAACACACGGTAAAAAAAAAGCAAAACCTGTAAGGGGCACCCAGTAGTAGCTATGTTCCTTTCGATTTAACTTATACATTTTTAATTTTTTAATTTTACTTAAAATTTAAAAAATTTATTAATGTGGGTTTTGATTTGATAACCTTCCGCATTAGGAGCGGGTATGGAAACCACAGGATCACGACCTGATTGACAATCCTTTTAACATTTCAAGATAAACTGCCGATGTCAGTCATTTTTTTTTTACTATTGAACATTGCATAGGCCGTCCTTTTTTATAGTAATTAGATAATTTAGTACAATGGAACTAAATATCTAAAAGGAAACATTTTTTCACAGTTGTCACAATCAGGGGGTGCTTAGCCTCTGTTTTTTTGGGGAGTGGGTTAGTTGGGGGTTTTGATCAGTTTTTTTCCAAAAAATTTTCCAATCAATTCCAAAAAATCTATGTAACAAATTCTAAGAAATTCAAATAAAAGTTCTTGTTGATTTAATTGTTGAGAAAGAACAAAAGTTTAAATGTAAAAGTCATTTCTTATTAAAAAAAATAACAACTTTTGTTTGAATCATTCTTTCGTAAACATCACTGTTGTTCGTAAACATCACCCGTGAGCGACCAACTTTGGAAACAATTTTGGTGTCCTTTTTCTCCAAAACTATAAAGGATAGATAGTTGAAAATTTTCATGTTACTTTAACTAGTGGTCTTGAGAAATATTTTTAGGAAACAAAAAAAATTATAATAAGTACTTATATTTCGAATATTTCAAAATTTTAAATATTTTTAAGCCCTCACGAGTAAACAGTCATGTTTACAAAAACATATTTCAAACAAAAGTTGTTTATTCTTTTATAATAAACAGCTTTTACGCATAAATTTTTGTTCTATCTTTAACGGTTTACAAGATGGGGTTCTTTTCATTTGATTGAACAAACTAATTTTGAAGAATACCTTCGAAAATTCATCTAAATCTAAGTTAATTTCTAAAATGTTGCTTAAAATTGTGGTTAAATTGTTTACTAAGGTAAATTGGACAAAACAAAAACACCCTAGCGGAGGCATGTTAGTCAATATATCAAGTCAAGCTCTCGAAAGTTTCTGCCTCGAGAGGCGAAATTCTGATCCGAAAGAAAACCAATACACTGTTTTTTAACTTAATTAATTTTTCCACTACGATGTTTATTTCAGTTTTCATTTAAGATTCTCATTTATTTTCAGGGCATAAGTATACGTTTATTATTCATATGTCATACAAGAAAATATTCAAATTATTTTTAGTTGCATCGCATATCGCGTCGCGTACGTATGCTGGTATGTTTTAACTAATTACGTAAGTTGAGTCAAACAAATTCATTGTTAAGTATACAAAAAATTCTGTCAAGTTATAATTGATGTTAAGCAGACATTTATTTCAAGTCTAAATAACCATAGTACAAAATGGAAGAGGAATTAAAATAAATCAAAACGTTAAATTTTATGTTTTTGAAAGAATAAAACAAAAATATGTTAAGAATACGGAAACAGATGATGAAACATAATGTTTAATAATTTTTACAACAAGTATGACAATGATTCAATTTTTTGAAATATATGTAACATAAATAAAATATCGAATTTGTTTTGCGAGAGCGGGAATTATTACAACTTCTATAACAAGTGAGAAGAGAGGAAATCAAATGTCATACAAGTAAAGAATCTCATCTATCAAATGCAGAAGATGGAATACATCAATATTTTACTCTACCAGTACCATGGTATACAAAAAGATGTTCTGGAGGTAAGTAACTTATACATGTACAAAATGTTTCAGGTTGTCGTGGAATTGATTTTATTAATACCCTGTCAAGACAGTAAGTAAATCAGTATCGATTATCATATTCATTGGGTAATCGATACTGATTGCCTATTACTAGTCAATAAAATCGCATTAATGAAAACAAAAATGAAGATGAATTTCAAATAATAACAAATGCGGTAGTTATTAAAATTCATCTTCGTGAACAAGGTATGCCTGCCTTAAGAAACCTCTTCCCAATTACTGACGCGAACCAATTTAATTACAAGTGGCTAATTGATGCTGATGATGCACGTAGTCAAAAAATATTGCGAATGCAAAAATTGGTAAATGTATTGTGATAACTTTCGAATTTTACCCAATGTTTGTTCTTGGGAGTATAATCTAAATCAAATAGTATCTTTTTTTATTAACCAAGGCGCCACAATCTGTTGTGCTAGGGTTTCCCTAAACTGTGGTTGTGCTACATACTGGCATTAAATTTGAGAAAAAATTCAATGTTATCCAAATTTTCTCTAGAAAGATGGAATATAGTCATTGTTCAACAGTCACAGGCCTCAGAGGTTGGGAACTATCAGTCCAAAGAACACTGGTAAGCTATATTTTTATCATGGTGAAGCCTGACAATTTGAATTGTTTTGTAGCAAATATTTTGTACTGAGTGATTAAAAAATGTTTGTGTTTTAAACAAAATGTAAGTTTACAATGCCAAATGTGACTTTATATCTGTAGAATGCGTTTATTTGTTTATCACTGATTTGAAATCAATGTATAAAACTTATTGTTATCGTATTGCGTGACTACGACAAATTATTATCCATAGCAATTTATTTAATTTAAATTCAGCAGATGTTTTTAATTCTTTAATAATAGGATTTATTAAAAATACAAATTAATTACATATATTTAATTTTTCCAACACTTGCTTTTGTTTATGTATTTCATTTTGTGTTTGTTATGTTTTAATTATAACAGTAAATATTGTTTTTTGAAAGTTGGATTTTTGGAATACTACATTTGACACAGCTTTTATCTGACCAACATATTTGGGTCAGCCGTTTTTCCTTGGCTACCTATCAATGAAATGAAATTATAAAATGTTTCCACTTGCAAATTATAAAGTGTCCACTTGCAAGAGGAGACAAAAAATTCCTATCACACTTTTTATTTACTTTCCACCAGCTTTAGAATATCTGAATGACGTGAAACTTTGTACTGCTACCGTCTATCTAATGGAATTCAAAAATAGGGTATAAAATTAAAATTGGAATGATGTAGTGGCAGTGAAGACATCAGTTTAGGTTAACGTGAGCGGTGGTATTAAGTTAAAATTTAAAAAATGGTTTGATAAAACAAAAATACACGTTTTATAACTATGTTCGCCAAAAAGTACAAAATAACTTTTATCATAATGTTCGATTCAATGTTAAAAACGTGAATTGTATATTGGAAAAATCATTTTGCAACAACCGACGGATTAAAGTAAAACTACGTAGCCCCACAATCTTAAATTCGGTTTCAGCAGACGTTGCATAAATAAATGGATATAGCCCACTCTTACAGTGGTCTAATTCTATCCACTATTGTTTTTTTTTTAAGATTTAAGCCTGTTAAAGACTACTATCTTGACTGTTTGATATCTCACACCGTCGTGTATCCCACAGAAATAAAAACAATATTTTTTAACTTTTTCTGAATCACTAAATACTTTTAATACTTCTCCTTATAAACGTAGTAAAAGCTTATGTTCTTATAAAAAATTGTAACCATAGATGTTATTATATTCGCTGCAGTTGTATTATATAACCTTTAATATAAAATACATACTCTATTGCTAAGTGTAGTTATGTATGCATATGTCACCGGATTATTGTAAAAATCGTTTTTGTTTTGAAACGCTCTCTTAGCATCATTATCAAAGCAATGTTTTAGAAACTAATGCTAAAAGCATTGAAACAGTCTTCAAACTTATTTAAACAAACAAATTATTAATTATAAGTAGTTGTTTCACTAAATAATAAAATTTCTTCTTATCATAATGAACTTCAAAAAATTAACGCTTTCTACAATTAATCGTTTTTTTATAATAAATCAAGTCAGATTATAAACTTACGATAGATTGGGAACGAGCAATAATAATTACAACTTTAAATAATTATGTATATATGCTGTAGAAATGTGTCAATAAGTGAAACGAAACCTGTGTGTGAAACGGAATTTGAAGTTAATAAATAATCATAAACAACAATGAATTATAAAGCTACAAAAGTATTTCAGTGTATATTCGAAAATAAGAAGTCTATTCTTGAGTTGTTTTATCGAGGCCTACTTTTTGAAATTGAAAATGTGTTTTCGAACATAATAGTACAAGTTAATTGATTCGAATTTATAATTTTGCAAAATACAATTTTCTTATAAGTGTTCACAAAATCACCTAATTAGTGAATTTCCGGTTGTCTGCCCGTATGCATCATAACTCAAAAACGAAAAGAGATGAAGCTGAAATTTTTATAGCGTGCTATTTTATTTTTGTATATATATATATATTATATATATTATATTTCATAGCGTGATTTTTATACGACGCTAAAAGTGAGATCGAGTTGTAAATGGGTCTTGGATCCGTAGGACCCATATTATAAACCGTTAGAAATAAGACAAAAGTTTAAATGTAAAAAATGTTCCTTATACAAAAATAAACAACTTTTTGTTTGAAATATTTTATTGTAAACATCACTGATTACCCACGAGGGCGTAAATTGGGTGCAAATTTTATAGTATGTATTATATGGGAATATTAATTACGTGACGTCAAAAACAAACGATTTCGTCATCAACACTGTCTATACATGGCATTTCAACAGTTAACTCAGTCAATTGTTTGTTTTAACTTGTTTTTTTTTTTAAATTCATAAATTTCTTCATTTAATTTATCACATATTTACATAAAATATGTCTTAAAACCAGATCTGCCAGACCAATGTTTTTAATTCAAAAATTATGAAAATTTAAATATTTATTTTACAATCAGTTTGAAAATTATAATTCAACTTATAAGGCATATTTCTTAAACAACCTCTCTAAATATACATCTTGATTCCGTAATTACGAAAACATATGCCATTGTACGATGCAACCATGTTTGTTTTGAAACTAACGAATGAAAATTTTAGATTGTAAACTGATGATGTTATTATTTTATAAACCTACGACGATAAAAGAATAAGGTTGTAGATCTAGTTTTGTGTTCACAATATATCGTTTACATATACAATCTAAGTAGATTTATAATAAACTAACGAATCTTAGAATAATGCGGTGACATGTATATGTTGGTATTATATTGTATTATTGTGTACGTACGTACGTAATACATACAGTGACATATTTTAAATTACTAAAAATAACATCTGATTTATGTTAAATTCAGACTTTGTTTCTGCTCTTATTTTGTTCTGTTTGATATTATTATTATTCGTTCTATGTAATAAGAATATAGATTGTAATTCAATGTATTTATACTTTATATATCTATACTTTAAGGAAAGTGGGTCGAGGGGAAGCATCCAATGCTAAATGTATAAATCTTCTGTGCCATTACTAAATACATTTAAAGAAAAAAATTTCATCGAGTGAAATTTTAATAATAATTACCACACAAACATAAAAACCCTTTAATATTATGAAAAAAGTTAATAAATATTGCGTGATAATAATTGATCACTGTAATATAAAATCACGACGAGTATAATAATGTCAAGTTGGTACTATACTGTTTATATTATTTATATTTATATATTACTAGCTGTTACCCGCCCGCTTTGCTGGGCAACATCCCCACTTGCACCCCTCCCTCCACATTTCCTTGCGTTGGATAACAGTTTTGTAATGTACACGTCATGCTCTTTTATTTGATACCCCACTTAGGTATATTTGTAAATATTCGATAATTCCTTCCCACTTTCTCGCTACACCTTTCTACCCTCCGAAGGTTAAAAAAATTTCTAAATGTAATTTAAAACATTCTGACCAAGTTTTGAACTATTAAAAGCCATAATTGCAAAATGTGAATTTTTTATTCATGAACACCCCCGCAACCCCCCTTGTGGGTGGAATTTCGTAAAATTCCAGCTGACCTCTACTTGGCAAAAGGAATATTCCTCCCAAATTTCAAGTCTCTAGGTCTTATAGTTCCAGAGATATCGTGATGAGTGACTATCTATCTATCTATCTATCTATCTATATCTATAGAAAGTCTCCTATATATTTATAGATAAAAAATAGAAAATATTTTTATCTAAATATACTAATTTTTTAATGTACATGTATTTATTTGTAAGTATACTCTTTTTGAAACACATGTACGTCATATATTTTGTCACGTTTGAAATAGACCCCCGAATGGACTTAGACAATGCACTAATATAATTCAAAACTTATAATAAATGTTGTCGCAAAATGCACAAGTTAAGTCTGTAGTAAAATTTAACTCTACAGTGGATATTAATTGTATAGGATGATTCTTTAAAAATTGTTCTATCTAATTAACGAAAACGAAAGAAAGAATCATTAAAACGAAAAAACACCAATATCGTCTCGCTAGTCGTTTTCATAGATGGAATAGCAGCAATGACAGTCAGCTACTGCTAGTCACAAATATTGCAACAATTTCGAGAAGCAGTGCATCTGATTGTTTTAACCGTCAAGAATTAATGTAATTCTTACTTTACGCATCCAACAATCAATAAGCAAAGACATTGTGCAAGAAACTTAAAATGAATGAATGAAACTTCTTGATAAATATGATATGTACTAGTGTTTAATCAAGAAATTGGGTGAACTTTTATTGGGAAATCTCAATGCTTCATAAAAGCTTACAAAAATTAAAGAAAATGTAAATATTTTGTATTTAATGGCTATTCACACCTTGCTTGAGATTTTTTCAAGGCCTACTACGAATAATTCCATATTATATTAAAATCTAATTTAGATTTATTAACAAAAAAAATTAATTGAATTACTATATTTATTTGACATTTTTTAAATTATTATTTGTCCTTTGGTTACTTTACGGTTGACTCAGTTGTTCGTTACATATGATATACGAAAAGCCAAACAAGCTAACATTTGGGTGAAATTATGCGAACATTATGTAAAAAAACAATACTGAACCCTTAGTTGAATGTCTTTTGGCACACATTTGATGAACAAAGTTGTATTCTGTTGTATTTCTATTTATTTTCTTTTAAAACAACAATTTTTAGTACATATAATCTACATAAAAATACAGAGAGTATTAATTTATACTGAAATATATATAAAAGCGTTTCAAAACATAGTTTTCCTCAAAATTAGCGTTTAATAATATTAAGCCACCATAAGTTGCTTAAATCATACCACTGATTTAAAAAAGCAAGTTTTTCTTTAACTGTTGTTGGCTTTATCACACGAGTACAAGTAATAGCATTATCATTGTAACCACGATTGTAACCTGAAAAAATATTATTTAAGTTTTCATCATCATCAAAGTGTAAAATTGTTGCCCTTTTTTGCTGGTTTAAGGTGATAGTTATCCTTTAATTTTCAGAATCTCTTTTATTATTTTGGTTTACTTTTAAGTAAATGATGCTTAAATTGCTTATGATTATGTGACTCATGTATAAAAAATAACTAAAGAATTATAAATTATTTTAGGAGGAGTTAAGATTTGAAACACTCTGTAGAAATATAAATATATATATATATATATATATATAAATAAAAATAATTTATTTAATGTCTGGAAATGTAAAATTTTACATTCACGAATACCATATTTAAAAAAAATATGTATATAATGAAAAGGAATTGTAAGCAGCAGAGAAGAGTTTTCCACGAGTTAACAAGACATCATTTTTGTGTGTTTTGTGTTCTCCGGTGTTTTCCGTGACTTTTTCTATAGCTTATCGTGAGTATTACTCCCACCCACCATATATATACCCACCCATTCAAAGTATTGTTTTCATATTTCATTTTTAATGTACATACGTAGGTACTTCGTGAAAAAACTCCGACCACCATCATTAAACAAACAGTTGTTGATATGACTTAGAACGATAGACTTATAGGTTTCGGACTGAATAAAATCATAGAATTCGACTACTTCCACTTCTAACTTGCTTTTATTAAGTCTCACCATGATTGTTAATATGTTCAATAAAATTAAAATAATTATAAATACGATTTTCGTAAATACTTCCATTCCAATTTAACACTAAATACAACCAATGAAATTTATATTTTGTGTAAACCTCTCTAATTTCCTTTTTCCTAATGGGATCCAATCTTATGGGATCGATTTCAAATTGGAAAAGCAGTCAAGTTGTAAAGTTACCATACAACTTTTTATTTCGATTTTCAGATTGGAAGCAATCACTTTCTTTCAGAAAGTCAATTGCGAACGAATTTTACCGGTAATATAAGTATTGTAAATTCTAGAGGATGAGTAAGATGAAGAAACATATAATATATTCCCTTCAAGAAAATGTACGCACCTTTCGTCATCTCATTCCACTTATTTTATCAAGTTATTGATTATTCGAGAAACGCTAGACATTATTTACCGGTCGGACATGAATCTGACACAATTATTAAACCTTATCATTTATTACTTGATTTTCACTTTTCATTAAAAGAGCAAATATGAAATTATTAGAAGGGATTTTCAATAATTCGTTTATCGCTCGAAAACAAAATCCGTACTTTTTCGATTTTATATTCCGAGTGTACCTACAGCAGTTACTAAAAAAATATAAATTGCTAAATGGACCACTATCTGCAAGCAGGTGCTAAATTTTCCAAAACAAAGGTTAAAGTTAAATTTACTAACTACGAACGACCAAATAAAAAATTTGTAAATATCTTATCGATTGGAGTTGTCTTTTGCAAAAAAAACTTAAAAATAACAAATTATCCGAAATTATCTAGCTCAAGGAAATTAGGGGAAAGTCTCATTTGCAGACGCCTAATTAAATATATTATACTAGCTGGATACCAGCCCGCTTTGCTGTAAATGCTATATAGCCTTGATTTATTGAGTGTATCAAAACAGGTGGCCATGAATTGAATCTCGTTCACCAGTTTTACAGAAATCTTTAATTTATAGTACAAAATATGCTCATAGATGGTAGTCAAATGTTATTGACTAAATCTAATTTCTTTAATTTTGTTTTATTAACCGACTTCAAACAAAAACGGAGGAGGTTATCAATTCGACTGTATTTTTATTTATTTATTTATTTATTTTTATGTTTGTTACCTCAGAACTTTTGACTGGGTGAACCGATTCTGATGATTCTTTATCTATTTGAAAGCTAGTGCTTCCCGTGTGGTCCCATTTTAATTTGATCCAGTTCTAACAATGGTATCCATGTGAAAACCATATAAGTCTTAAATTTTCATTAAGTATGTGCACGACAAATGGACGAAAAACTCAGTATCACGCTAACCGATTTCGATTATTATGTTTTTAGTGATAAATTAGTTAGTGAACTTCACTAAAAATCATTAAAAAAAAAGCTTTAACAAAAAAAAAACCGACTTCAAAAGAAAAACAATTCTAAAACATATCAATATGCCCTAAAAAGTCAAAAATAACGAAAATTTACTGTAGTTGCAATTATTGTTATGTTTGGAGTCGGTGTCAGGCAAGTTAATGTAGCATACTGTTCTGCTACAGTTGTTTCCTTGGCTGACACCGACTCCAAAAATAACAATAATTGTAACTACATTATATTTTCGTTATTTTTTACTTTTTAGTGCATATTAATATGTTTTTGAATTGTTTTTTTTTTCTCTTTACGAATAATAGCTCATGTGTTGTAGCTCATGGCTGATGTATGAGTTATATTATTTTTCAGTTTAATTGAAATCCATTCAGTAGTTTTTGCCTAAAAGCCTTACAAACACACAGATAAACAAACAACCATACTGTCAATATTTAGGGAAGTACATTAGAATCCACAATAATTAGCAAATCCACTCGTGATTTTCCTTACTTAACCAAATCAACCTATTGAAATTACGTGCAAAATATTCTTATCGTCAAAATATAAAGAAAATGGAATAATAATATGAACAAAGTGCCAGGTAGCGTGTGTCACTGTGTCTATGGGTATTTTCAGTTCGTATGGCTTAACTTAAACAAATTTGATCAGGAAAGCGTGCATAAAGGCACATGTAGATGGAAGTAAAAAATTGTCGACAAAAAAAGCGAACATAAAATACAAAAATGTGGAATTTTGCATACATATTAAAAAATAACAAAATGAATGACATTTAAACATTACACATAACATCATTTCTACTTGGATTGGTTCAACAAAACGACGGCAGCCACATCGTCTGTGAAACTCTAGCTTGTACTCTTCTATCCATGTCCACATTTCAAATATGTTACAACTAACTCATTCTATATTATTTAAAATGATGTTTGTAGGCAAACGGGCTAGCCAATGTACGTACGGTTTTAGTATGAAGGAGTTATGGTGGAAAAGTAGACGATGGTAACGAACAACCGGGCAAATGTAAGCAAAGCAAAGAGTAAACCTTCTCTTCCTTTCAATTCTATAGAATAATATAATATTTGTGATGTCTTTGAACGACTAACTTCGATGGCGGATGACAGTTTTCAGCAACATAGTATAGTAACTGCATTGCTTCCGACTAACAAATAGTTAGCATCTGTTACAGAGAATATTCTAACGTCTATAATAATATGTATGTCGATTTTATTTATACACACAAATATATGGATATTTATCGTTCTGATCAAGTGTTTTTGTTTTCATCTGGAAAATCGATCGAATAATTTTCTAGTCAACTATCTTATTTAACGTTTATAGATATGCCTACAATAATTTTAACCAGTATTTGTAAAAATAAGCGTGTGTTCCTGATACTTAGGTTTTCATGATTCGTAAGTTTCCTATTTCATCAATGTGAAATATTTTTACCGTGGGAAAAGGGCATTAAGAGCAAGAGGAAACACTATTTGTCAAAAAATAAGACGAGGTGGAAATATTTAGAATTTCTTAACTACTTTTAAAAAATGGAAACATTATTGACTAGATAAAAGTTCTTTCAAAATAATCATTTGGGTAATTCATTTTGTAAATCACTTACTAAATTAATCACTACATTTCCAATTTTCCATTTCCCAAATGAAATTTAAAATTTCTCGATCAATATTAAATATTTATTATCATAAGCCAAATAATAAAAAATTTATTTCATTGCAATTTATTATCGGCCTATGGTTACAAAGATTTGTGATTTTACACAACATATCACTGCTGGGCAGGCTTTGCCTTTGGTTTACTCTTTTTGGTTTTAAACAAGGAAGGCATGTTCCGAAGTCAGAAAAATAGTTTAAATACAGGGTGTCTATCTGATTAGAATCTAAACAGAAAATATTTCACTTTGATAAAAGGATAACAAGAGGAATTTTATTTTACAATACACATGCCAATGATAAGGTTTGGGGTTGGGGATAAAGTTTTTGGAGATAATTTTGTTTGGTTATTCATTCATCTCTGAATTTTAGGACGATTACGTACATTACTATATTATTATATTTTTTCACAAATAAATGTTTTAATTTTAAAAATATAATCGGTAGAATACTCTATGTTTACACTTAGTGAGTTTCACCTCTCTTGCTTACTCTCATTGGAGGATACTTAAACAACCTACAGTGCTTACGGAGTAAATTGAGTAACCGATACCCACCGATGCAATATATCATTTGAAATAGTATAATAAACAGTCTGTGCGATAAACAAATTGCACTCTAGAATGGAGTTAGAAGTTCGATGTGAGTATTTTTACGATTCTAAAGTGTAACAAACATTTTTTCTACGAGTTACTTGTTCTTTACGAATGCAGGATTGGCTCACTCTTGCTACATAACACACTTTTCCTGCAGTATGAGCTACTAGTTCCGAATTTACTTGCTGTACACAGTGAGTAATAACATATTCTAACATTAAAAAAACCGGAAAAAACGAAAGCGCTTATCGTTCATGATTTGGTAATTAATTTATCAATATATAGAATATGTTTCCTTATCAAAAAGATATTGATCTGAATTGTATTGGCATATCTAACACATATTGTTTGTTCGGATATAGAGGATATACAATTCCCATTTTTAAAAGGTCACATTAGAGTTTTCTTTTTTTACAAATAAATTTTCTATTGATATTTTATAGTTTTGCATACAGTGAATTTTATTTACTTTTTGATTAACAAACAAGCTATAAACATTTCCAATTTAAATACTGGGAAAGTTTATTTTTCGAACTATTTTAAATAAAATTATTTTCAAAAAAATACTTTTTACTGATTGAGACATGACAATCTAAATTTTTTTTGAAATTTTGAAAAAATTTTATTTTTTGTAAAACTTTATCGGACTGAATTTTGATTGAACTCATGAACAACATATATTTAGTGATTTTAATAGCTTGAAATATGCAATTACGGCGATTTGGTCAAGGAACGTTTCAATAAAAATTTAAAAGAATTGTAAATTCGAATTAAGTAAAGTTTGAAAATTAAATAGTTTAAATATTGTAAATTGATGTAAAGGCTAATTTAAATTATGTTAAGGTGTTTTTTTTTTTTGTTTTGAAAAATTATTTTCCTTCCGTCAACTCTGTATATTGCTAATGGGTCAAGATCAATGGCTTATGCAACAATAATTGTAAATGAGTCTAGCAGTTCCGAAAAAATTGCTGCTTCTTAGGCAAGAAGTTACCAATAGGACGTTGCAGGAATGTACAGTAAAATCTTGAAGCTCATAGGAGCAATGACTACTATTGTATATTTAGTACATAAATCTCCCCATTATTACCTTCCCAGTCTATAGGTAATATATTGTAATGGGTCCAATTTTCAAAATTACAGTATTCAATATATTTTAAAATTTTCAAGTGGAAATAGCAACACAACGAAGAAATATGTGTGTTTTTCATGATCGATATCGCACAAACTCAAAATGATATTTTCTTCTTTAAGGTTCCGATTAAAGCGTTTTAACGGCAATAATAATCCGAAAAGAATTACATATCATTCGGTCTTTTGGTTTTTCTAAAAATTAACAAATTATTGAAATTTTGAAAAAAAATTGTTCTGATTTACTTCTCAAGGATAATTTATAAATAAATACTGTAGTGATCAATAAACATATAAATTTTTTATTTTTTTTATCATACCGGGAAGCTGGGAAGTTATTCATGGGGACCTCAAGGGTCGCATCCGACCCACCTCACGGCTTGTTTATTTCTGGTTCACAGATGGTGACACTATCAACCACGTTAAGAGTATGTCAACAATGGTCTAAAATGATGTAAAGCTAATTTCCAATAATATTCAGCTATTTTCTAACGAAAGAAGGTTTATAATAAGTTTTCATGAATTCATTGAAACAAAAAAATAACGAAATCTGAATTTATGTGACCTGCCTGTAAAATATTTCTTCATTTTTCATAGAAAATACAAGTACGATCGTACCATTAAACTCTCATCCTCTTACTTAACTTGGTTAGTACTAGTGGCAATTTACCAAGATATACTTGAACGAAAAGGATCGATACAAAGACGACAATGAGTTTTAGTTTATTATATATTTATATACAAAAGTTTTAACAACAACTTACTGTTATTGCGTGCTTAGAAGAACCTATCAACTTATGTATAAAGTAACTCGTTTTGTAATAATGTTAATAACATTTGTTCTCATTCTTGTCGCAATACTAGTCTAGGCAATGTACGTACATTGTGCTTTGAGTATGTATATGTATGTGGAGTTCTTTGAATGTATATATGTGTACTACATACAGTTTTTGCTTTTTTTGTTACCCCATTATAGTATTTTTCCGTACACAAAATGCATTTTACTTGCTACACAAGCAAATGTAATGCTTAACACTTTTCTTTACAAGACGCTTCATGTAAAGTTTAGGCAATAAAATTACAACTAGTCACGTTTATAAGATGTATGTTGCTTTTTTCAAATAAGTATTTTGAATATAATGTAGCCCTTAAAAAGACACTGAAATGTATTTTTTTTAAATTAACAAAAGCAATAGCGACAACATACTTGGTAAACGGAAGTTAATGATACCAATTCTAACACTGTTTTGAATATAACTAATTCTTAGTGTAGATAGTTATTAATTTTTTTCTATCACTTTAAGATTATTTTAAGAATCTCTCTGCAAGTACTTCTCTAAAAGTGAAGTATTCAAAATATGAACGTTTAAAACTCCTAATTAAACAAAGAAGAAGATATGGATTAGTGACGTCATTGCACGGTATCACCTTCGAAACATAAAAGTCTGTTTTGCCTGAAAGACACGTCGAAAATCTTTGGATGCTTATAGTTCCTTCGTTTTTAAATCAATTTTAATTTACCTTTCAAATTTTGTTATTGTATTAAATATAATTTAAAATTTTATGAGTTATGTGGCAATTATTATATCTTGACAGTTATACCTATTACACCTTGACAGTTTCACTACCTAGTATTAACTTTAGTAAAAGATGAAGAAATCTTAGTCAGAAATAAAATATTTTAGTCGAAAAAAATCTTAGTCAAATTTTTTTTTGTAATATTATTATCTAACTAAAATATTTATATACACATTTATGACTATGCTAAAATTTCGAATGTTTGTTTTAAGGTTAGCTTAACTTCGAACTTTATATTCAAATTATATTCCTACCACGGCTAACACTTACTGTTAAACATTTAAGGTGCATTCACTCAGAAAAGTTTAAAATCGTAGAGAATTTAATTTTTGTCCAATTTAAAGATTTTGGACAAATACTTGTCCAAGGCATGTTGTTGATGACATCATAACTCTTAGAATCAGGCCAATCCAGATCCAGATAACAACTTTTTATTCAAGTTAAAACCGCTTAAAGCACTAAGCTGTTCAAATAGAGAACCAAATTACTAAAATATATTTCTGAAACTTTCTGTAGTGGCTTTAGAACATTATTATTATTATTATAGCTGCTATACGAGAATATCGAAATACAAAATGAAAAAAAAGTATATAAATTGCAATAAAATACAAAAATTCAGATCTAGGGCCAGGCATAGCATCTTGCAGTAATTTCAGAACTGCTGAAAAATCCTAGCTAGAATGTTTTTGCTTTACGAAATAAGATAGGCAGTCATAAAGATAGAAGTAAAACTTTAAAACTGGAAAAAATGCGATTTTTTTAATTGTTAAATTCATTATAGCAAGAATAACAAAAAGTTTCATTGAAATAATAAACATCTTAACTCGGCTTAGGATCGCTGTGACTTCACAAGGCTGTGACTTTTCGTCCCTTTTTGCAGTTATTTTTAATTAGTTGGATGGATCCGTGAAAACTTTGAGACAGAAAGTACGTATAAACAAATTTGGGTTTAAATACAACGCCCTGTCAAAATTTCAAGTCAATGCATCGACTACTTTTCGATAAGATATACTAAAAAGCTGTAAGTTTAGACCGTGCCCAATGTTGCTTAACTTTAGTATATATGGCACGTGGTATGCGTGGTATGCCGTTTCCGAGTTGAACATGACGTCACTAAGCTCGAATTTTCACTCTCTATGAATAAACTAATAGAAGAAAATCGCTAAACGTAAACTAAAAAGTTTTCACTTTAAATGTAAAAGTTGTTTGTCCGATACACAACATAAGGTAATTATTGTATGACACCGGAAAATTGCAATTTTTATAGTGTCGAACAACGAACATCTAGTTCTTTTTAGTTTTAGACAAAATTATCCTTACATATTTTAACCAATGGTTCATATTTGAATAGCGACTGCAATGAGTGTTTAACAAGTTTAAGCTAGCCGCGCAATTAAAAATTTTCCAGTCCAAGAAAAGTGGCCGCTTATCAAATTTTTCTAAAAGAAATATTTCTTATACTCGACATTGTCAAAAGGCTCACATATTTCCAGCTATACTGAACATGCTTTTCAAATTCAACGCCTTGCCCTAGACCAAAAACTACATGGTAGGAAAATTATAAAAAGATTTAAGACTGTATTGTGTGCTTATATTAACGATACTGGAAATTTTAAATAAAATAAATTTTAAAATGTAATTAGTTTTCCGAATTATTTTTGTTAATAAAAATTTTTAAATTTTTTTTCTCCTTTCTCAATTATTATAAAATGTGTTGGATCTTTTTATTAAAAAAAAATTCGTAGGTTTCTTTCCTCTTTCACAACCAACAAATTTCTTGGATTTGGTTGTTAATTAATTACTGGACTTGATATTGAACTCTATCCGTTGTTATTTACTATTTACTGCTAAATTATAACAGTCATGCAAGAGGTAACGTGAAGATTTAACTGTAGGTATATATATTGCTCGACATTGTTCCCTGATGTCGATATGCTCGACATTGTTTCCTGATGACGAGCAGCCTGATGTCAAATTTGCCATATTACGTACAAAAATGTAAAACTACTTTTAATATCATGATAAAATTTGAAAGTGAAATTAAAACTGATTAAAAAACGAAATTAAATAATGAGCAAGTTTGATCGAAAACCAATTCCAATGAAATTTCTGTTGGGTTCTTTGTATCAATTATTTATTATGGATAGGCATTTATTTTATTTAAAAAATAAATTTAATGAACGATGAATGAAATACCTGAAGAAATGAAGAGGTCCAATTTCGGTACATAATTCAAATTTCCCTTGAATTGCGGATATAGTAACAATCGCCATTCGCACTCGAATATAAAAAGAAACTACCTATATTTTGTAAATTGTTATTAAATATTATCTATTACGCTAACAGAAAGATATTGGAATTAAACGAAGATAAAATTTTCTATAATAGACTTTTTAGTAAAAATATTAAATGGAAGTAATAAAGCTATAATTATATTTCCAGTAATTTCCAAGAAAGTATGCCAACAACCAAGTAAATATATAGCTATACTGTTACTGTGATGGCATACCCATCGACCGATCTGACCCCTATTTCTAAATATCTTCCTTCACATAATCATCATAAACGACAAACTTCAAGTGTATACACTGACAACATTTTACCCGATTTAATTCAACTCATTTATTCCTCCCCACCCAAACTGTCTCACCTATGTCTTTAACCCAATTCACATCATAAAATAGGTCTGTTTTTTCTTTTCGACTGTTATATCTAAATATGTACCCTCTAGTGAAATCAATAAAAAAGAAGGATTAAGATACAACCAAATTTTTCAAATAAATCGTTAGTAAAAGTTTTTTAGCTACACCTATCGAGTAGGGTATCAAAATAACGAAAATTAAAAATGTATATAAGTTATATGCTTAAATTTAATTAGGAATAACAAATTGGTTAAGACGTTATAATATAGTATAATAAGAGGCTTTTTTAGTGCCGGGACACTAAAAAGTCTAAAATAAAATAAATAATTAAAAAAATTATAAACACGGCTGCGTTAAATAAAATCTGAAAAGAAAGAAACAAGTCCAGTAGTTTACACAAATACTTTAAGAGTTGGGTCCCACTAAAATCTAGACCAGTTCAAATTATCCCAATAATGGCCCCGACTATTAAAGTTGCTGTTTAAACCACTGGACTTTCTTTCGTTTAAGATTTTATTTAAGGCAGTCGAATTTTTGATTTGTTTAAATTATTTATTTTATTTAATGTCAGTTCAACATGAAATGTATTTCATGATCAAGTAGTAAGGATGTTTAAAATGTATATGATACCCAGGTGTTAAGAGTCGAATAATGTTATCATAATAACAAAATGTGTAAAAACTTAATGGGTTTTAAAATGAAAACAGTCCTAATATATTTATATAGCTACCACGTCTTAAGAATTGTTAAACTCCATTTATGACTCGTTAAAGAAAATATCCTCTTTGTATATGTCGTCATCAGTATGTATGTACTGTAGACGTAGAGTTACTGAACAGTGGTATACACTCCAGTCTTGCCATTAGTGGTGGTGACATTTCATCATTTTCTTAAACATTATTTTTAATTAATAATTATTTCATCATACAGAAAATGAATGGTAGTGTATATACACTGAAAAAAAAAATTAAAATAATCACAACCTCATCCCGAAGTTGGCCGTTTCATATTGATTAGTAAAAATATTTTTAAACAATTGCCTAACGATTGAAACAAGTACAGCTAAATATTTGTATTTACAAAAGAATGGGATTGAATTTAAAATATGAATTCTTTGATACAAAATCACTCAATTTAACTAAACAAAATCATTGATTTTAGTTAAAGGTCAATTTATTGATGGAAAATAAAATTGTACTTAGTTGGAATATATAATCTGTGCATTTGCTTTAAATAGAGTATTTGGTGATGATGATCGCATATATATAATGTCTATTCCAATGTGATTGAGCCAACTACATGAAGATGGTTATTACTTACTTACAGAAAGATTGAAATAAACTTATTGATTATTTTTACAATATATACCATTTTTTGGTATATGTGTAACAAGCATCGATAGTCACTTTTTGTCAATAAAAAAAGAATCATCGAAATTGATTGCCGTGATATTGAGTTATTCGTCCACTTTTCGCGCAAATTTAAGAATTATATGGTTTTTTAATGGATGTCATTGTCAGAACTAGACCTTGCAAACGGGAAGCATTAGCAAAAAAAGAGTCATCAAAATTGGTTCATCCAGTCTAAAGTTCTGAGGTAACAAACATTAAGAAAAACACAGTCGAATGAAGAACCTTCTCCTTTTTTGAAGTTGGTTAATAATTATAATAATACATATTTACCCATTTTTTGTATTGACCGGTTTTTTAAACATACATATTTAAACTAAATTAGACCAGGCCACATTTTGATAATTTCCTATGATATAAATCTTAAAATAATGAATAATATAGGGTGCCGATAAATGTAGTTTAAAAATAAAAACATTGGTTACCCACCTACAAAATTATACGTTACCTTGTTATCAACAACATGTTTCTGTTGTTACAAGTCACAGTCTTTCAATAAATTAAAATAAATAAACATAACTATTTATGGTTAGTTTTATAAAACGACGGGCGAACAGAAGAATTACATAGAATAAGTATAATTGTCCAATTAAAACAATACTCCGTCCGAAAAAGGTTTCAATTAAAGAAAAAGGTAAAACACAAATTTTCATATGCTTTGGAAAAAGAAAAGGAACATTTTCTTCAGTTTTATTGTTATTTGCTTTAAGGGTATTAATTCTAGGAAAAAAAAACTTCAGTTCCAGTCACAAGTAAGATTTTAATTTTCAGATTTTTCAATAATTAAACGTCGGCAAAAGTGTCTACGTTTTTGTAAATATTTTTTATTATATGTAATTAACAAGCTGTTTAAATAGATCGTGAATCAAGCCCTTTATATTGACCTCAAAAAATATCAACTTTGGGGTGGTTTTCTTAAATTTTAAATCCTTCAAAAATTTATTCCTTATTTATTTTTAGTTTTATAATTACCATAACTTTCGATTAATGTTAGTTTGCCCATGCATTAAACACTTTTTTTTGGGGTCATTACAACTTTCTATTATGCCCAGTACTTGGTGGCCCCCGGTGGGTCAGACAAACGCTTGCATAAATATTTAGGTATTAAGAAGATACTATATCTAAAAATTTAATGATGTAACAAACAGTTCATGAAACTTGCACCAAATTTTGTATGATAATAAATCAAGTAATCTGCTTCGTTATATTAAAACGTAACCAACATTAATAGCAATTGGCTTGACTTGGCGTAAGACTTTCTGTTTTGTGTTTGCTGCCACGTGAACGAATGCTTATTTATTATAAAAATAATTTTATGTGTTGTTATCTACATATCATGATTAATTATTAGAAACTCTTGTACGTCCGATTTATTCTTAGTGAACAAATCCTATTATATTTGCTCTAAGGAAAGAACGAAATACTAAAAATAATCCAAATAAACAGATAAATAGAAAAGTTTTTGCACTACAAGTATGGAAAGGAATTATTTCATTCAAAAGTGGAAGGAACAAAGTTGTGTATTTGTCCGAATTCATCGTCCTTGCGTATAAACCTAGATGATTTTGTTCTCCATGTCAAAAACTAAAAATCCACAGACCTTGTATCTTTTTCTTAAAGAAACCAGCTATATTTCTTCTAATTCGGACGGAGTATAATGTATGTTATAAAATAACTATAATTCAATTAATATTTATAATTCAATTTCAATATATTTTAACATTCCAGGTATTGTCATGCTTAACTGACTGTGAAATAATAAAATATTTAATTAATAAAAATACATTATTTTATAAGTAAATAATATTATTGTTTTGGAATTTGTTTGTTTATTTATTTATTTTCAATTAGATGATATGGAATTCCAAAACATACACACCTTTAATGTAATTTAGGTTATATTTTATTAAGGTCTTCGTTCATTTTATACATTGTGCCCACCGATTGGATTAAAAACATTTTTAAAATAATACAGGTTCTTTAGAAGCTCGTTACTTTTGTCCATAATGCACTAAATTACAGGAGTTATTTTTTATTTAAATAGATTCAGTTTCACGTATCAATAGATTCAGTATCACTTTCAGTATCACAAGTATGAATTTTTAAAATTAAAAGATTAGAAAGAAAGATAAAGTGAAGGGTATTCATCTGCCGAAAAGTATATCCTTGATCTGAAGCGTTCACTGCTAGGTCCACTTCGTCCATTCATCCTCCGTCTCAAATTAGGAATGAATTTTCTACGTGACGCAGGTCAGGCATATCTTTTTTGGTTCAATCATGAGAACATAATATTTTTAAAATAATTCGTGATTAATTTATCGAGCTCTTGCTTTAGTAAACGAAGCTTTAACAATAGGACTTTATAAATATAGAAAATCATAAAAGTTGACCTCAAGTTTTTAAAATTAAATAAAGTCGAGTCTAACAATGATTTGTATAAATATTTTTCATATGAATTACAATAAGCACGCAATCTTTTACTTGAATATCAGCCACCCGCATTAAGTATTCGCTACATACTACGTCACTTATTACAGAGTGTTTCATGTAAGTATGTTCCCAATTCCCGCCGACGCAACAAAATTGATTAAATAAATAGTTGTGATGGTCTGGTGTAGTACATGGTATATGCATGAAGAAGGTGCACTCAGCCTCTGAAATTGAGCTGAAAAATGAAATTATCAGCGGCAAGGTGGTAAAACACATATATGGTATCACAATGGGCTCTATAGCCTAAGTGTGTCCTTCATGGAAAGTCAAGTTATACCCTAACCTAACCTAACTTATGTATATATTTGCCAACATATTACTGCGGCCAAAAGCAATTCTCTTCATATTTGATGTACTCTTTCCAGCCCAAGCTTCCTCTTTGTATTTTGATCTGCTTTGCCCGGAGTTAAAAATGTGGGTGGGATATCCAAAAGTGATGCCTAAATTTTTCTTACTTTTGCATTCCATTAAAACCGATTTATATTCGCAAGATTGTTGTTTTCTCTATAAGAAAACACTGTTATTGTACGAGCTTTCTAGAGTAAGATGTTAAATGTCCAAAAAAAATTGACATTTTGACCTTAACCTTTGAGTATATGAAATTTTCGAACATACTTCGATAAATCTTTCATCTTCTCATTTTATAATCATTGTTCCCCTTGTACATGGTATTTCACCATTTTCTGAATTGTGAAAGTAGCGTGCTAGAACTTAAAGAATCAATACATAATATTTTCCAATAAATTACCTTTATTAAATATATTATAATCCTAATATAAAATATTTAAGTAATAATGTATGAACATTACATACGTCCTGTAAGTTATTATTATGCTTTACTAGCTCTGGTCTGGTTTACTAGCTACCTCTCATATGGAATTAAATAAAAACAAGGGGTTCGTTCTTACTAACTATAATCTATGATAGCTACATATATCCTCCTCATAGAATTACTATATTATTATCATTTTTACCTAATCATGAAGCAATTTATCATATTAACTTTTGCTATGAGTCTAGTGTCAGACGTACTTTGCTGGCCATTGTAAACTTAAAAAGCATATGCACAAAACCAATCTCCCATGGAACATTCTCTGAAGATTTTGGTATGAAGAGAATGAAACCGGAAATCACATTTTGAGCAAATAAAAGACACCGTAACGGATGATTACGTTTCTATCGAATGTAAAGATTGCGAATGTTTCTTCATCAACAAATGCTACTTCAATTTAGCGAAAATAACTTCAATTAAACAATAATATTCTCACGTTTTTATTTCATATCCATGACTAAACTTCGTATGTAAGAACTATTTTGTTTTAGTAAGCTTGAAATTGAAGCAGAATTAGAAAAAAGTTGAATATAAAATGGAAAAATCATTTTATCCGACACTTGAAGGAACGAGTTGTCCGTAAACATCGCTTTCACTGGTCAGAAACAAAAAATTAACCAAAATTTTATTACTAGGCTATATCGTCTTTCAAATTTTCAATCCCTACAATTCAAATTTAATCATAATTTTTAAAAAAAATCATATATTATCAATACCCAACGTTTCTTGTTGTTCCGCGTGATTGATATTACCTGAGTTAAATAACACATTTAAATTGGTTTTTTGTTTTGCATCTACCTTTAAACTCATATTAATTATAACTTCCATAAAATAATACCCAAAAAAAATTAATTTATTATAAAAAAACTTAAATGATCCTTTAAAACCTGTTAACTAAAACAAATTTTGCTTTGTTGAGTGCCATTTTTTATACTATTATCGTAGTTAAAATCGCCTTAAAAATATCTATCAATTCTCGCGAATTCAATATTTTCAAGGGCTACCGAAATAAAATCCTCGACTATAGAGATTTTTGTTTAAGAAAATCTTATTAGACACCTCTTAAATTCCTAAGCCTTTTGAAATGACCGCCAAGTACTACGCCTGACCCTTAACCCCTTAAATACATGTGTATGTTTTTAATGTCATTTACTACAGCGAGAAAGTAATAGTTAACGTCTTTTATTACTTCAGAACAACATTCTTTATATAATATTTCAGATACTTTCAAGCTTTAATGTGGGAAAAGGATGGTTAAATCATTTATTTACATCAATAATATTGTATGTTACATGTCTGTGCATGAATTTTCCTCAAATGCTTCAAATGCACTTGAAGAGAAAATATCTTTAGCAGAAGATGAGTACGTATCATCATTGAATATTTGTATCTACAGAAAATAATATGTATTTTACCATGGGCTTCTAGTTTCGGTTTATTATAGAAAATTTATTTATTATAGAAAATACGAATATGCGTATGTTCGTTTGTTCGTTCGGATTCTTTCGCCTCGATTATTTCGCGAACCAGTTATGACATTAACAAGTGACTGGGCTTCATCGACAACTAATCGCGTATTTAAGAACTGAAAGAGTTTTCAGCAGAATTAAGTGAGTCGTTTTTTAATGGTAATAGAAAAACTGGAAAAACTGAATAAACAGAATCTGAAAAGTGGATAAAACACATCATCTATCTATGGAGACAATGATCGTTCTAGCATAAGCTTCAGTG
Source organism: Chrysoperla carnea (assembly GCF_905475395.1). NCBI lineage: Eukaryota > Metazoa > Arthropoda > Insecta > Neuroptera > Chrysopidae > Chrysoperla > Chrysoperla carnea. The sequence goes on along the minus strand of NC_058338.1, from coordinate 42,043,180 downwards.
CATATTCGAAGAATAATCTATGAAGGCTACCAAGACCTATTTTTTAATGTTTTTTCCTTCTCTGGGAAGTTGGTAGTATGAACTCACAAGACTTCAGTACCCCACCGACTATGTACTGCCAATTTATTAAAAGTCAAGCTATTATTGTACTAAAAACATGACTATTCGTAAAAGCTTTAGGTGCTCCACATAAAATATCACAAAATTATTTTTTATTACAATAATAGCTTGTCCTTTAAAAGGTTTTCTATCTTAAGTTTTTATTATATTTCTACAACATACGCTATATTCGGTCAATTTGATTTTTTGAAAATTTGTTCATCTTGTATCACTCGGAAACATGGACTAAAGGCATTTTCTTGCATTGTACTATAATAATATTAAGCAACGTATACTGTATATCGTCAATATTACATCTTATTATTTATGTTACTTGCGTGCTGCCATAACTCAAGTGTGTGTTATATGCTTCTTATATAATTTTACAAAGAACCACACCAAGAAGACACTGCAATACAGTAGGTATAGTTAAAAATGGCTGTGATCTTTTTATACACAAATGTACGAAGGTACTATGTCCTTCGTCATCTCATTCCTTAAGGAAAAGGTGAAATCGGAAATAGATTGTAATTTTTACATATTATGTAAGATTAACTGAAAAATTAAAATAGAATATGCATTTTCTGACTTACGTACAGTTAATGTTGATTAATCAGATAGCTTACCTGAAAAAAAAGAAATTATTTTAAAAATGATTGCTTTAATAAATTACATGGTAAACGTTGTTTTCCATTTTAAAAATATTTATCTAAGTACATATAGTCAGTTTCGAAAATGGGTTAAAATCTTATTAAGCAATTTTATTAAATAAAATGCTTAGAATTAATTTAATTAAAAATATGCATAAACAATTTTCGATAGAAAAACAATGAGAAGTGTTTAAAAATTATAGAAATTTCATAAAAAATATGTCTCATCTCTTGTAATAAAAGTGGGTTTGCAATTAAGAAATAAAGGTTGTAAAAGTAATTTATTTTTACCTTTGACAAAAAACTATCAAAAAACTTTTCATTAAAATCATTTTGCAGGGCTTTTTTGGGGCGAAAAATCGATCTAGCTTGGTTTCATTTTAAGTAAATATCGTCTTATCCGTGTTTTCAGGAAAAACTGCAAAATGCGAATCTTCCTGACATCTATTGGTGTTTATCGTAGTATATGATATAAAGTGCATTAGCGGGACATTCAAATTGGTATTTGTGTCACAAAACTTGTCTTTGTAACTCCAAAAATACCGAGCATATGTCATCCAGGTACTCAAAATTTAATCTAGTTTTACGCCATTTTATGAAAAAATATAACTTTGAGCCTTGGTATCGTATCTGGATCTAATGAAGCATAAAGTGTGCATGATGGACACGATAACTCAAAAACGAAAAGAGATATCAAACTGAAATAGTTTTATAGGATGCTCAGGCCGTAAAAAGTGCTGCTAAGGGCGTAAAATGAGCCACATAAGTCACTTGGGTCTTGGGTAACAAAGGTATAAATGTAAGAAATGATGCTTATAAAAAACAACTTTTTTTAAAACCTTTTTTCGAAATCATAACTGTTAACCCGTAATTATTATGTATGATATGTGAAAATCAGTTATATGTGTATGTGACATGTATGCATGTGTGGCAATCTAAGATAGGCCATCTTTCTGTACTTAAATGATGTTAAAACTACTCTCTATACATAGTATTTCAACAATGAAGTCAGTCAATTGTTTATTTTCACTTGTTATAACGAAAGTTTCAACGAGTATTTCTTACCGTTATGTAATAATGGTAAGTAAAAAAGGAAGTTGTTTCACTGACTTTATGTCCATCATATTTCTTTATTTATACGCCCACCACACAGACCTAGACGGTTGGTGGTACTCACTGTGTGCTCTGCTACAGCCATATAATACGACATTAACATGGAAGGGACGACCGACCATACATATATACAATAATTTAAAAAAAATCACATAACTAACATCTTTTATTTTCTTTTGTTTATTGTAATGTTTCTTCACCTTTCATAATTACAAAATAAAAATATTATTTATGAGATAGAAACACTGTATCTTTTAACTAATTCCACTTAATGGTTTTTTTTCCGGCCTAAGATCAACTCTCAAAAAGGATGGTCAAATTACAAAGAAACGACAAGGTGTTGGAATCACGTAAAAAAACGCAACTTTATATATGTTTTATTTATATTTAAATAATTGGGTACAATTCACATTTTATACATTCACTGTTGGAAACAAACATTTTTACTACTTTTATTATGAAATATAAACTTGTTTTTATGGAAGGCGATGCAACAATCCTCATTTACTACACATATAAATTTTTAATCCCTAAATAATCGAATGTAATTTTTTATTTCGAGAGAATTCCAATATTTCCAAAAAACACACAAATTATAATGAATATAGCGAAATTAATTTATTAATGTTTTAGAAATCATATACGAATGTAGTCAGGTTGGACGTATAATCCGATTGGGCACGGTTTTTAAATTCGATTTTTCGAATTTAATTCAAGTTTAAAAACTTGGGTACTTTCGTTTTTCACTGTAATAAAAGTCGTAGATTATTATCAGTAATAGTCCAAAAAATTTTAAGTTTATCATTTTGTATTGTTAAATTTAAAATTTTAAAATTAAAAGCTTAATAAGGGAATATTTATATCAAGAAAAAACAAGAAATTTTAACTAGAATTTATTGCCTGGACTTTCAAAACTCTATCTATATATTATTTATTAATGTTACTTCACTAATTTTTTTGAGGGTGGTATCATTTTGAAGATAATTTTCACTAATTTGGGTACAAAATAATATAAAAGTCGGATATTATTGTGTTTGTTTCAAAAAACTTGTATTAGAAAACAAAAAGACTGATGTGTCCATCATATATTCCCGTTTTTCTCAGTGTTCAACATGCATCCAGGAGATTAATAATTTTGCACAGGTTTTAGGGAAACTCTTAACGAAGAAAATCGTAGAAAGCTTCGTTACCGACCGCACACGACTTTTCCAAATCAACTATTTTTAAATTTTCTAATTTGTGCGGGAACCCTATATTATTTTACGACGAAATTTTTTAAATAAAAATACGACTTTTATAATGGATTTTCTGCGATAAATACAAGCCGAGAAAAAAAAATTAGTGTTTTCTCGAGTTTTTCGTATTGAAGTATCAAATAAAGGAGAAATACAAGCCGAGAAAACAAATACCAAAATAAACGCGATATATTGGAATCAAATTCGAGTTTTCATAGGTTTTTCGTATCGAGGTATTGAACAGATTTGACATTGGGTAGTGACAATGCATTCTCCCCATTCTCTCTATTTTTTCATTTTTTTCTCAAAATCCTTTTTTCCCACTATGGTGGGGGGGGGAGATTTTAAACTATTTTGCTTAGTATATGGAACATCGCTGACAAAACTACGAAAATTTTTTTATATGATTCGTAAGTTTGTAAGAGCAAATCTAGTGCTTTTATGAATCAAAGAAGCATTCACTCATAGACGAAAAATCACATAACGATAGACATAAATACGTCTTCAAAGAAAAAGTTATTAGTAATAAAAAAAGAGGGCAAAAATATTAAAATCATAAATACAGAATTCTTGTGAGGTATGTGTTATGTACTCTACGAAAAAATAATTATAGGTAGGTACCCCATTATACAAGTAGGTACATTAAAATTCAACAACTAAACAAGACCATTTATTTCTTTTTTGTGTACTTTTAAATAGCTCTCGTTTTAACAAACGATTTGCTGCTAGTGGATTATTAACCCGTCTAGATCAGTATAATTTTACTCCTTTTTTTGTCATTAAAATTTATGTTTTTTTTTTTTATACATACTAACAAAATAATGTTTCACGGAGAGTCTCGTGCACTTGCAATCAAGCTTAGATAGAGAAGATAAATAAGTCTACACACAAAATACAAGTATAAATATACTCCTACGAAATTTAATATAAATTTATGAGCGAGATGTGAATCTAAATGTTGCATAAATCAAATTTAAATGAGACACATTTCATGTTTTTAGAATTATCTTTATAAAAAAGAAAGTAAATTAAACTTTTCTAATAAACATGTTTTTAACTATTTTTTATTTATTACAATTATATGGAAAAACATTCAAATATGAATATTTCTTTTTACCCCAAAATAAAAATATAATAAACTTTAGAAAGGGAGACATCCTTGTTCCTTGTTTAACATCAATTTATACCTTGTTAAGTTTATTGACCTCATAATTTTGGAGAATTAATGCCCATATTTAATAAGCAAATCGTTCTTTGATTTAAAAACTAAGTAGATTTGTGTTGCCTCAATTTGCCTTGGCTGCAAGTCATGGAAAAACCAAAAAAGTCGTATGAAATAAAATTGCATCAAAATAAAATATAACTTACTAAAATTTAGAAAAGATTCTGGAAAGTTTTAAGCATTGGCAATTTGATTAAAGAACTGATAGAGTCTTGAATTCGAGTACATAGTTATTGAAAATTTCAGATTTTATTTTATCAAATTGACACTTACTTTATTCATTAAGTGCAGAGCAACGTCAGCGTTATGTTTGTCGAATCTCATATTTTTCGATCATACGTTTGAATCTACAGATTATCTGGTCAAAAGGTTTATTTTTTCATAATTCTACGTCAAAAGTAATTTGATTATTAGTAAGAGAAAAATAAAAACAATTTAAGAGCCTGTCAATTCTTATAACAAATTATTCAATTTTTAAGTTTAAATGTTAAGGTTTTATATAAGGATATATCTAGAGCTTTTCATAATTGGCAACCCTGATCAGAAAATGGTCAATATTACTAACTATAACCCTTAATATAAGTACGTATTTTACCTACACCACTTATGCGAACGCTCATTACATTAAGAATAAATGAATGAGCGTAAACACTGTATTGCTTTTCTTACACTATTTTACTTATTTCATTTCACTATTGTAATAAATTTGGAAAAATTCTTACAAGAAAATGGCAGATATTGTTTAGGGAGAATTAACATTTTATTTGTCTTTGCACTCCATGATGTATAGTTACACCAAAATACAATTTGTTAGGTACGATATATGACGATTATGAACCGGACCACCCTTTTTATACATTCACTTAATTGCAGTGATAATTATTTGATATTATAACTGTTTAACATACATACAACCATATAAATTAACTTAATATTATTAGTGTAATACTAATCATTATTGCACCCAATATTCAGATTATCTTGAATGTTCGTGTATACCTCATGTATACATAAAATTGAGATTATGTGGTATGTACTTTAATATCTAGCATAACACAAAATAAACAACTCCTTTAGTGCGACGGCCAGTGAAATTTTCGGTGAAAAATATGCACAACGTTAGCACTCGGTTCTTCCTGTTTCGTTATTCGAACTGAATAAGAAAATTAACTGTTAGGCTACTTATTTATGGTGTATTTAATTAATTTTTTTAATATTTTTATTAGGTGTTTGTTTTTGAATCCTGAGCCTCTTAACGGGATGAAGGGTTCCTCCATAATTATCTAACCCCTAAAAAACCAATCCAAACGTCTATCCCCATTAAGATAGTTAGAAAAACATGTAATTCTATTAGTTGCAGAACACTTTTACTGCTACCGAGTGCATATGTTCGATATGCTTTCTCGGGAATTCGCTTCGTTACCGCTAATTTTTTTTAATTTTTCGACGCAAATTTATAGCTTTTTTCATATTTCATATTTCAGATGCAAGCTAGAGTTTAATGTACAATTATTTGTGGAAAATTAAATAAAAATATATAAAATAATATAATGCTTGAATTGTAATTCACAATAAATCCACGGTATAATCAGAATGAAATCAGTAATTGAATCAATAAATTGAGTATTAATATCATTACCTGCTTAGCTACTGCATATACTGATAATAGTATGCAATATTAATCCAAAGCCGATCGATGAAGTAATAAGCAGATTATTATGAATATATATTAAACGTTTTAAGATAATAAATTATCATTTATGTCCTAGAATTAAGTAACTCGTCTAATAAATAAAATTTTCTTTAAGGTTAATGTATTAACGACATTCCCATTTTAATGAAAGGTAATATACGTACTATCCATCTACCATAAAAGTCTTGGGCAAACATAATAATTATTTTTAAAAAAAATTATAAAACTTAAAAGAACTCGAGACTAATATCGGTTAAAGTTCTTTTGAGTTTTCATCTCGAGATTTATGATACCCATAGATCTCAAAAACCACATCTATAACGAAGTACATTTAAAAAGTAATGGTTTTCGAAGAGTTTATGTCACAAAATTTTTATGATTGAATTTTGAATTGTGGGCAAGAAGTCGTTTCCTAAAATGGTTACAAAAATTACATTAACAAGCTTCATCTCCTTTCAAAGAGCAGAAATATGGCATAATATGTAAGTTCTTCCAGAACTTTAAGGTTTTAAATTAATCGATAGTCAATAATATTTATGTTTGGAGAATAATGTCGGTCAAATAATCATCAAGACTGATATTTTAGTCGATATAACGATCGAAATTTTCGATATCCTTTTCAACCTAAAATCGATGAATCGCATCAAAAATGTGGTGTTTTTAGTATTGGATGATAGATAGCTGGTTATGTACACATCATTGAAAATCTCCTACTAAAACGGCGCTAGACGTTAAATCGCTTGGAAAAATGTCATAAAATTTAAATTTTTCATAGTATAGTCAATTACTGGAGTTACAATTAATATTGTTAATCAATTACCATTTTAAAAGTTATTTTAATAAATTATTTATTGAATTATGAAATTCTTTAATTGTAATTATCTCACCTGCTTGTAAGAAATCAATAAATCATCTTATTCAATCTATAATATATTGAACATATCAAAAAGTGTACAAAAAAGGGTTTGATACGTGAGGGTAAGGGAGGTAAAGGCTATGACGAGGTTGCCTTTTAAAAGTGCTAAAGTGGGCATATAAATATTTGAGTTAAATAATAATAGTAATTCCAAAACTAATAATAATAATACTTGTTATATTATGTTTTACAAATCATTCAAAGTTATTATAGCTTTATATAATTATATGACATTTATAACATAATAACAATTATATTTTAATAAAAAGTTTATATACCTATATACTTAATAACAATCAATGAAATGAAATTATGTTGTAATCATATGTTATGTTATTTTATATGATTTAGTTTTAATATTGTTATATTATTGTTATTCTTGAGTGCAATTATAACAAAAACCTGTAAAACAAACATTTATTTTATTTATATTCTGTGTTTTTTATTTAAATATCAACTAAGAGCAATTGATGCTACAAACACTATTTTTAACCCCCGAACTAAAAAAGTTTGACCGCTATGTGTGCGTGTCTGTGTGTTTGTCTGCCTGTAGCATTGTAACGCCTAAGCGGATGAATCGATTTTAATTTTTTTGTTTTCATTTGAAAGGTAATTTAACGGAGAATGTTCTTAGATAATGTTTCATGTGGGAGCTTAGAGTTTTGAATCCGAAAAAAACTAATAAATTGGCGATGATCTTCGATTCAGTTTGGAAAAGATATGAAATATAATTTAAACATATAAATAATTACTATGAAAATGAATGGTCAAATAAACATGGCTCAATTCATTTCAAAAAGTGAAATGGTAAAATAATTAGGTAATTCAAAAAATTCAAAAGAACAAAGTCAACTCAAATATTTCAATTTCAATTAGAATATTTCTAAAAATTTGTCTCAAGAAATGGTAGCTCTCTAAGTATCCTTTTCATCTATCTGATGTCCTTGACCATTACTTTGATATTAATTAAAGAAGGAGTGTTACAAGTTTAATTAAAGTGTTTATCTGTGCGTCCGTGTGTTCTCTGTGGCATCGTTGCCCTTACGGTCGAACCGACTTGATTGAAAATAACTTATTGCTAAGTTTACAAAAAATAAATCTCATTTGTAGGGGGGTTTTTAAATTTTGGAAATTTCACTTGTTTTGCGATCTTTTCAACTAATTTCCAACCAATGACAACAATATATGAAATGCATGATAACAATATATGAAAGAATCTTACACACCTCTCATAAATTTGGTATTTTGCTATTTGGCTTCAATATATATAATTTCCAGATCATTCTCAGGCACCCATTATTTGGTACGATTCACGAATTTTACCGAGCCCAAACAGAAGAAGAATTATTTGTAATATTACGATTATAGAATGTATGTATAATTTAATATAACTAACACTCACATACCACATTATATCAATCAATATAATAGAGAAGAGACGCGTCTCTGAAGTAGTTCGTTCTTCCATTGGTAATGAATTGATAATTAATTGTTAGGTTAGAAATGAATGTTGTTTTGATGATTACAATATAAATTATTATACGGTAGAGATAGTTAGATAGATGGATGTTGTCTATGTATTCATATAGGTGTATATGTAAAGATAACCACTAATAACTATTAGGTATTATATGTAGTTTACTAATATTGACGCCATTGCGGGGATGAATATGAGACAACGGTGTGTAACATATATTCATCATTTGTTAACCAACCAATATCATATAATATCTTATTCATCTTTTACAGGGTGTTTAATCAATATTAATCATATGGCCAGCTGAGTTTTGTATATTTTACAAAATCGATTTATATTCAGTTTTGCTTGTGTTACCTTATTCAAACGCAACTAAATAACCATGAGCACTGTTTTTTAACCCCTGAACTAAAAAAAGGGTTGTTATAAGTTTTCCGTATCTGAAAAAACTTAATAATTGTTGATGATCTTCAAAATCGATTCAGTTTGGAAAAGTCATGACATACAATTTTAACATAACATAAATAATTACTATGGAAATGAATGGTCAAATAAACCTGGCTCAATTAATTTCGAAAAGTGAAATGGTCAAATAATTAAGTAATCTAAAACAATAATTCAAAAGAACACAGTCAACTCAAATATTTCAATTTCAATTAAAATATTTTCAAAAATTTGTCCCAATAAATGATAGCTCTCTAAGTATCCTTTTAATCTCATCTCATGTCCCGGACCATCACTTTGATATTGATTTAAGGAGTGTTTATCTGTGCATCTGTGTGTTTCCCAATGCCATCGTAGTCCCTAAACGGTAGAACCGACTTGATTGAGAACATTTTATAGCTATGTTTCCAAAAATCGGTTTACAAGGAATAAATCGCATTTATCGGGAGTTTGTAAATTTTATTTGTTAACCCGTTTTAAAAAAGCAGGCACACTTTGGCCGAGCTTAAGTATATGACCCACTAATATTTTTGTAATCTTATTTATTAAATCAAAATGTCAGAAAAACCTTTCCATATTGTTAATTTATATTTGTACTTATCGAGGTACATCTATTGCTTCGATAATTTTGTAAGTGTGTTCAAAAATTGTTAGACCCTCTCCTATACAGGTGGAACGTATAACTTATATAAGGTGTCCTTCAAATTTCATAGCATGCCACCTCTTTCAATAAATTTTGGAAGTTTAAAGTTTTTTTTCATGATCATTACGACACAAAAACACTTGAGAAAAATATACATGAGAAAAGAGTTAGCAATTTTAAGCAGGGAAACAAACTATAATTTGATTGCAGTTTCAATACTGCTGTGATAAACATTATCACTGCTTTATTGTTATTTGAATTGTTCAACAATAAAAGCCATACCTGTCAAATATTAACGAAACTGACATTGATTTGTTGGACATTCTTGGCTGTTTCATTTTGTAGATCAAAATAGGTACCATTCGTGATATATACTTGTGTAAACAGCATCTATCCATAACCATATCGTAGAACACTAATATTACTGATATGATATTAGTGATAGATGGCTGCATATTTACATTGAGAATGATTATTGATGTGGAACTCCGTGTGTTTACGTATAAATCCTTATACGAACTAGCCTAACATAGAGTACAGGATCCGAATTAGGATCGATCTTCACTCATATCTTGATTATAAATCGTAAGATATTAACAAAGATGCCTGTAATGGGTTGCTAAAAATATGGTCAAGATTACTTTTAATAAAAATATCAAAACTTGGAAAGCTTTTACGCTTTAAATATGCTATGTGAATAAATAAATTTAAACACTTTAATTTTCGCTTAACCACTTTATAATATTTTATAATGCGACATGTTTCGGATATTACTCCATATTCAAATGCTTAAATATTTTATTTTTTTGTCGATATTTCGTGGACAATCATATAACACCGTATTTGCCATAAATTGGGATTACTATTATCAACGTGTATATGTGCGATAATAGTGACGGCAAGAGGTAGGTAATTCAGCTTTGATTATTCTTTATGGTTTCTACTTCTGAGTGGACCAAAATTCGTAAGATATGCAAATCCGTGAAAAATTTCAAGTATTTTACTCTTGGTATTTGCAATAAAAGTAGTCTTGACCACATTTTTTAGGCAACCCATTGCAGGGATATTTGTTCCTATTTTATATTTGATAAAAAATAACTTTCATTCAGTAAGTAGTGAGAAGGGACAACCTCAACCCTAATTCGGATCTTAGACTAATTCATTAAACCTATCATTCGAAATGTATTGTATCGTCATTTTCAACCGAATATCAATGTTAAACGAGCGATCACAATTCTACATTTAACTAACCATTTTACGAGAAAGAGAAGACCCAAAAAAAAAGTTAAAAGATATAATTTTATATGATATTATTATTTATTTTTTAAATGTACAGTAAAAAATAAGACACTCTGTATACATTTTCGAGAGACCAAATTTAAATCTTAACTTTGTCGATGTAAGAAATGTAACATTTTTAATACCGATGTAACTACCCGCTAGTCACTTTTGCTAAAAAAATGAAAACTTACTGAGTTTTCCAGCTAGTAGATACTCTATCTAGTATTTTTAATAAGCACACATCGTTGCTTAACAAACCGTATATAATTTATTATGATTCGATAAAGAAAAAATTGTTTGAAAAAACATTTTTTTCAAGGAATAAAAATGTAATGTTTTGTTAATTTTCTAAATATTTGTCAAAAAATTTCAAAAATAAGAAAAAATAGTTAATTGACATAAACCAATAATTTCAAATTTTTTGATATTTTGTTTCTATGGTGTTTAGATTCGGCAAACCGGAAATTTTAGGTCGATTCATACGAATATGCGTCCATTAATTTATATTTTCTGCTTACTTTTGGTAAGGAATTTCAAAAAAAAATTTTTGCAAAGTTTAGAATATATTCTATATAATAGAATATAACAAAAACATTAAGTAATGGTTTCGTGTTGTTTTTTCTTTATTTTTTGAGTATAACAATTGCAATACCAAAGCTTTGCAAGAACAAACACTTCCATATTTCAGTACTTTAAATACAAAGTTTAATTATAATTTGTGAAAGATTAGTTATCACCAAATCATACCTTACCAAATGTATTTTAAATGTTTCATGTAATCAATTAAATGTAAATGTATGATCTTATATGCTTTACTTACAATTACAGGGTGTGCCAGAAAAGTCGTATCATCTATTTCATAATCTGTGATGAAATCATTATATCACAAAAAATTTATTGAAGTGAAAACTTCTATAGGCGCGTTAGACGATTTTAGGTAGAGTAAAATCTTAATCTCTGCGTCAGCAATGCTACGTCATTATCATCATCGACATGTTTTTGGTAGGTAAATCTATAGCTATACTCGTAATATTTGAACAGGGGTACAGTGCTCTAGTGGTAGAGCCAACATTCAAGCCCGTCTCAAGAATCATAAAAAATTATTCGTTTTTCTTTAAATTCATAACTTATTTCCTTTAGTTTACCATACATTTACATCTAATCTACCTTGGTGCATAAACAAAAAATTAAATTGGACTCACGTATTATATAATATTAGATTGGTTTTAACAATTATGAAATTTTAATTTTTATTAATACAATTAGTTTGAACTTTTCAGGTTTAAGTAGGTATTTTTTTTTTTTTTAATTTTTTTTTAGTCTCTCATATCAGTTGTTTCGATAAATGACAAAGATACTTTATTAGTGTATATAGTTCCTAAAATACTATTTTCCAATTGAAATAATACTTTTACTTAGTTTCAAAATAGGTGCCACAGAAGACGTAGGACACAATGTATTTGTATAAACATGCTAACACATCGGCAGGGAGGTAGCTAACATCACCCACTACTTCCATTAGACGTAATTAGAAGGTATATATGATTTGTACCCGTATATATACAATAAAATAATGTATACTCGCGTTAATTACAAACTCAACGCATACCTATTAGATAATTATTACATTCAAAATTAAATTTTATTATTCAAGTATTGATTATTTATTATTCATAGTACCTACTCTATTCATTAATTTATAATTTTGATACTATTCATCACTTTGTTCAAAACATTATGTGCAACTTTTTGGATGCATTGGATATGATTTTTATGGGTTTGCCATAAAATCAATAATTTTTCATGATTTAATTTTTGGAAGGAAGTTCCTTAACGCGGAATGCCATGGTGAGCAAACTGACAAAAACCGTCACGTAACAAAATGAGGTATGATTTGGGTGTATGTGTGTGTGCCACGCAAACACCCATCAAAACCTATCATATACCAATCAAAACCTATCATGATACAGAAAAACTCCACAAATTACTGAAAATGCTAACTTGAAAATGCAAATTGCATCTTTAATGTTTCCTTTTCGACTTTACTAAGTAAAATGGACAAAACTAAAGAATATTACAAGGCGGTGGCTTTTGGAACGAAAGGATTTGGTATAGCTTTGTTTCAAATAATTTGTCCCATAGTTTTATAGCAGTGATTGAATAAACCTACAATAGCCGCTAGATAATGTCAGCGCTCAAAATAATATTTTACGTCAATAATTACTTAAAAACAAAAATTGTATATAAATAAGTATTCAAGAAATTGAGAAAGAAAGCATCAAAAACAATTTTGTGATATAATAAGTTAAATAGAAACATACATTTACAACTATTATGACGATGACAATCAGGTAAAAGATGATGGCTGCAACAACGCAGAGAATACGAACGTAATACGACTTTCTATATTTGTTTGCAATATATACAAGACACGTATATACATTTGAGACAGTGAACCCATAATGAATCGAAAATTTCATAATTATTTTTAACTGAGGATTGATAAGCTTAAGATCGATAATAACAATTTGGTTTGGGTCAAATGTCAAACTTTAAGAAAAGACTTTGCCAAGTTCGTATCTTGACGATTATCTTTTGTTTTCCAATGCAGTAGGTGAAATAAATAGTCTGAAATTTCAAACTGCCGAGGGTTAACCAAATGGAATGCAATGTTAAAATTAAAAAACCATTTTTTAACTTTTTCATTTGCAGCCTTCTGACAGTTATTCTTCGTATACGGAAGACAAAAAACAATCTTCCACAAACACAAAAAACTCGATATCTATGAATTCAACATTATAACCATGGATAAAACAACATTATTACCTGAAAAACTTAACGATATTAATTAACAATAGCAGTATTATACTATCGTCATTAACCTTTTACAGAAAAACACTACTCTGATCCGTGGACAAGCGATAAACAGAAAATCCGTGAAGAAACCATGTTCTTTTTACAACCGACTTATCGGCTAGCCAGCCAAAGTCATAGCCGCACATTACCAGCTACAACTTTTTTAATTTTCATTTTTTCTCAATAAGGCATTACAAATTTTAAATAAAAATTATCGTTTATTTTCACATTTTGGAGGCGTAGATTATGTTTTGTACGATACACGTGTGTAAATGAATTATAAACGTACTTCTGCGACTGTCCAACTCGTACATTCGTGCTACGCACTCGTTGTTCAAATTTCGCAGGCGTACATTAATAATGCTGTTATCCCGCATGAAAGGCATACAGAAATTTTGACTCCTTTATGGGCTCACGGTCTTATACATATACTATATACTACAGAATTATTATACGTATGTATGAAGAGAAGATATAGCTGGTTGAAATTCAATTAGTGGCATTCACAATAGTAGTCATCCACTTTACTTCCGAGCTCTCTCCCGTTTTATGTCATCTTTGTTGTACTTCCGTCGCTTCCGTTTCACACCCTCAGTTTTACTCTAGGTATCTAAATATATATGTATATATACTAACTAAAACCACAATGAAGCAAATGTCGTCTTTTACAACAGCATGTTAATACATGGTTGAAAATTTTCTAAATTATATTATATAACTATGTGTATACCAGGTGATTGACTGTCAAAATTTAAAATTTTATATTCTTCTTAATACAAAAGAGTCAATTATTACGCCAGTAAAATCTTTAAAAAAAAAAAATTAAAATCGCTAAACGCGATATCAAGCTATTTTTTTGTTATGTTATTTGGACCCCTTATGGGAGTGTGAAAAGCAAAAAAAATGTTATGCTACCTGCTGCAAAAAAGAAGCAATTAGCAAGCAAAATAATCAATTTAGAACTGTGTCAAGTTTAGCAAATCGATTTATTTTAAGCTGTTCTTTATTTAGTCAATCGTGGTACAGACTTTTTAAGAACAACCTGTGTATTGTCCTGTGAACGTTGCTGTGGTATGGTTTTTTTTTGGCTGCCCACGAGAGACATATTTAGGCCATAGGGTCCATTGTGATACTATATGTTTTTTACCACCTTTTCCGCTGATAATTAACGAATGCCCCAAAGGAAGGAAAGCTATTGCTTTTGTACTGATGATGGAATTTTTAGCTATCGCAGCTCCTACGAATTTTTTCGTTTTTCAGGTCCTGAATTACTTTGAGAGGTTGAGTGCATCTCCTTCGTGCATATACCATGCACTACACAAGCCCATTAGAACTATTAATTAAATTAATTTTTGTAGTGACGACGGTAATTGAACACGCTATCCTGAGCATACCGCGTACGGAATTGGTTACGCTTGTGCCAACTGAGCTACTAGGGTTGACGTGAACGTTGCTTAAAGACCACACAAGCTGGCAGTAGTGAGCCTTACTCATTCTAATTTTAATCGGTATCAGTGCAAAAAAGTTATTTTTCTGTGAAGTGATAAATCACATTGTATACTACGATGTTTATTTAAGCGCAGTTATCCGTTGTCAACATTAAATTACATATAAACTGTTTTTAAAAGTATCGATTTATTTATTTTTTTTAATATACACACAGCATTATTATTAAAATCCGTCTCCCAGTTAGGTTATTGTACTTACATTTACGATGACAAAGATAAAGGTGTTTGTATTTGTAAAGTTCATATTGGTAATGATCGTGATTTTATTTTGCGATGTTAAAAATATAATTAATGTTGTTTTTTTTATTCATTTTTAATAACTGACAACATTATTATTAACATTATGTTAAAATGTATTTGCCTTATCTCTTATGCAATGAACTTCAGTTCAATATTAATTCATTGAAGTCTGAATTTGAATCATTTTGAAGTTTTTTAAAACCCTTATTTTTGTGTCCAATTGCTAATAGTAGCCTTTTTTATAAATAAATTACTTCTTTTTTTAGAAATTTCGTAAAATTATTTAGGTACAGACGCTTACTATCCAGCCAGATAATCATTTTAGGGTAGATACTTCATTTGAAGCTCAATTGACAAATAAATAGACATTTTAAATACCAAACGGGAGAAAGTCTTAAATTGGTTCACATTACATTTAAGCCTTTGATAATGGGGCTTTTCATTTACAAATGATTCTTTTTTCTTGTGTCTTTTTTAAAGACACATCTTATATGTTCTATCCTTGTCAAAAAGCGCTGCTCGAAAAAGATAAAATATATTTAACTTTCTTAGGTTGAATAGTTTGTTGACAACTGTCTGAAACAAAAGCAAATCGATGAAAAGGTCCATGGCGTATACAAAAAAATGTATCATCCATGATGGCCAAGTTGAAGCTGTTTAACAGACAATAGAAATCGTTTCGAAGATATTGTGTTATTGTTAAAGTCCTTTTATTGCAATATCGTTACAGCCATTACAAACAAATAGCTAGGATACCAACATTTCGCACGTTTCTGCTTGGTAATATTTTAAAACAATTTCACCAGTAAAATGTACAAGAGAGTATTTAACCCACCTTCTACGTCACTAAACCGTGTTAGTACCTAATCAGATGATTAAGTCATTTTTGTCAGCTACAGGTACCCGCCTCCATTTAAGGTAACATGACCGACCTGATGTTTTATATATATCCTGCTCAGGAATAATGACTCCGCGCATATTGTAGAGTAACGACCTAACTAGTGAAGCTAACAATCGCTGAAGAAGTGAAAGTCTTCCTCCTCAAATTCCTCAAAGATTACAAAAAAAGAATAGCTTATATTTAAAACGAACTGCAATATAATTAACCAGGGTGTGTAAATTAATTTTATTTGCAGTAAACTATTAGCATTGTCTTATTATACCATGTATATATGTAATATGCAAGGTATACTAAGTTTAGTCCCAAGTTTGTAACGCTTAAAAATATTGATGCTACCAACAAAATTTTGGTATATGTGTTCATAAAATCACCTAATTAGTCCATTTTCGGTTGCCCGTCCGTCCGTCTGTCAACTCGATAACTCAAAAACGAAAAAAGTTATCAAGCTGAAATTTTTACAGCGTACTCAGAGCGTAAAAAGGGTGGTCGAGTTCGTAAATGAGCAACATAGGACAATTGAGTCTTGAGTCCCATTTTGTAAACCGTTAGAGATAGAACAAAAGTTTAAGAGTAAAAAATGTTCCTTATAAAAAATAAACAACTTTTGTTTGAAACATTTTTTCGTAAACATCAATGTTTACCCGTGAGGGTGCAAATTAGGCGCAAATTGTATAGTATGTATTATATGGGAATATCAGTTATGTATGAGTGACATGAATGTATGTGTAATGTGATAAGAGTCATCAACACTGTCTATACATGGTATTTCAACAATTTACTCAGTCAATTGTTTGTTTTCACTTGTTTACATAATATAATATAAGATAGAAGTTTTTTGTGGTTACGAGAGTGCAGTATCCGATTGCAAGTCCTTATTCATGAACAAATTATTGAAACAAGTGAGAAAAATCATTATATGCATATCTCATACTTACTGCATGATTTATTTATTTACATAAGTTAAAATAGAAAAAATATAGGTTTTCTCTATAAGCTTCTCTGTTTTATACCACAATTCCAACAAAAAGTAAACTTTCATGAGGCTTGAGGCTTAATTTACACGGTTACATAATTATACAAGCTTATTTGTTATTAGCTTACATATAATATATCTAAACTTTTTTATCATTAACTGTATTACAAAAACATAGATATATTTCATGAGATGTATCTCGAGTCTTTGATTTTTAAAATAATCGAATCAAGATGTTGAATCCAACGGTTTAAAAAAAAAAGTAACATGTCATCGGTCAACCAGTGACAAATTTTTAAGCTTAATTTATATATCCTCAAAAATAGGAAAAAAGACGATTTTATCTTAATAAAGTTGTCGACAGTTGTCAATGTAAGCCTAATATGGGTGCTTACAAATTTATTATGCTTTAGACACCCATAATAAGAATATTAAGATTCCAACTGGTCGTAAGATATTTTGATGCAACCATTTTGCTAGTTAACAATTGGTAAGGCGATGGAAACAAATTTTCAGAACCTTTGAATCATCTGCGAGGCTCTCCTCGAGATCCACTATGAGCCGTTCTTTAAATCAACCATGATGTCTACACCAAATGACTTAATGTTCTAAATACATTCATGTTCGGTTTTCATGTACCGGGCGTTAGGGTCTAAGTGTGTCCTAACCTAGGACAGCCACAAATCCTGATCCATAATCAATTAAATTCCAGAATGAACTGAAAGTAATTCAGAAGTATAATAAACTATTATGGACAGTATGATGATAAGTAAAGAGAAAAAATTTAGGGTAAAAAATTCTTAGACATCTTATAAATTGTTTGTTTTGTCAAATGAGGTTTCGAATGATTGTTAGTTATATCAAGCTCAACTAAAATGACATGATATCAATGAAATTCATACGATTTCGACTCTTAGTAATACAGGTACTCATTTTCTGCGATCTAAAATGTCACAGCCACGTTCAATTTGTTAAATTTATCCCAAGTTCAATGAGAATAGGTGTTTCTTTGGACTCATTAAATTGGTTTTATAAGTGCGAGTAACCTTAAACTAAACTTAAAGCGAATATAATTATATTGTAATCATGTGTGTTGTCCTAGTAACGGAAGTCGCATTTGAATCTTTTATATCAAATATCGATTAACCACATTAATAAATATTTTATTACTAACTTTACAGAATTTCAAATTATCTTTGAGTAGTTTAAAATGGAAAATATGTGTTCATTTATTTTATTGTTTTGTAGGGAAAAAATTAATTTTGTATAGTTAATTATACGGTCTAAATATCCAAGGTCATTTTTTAACCTAATAGTTTTTTATAAAATTATCAACTTGCCAACTAAAATTTGTTATTAATTTAAAAATATGACTGAATTACATGCCACTGTTATTAATTATTTGAAAATCAGAATCTTTTTTATGGTTATAATTTTTTAATAGCCCATATTAACTTAAAATTTTCATCTATTTATCAAGAATAATACAGAATAAATCGTAATACATAAAAAAATTATTGTAAATTTTTCGAAACTTGTAAATTTTCATATATTTTCTTCGAAAAACTTATTTTCTATAATGATTTGTGCTAACGCAACACTCTTAGCACTTTAAATTTTATTTATTAGAGGGTATTTCGCATTTTATGTTAGAGTGCTTGCAAGCAGAAATAGTTGTTTATCACAACAGTGGGCACAGGCCCACATATAAAGAAGACCCATTTCGTTGAAAATAATTTTTAAGTATTTTCACACTGAAGGCAATACTTTCGAAAGTAGGTAGTTCAAACTAGATATATAACGTTAGAAATGAAAGGTTATAAATACATTTAATCACTCAGATTTATCTTTCCATCTCTATTTTAATAATTATCAGTATAAATTTTAGAAAATTTTTAATATTTGCCAGAAAGGTTGAAATAATGAAAATGATCTGACTTTGGTTTTACCTATAAAAGTAAAAGTAGAGCCACTGCTCATTTTCCATCTCCTTCAATAGTTGGAAATACCAGAAATAGTGGTACGTTTATTCGAGATTCAAGGTTCTTTTAACAAGTACTACATTCACAGGCAGAACAATTGATTTTAGTTATTTGTTAATTTAAAAATTTGCCACGAATATAACATCGATAAAACCAGAGTAAAAATAGTTGGTACCTTGCAATGCTACTAACATTGGATATTAATCATGGTTCACGAATATAGGTCAAGTTTTAAAAACAAGAATCCATAAAAATATTAATGTAAACATATAAATTGCAAATATTCGACAATAATGCTGACAGAAAATACTTACACGAAATGACTTTATATAAAAAGATTAAATTGACTGTAGAAAAATATTTTATATTGTATGAACTAAAAAAATGTTTTAAGAATGTTTATTGTATGAAGAAATTGGATGGATATTTCAAGAACAAATGTGAAAAATGTTCCATTTCAATCATTTACCGAAATAAATTTAGTTTTGACATTTTTTATTATTTATTTGGCAAATTAAAACATATTTTTGAAATGAACGATTTTTATTGTCTATTATTTCGAAAAATATATAATATCTCATACGTCCTCGGAATCTTGCAAAGAAAACCTATTCGTATAATCTATTAATTTTTCTATGGAATTTAATTCTTTCCTATTATTGGGAGTAAAGTTATAGTATGGTAAAGTTATTGTCGAAGTGGTTCAAAAAATGAAGAAAAGCGAGAAAATGAAAACAAAATTTGAAAAATTCAAGGAAAACAAACCGTTAATCCGCCAAGTTAATTAAACCCATACATATTATGCCTTAATTGTGAAAATTTGTTTCTATATTGAATTTTTTCAGTGAATTTTTCTTTATGTATAACTTTGCATAAACTACTGAAGATACTGAGATGCAATTTTTATAAGTATGTGCAAAGATTGAAGCAATATTTTAAGTTGTAATTATCAAAGAGTAAAGTCAATATGCATTTCCACCCATCTCGTCATATCGAAATAAAAGTATTTTCAGCCCGATTCAAATGACCTTCAAACAATCAATATGTAAGTTATGTAGTAAAAAGCGCTGAATTCAATATAAGCCCATGAGTTACACATAAAACATGAAAAAATCATCGTGAGAAGTCCAATTTTATGACAATTCCTTGTCTAAAAATTTTGCCAGAAAATGTATTTTTAGAAAATTTAAACTGTATTTGCTATAATAGCTCTGAAATTGTTTCCATTAACAAAATATAATAATAATAAGATAGTATAGTTTGAAAATGAAAGATCAAAAATGACACTTTCAAGAAAAGTACTTTTACGTGAACGAACTTCAAATCAAAGAGGTGATCAAGAAATAGTTACCTGAACTGAACTACTCTTCGCTTAATGAGAACTGAACAGTGATAGAGTAGACCACTGTTTTTTAAATGTAAAATATTACGCTAAAGTTGTTTATTTTTTTGTGCGTAAGTTAAAACAATTTTTTATACTCTACAACAGTATCGATTACAAAAAACATGCCCAACAGTATTTAAATAGCAACAATACCACCATAAAATAACAGAAAACTAAATATCATAAAATAACAGAAAACTAAACAACATTTTAAAGTATATCATCTAAACTAACCCATCTTAAATGAATGGATCACGTACGGTCTACATTCTCGAGGGAGTCAAACCCTATACCTACTACTCAAAGCAAGTGTGATCCGGGACTGCACCGCTATTGATCCATCTCACATGATATTCTTCTTCTTTTATATATATAAACTTAGACAGAGTGGTTCATCAAAAATTTTAAAAATCAAATAAATTTTGGTTAATAAAATTTCTAGATATTGCACAAAACGGATTTCTTCCCAATTTGATATAAATTAATTTTATAGATATATTATTTATTTGAAAATTTATATTGATAAATACTAAGCCTTCCGACAACAAAATGACACGTAGATGGTAAAAATGACATTTAATACTCGCTTACATCCTAAAAGTTACAACATTAAACATTTTCATGAATTTAACATTTTATCACAAACACGAGATTTGTGGTTTTGCTTTCGCGAACTTCAAAATGTGGGCAATGAATTTAGATTTTTTTGGTATAATTACATTCCATTAAATACGGATTAACACCAGATATGCTCCTATCAGACGTAATGAATATGACTAGTTGAGACATCAACTACATTGATAAATTCGACTGCGCGAAGCTATATTTAGAACTGCAGTCTACTGCATGCAGTTGAAAACTACGAGAAAATTGCAACTGCCTGCAGTTAACTTTAAGGTTATATTGGCAGTCCATAAGATATCGGCCATAATTATAAAAATAAATAGCCATAACTCAGAGAGTACTATTAATGCGTCGAATAATTTTGAATTATCCAGATCGCTGTTATAGCTTGTAGCAAACTGATTATTGACCTGGGGTAGAGGATGATGGACAAATAAAATTTATAGTTCGAAAATGTAGCATATAATAATTCTAATAGTAAAAAAATCTTTTTCGATAGATTAAAAAAATTGTGCAAAACCTCTTGCAATCCCTAAGCGATGCCCTTCCTAAGAATTTTGAGACAATGAGCAATGTGAGTGAGTTTGAACTAACCACCTTGTTTGTTTTTTATAAACGTGTATAATAAATAAATAGTAATGCTAACTGACCACAAACTGTTTCTTGATTCAATGGTAAAATAGCATAGAATGACTTTTGTATAGATGTTATTTTGCTTCATACAGCATCGCATCAGTACCAACAAAATATATTTATTTATTTCGTTTTTCCCTGAACTGATAAACATGATTTTATAACTTTGCAGATACAATTTACCAAATGAATGTTTGCTACAACTTTTATTATTCACGTATTTATCATATAAACATGATTTTCAATGCTTTTTCCAAGTCATAATTTATATATATTAAACCATGTTTTATGTAAGTCTCCGTTATGATACATATTTAAATTCGTCAAAATATTATTAGTACCTAATAATTATCTTACAAGTATACTTATTCTACAAGTACACTAAATGCATTTACCCATCAAAATAAATATTTTCCGAATCAAACAAATTAAAACTAAAAATTAAATAAGTAGTCTTATTTGGAAGAGATAAACACGAATTCAAATTTTAAATTTGTAACAAGGCGCTGATAGGTTGCAGTGGCTGTCTGGGGGAACACTTAAGGGGTGGCAATTATTTTGAAACCTAGTGATGAGCACCAAGACCAAAAGAATTTTACCTTGGCCTTGATCTCACTTATTATTAGTGATACCTAAAAAGAGATTTAAATATTATTAGTCATTCTAACCTGCTCACGAATAACATAAGAGATATGGCATCTAAAAGCTTATATTCTTAAAGAAAGCCAATGTGTAGCTGCCCCAATAGAATCAATTTTCGATCAAATAATCGATTTCTTTTTAAGTCAAAACGCTCAGAATATTTGTTTTTAATCCAATGGCCTGTAATGACGGCAAAGTTATAGTTTATAGAGCTGATGCGAAAAGAGATAATGTCTTCGGAGCACCTTCGATTTAAGTTTAGCTTAAACTGTTTTTTAGTATCATAGGTGCGTTTCTACACTTTACAGGCTAAGATACAAAAAAGGATGAATCTTAAGTTTCTTCTTTTTAAATTTACTGATTTCTTGTGGCACATCTTAGTACAATTATGGAAACTCCAATGTATTTATTATGGAAATATCTCAGTACCTACCAGATATCTTAGACAAAAATACAAAATCCACTACTACGAATATTTTCATTTACCCAAACGAGCAATATCCAGATTAAAATCAATTTAAAAAAATTAACATGAAATCAGAGTAAGACATTATCATTGAAAGGAATTTCTTCTAACACTGTGATACTATGGACGAATTCTGGTTCATGGATATATAAAAGTTTCTTATTATATGTGAGGCTTTAGGTATAGGTATGCACTCAATATCTTGTTGCTAAATTCAAATACTTATTGGGTATAAAATTTACTATTTACATAAATAGACATAATATTCAAATAATATTTTTATTGGAGTAAATAAATTAAAATTTCCATAAAAATACTGAATTGAAATTATTTTTTTATCCTTCTAATTTTCATTTAAGTGCATAAATATTTAAAAAAATACTTGAGTGAGTCTTCATAGTCTCGAAAACCACTGCAGCGATTCAGTTTGTAATAAGGGCTAAGTTTGTCATAGTAATCGAAAATATTTTTAGAATCAAACAGTTTTAGAATCGCAGGTGACCTGAGAAATCTCTTCTAAATTAAGATTTCACTTAATTACCATATTTTGGTATATGCATGTAGGGAATGTATACATTTGAATACAAGAACAGAAAACATTTCAGATTCTAACAGTCTGATAATATCAAGAGAAGAAAATTCTAATGATTGTTTTATTCCTAATTGAACCTTTTGAAATTATGTCACTATTTGCAGAAGCTTGAAAATAGATATAATGATTTTTTTCCTCTTTCTACTTTTATACCATTTTATTTGGATAGATGCCAGATTTTCTCATTACAGCAGCAAAACTAGAAATTAAATTAAAATTGATAAAAGAACAAAAAAAGTTGTAGACTTTCAAAGATTATTGTTCGTATCCCTCTTGCAAAACGAAAATTTGTAGTATTAAGTCTCTGCCACTCTTTTTCCAATTTCACTCTTTCTCCAAGTTTTAAAAGTGCATATTTAGAGTTTATATAAGATTTTCAATTTCCAAAAATCAACTTCACCATTCAACAAAGTGAAGTTAAAATTATTAACCTAAAGTGATAAAAATTTAATTTATTTGAGTCGCCACTCCTATTAATTAAACTAAGAGTTTGTTTTTTAAAAGGGTTTTTTTTTTATTTGTTAAAAACAGATATTGCAAGGATTAATTATTTAAATATGTTTTTTTTGGAAACCAAGCCATTGTTTTTGTTTAATCTACTTTAGATAATAATCGGTAAAGTGAATATCACTTGTGCACCAGAAACCAGAATAAATTTCAACAAAAATAATCATTAAAATTCTTAACGGTGGGTTATTCCACTTCTAAATCATAGTCTCATTAGTGTTAACTTAGTGGCAGTGAAATACTTAACATGTGGGAACCGGTGCAACTAAAGTATTAAAACTGTACACGAATATTATAAATTATATAATTTAATACCCAGACCAAAACTTTACACTGCACCCTAAGAATTATTATTATTGTTGGTCAACTATGACTAAATAAACTTGATTATACACTGGGGTAGAAAAATAGTATATTACTTTAAAGTCAAGTTGTTTGGAAGAAATATTCTCAAAAATGCTCTCCACAAATTTTAAGAGTTTAGAAGCGTTTTTAAAAATAATTCTACAAATATGTCAATCCCACTCTAAAGCTTTCGTATTTTTCTTGAAAGTGAGCTATAAAAATCTTTCGTATGAGAGTTTTGATTCAAGCGATTAGCTTTCCAAGCAAAATCAACTCTCCTGGATTTAAAAACCTGTATCGTTTTAGCTCTGACTTATTGTTTTGTAAGAATCACTTTTTTACTTCGTTTTTAAAACATGTTCAACAGAATTTTCGAATATAAAGCAACGAAATTATTAACTTTTTTGAGAAAATCACATAATTTGGATTTGATTTTATTAAGGGTTGCCATACTCGTAAAAAGTGACTGGAAGATTTGTGACTGTGTCCACCAGCCTAAAATAACTTTTACATTTACTGAGTTTTTTATTTTACATTTTTTTTATTCATCTTCGATAGATATAAAATGCTTTGTCTCCAATGACTTTGTCTTAATGGATCACGCACGGTCTAAATCGCTGAGCGAAGATCATCGAGACCTGAATCGGAGGGGCCTGAAACTGGAAGGGTGTGTTCTTTGTATGATTTAAGCATCCGATAAGAAAGGATTTTCCGAAATTCTATCTCCAAGGGATGAAAAACAGAGTAAAATTTAGCATTTGACAACGTAATTCCTTGGTCCAATCTACTTCAAATTTTGCATAAACATTATTCAATAGTTGCCCAGCGAGGCGGGTAGTTCACAGCTGGTCTTCTTATAATAAAAAAAAAAAAAAAACACTAATGTTCATGAATTATGTGGCGTGATTTGAAATTTTATCGACCCTGTACTTAAAAAGAACGTCTTTCAGATGAACGCGATTGCTGTGTGTTTCGGTCTACATAAAAGACTGCCTTAGCACAAATGTACGTTGGCTTTATATGTTAACGTTGTATATATATATAACATTATCAATCGAAAATTATGTAATTACTTGGATAAATACAAGAAATTGTCCCCAAGAATAAATTTTTGAATCTATTCATTAAATTTGCACTGCAAATACATTTTTCAACCCTCAGTAAATAGGCAAAACGTTAATATTCGCAATGTCCACTAACTAACTGGTAATATTGAATGACTCTGCTTCATAACTAGGGTTAAGAAGGGTCCGTCTAACACACGTCACACATGGCATAATTGCTAAAATGTATTTAGAATTTGAGGTGGGTAGTTATTAAACTACATTGAAAATGAATGATCCAGGATGACATTGTTGTCAGGGGTGTGTGTGTGATTACAATGAACTATTGACTGTGACATTCATACGGATTTCGATTTGCTAATGATATAGATGGAAAATTAAATGTTATATGAACTTGAAAGTTGGTTGAATTTTATCTTATACATTCTGGTTACGAAAAATATTTTTCATTTCTGTTTACTATCAGATTATCTGTCAAAAGTTTATTGTATTGGAAAAACATAAGGATTGTTTTACGAATTTTAATCAATCTAAAAGATTCATTTATCATATTCACTGAACTGATATCTGAGAATGACATTTTTCAGTTCAAAAAGGATAACAATTTGAACAAATTCAGTTAATGAATCTAATAAAGTTCCAACAACTGAAATTACCAATATTATGAAATTGCTGACTTGAAATTATTTTTGCGTGTTAAAAATTATTTTTTATTAATTCTTTGACTTTTTTTGGTTGGTCTTGCATTCACAGAAGAATAATGGTTAATCTACAAACGGTCGGCTTGATTTCTATGAACAAGATATAATAATCGATTCAACTTTCTTGCTTAATCAATGATAAGATTTAAAATGGGCCCATAATTTTGGAAACTAACAGGATCATACAAAATTAAATGAAATAAATGCTTATTTTTTAAAAACTAAACATTATGACAAATTGTAGAAAATTACTCCGTGGTAAATTAAACGCACCAATCCTTAAAAATTTTACTAATGCGTTTGATTTGAAAAACTATATAATAAAGCTTAAAAAACACTACATTAACAAGTAAGTATTATTTTTGCTAGCTAAGGAACATTAATTAAGAAACATTTTATTCAAAATGCTAACTTGTATTTTAGAAATTACAAGTAGCTACCCGCCTGTTTCGTTTAAATAAAATATGAAGTAGATTGGATCAAGGAATCACGTTTTCCCATACAACCTTTGCTCCCGTTTATCACTTTTTACGGGTATAATTTCGGAAAATTATCTGATGCTTACGTCATACAAAGAACACACCCTCCAAGTTTCAGGTCGCTACGATCAGTGGTTTAGGCTGTGCATCGATCAGTCAGTCAGTCATTCGCAGGACCAAGCATTTCATATTTATAGATAACAACTTGTTACGAAACATCATGGTTTAATTTAAAATCTACTACGCTAAAAAGAAAATTAGTGAATTTTTGGAGAAAGGATCTTTCTCTAAATTGAATATTTTCGAAAACGGAAAAGAAAGTTTTTGTTTACTAAAAGATTTTCTTTCCCTGAATTTATATATTACGTAATCCAATACTTTTCGTGCATGAAATGTAATCAAAACTTTAGTAACTAGGTATAAACTTAAATGAGCAGACAAAGAGAACCCTAAGTTTCAATAAGGAATAAGTAAATAGATGTTTGTACGTGCAGAATGGACAATCAATGTAACAAAATAGGGGTTGGTTGCTTGGTTTGGTTCGTTTGAAACTTTTCATTAGTTAGTTGATAAGTTAGTTTCGACCATACATACATACATACCGTACATCCACCCACCAACACATATACAATATACTTAGGTGTAGTACTGAATGGTCCGCTAATAACGAAAACATACTATTTTCTTTATCTTTCTACTCGTCTTTCGTACTTCCACAGTAACAATTTGTGGGTCTTCCATTACAACACTTATGTGTACCATTTCCACCGGCTACTCATGTTTAGATTTATCGGTACTTGAGTGCCTATACAAGTGGTCTATTGAAATCACCTATTGATTATTATTACAGCACTAAGTTAAGTTAATTCGATTTATCTTTAATTAATTTAAGTTACCTAAGTACATACACAACAACAACAAGAGTATTAAAATTTCAATATATTTTTTTGAAATTTTGGAAAAGATATCACCTAGCCTGCTTTAGAATGTATGCGGTGCTGTAGCTGGATTATACTCTCAGTTTTTTAGCCGCTTTTGGACACTTTTGGGTCAAAGCTACATGATCTTCGTTACTAAGTAATAGTATATTTCAATCAGAGTGTTCTAAATTATCAAAACAATATAATAATAATTGATACAATCTTTAAAAAATCTGGAATCATAACAGTAAAGCTGTGAATTTGTGAAAACGACCTTGTTATGCTCGTAATGTTCGGCAAAAATTTATTATTTTCAATTTTCCATAATGCTATCCGTCTTTGTTCCAAAACGGTGTACGGATCCTAAAATATTTATCTGTTTTTGTCCTTAAATTAAAAAATTCCAATCAATGAGCTATGAGCCTATTAAATGCAAACATTAAAGTAAAAATTTTTTAATTTCTTCAGTCAAAATAAAAGTAAGATAAAATATAAAGATTGAAATGACAATGAGGGCTTTCACTTACACATCAATAATTTTTAATATATAAATTTTACTTATAAATACAGTTTTTAATAATAATTTTTGGTGGTCCACCCAGTATATTTATGTTACACACAAATATTGGATAAGGGCGCACATATAACACTCACAACACAACACATGAACCAAGACACTGATGTTAAATAAGTATAAATGTAACACACATTTAGGGCTGGAGCTACTATCTAATTAGGGAACTCATTAAAGCTTGATTATATGCATTGAACAAGAACAACAATTAATGTGTATTTGCTAACTATCGTTATGTCTAATTTTACAATTTATCGAATTACACTTTTGGTCTTTGATTTTGTGTTCTTTTTATTACGTTCGTTATACTTATTCAAGTTGATTTTATCTAATTTTTGTGTGAATCAATTACGATCATAAAAACTACTTTAAGAATGATTTTGTGTTTATTGTCTATAATGATTATTATGTCCTTTCAATATGCTTTCTAAAAATAGAAAATAATTTGATGACTGGAATAAATTTTTCATTGATAAACATTTCCTACTAGATAAATACATTTATCTCAAGACTTTATTTTACTTCAAAACGCTCAACGAACAACTTTCAAGTAGTCAGACATCTCATTGTATTTAAGGATGTACTAGCACCTTAGCAATTTTGGATAAAAGACTTGATTTTTTTTATATGAAGTTTCTTTTGAAATTGGAAGTCCAAATCCAAATAAGAAAATTTTAGAGGGAATTGTCCGATTATTTAAATAAATAAGTGACTTCAAAAGAAGGAATATTTAACATTGCTCTTATGGGAAAACGGTCGATGGATGATGTGTTTTCATACACTGCTATAAAACTAGTCGGTGGAAAAAAAATAACTATTTAAATTAAAGTAAAACCTTAATAAATTATTGAAAAAAAAAAACCGTTATGCTCGACTAATTATGGATGTATGGGCACGGTAGTGGGAACACAAATAAAAAATAAATAAATATTCGAATTTTGATGGTGAATTATGTTATAACTTGACAATATAACAATTTGCTTTTTAAAATATAGTTTTGTTCAGTATGTAATTTTTACATCATTTCTATAATAAAATTGCTGTTGATATTTTGTATCACTTACATACTATTTTCTCTAGCCCGATTTTTACCAGGGGTACCAGCGGGTACCTCGACACTGCAAAATTCCTTATCTATAAGTTGTATATAATTTCTTTTAAATAAAAATAGAGAAAGTTTGAATCACAAACATCATTGTACCTGCTTATTTTCTGTAATTTGAGTATTTTTCATTTCTTAGAATGGGTATTTTACATAAATTATTTAAATTAAATGTATGCCTTCAAAGAAATTTCTTCCCCAAATAATTTTATGTAGGTACTCACACATTTGCTTTGAAAACGTTATAAATTGATTTCAAAGGATATTATATTGATAAAATGTGTGTATAGAGGGTGTCTACGAAAAATAACATATATAGAAAAAATAACATATACCTCGCCAGGTGATGCGAGGTCTTCCCGGTTTTGTCCTGCCTTGAGGATTGCAACCGAGTGCCTGGCTGATGTCTTCAGGAGGTTTTCTTAGCATATGGCCGATCCAGCCAAACTTCCTATACTTGATGACGTCGGCTATAGGTGTTTGATTTGTTTTCTTCCACAGGTTAACATAAGTCGAGTTACTGATTTCAAATTATGATCAAGTTAGTAGTGATGTGGGTACGGGACATGAATTTATATACTTATTCATATAATTATTACTTATATAACCAACTCAGTGGCCGTGCAAATTAAAAGGACAATCGACTTAACTCATTTGGCTACTAATCGAGAGGTTCCGGGTTCGATTCCAGGCAGCGCCAGTCCTTTCTCAATTATACTTATAATTAATGAGGGGCGGTAAATTGATCACATTTTCGTCGCTTGCACAAGAAGTAGCCGACTCCACCCATATCATAAAGTTAATTGTATATATGGATGTAGTTTAAAATAAAATAATGATTAAAAATAATGACGTGGGTGGCACATCAATTTTTTTGCTTCGGTGGTTAAAAATAATATGTTAAAAAACAATCAAATAATGCCTCATTCAAATGTTGACGAAAAAGAGCAAATCCTTAATTATAATTTCAGAAAACTCAGAAAACACCCGTCATTGAAAACTAAAAGATGGACCAGGTATACGTGCGTTGGTTAGGTTTTTCCAAGGAAGCACTTTCTTATGATCTTGGCTAATAGTTCAGTTGTGTAGAAACTAATTGAGAAAATAATTGTTAGTATACAGACCAAAATGCGTTCGTACTTCAACCCTCTAACTCAATTTAAAAAGGTTCTAAAAATGAACCATGAGCCAGCCAACTATACATACCGAATTTCAGTTCCTTTAGTCATACTGATGGTATGCTTAGACATCCGACAACTTTTAACTAATTAGAAGCTACAAATAACCTTTGATATAGTGAGAGCAGTAAAGAATTTTATAAAAAATAGAATAAATATAAAAAAAATATACAGTAAAATTTGTATTTTAATATTTAAACTTACAAACTGCAAAGTCTTCCTGCATATTTTTTTTTTGTATGTTTGTCCTTACTACATTAATATAGGTTATACGCAAACAGCAATCTGTATATATTACAAAATCCAATCCCTTCCATTTCAAAACGACATAAACGATACAAGCTTGAATAATTCTAGTGTTCGTAGGTAGATACAATTCTGTTCTATAATACAAACCTAACAAACATATATCAATCATTTGTTTTAAAACTTCCTATGCTGTCGTTTATTTTACAATATTAACATAAAATTATATTAAAATTGATCATTTGGGACACACTATTTTATTTCACAATTCCTTACAAACTTCCATTCCTTTCCTTTCCTTTATATACATTATGTTAGTTGTGTTCGTAAAAGGTAGTATAGTATAGTATGGTATATATATTATATATACATTTGGGAAAACACAGATAACTTTTCAAAACAAATATAAATGTAAGACAAACTTCAGGAAATGAGGAAAACATTAATCTTAAAAAAATATATTTATTTATATTTTATTGATGGCATTCACTAAAATGTATGTTGGGGTAGGTAAACCGCGTTTTGTTTTGAGTATGAGGTGTGTATTTTTGTTGGGATATAAATCAGTCGTCAGATATTGCGGCAAATAAAAATAACATTTTTATTGCATATTATTAACTACCTAACTTTTTTTGAAAATGATGGTATTATCCATAAAAATATCAAAAAAATCCCGAGACTTCGAGTGATTGTATACGTTTGGCCTTTGTGTCTATAAAGATTGATTTAATAAAAAATTTCCGCTCTGATGTCTCGAGCCCGGAAGGAAAAATAAAAAAAACTGACAAACACATATCTACTCTTTTTTTGGGGGAAATGACAATAAAGTATTCCGTTTTTTTTTTTAACGGGGACATTCTCTTGGTCAAACAGAGGCCAACTTGGTCAAACAGGGGTCCAAGTTTGCAATAAACTTGGTCAAACTGCATACTATTTGTAGAAGATTTTGTTCTCAAAAAACTTTTGTCTGAAAATTTTATTTCCTTGGTGACAATTTTTGGCACCCGATTTCAGGTTAATTAAGATTTAAAACTTTCCACCAAGAAAATTTTACATCGACAAATTCGCAAACTAATAATTTTTAGCATTAAAAACCGTAAAATATGTCGCTGAAAATTGAGGTTTAGAAAAAAAAACATCAAAAAAATCAAAATCCAAAAATTTTAAAAAGTTGAATTTAAGCAAAGTTACTTACTTAATATTTTCTAAGAAATCATTATCATTTTTAACACAGTACAAAATATTTAACTTAATAATTAAGTGATAAAAGTATAAATAATTAATGCAAATATTTTTGAAAACAAGCCGTTGTGGGTATGAGTTTTAAAAACCTAATCAATGACTTTCATAATAGGTTAGAAGTATTCATGTACTTAGTAATTTATTGAATAAAACAATAGTATTACACACACACATAGATACCACACACGGTTGTCATATACTATAACTATAACATATGT
Organism: Chrysoperla carnea; assembly: GCF_905475395.1. Lineage (NCBI taxonomy): Eukaryota > Metazoa > Arthropoda > Insecta > Neuroptera > Chrysopidae > Chrysoperla > Chrysoperla carnea. The sequence continues at coordinate 42,011,030 of NC_058338.1, read as the reverse complement.
GTAGCTTTAATTACCCGTAGCTCGAAAACTGTTTATTGCAAATTATTGTGGGCATGAGAGCTTTGATCAGAATGATCCGAATAACATTTTGGATGCGATTTGAAAAAGTACTACAGAAAATCATTTTCTTATAAATCGTGCGGTAATTCAAAACTATTTGGTCGGGAATTACCATGCGACTAAAATACAACCTTGCTCAAGAATACGTTCAAAGACACCAACGTTTATTTAAACTTTTCAGCATTTTGGAATATAATATTATAGATATTTACTTCTCAGTATAGGAAGAGATTGTAATGGGCCCGATTTTCGAACTCGAAATTTTCAACATATCTTTATGTTTCATGGTTAGTACAAGGCATTAACACCGGCTTGGAGTAGAAATATGTATATGTGTGTGTACGTTCGTGGTCAGTTTTTTCGTCATCAATATCGCGCGAACAAAAAGTGATATCGACTTCGTTGAGGTGTCGAAGTGTATTCACGGAAATATCTATGATTCGAATAATTTCACAACATTCGGTCGAGTCGTTTCTAATCGGAACAGATTTTATTTTTTTTTAGTATTTATTATGCTAGGAAGTTATTCGTGTGGACATCAAGGATAGCACCAGAGCCTTATCAGGACTAACCTAATATTTTATATTTGAATTTGCGGATGAAAAAACAATTACTTTCATACACAAAGTTAATTATAAATAAAAATTTTATCAATTAAAAATAAAACAAAACCCTATTGAAAATTTATAAAATAATTACGACTTACAGATTTTGAAAAAACAAATAAATGCCTTGTTCTGTGTTCTTTTTGTTCCCATATGAATTAAATTCTACGAAATAATTGTTTCATACAAAAATATTTGTTATTAATAACAAATGATGCCAGTCAGTCGTCAATAACATGAACGAAATAAGACCCGCCTTTCATTGTTTATTCAATAAATACTACATACGATAAGTTTTTACGTTATTTTCTGTTCTGGTCATAAACCGAACACATCTGGTTCAGGTAATTCTTAGGAGACATCTTGTCATCAGCAATAGTTGACAGATTTAGAGATTTGTTATTTCAACAGATTTTCGAATAAAATCAACAACTTATATTATATTTGACAATTTTATTTTTGTGTGTAAATTCATGCAGATGCTACACAAAAATTCAATGTTCTATGTTTATTAGGTTTTTTACATTTTGCTCGCTAAGAGTAAAATAATTTTGTGATGCCTGACTTTATTTTAGTTTCTTGACAAAATATACAATTCACACTTATAAACAATTCACATAAGCGTTTTAGAAAATCAAAATTTTGAAAAATAAATATAAACAAAATATAAAACAAACAAAAGTGGTGGAAAAACACTCAACATGAATAAAATTTCAGTTTTTAACTTCTTGTACAATTGTTCTTTCGCACTTCAAGTTGTGGCTAAGCGCAGTTACGCTTTACTAATACATTTGGATGGAATTGTTACAAAACTAAAGACCAACTTTAAGTGCTAAGATAAAATGTACTGTGTAAAATGTAAGCCCAATAGAACAAAATATGACCTTAGTGTGTCCAAATAACTCGAACTGATAGACTAATTTAAAATTCAACACTAATGGACGGATACTTTTAACAGAGACAATGCATTTTTAATTAGACACTTAATCATGATAAAACATCTGTCGTTTTAAAACTGCCTACTTAACCCAGAAAATTAAACTTCATGCCAATATTTAAGGATCTTTTATTTTTTAGGTAATTAAGCCCAGTAAGCTGTTTTTTTTTTAAATCGAGTTAAAAACAAGTGAAATTTACAAAATTTTAAAAACCCCCGATAATTTTTGGGTAAGGAACCCTAAGCAGGCACTTGAAACGTATCTTAGAACACTTTCCATTAAATTACCTTTTCCTTAGAGCCTTCCAACAAACTGAACCGATTTTGAAGATCATCGCCTTTTTTTCAGTTTTTTCGAGTACGGAACCCTAAATTCGCACTTGAAACATAGCTAAGAAAACTCACTAAATTATCTTTCAAACGAAACCAGAAAAAAACCAGATCGATGCATCCGTTTAGCCGCTACGATGCCACAGAGAGACAGACACACACACATAGCGGTCAAACTTATAACATTTTTTTGTCTTTAAATATAAAAAATTTAAGAAAAGATTCGTTTAATTTATCTACCATAGTACGTGGTCATTTCTGACATTTAGCGGTGATTAATTTTTTAATATATCAACGCTAAAAGAATATTCAGATAAATAAAATGGATGGTATATACATGTATAGAAAAAGAGTTTTTGAATTCCGTAACGAAATTTAAAATCAAATCATTCACTTTCTGTTTTATAAAAGTCACAGACCCTCTACGCCATAATACATTAAGATAAACACTTTTGGTTCATTTCTTAAGTTAGTTTCAGTGGTTTCCCTGAGGTAGATAACTTTTTCGATTTATATAAATAAACAATTTAAATCTGTTTTAAAGATTTATTTGAATGCTTTAATTGAAAGTGAGAGGCTCTGCTAAGGGGGACATACATATAATTATAAAATGTATTCTTATGAATTTTGTAAGGTAAATAATACAAAGTTTACCTGCTGGTAGAACACAGCATGTAGGCGGACAGTTATGAAAAAAAATTGATCATTGGTGTAGGTTGTTTTGAAAATATTTCAAATTGATTTTTAATTAGTGTAACAAAATATATAATTTTGGTTTTAATTTGTAAAGACCAGTCAAAAGGTAATAAAATTAAATCAGCTTTTCAGAAGGTAAAAAAAATGGTACAGTATTAATTTCATGAGTGTATAAAATCACAAATTATAAATAAAATCCCTTACTTATTCAAAATACAACGTAGCATTCATAAAGTGTTTGGGGGAATGGGTTTAGAAAATATAAGTTTATACGACAACAGCCGGATTTTCTCGACATTGAGCTGGGCTTCTGAAAACAAACTGGCAGAAAACTTTAACAAGCACAACCACTCATATCATACTTATTCATGCAACGACAACCTAAAATTAATGCTCTGTTAATTTGATTCGAAAAACAAACCATCTTCCTACTTTCGAGGAAACCATCTTCCTAATTTCGTTTATTTTCCTTCCATATTTCGAGGTTTTTACATTTCGATCGATATCATCGTTGTCATTGTTTCTGATTAATTTAAAGAGCATTCGATCAAAGCACGTTTCGGCGACCTTCGCATGTTGTCCGGTTATTCACTTCTTATATAGCAATAATCAATTTGCCTGATAAGAGTATTTAGATCATCATTTTGAGACTTCAGTAAAACATGACCAAAATATCAAAATTCGTGAATGGTCTACGTCCCAACTCCCGGAGTGTCATTATGATTTTATTATTTATCAGAAGATATGAATTAGGTACGGCTAATGTTCGGTAAATAAATTATACACAAAAAGATAGTAGAAAATTAAAGTTTAGGACTAAATAATCCTCTTGCGTGCTTGAATCGAGATACCCACTTGATGTAATCTTCTTAAATCTATACTTAATACGACAGAATGTCCTTATTTATTGAAACTACTGAGTACTTCCGTGAGAACATCATCAACATCACAAAGAGACACACAATTACAAAGAATTTTACAAAAATATTGTCCTTTGTTAAAAATCTAGACACATTAAATCGTATTCTTTTGTAAAAACATAAGATGTACAATCTTTATTTTAAAATTATTACCAATCGTTTTCCAAATGTGAAATGGTGTCATTGCAAGAAAAAAAAGTTGACACGCTGGAGCTGCGGAAGCTAACCAAATTTTCGCAATCAAAATTGAAGGTAATAATTATAATTAAATTTAAAATATTTGTTCTGTGAAAAATTTAAGAAATTTTTCCTAAGGGATAATAAAATAGAAGAGGATCATTGATTGTTTGATTAAATGAAAACTTTTCAAATAAAATAATAAAAACCCTGTACGCCTTGTTATCGAAGCTATACAGGGTCTTCTGATAGCAGATAATTAAACAAATCAATTAGTAAAAATCAATAAATTTTTCCTATAACAAAGCCCTTTGATACAGGCGGTATATCGTATATTACAGACATAGTACTTGAAGGTGTGACTTAAACGCAAACTAACTAGAGTTCTAACAAATGAAAATGGCACTGAACAAATGAGAGTGTAAATACTAGTATACATACATATACATCATATACTCTTTCTTGCTCGGTGCCTCTTTGGTTCGATAGAACATTTTTGTCGCATTTAATTATCAAATTATCCAACTTTTATAATTAATCTAAAAGCTAGTCTCTAAATTCTCATAATAGTAGAAATTTTATTAATAATCAAATCAAGTGAGACAATTTGATAATTAAATGCTACGATAAAGACAGCAAACTGTTTTTGGATTATATCCTGCATACTTTTACTAGCTGTCATAATCATGAATTACTAAATTCGAATAAAAGTACCTATCATGTCTGAGCAATTTTATTATTCTTGACATAAGAATTTTTAAATCACAAAAATTCAAAAATTAAAGAGAAATGTACAAAAATATTAGCTTCTTATATGTAAAGATCTAGGTACAAAGACTCTTATTCTTTTGAAAAATCTTAATAATCTTTTGTAAAACAGATGATGTGCAATATTCATTTTTAAATTGTTAACCAAGTCTAATTCTTTCCAAATGTGTTATTTATTTTATGATTGTATCGTTCTTTAGAAAATAAATAAAATGTACTTTGAACCAATTACTGACTACCGCCTTATTTCAAAACATATTTATCATTCTTAAATATTCATTCCATTTGTACGAACAAGATAATAATCTTGTTTAAAAATGTTTGATAAGAATAATTTAAATAATCAACTATGTCACAAAATAAGGGTCCATTAAATTATTAAATATTTCGATAATAAAATATGTATAAGTATAAATTACTTATTTTACAGGTTCGGATTAATATGATTTACAGGATCAGGATATTTTTGTTCAATTATTTAAATTTATGAGAAAAAATTTACTGTTCTATTATTTGGGAAAATGGCAATAATTCTTTTACATTTCTTTCAAAGAACAGTTAAAGTGAACTTCAGCCACCAATTTATACGTATGTTTTTTGAATAATCCCGAGTTTTATTTATGTTTCTTAATAGTATTGCATCTTATTACTATAAAATAATTCCAAGCTACGCCCTAATTTAAGTCATTTTTGTCGAAATTAGAATAGAAATTAGAACTGATTATCCTTATTGAGTGCTTTTTCCTCTGTCTGAATAATTCATTTCAAACATTATCATATCAAAAAGACATCGAAGGAAAACATAATGCTTTATTTGAAATAAAGCACAGTGAATATTGCAATAAAGAAAATTTACGTATAGTAATGTATAGAAATCGTCCAGAATTATGAAGTAAACTTGACTACTTTTCTTTCACTCTTAAAATGATGCAAATACTAGATCCAAATAATTGCTTTATTTTAAAGATAGTTAGAAGTAAAATTCAAAATAGTTAATCTAAAACCTCGGCCGACGTTATTACAGTAGTCAAAGATTTGAGTAAAATATTCGAAGTAGTTGTAACTATGTTTGATATTATCAACTACAAAAAAGAATAAATGCACTGTTGGGTTTTTGAAAATCATATCGGGCTGGAATCTATTTTATTGCAATATCACTGTAAATCAGGCATGGGCGAATGTGACTAAGAGAAGTCCCTCACACTTCTTTAATTAAATAACGAGCAAGAAAACGACAACCTAACCAGTATCAACCAATAATACGAGTAAGACAGAGAGACAATATTTTTTTCTACCTATTTCATTACTATCAAAGAAACTGAGATAGGTATAAGAGTCGTATATCCGTCTCGCTTCCTCCTCTATGAGCAATGCGGACTTGGATAAAGAAACACACAATCAAGTTTATGCCACACAATAAAGTTAAAACAATGGTGAGTTTGACTTAAAATAACTCGCCTGCTGTAAATAATGCCATGCCTGCTGTAAATAATTGCATTGACAATTGTCCCTAAATACAATCCTGATGACATGTGTATGAGAGTACACTCACTCCTCATAAACGATGACCTTGTGATATATGTTTTGAATAATGTCTTTTTATAGTTTATATTTTATAACCAATATAATATTTTCTATTTTCTATTTGCATAAACGTATAATTAAATTTTACATGTTTATTGCTTAATTATTAGGTATTTGGAATAATGAAAACTTTTAATTAATTCATTATATTATAGTTGGTGACGTCAAAAATTAACGAGGGTAAGTATCTAACGTTCATATGTTTTATAGAATTCTATGAATCTATGGTAGTGACATATTTTAATAAACGAATCACCACCATATGGATTACTTTCTTAGTACAGGGTAGTAAAAGTAGAAAATTAACATTCATGTAAAACTTTTCTACATTTAAAATTAGTTGTTTTTGCGTCAGTGTAGGACACTGAAAAAACTAGAACAAAATACTGGGGTGTAATACCGCCATGTTAGTGATAGCAATGATACGGGGGCCACACTTCTAAGAAAATATGGCCCCTATTTCCCATACACTAAACAAAAAATCGTTAATGTTAACAAATTCAATTTAAAAAAAATTAATTCGTATTTTATTTCATTTATTTTAAAGGATGGCGATTTATTGAGTAAAAGTTGCTCCCTAATAAATGAACGGCAATGCGAATGCCTTTTTATTCGCTTTAATTTTTTAGACTCTCAATTTTATGATTTAGTGGGAATATATTTGACAACTTATTTTAACTATATTGATTTTGCTTATGGTAGTCCGGCTATTTGAGCAAGTACGGTGAAAATTATTTTTTTTTGCGGTAAATACTAGTTCAAAATCCCTTGATCACAATAAATACAGTTTTGGAGCCTCTTGTATTTACTTTTTAAAATTGTGATTTTTAACAAACACTTATGTAAGAACTTCTTATCATGAAGAAAATCACAGATTTTGTTTATGCAAAAAAAAACCTTACGGCTCTTTCCAAAAAGAAAACAAAAAAAAACTTAACTTTTCGATGCTTTTACGATATTTTTAGAGCATTTTATTTCATTACCGTCACACAAATTGCCAAGTTTTCGATGTTATTAGAGCATTTTATTACATTGACGTCATACAAATTGCCTAGTTGACTAGTCACGTGACGGCCGGGCTACTTTAAGAATTAAGGAGACAACATTTCGCAAAACTTTGCTCAAAAAGATACCCGGGGAAAACTTGATATGGGGCTCCTTCAGAAGCAGCTACACCACTGAAAGTACTTATACTCAACGTAAATCCAGTATATATAAGAATACAAACAGAACATACAGGTAAAATTTGGAACCACTTAGTGAAGCCAGTCTCAACTTGCTGATATTTATCTAGCCTTCAAAAAATAGTGAATAATTAGGATACTTGCAGTATTAAATTAGAGGAAGGCAATTTGGAACAAATTCAAGTAATAAAAGGTATTAAGAATGGAACAAATTCAAGTATAAGTTTCGAACACACTAAAATTGTAAAATTGGAGAATATATTTTAGAAATATTAATATAAAATCGACTTCAACATCCACTACTATCTCTACTATCCATTTTCTAAGTGAAACTGTTAGTATCTGGCAATCATAACTCTTCAATTTTTTAGCTATTAAAAATTTACTTAGAATCAGATTGTAACAGTCCGAAATATTTCTTTATTAGTGCTATTTTTTTATTTTTAGTTTTGCAAAATCAGATAACAATTCAGAACCCTGCTTATATTCCTTGACTTTAGTGATATTATTTAAATGAGGGGTTCCGTAATGCCCGTATTCGAACTAAGTTGAATACAAATTCTGAACAAAAAGTCTCCAAAAATTTTTGATTCGATGTAACATTTACGCCTTTATCAAACCAAAAGTTCGATAATAACACACAGGATTAAAAACTTTATGAAACGTTAACTTAGAAATGTATTCTTTATTTGAAAGTTTTGTCTGAGTGCATTCATTTCGTGATACCTTCCTTATATAATGAAATTTTGAAGTCGATCTTGCTTTAAAATTAAACTACGGGAATCTACATCTAAAATACTGGTGTGAAAAATGTACAAACCTTGTGTATAGCTCATAGCCGAAATACTGGAATGGTGGTATTGGTGTTCGTCACCACCCGATGATCGTCTCTGACGCAATTATAATGACAGGCGGTGGTAACAGTGGATGTGCTATTATTATTATCGTTGTAGCAAATACTCGTGGATAGGTTTTTGTGGATAAAAATTGTGGATAATAAGGTGGTTATGAAATTGTTTGGATGATTTAAATGGTGCGATAAAGTAATAAAAGAAGACATGTGCATTTCACACGAACACCACAACACACAATATTATTATTTTAAGACAGATGAAGGGGGGTGGGAGTAATAGGAGTAATAAGTAATCAAAAAACTATAAGGTTAATTTACAGTACAAAACAAGTGGAGCACTCTGTATTTAAATTTCAACAACAATAACAACAACAAAAACCTGTGTGTGATGTACAGAGGATAGAGATGTGATGATGATGGTTGTTTTCACACTTCCGGTTGTTTATGTATGCCCCGTCGAGTGTCGTATAGCGGGCGGATGAACGAGGTTAGCACAACAAACGACACACAACGACTTTACAAATAACAACAAAATGAATATGATGGACGCGTTGTGTGATGTACGATGGCGATCAAAACGAGAATATCGTTTTTAGCACCTGTAAATAAAATAGAAATAAAATAAATAAACATTTTGTTATTTAATTAATAAACAAATCATATATCATAAATAAATAAATAAATACCATGCATTACAATATTAAGTATTTTACTCATATTATAGGTGTATATGATGTGTAAGTTTATTTTATTTTAATACAGGAAAATGAGGTAATTAATTATGTGTAAACATAAATTATTCAGTAATTTTTAATGTAGGGTAAGATGTAGTACCTAGGCTCAAGTTTGGAAAATGAAATCATTCGTAGTTTCTCTATTTAAGGTAGTACTATCGGTAATAGACTTTGCATTCATAATTTAATGAAACATGGCATAGTTGTCCATTATTATATCATAATTAAGCAGTTAAACTTTTAGGGACCTTCAGAGAACTGAAAATCTGAACGTCCAGTTTTGTGAAATAAAATAAAATCTGTGATTTCCCACAAGGAGCAATGTTAAAATATCTTTAAAATGTCTTTTTTTCAGTTCTCTGAACGTCCCTAAAAATTTAACTGGTTTATTATGATATAATAATGGACAACTCTGGCCAAGTTTCATTAAATTCTGAATGCAAAGTCTATTACCGATACCTTAAGCAAGTGGGATACTTTATAAGGATGAAAAAGTAAAATATTTTGATTCTTCTAATTGTGTATCTACAAAATGCCAAATATTAATATTGTTTTAAAATTGAAGCTGTTATTGGACTCTCAAATTAGTGGATCACATTGATTAGCCGTACCGATTACATGTGGAAAAGAGCATCTTCAAGAATAATCGTTGGGGGTAGTTAAAGGTATTCTAGGTACATTCAGGCGTTGGCTATGTAGTTGTACCATGCAGGGCCGTAACGAGAGTAGATAGCGCCGGTGGAAAGTATTTAGGTTACGCCTTATATATAAATATATATATATATATATATATATATATATATATATATATATCGGGATCGGCTCTAATGATTTTGATGAAAATTCGTATATCTGATAGTATTTAACATAAGAGTAAAAGCAAAATGGGTAAGAGTTGCGTATGATTTTACCTTAAAGAGTCTGTACATTTAATTGACAAACTTTTTATAAATTTATTAAAATGAAACAGTATCAAATTAAAGTATTGATTTCTCTCTACGTTTCCGAGCAAAATAAAGAACTCATTATTCTCCTAAATAATACTGGGGTATTTTGCATGAGCACCTGATTAACCTCCAAAATCGAAATTTTGTTGATAGTAAATAAAGTAAATAATACAGAGTAATACAAACAAAATTGGATTAAAATTTGATTAAATTATTATTAATATATTCGATGTTCATTAAAAGGTATCAAAAAGTACCATATTGAAAATTTTGATAAACCAAGTATGTAATCCTACTAACTTTGCTCTGCCACCTTCAAATTTTATCCAATTTTGATAAACCAAGTATGTAATCCTACTCAATTTGGGTTATAATTTTCAAATTTGTGATCAAAATTAGTCTAGCTTTAATAGATTTCAAGAATATGGAGTCCTGGTCCCGGAATTAAGCACATAAATGATAGCATGCGAAAAATTGACATCACAGCTGAAAATAATGGCCCAAAATCAATGGGTTTCAAAAAAAATTCCAAAAAGATCGGATGAAATTTGCCTGTGTTGTCAAAAAAATTAGAATTTTTTAACTTTTGATAAACCAAAAATTTAATCCTACTCAATTTTATACAAACAAACAAATTCATATGTGGCGGCCAATCCTGCAACTAGTATATCTTATTAGAACTTGATACTCTATTTAAATACTAGAATAATACTGTGATTTACTTTTTAACAATATACTTATTGCCAAAAATTAAATCAATAAAGAAAAAAAATTTAATCTTTAATTAAAATATGGAAGTCTTTTAAACCTCTATACACACAGTCTGAAAAAACTGTAGGATTGTTACACTGTACAGTACGGATAAGGCTCTTTTTAATCATGTATCGAATGGACCTTAACTCCTTAAGGCAGTTTGTAAGAGCAGCAAAGAAGTATCAAAGACAGCCCGCCACAAATTGGTTGATGTGAATACATACATGTCTACCATGTTTACTGTGCTGGACACACACCGCTGGCTGGACAAGATATAAGATATCGCAGACTTGACAATTACTGTGAGAGCAACACTGACAAGTCAGGTTTGGGGTTGCTATTCGTCAAACGAAAGGTTTACTCAAAACAAAATTATGCGTTTTTATTTTGAAAAATTCAATTCGAATTTATTTAGATTTTAACTTGGGATCTTTGGTGGATTTTCAGTCTTTTTGCTATCATCGTGGATCTACATCGTTCATCCTGGACGTAACGTAATTATTGCTTTTAACATGATCCATTCTAGTTTGTACATAGAGGAACAAATTGAACATGAATAAGTTAACCCTATGAACTTTGATTCAATTAACTCAATCAAGAAATCAATTTATTTTGTGTAAATTAAAGCGTCTATTAAATAATTATTTATTATGTATGTAGTTATATTATCATCGCAAATGGATCTTTTAGACGGGCTTCAAAATAATTTTTAAAATATTACAAATGGCTTTAGCTACTGACTTTGGTAAGATTTAAAAGTTATCTATTTAATAAAGAAATCATTTAGAATAGAAACTTATAATGAAATACTATATTATTTTAAGGTATCGTTTTTATGGTTTAAGTGAAAAGATTAACCCAGATAATAAGAAATTGTATAAAATCTGTGATGAAATGACTTTGCCATGTATATGTATGCATTACGTCTATGGCGCCGCAGTGCTCTATAAAATTTTTTTTTCTATTGTCAATGAAAATTCTTATTTATGCACAATTTTAAAAATAAAATCAATAAAATGATAAGTATCCAACTTCGTCAAATGAAAAAATAATGGTGAAAAGTATTGGTATTAGTATCAACGACTCTCTGTGATGAAAATTAAAAATGTGCGATCAGTTGTTTACAAAATCTTCCATAGTTTTTTTGTTCCAGACAAGTTAGTGTGCATTCTTAGAGTCAAGTAGCATTTTACAATATTTTTATTTCATTTCAAAACCAATTTTAACCCAGAACCGAAAAAAGGGGTGTTATAAGTTTGAACAACTAAAACATAGGGGATCATCCTCAAAATCGGTTAAGATTGGGAAGGCTTTCAGGAAATAGATAATTTAATGAAGAGTGTTCTTAGATACGTTTCAAAAAATAATAAAAATTTTCGGGCTTTTTTAAAATTTTGTAAATTTCACTTTTTGTTTAGTTCTTATAATTACCGAAAATTGAGTATAAGTGAAATTTAAAAATTTAAAGAAACCCTGACAAATGCGATTTATTCCTTGTAAACCGATTTTTGGAAATTTAGCTTTAAAATGTTCTCAATCAAGTCGGTTCGACCGTTTAGGGGCTACAATGTCACTGAGAAACACACAACCGCACAGATAAACAATTAAATCTTATAAAAAAGTCGTTCTTAAATCAATATCAAAGTGAAGATCAAGGACATTAGATGAGATGAAAAAGATACTTAGAGAGCTATCATTTTTTGGGACAAATTTTAATTGAAATTGAAATATTTGAGTTGACTTTGTTCTTTTGAATTATTGTTTTAAATTACCTAATTATTTTACCATTCCACTTTTAGAAATGAATTAAGCCAGGTTTATTTGAACTTTCCTTTCCATAATTATTATTTGTATGTTAAAATTATGATTATTTAAAATTATATGTCATGCCTTTTAAAACTGAAGCTAAGCTCTCACGCTTCTTCCGTTTAGGCGCTACGATGCCACAGACAGACACACACACATAGAGGTCAACCGTATAACACCCCTTTTTTGAAGTTGGAGGTAAAAAAGAACAAGCGTTTCTACCATTTCAGGCACACATTCGGTTATTTTGTCAAGTTGTAAATATAGACCCTTTGAAGGACCAACCTGTATTCCACACTTATAATACAATACATTATGTACAATAAATTAAATTTAGTTTCTAAAAGATAATTATCCTTCTTTAACTTTTCATTTAATTCTGTATCATTAAAGAACGATAGATATGTATTATATTGTAACTATTTGATATGGTATGGTATAGTGGTTTAGTTAAACTTATAATATATTCGACAATGTTCTAAAATCGATTACAAACAACTGAATGTTATAATTCATTATTTATATCATATCCTTATTATTTATTATCGGCCATTGTGTGTGTCTTGTAAAATGGATGAATAATAACTAACCCTTTTCCTTTCCTTACGTTGCTGTGCCTTGCCTTTCCCTAATGTATAATAACTATTGAGAAAATATTAATTTTATACGTCCTATAATATATATCTATCTATAATATTCATTCTCTTTAAAACTTTATGTGTAAACTTTGTTGTAATACTCAATTATACAAAAAGGAGTTCTTACTTTATAGTAGTTTTTGCTCTTTATTGTAGTTTTCGAAATAATATTTGTTTTCTTGTGTAGGTTAAGGGTTGTATTTTAGAGAAGTTTATATCTAGCAAGGGACCATTAACTTCACTAATCAACATAAACGTATTTCATTCTTGTTTTAGATTTTAGTAATGTCCATCGATTCTATTTACTAGAATTGACATACCATAAATTTTTCGACATTTGTGGGAGAAACTTCTTGTAAACTTCATAAAGTGAACGGAAAATGAATGCGGAAATCAAGGTGTGGATTCTGGCTAAGCTGAAAGCCTCCTGACATATTTCCCTCATAAATCACATGTTTTTTTTTTTTAACAATGATACCTAAATTTTGATTTTCTACAAATTATTAGGGTTTTTTTTACTAAAACTTTATACAAAATAAGTAATACGTATGTATTTGTTTAGTGCTATTGTATCATAAACGTTAATAATAATCGAAAGACTTTGATGTTTAAATTGTATACAAAGTTTAGTACAAAAAGAAAAGTAATAAATATGAGGTTAAATAAGGGTGAAAGTGGGAGAGAATGATCGAATATTTTCAAATATACCCAAGTCTGGTACCAAATAAAAAGACATGATGTGTATGTACATTTAAAAACCATAAGTTACATGAAAATCAGTTCAGCCTTTTAAAAGTTGTGAACTCTTATCGGGGATTTATCAAATTTTACTTCTCCTCTATTTCCATGCAGCGTCCTACAGCGAAATGTGGCAGAGTACAGCTAGTGGGATTATAAAAATATAATATTAATAATAGATATTGATTTCTTGATTTCTACTACTACCTTGAGATATCTAATAATTCGGATCTCACCTTCAATAATTCAATTTGTTTAGAATTATGACTACTTAATCAGTTATGTATGTATTTATGTTACATATATTTATTACATACAATATAAACATGCAGTGGGTACTTATAGTTAACGATTTTATTATATTTACAAGAGAACATGAGAAAGTGATCACTGAAAACCAGTTTATAAAGTGTTATTTATTTTAAACAGTTTAAATATCAGTGACAATAAATTCATACACATAGTTATTAAACTATATAATAATATTGTCATCGTGCGAAAATTATATCTTTTATAGAGTGGTTATGACTAAATTTGATTACTTGATTATTATATATATAAGAAATATTGTTTGATTTACCAATTTTAAACATTGAAAGTGAAATCAAGATTTTGTTATTACCATATTTTTTTGAACAAGGGCTGATTATTATTTATTTATTATAACTAGTTTTGTTAGCTCGAGATTTCTTAATAATAAGTACTAAAGTTGATACTAAGTTAAAGTTAAGTTATGTCAAACATTTTCGCTAAAACATCTGTTATTTGCTTACAATATTTTGTGCCTGGACCAAGTTAACCACTTTTAACACCGGAACTAAAAAAAAGGGGGTGTTATAAGTTTTACCGCTATGTGTGTGGGGTCTGTCTGTGACATCGTAGCGCCTAAATGGATGAACCGATTTTGTTTTTTTTGGTTTTGTTTGAAAGGTAATTTTATGGAGTGTTCTTGGTTATGTTTAAAGTGTGAGTAGGGTTTCGTAGTTTAACGGGGATTTTTTTAATCTTCGTAAATTTCACTTGTAATTGAATTCATTTGACTTAAGATCAAATACCTCTTTTTTGACAAAATAAATTTTTAACACCATAGAAACAAAGTAACAAAAATTGGTAAGTGGCCGGTTTACAACGAAATTTGCAGCCGGTTTTCCCCCAACTAGTCACACGGATTTTGCTTCACGTATGTCTTTGAGCTTTGTAGGTATATACAAACAACGTTTTACATCCAAAATTTTTCTTAAATAAAGGTCATTTAACAAATAATATGTCAAAAGTAATTCAATTTTATTATAATTATACAGTGGTGAAAATAGTCTTTAAAAAGGAAAGGACCGCACATTTATTAAAATTGATGAAGTATTAAGAGAAATATTTCGTACCGACAAAAGAATACCTTTGAAAAATTATATAGGAATTTTTGTCAAATAATAATTTGTGTCCAATTTTTTTACAATTCAAAACGTCGCTTAACGTCACGAAATTAAAACAATTTTTTAATTTAATTATAATGGGGTGTACAGCATGTTACTATCTTAAAACGACTGATGTCAAGTTAAGTAGACTCTACCATTGCATCTGACTTAAGCATATCATTGAAACAAAATTTATGGTTCCCTCAATTGGCAGACGAGAAAACAATCGTTTGAGGAAATTGTAAAATTAAATACTTAAAGTCTGAATGTACTTTTATTGTTGGAGTATTATTTAAGGAACACAGAGGTCGAATTTAGTCTTAAATGATGTTTCCTATTTATTCGTTTTAATAATTATTTAAATTTGGCCTACTAATCTCAGGTGTTGTAAAGCTATTAACAGTTGAAAAATATCCAAATATACTTATTGTAATAACTATGTTGAATAAAATTCTTTTTTTTTCAAAACGATTGAATGTCCTTAAAGAAATTACAAATAAATAATGTGTGGGATTATAATATTATTATTTTATTTTATTTTTAATTAGTTTTTATTTATAAATGATTTTCATATTAATCATAATACGATAATTCAACCTTGTTTATATTAATAGTTTTTTATTTGCCGTTTGATAGCTGTGCCCAAAAACGAAAAGTAATTTAATGAATAAAAAATAAAACACTATATATTGCAGTTAAAAAGAAAATATCTCAAGAGAAAATATAATTTTTGCATACAGTTCTCTGGTTAATTTATTTCGTAAGAGCTACATTTGCCTAGCAAAGAATTTTTTTAAATGACAAGAATAAGAATCTAGATCCTAATCATTCATAACAAAATAATATGCCTCTATTCAAACAGTTTACAAATCGATAAAAGTGACTCCTCAAAATAGTTTACAAATGACAATTTATAGTGCTCTTTTAGATACCGATTGTAAGCTATTTCGTTAGCCTTAGCGTTTATTTAAAATATATAAAGTAAGAAGAGTTTTATGTCCGTTCTTATGTATAAAACAAAGAGGGGATATGTACTTCAAGTTCTGAGTCTGACCTTCGATTGTATATGTGTATGCATACACATGCACAATTCCTCTTCGTTTTATACATAAGAACGTCCAAAAGACCTCTTCTTACTTCATATAATATAAATGGCTAACGGTATGGTTTACAAACAATATGTGAATTATAAAAACAGCTTTTTTCTTTTCCAGTATGTAACAAGTATTTCGCACGAATTACACACAGTAATTACAAATCCGGAATTAATTTTGTTTTGTGCACGCTTTTTTGTGCTACGAATTACCTAAATCATTAGTTTTCAAAAAATTACAGAATTTATTGAACCTGGTTCGCTCAAAATATGGGTACATATTCCCACATATGATGATGAATAGTGAAAACTATTAAGTTTTATATATAGAATTTGAAGGCGCGTATATCTAAAACGTCAAACAGTTGTAGAAGGGATTTTTAAATAATGAGATTCAAATAAACCACTTATCAATTGTCTTTAATAAGCAATTCTATTATTTAAAATGATTGCATGAGTCAATAACCTCCTTAAGTACCTCCAGGTCAAATTGAAATGAATAAAAATTACTATTGAATAAGATTTGTCTTAAAATCACCTACTGATTCCCAATAAATTAAATGATTTTAAAAGACCCTTGAGTGAAATACTTTTTATTTTGTTTTTTTTTTCAATAAAAATAATATTGAATATTTTATTTAATATTATTGGTTACTAAAAAATATGAATTTCATGATTCATGCTACCAAGTGGAAAAATATTGTGTAAAAATTAATTAAAAGTATTTATTAAAAAACAATCATGTAGACAATTTAATATAAATTCTCAAGGACAAATGAGTCAATGATGATTTTTTAAAATTTTACTTATTAAATATTCACACGAAATAGTCCGGAAATTTGACACAAGCTTAATAAAAGGTTTTTGAAATAACTGATCAAAAATACGTCAGACACTTTTTATGCTCGTTTTGTTGCTCTTTATTCGTTCGACCATAACATAATATATTATATAAAAGTAGTTTCGTTTCGAATGAGTTAACATATCTTTAAATACTTTAAAAATCAATAAGTCAATATTTGAACGTACTTCTTCAGTGTTTGTTTACTTAGACAAACACAATTATATAAAAATGAGAAAATAATTAGATTTATAAATAATTACTTTAAAACAAAATTTTTAATCAATAAAACTTTTTTTTAAATAAATATTTGAACTTAATCCATAACTATAAAAAACTAAAACGAATATTTAAAATAATTGAAACAAATCTTTTTTTGAACGTCTAAAGAATATTCGTGACTTCACTTGTTTCAAGAGTGAAATAAATTTTGAATATATGATAAGAATGATTCACTGAAAAAATAGATCAGAAAACGTAGATGCGGAAAAAATAAACCAATAAAAACATAGACCTTAACGAATGTCGATCATAACGAGGCTATAGAGAAATTTACAAATAAGTATACATACATATAAAACACGCGTAAAAAACATAACCACTCCTTGACAGTCGGGTAAAAAAACATTGCTACCGTAAAAAATATTCTTATATGATAACGTAAAAAATATTCTTATATGAAATCATTTAAACATAAATAATAAAAAAACTTTTAACAAAAAGAAAACCGACTTCAAAAAAAAAAAAACTTTTCCAAAACAAATTACTATGCACTAAAAATTAACGATAATATAATGTAGTTAAAATTATTGTTAGTTTTGGAGTCGGTGTCAGCCAAGTAAACAACTCTGACAGAACAGTTTGCTACATTACCTTGGCTGACACCGACTCCAAAAATAACAACAATTTTAACAACATTATATTATTATTATTTTACTTTTTAGTGCATATGAATTTGTTTTGGAAAAGTTTTTTTTTTAAGTCGGTTTTCTTTTTGTTAAAAGTTATTTTTATTTTGTGATTTTTAGTGAATCTGAAGTACACCAACTAATTTGTCACCAAAAAAGGAATCATTGAAATTGGTTGGCGTGATAATGAGTTATTCGTCCTCTTTTCGTGCATATTTAATGCAAATTTAGGACAGTAAAATTGATAACCTCCTCCTTTTTTGTTTGAAGTCGGTTAAAAAGCTAAGGTACAATAATTAAAGAAAAAAAAAACTTATTGATATTTTATATCATTTTGTCTTTATTTCAAATTAAAAAAATGTATAACCCCAATTTGATCAGCCTGTATAATCGGATTGTTAATATTCATGATAGTCCATTGAATAAAATAAAACATTGATTTTAAAAAGAATTATATTTTACATAAACTTTTATTAAATTAGGTTAACAGTGACAATAGTAACTCTTCAATCGCTGTAATAAAAGTCCTCCTGAATTTGATAAATTTATATGTAGCAAAGAGGCTCTAAGTATGATTATAATATATGGTAGGTACCTATTCGATAGACACTTAATAGTTTGATTGATAACCCATTTATTCTAATAATTATATCCTTAATGTACATATAATGTAGGTTTATGTTGCTATGTTATAATTAAGAGGGTATTATACACTTGTATTTTAATGTTAAATCAATAATAATTAACAGTTTAAATATAATTACAATAAATTATTGTACAAACACACACTCATACATAGGGGAAGGTTGCCAAACTTTGGCTTTTACACATTGCTGCAAATATCTGGGGAAAATAACTGCACTGCAAGAAATTTATGGCGTTTGCTACAATATCAGTATATTATAAGGATAAATACTATTTTATCTAAGTATAAATAGTATTACCCTGTAGAATAGGACTATCCACCGGGAGTATTGTGGGTATCGCCAACCAGTATGCTTGAAACCCATACTGCATTGACTTGTCCGCAAAAATTATAGCAACTATTGGTCAAATTAGTATGGCAATAGTCAATTGTTACTATTTTCTGAATGGTTAAATTAGTATGGCCTTCACACCGATACTGATATAGTGATATCCACAAAACATTTTTTACCGTGTACTATTAACATTGGAATTTTGGAAAGCGGAGAATATACAGAATATAACTCATATGAGAACTAATATGAGTGAACTCTAGGATATATCGAAATAAATTTCGATTTTTTTCCCAATTTCCTAGATCAATTTTTTATATTTTTAAAATACGTATTTTCGACTATCATATCATCATCAGTAAGAATTAGCTAGTGATTACTCTTATTATGAATGTTACTCTTTGCTAATTTGGTGGCGGACTGCAGTTCTATACGTCCTTAATAATTTATTTATTAAGAAAAAAATTGTATTATCATTTTTCTTATTTTCTACGATCTAAATATTCCGTCTATCATCATAAAATTAAGTGTTCAATCAATTCTTTCATCAAATTAAGTTACGATAAAGTTCATCACGTAACTTTCGTCTTATAGTATCGACAACAGAGGAGCAAACCTTGAATTTAAAAATGACCAAATTCTGATGAAAATTTATAGCGGATTATGACACCATAACATGGAAAATTACGTTCAAGAATTAAGTATCCCATTGGCGTATTTTCAAATATGAAATTTCATAACGATTCTTATGATGGCATGTTTTTGCTTGACTAACGTACTTGCAATTTTTTTACGTTACTAATTGTAAAACACATGTATTGCCATAACTTTCCAATTTTTGAAGGAAAATAGTTCAATACCGTAGGCAAAACTAAATTACTAATAAACACATTATGAAAAAGCTAACCGAAAACCTAAAAATGTAGAGGCCTAAACAATGCATCTTTGTAGACAACTTTACCCTACATACATTACCCTACATAACATTTAATATATTATTCATTATAAAATTTAATAAATTTATTATATTTTCAATGAATTTTTGAAAATTTAATTATAAAGCATTTGTTTTAATGTGGAAAAAAATATAAATATAATCCAGCTTTGTATTATAAAATATGAAAAAATGAATTAATGATATTTTATTGCCTATGCATCATAATCGACTAGAGTTTTTTATGAGTATTCCCGTATTCCTGTATTTTATCGTTCAGACAGTAAATATATTTTATATTGATTTTATACCTACTCTTTAAGAGGGTGAATTTGTAAAACTCGACAAACCAGATTCAAATTGATTTTGTAAAACCTCAATCTATATATAGTCGGATACTGAGATAAAATAACTTTTTTCCGGTATATTTGAAGTGTGTTGATTATTTTGCATTTAGTATAAGTGAGCTTTAATTTGTAGAGGTTTGGTATTACTTGTATTTTTATACGATGTATATGAAATATTCCAAGGTATACTAAGTTTTGTCCCAAGTTTGTAACGTTTAAAAATATTGATGCTATGCATAACATTTTGGTATAGGTGTTCATAAAATCACCTAATTAGTCCATTTCCGGTTGTCCGTCCGTCCGTCTGTGAGCACGAAAACTCAAAAACGAAAAACGGTATCAAGCTGAAATTTTTACAGCGTACTTAGAACGTAAAAAGTGAAGTCGGGTTCGTAAATGAGCAACATAGGTCAAGCGGATCTTGGGTCCTTAGGACCCATCTTGTAAACCGTTAGAGATAGAACAAAAGTTTAAATATAAAAATATTCCTTATAAAAAAATAATCAACTTATGTTTGAAACATTTTTTTCGTAAACATCACTCTTTAGCCGTGAGGGGTAAAGCCGTGGAGGTTATTAGATGGGAATGTATTAGAATGTATGTGTGACATGTATGTATGTGTAATGTGATAGAGTATTCCAACAATTAACTCAGTCAATTGTTTGTTTTCACTTATTTTCTATTGACATAAGTTAATCAATAGATATAATATTATTATATTGCATTTTAATCGTTTTTAGAAGGTATTAAAAAGATTTAACGATTCAATTGATTAGAATAACGAATAAAGAACAAAATTGGAATGTAAAATAGACCTTTCTAATGCCAGTTTTCCACTAAACGGGTAAACAAAAACAAAACTGAAAGTCGTGTCGAAAAAAACCAAATTGCAACTCTTTACAACCTTTTTGAGGACCGGTAATATTGTAATGACCATTACAGTTTCAGTTTTGTTTTTGTTTTTCAACAAAAACACAATTGTCCGTTCAGTGGAAAATCGGTACAAAGAATATATCAGCATCTGGAAAAGAGGCATGTCAGGACAAACGCTGAAATAATTTTCCCTCTACAAACAATTTGAACTTACGATTGCCATGACACTTTTTCAAGCCTCAAAGTGTATTGGAACAGGAATTTCTATAGCGCATGTCAAAATGAGGTATTGAAACGTCAAAAATGATCGAAGTAGTGAGTTCTTATGCCAAACAAATAACTTTTTTTCGTGAATGTCTATTACAACACTATCTGTTGAGAAAATCTAACCATAATTCGTGAAAAATTTTTGTTACTTTCTATATATCAAAACAATAAAAAAAAAATTGGCAAAAACCTTTGAAGTCCTTTCTCTGTCTATGCTATTTTCAGGTTAATGAGATGTACTTACTTAACCTTAAATTTTTGAAAAAATTAGCTTAAATAAGGAAAACCCAAAGTAGAACGTTCCCTTAATATTTTCTCCCCTGCAATGTTTCCGAGCTATTGTTATTTCAATCAAATGTTTGCATTAACATTAGTGACATATTATATTAAATAATAATAACTGAATGAAAGTTTGTTATTGACATTGCAAGTATTTCAAAGTCATTTTTATGCTTAAAATTCGTAGATATTGTCTGTTGAAAAAATCCCTTGCTCATAAAACCTAGTTAATATCATTACGCTCTAAATAATTAAAGTTTAGCATATATTCTAATCGATTATAGCTACGAAAAATATTTTATTTCAAAGGAAATATTTTATCATTAAAATTATTTCAAGCCTCGTTGAATGATAAAAAAACATTTAAAAAAAATTATCATATACGGAATAAAGAAAATTCAATTAATTTCATTTTTTTTTTACTTTCTTAATTAGCTTGATTAAAAGAAAATACTGACGAAAGATAAATAGTCAATTATTAAATTCATTGTTCACGAAGAAAAATAACTTCATTGAAAAAATGTTTATTTAACATTGTCGATCTGTATCTCTGAAGTTTTCATAATGAAAGTTTCTGATAGTAAACTTTCAATTTTCTTCATTAAAATGATATTAAAGAATAAACATTTTTGAAGAAGTTGGAAGTAGTAGAAAACAAAAGATATTTCTTTTAAAGAACTTCACTCGGGAAAAAATTGGGGGAGGTATTGGCCACTTGTTCAAAATATATTAATTCAATTTTCAATTTATTTAGCAATAAATTAAAAATGTAAAAAATCACAAGCTGGGAACCACCCTTCAGACTTGCATGTGGATCAAATTAATTGTTTCGGAATTTCATTGATAGAAGGAATTCATTTAATATATTTTAAATGATTTTCTTAAAAGAACGTTTAATTTTCTTTAAAGTTTTACAGGCTAGTTTTTGGATCAATTGTAAACAAAGAAATAAAAGATCATTGTCAAATTGACAAAAAAATATTTAAATTATATTTCTATGTTTTTGTGATTGCCAAAATATTTTTAAAAAAAATCTGAATTCAAACCACTTGTACTTTTTAATATTTTCGATTATTAGCGAAATATACAAACCTAAAAATTTCAAAAACATAAAAAATGTATACGAAAAGGGGTTAGTCAGAAAAATTAACTACTATTTAGTAGCTTTTGTTTGCAACTTTGTGTAAAATAGTAATTGAAAGGAATTGTAACAGTTTAGGCTTTTAAGAACGAATTTAACGTTGTATTGTTACCGATAAATTTTAAACTCGATTTTAGTTTTAAGACCTGTCTATGTAACTATTAAATTTCGTAGACGTAAAAAGACTCGATGAAAATATGATAATACGGTTCTATCTACCTGATATCTTACCAGAGTTAAGATTCTTTGTTTTCGTTTATATTCATTGCTCAAATTGATTGGAGACATAAAAATACGATGCTCTACCTTAAATTTTTTCGCTTATTATTTTCAAGATTTTTTTACTTCCAATATTACCCAACACCCAGCAAGGCATAAAATTAAAAATTTTGCTAAATTTCGAGTTTTCAAAAGGTTAGGCTATCTCCTGTCATACTATTTTTAACCGACTTGAAAGAAAAAAAAGGAGGTTCTCAATTCGACTGTATTCTTCTTTTTATCTTTGTTACGTCAGTACTTCTGACTGGGTGAACCGATAATTCTTTTTCTATTTGAAAGCTGGTGCTTCCCGTGTGTTACATTACAATTTGGTTCAGTTCTGACAATGGCATCCATGAGAAAACCATTCAAATCCAGTGTTAAATTTGCATTAAGAATGTACGCGACAAATGGACGAATAACTTAATATCACGCCAACCGATTTCAATGATTCTGTTTTTAGTGACAAATTAGCTAGTGTAATTCAGATTCACTAAAAATAAAAAAATAAAAAAAATCGAATTGAAAAAAACAAATTAATATGCACTAAAAAGTAAAAAATAATTGTGTATTCTGAATAACAAACAATAATCAAAATATTTTTCGCCTATGTAAAATGGAATAAAAATATTAGACTACTTAAAAGTCATTCAAATTATTACGATAATATAATGTAGTTATAATTATTGCTATTTCTGGAGTCGGTGTCTGCTAAGGAAACAACTGTGACAGAACAGTTTGCTACATTACCTTGGATGACACCAACTCCAAAAATAGCAATAATTGTGTCTACATTATATTATCGTAATAATTTGATTGACTTTTAAGTAGTCTAATATTTTTTATTCCATTTTCTTTGAAGTCGGTTTTTTTATTATGGAATTGCATTGATTAATAAAAACAAATTTGTAAGTATGTCATTGAAAACAAATTGTTATTGTTTTATTTTTAGCACCCATGAGTGTTATTAATTATTTATAAATGAAAAATATAAAAATATCCGACCACATTCTATTTTTAAACTAAAAAATTTTCAAAGTTTCAAAAGTAATTGTATACACAAATATTGATTTAATATTATTTAAACTCAAATATAGTTGTTATAAAAACAGGTGAACTACTAATTAAATATTAAATAAAAAGAATACACTTGTTTGAAATAATTAATTAAATGTTTCAACAAATTAAAATATGGTGTACAATTAATGCTCATTACTAAAATTAAAAGTCAAAGTTTTATGCATCAACTGTTTATTTAATATGCGAACAATCAAAGAATTTTTGTTAATGCAAGAATTTTCGATTTTATAAGGCCATTGCCTGTAATTATCTTTTTTGTTTCATAAAAAACTTTTGTTTTTTTTAAACATTAAACAAAATTGTTTTATACTAAAAATATGTTAATTGCAATGTCTGAATTGCTAACCTGTGTAAAGCCGAAGACTGAATTTTCGATAAAAAAATTGTTTTATACTAAAAATATGTTAATTGATGTGTCTGGATTGCTAAATTTTGTTGAGAAACTTGACAAATTGGATCGAAAATTAAACAAAATTTTTAAAGTCAAAGCCTGAATTTTTAATAATATTTTTTATCAATAATGTTTCCAAAAATTTAACTTCAGAAAATCCAAAATCTTGAAAAATCACGATTTTTTATTTCTGTTAGCTTGTAAGCTTTCATCTCGTTTACATAAAATTGGTTTTGTAAAGTTTTGAAAGCTTAATTTTATTTTTTTTATCGGTAAATAAGTTATGCTCGTTTCATATTTCAATAGGGAATGATTTGAGGAAAGCTATTCACACAGCTAAAATTACGTTTTTTAATCAAAATATCGAATTCTTTTGAGAGATCAAGACGCATAAGTATCAAAAACTTTTTAGTTATGGTGGAGGTTGAGCCTCCACCATAATTACAGTCTTTTTAAAATAAATTATCAGGGCTACTTATATGAAAAATTCGATTTGTTCGAGGGATTTAAAATAGTTTTACTCATGTGAGCACTCAAAATCACTCAATCGTAATATTTAATCATCAAATATCGATCGCTTTAGTAAATATTTTCCAAATTTTCAAATTTAGTACCTCGAAAACTTAGCGAAATTGTAAAAAAATTTACAATTTCTTTTGGTCAAATCTCATTAAGAAATATAAAATATCGGATTTTACTTCAATTGCTTAAAAAAACTCATGTCGATTAATTAATAAATTGCATACATTCCATTCCAAAATTTAAAGAAATTACCTTTTATTAACAAAAAAGCGTATCCAATATGAGTTTTTTCTTTTTAAAAATTTATATTTTTCACAATCCACAAATTAATTTTCCACTAAAATCAACACAACAAAAAATAAAAAATTTAACCAACACTTGTAATAATCATTTTCACTGATGCACATTTTTAACAAAAAATAAGATTATCATAACCACCTCATACAATACAATAGAACGAGGATAATATGTGGAAAAAAAACACAAATTATATACCCGAGAAAAAATCGTTTTAGTTTAAAGTCACACACAGAAAATGGGTAAAAAAAACTGAACAAAAAAGCACACACCGAGTTTAACACTTTTTTACTTGTGTTTTTAGATAAATTTTTTTAGTTAACATTTGTATAGGGTTTTTCCGAAATAAAATCAAACAGAAATTTCGATTTGTTGAATTATTTTTGAATAGTGGGAAGTTTAATATGTTATTTATGTTTATATTATTATTTATAGTAATTTGGTAGACACAGAGCAAAACATCATAGAGGTTGTATACGTTATGATGTCTAAAGCCCAACTACTCTTGTATACAACGAGAACGGCTGATACGACTCGGTCGGTCGTTCACTACTCCAATATACCATTCGGTATATACTACCTATTACATTACCGCACTTCACCCCGTTGTTGTCTACAAAATATATATAATATATATGAATATATACAGAATTCTGTTACTGCTCCTGACAGTGTTTGAATTTTGTTATCCTTGTCTGTTTCATATATTATGGTTTTCTTTTACCTATTTTATGCGTTTAAGGTCTTTCATGGCTTTCTTCTCATTTTAAAAGAAGGGAAAGCAAGGATATAAAGATGATTCTGATGAGTAGTTTTACTAGAAGGTATCCCTTTTATAATAATCATAATAATAATACTATATGATTATTACATAAAAACACCAATTTTGTGACCTGTTTTTTTATTTTGTTTAAAAAACATTAACCAAACACAATGCTGGTTTTTGTTTGTATGTGTATTTGGGATGTATGAACGTAATTTAATTTAATTGCAAAATTATAATATTAAAACTAGAAATATAAAATGGGTGAGAGGACAAAAAAAACAATGAAATTAACAAAATTTAAAAAATTTCTGATAAAGCTGATTCTTATTTTTGCTCACACACATATAAAAATATGTTTTACAATGGGCTCTATGGCCTAAATGTGTCTCTCGGGTTCAGAAAATATACCTTACCTAACCTTACTAATGGTGGAGACGCTGCATAACTTTATTTTTGTCGCAAATTATAATAAAAATATATGTTGAATGGAGTGATACAAAAAATATTCAATATAAAAATACCATATATATTTATGGTGGAAGCGCAAGGTACATACATTTTTATAGCAAATGGATATGTTGAACAGACTGATCTGCGCTCCCACCCATATTAATATTCCTGTGTTATGGGTAATTATACACGCAGGCAGTAAGCGTATTTAAATAAAGTATTTATTGTTGTAAAAGATTAAAATGATCACACAAACCGCTTTGTAAAAATATGTTTCAACAAAAAGGATTAATCAAGATGTCTTTATACAAAATAAATTGTATCAGTTCTATCGTGCAATTTTAACGCATTTATTTAAATAAAAGCTTGTATTGTCTTTATACAAAACAATTGATCTAACAACTTTTTGTATCAATGTGTGAAGGTTTCTATTAAGCAAACATCAACTTACAAATATTTTTTCGACATAAATAATTGAAATCGGTAAAGTATCTTCAATCAAGGTTATTCCAGAAAGTCCGAATTGTCAGAAGACACAGACAAAAATAAATAAAAAAATTTTCTTTCTAATAGGGTCAGGGTCTTAAATTCTAAGATAATCACAAATTATTCCTAACTAGAAGTTGAAAATAAAGATTAAGCATCATGAATGTTCTATGTTTAATGTAAAAACCAGAACAGAAAGTTCAAAAGCATTCGGGCTATCAAATGCTTACGACTCCAACATTTTAAGTAAATTGAAAGTTTCCTTTCATCATGGAATCTATTTCAAAGTCCTCTAACTGAAAAGACTGTGTCATGAAGAGAGTAATGTCAAACCGTTGTGAGAAGGTTACATACAAGAAGAAATACAGTTCTAAACAAAAATCGTTGTCAGAAGGTTCTATACAGATTGGGGAATTCATACTTAACAGTGGGTCGAAAACTGAAGCGTTACCTTAAGTTTTACTTTCATACATGCAGAAATTAAATTAACAAGTTATACTGAACTGTGAAAATTGAACATAAAAACCCAAGTGAGTTCTACTTACTTATAAACGAATTGTGTAATTTTTTGCATCAATCGGATAATTTATTTGAATAAAATCTTTTTTATCGTTTATGGAATGCTCTAGTTTTCCAATGAACCTATAGCTGAACTCATAATCAACTTAATTAAAATGACTGGACAAGATTTAATGGCCCTTTGAGTATTAAAACAAACATTGAGGCTATTGAACAACACCTTAATAAAAAGTCAATTTTTGTACTCGAGGCTATTGTCTTAAAAAGGACGAGTACAGAGTTAATTCATTTCTTATTCACGTGATTACTTCTTACGCCAGTTACATACTACAATAAAATCGCATAACGCGATGAAATGGTGTTTTTTTGGTATTGTATTTGGACTCCTTGGAGGAGTGGGAAACTACATTTTGCAAGCGTTTTTCACGTATTACGCAGGTAGAACAACTTTTTTTTGCTTGCAAAACGTAGTGTCACACTCCCCTAAAGGGTCCAAATAACATACGAAAAAGCAGCTTTACATCGCGTTTTGCGATTTTAATTTTTTTGTAAGATTTTACTGGCGTTTTTTATTTCAGTAGTCATTGTGGCTTATATAAAACATTGTTGTGTTATTGATAACGGTTAATTTCTTATAAAATGTTCTAGGAACAAAGTTAAATTTTTATTGCAGCAAGACAAAGATAATTTACTGTACTAGATATATGGACAAAGAAACACAGCTGCAACTGCTACCATTTCGAGGACAGCCATAGCTATGAGATTGTTATTTTAAGAAGTAAGACGACAGTGTGATAGCTAGTGCTTCACTTCGGCTAACTTTGGGGAGTATACTCGGAGAGAATACTTCGCGAGTGTGTGCTTGACGGGATATATTCATTGAATCACGAATATTTGCCAAGTTAAAAATATTGTAAGTTTAATACTTGGTATATAAGAAAATTTTTGAAATAGTTTGTAAATATCCGTAATTTACCAATCGAAATAAGAGTAAAATTTTAATAATTCCTTAATAATCTCTAAGATGGCATTAATTTAAAACTAGTACTATAACAAAAGGCACTAATAAATAACAATTGAATGTCATATTCAACCAAAATAATACCCCCTTATTCATACACACACACACACACACACACACACACACACACACACGCTCCTATACAGACCTCTCATTCCATCATTCTAAAATCCTTTAAACTAATTTTTATTCACCGACATAACAATTTAAAACATACATAAACAGATCTTTAAAAAAGTATTTTTAGAATAGCTATTAATATTTTATTGAATAACACATATACATATATAAGTTGAGTTCGTTCATATATATTTATTATAGTTTACCTTCCTTCTATGTATGATGGTTGGTTTATGGGATATTTAAATAGCTGTTAGCTATTTTCTATGTTCCACAATATAATAATTCCATTAGTTTGTGTTGTAGTATTTTAGTTCTGTTGTAATGTATTATTTTTTTTTATTCTTCGTATTTCCTTGTGTTCCTTGTGTGTTGTTGTTTTTATTTTTCTAAATGCTCTTTGGTATAGTTTTGTTTGTAATAAGTGTGTCATTTTTATTTTTTATGCGCTTATTGTATAATTTATTGAGTTTTTTAATGTATTTTATATTGGTACTCCTGATCTTCAATAAATTCATATTTGGAAATTTTTAACTTCCCAGAGGAAGTTAATGAAATGAGGCCAATTTGGAAAATCCTCAGTTATACATATTTCCGCGGTTTCAAGGCCGCAATATACGAATCAAACCATTTCAATGTGATGTGGGTGTGTATGTGCGTATGTTCGTTCAGATTCTTTCGCCTCGATTATCTTGAAAACCAGTTATGATATCAACACATGATTGGGCTTATTCGACGCGTACTTAAGAACTGAAATAGTTTTCAGCAGAATAGTTGAGCCGTTTTTTAATGGTAATAAAAACTGGAAAAAACTGAATAAACAGGATCTGAAAAGTGAATAATGCACATCATTTATCTATGGATATAATGATCGGTCCAGCATAAGCTGCATATTCGAAGAATATTCTATGAAGACTAACAAGACCTTTTTTTAATGTTTTTTCCTCTGGGAAGTTAGTCGTGTGGACTACAGGGATCGCACTTACACGATTTCAGTACCACATCGATTATGTACTGCCAATTTATTTAATGGAAAGTGTCTATTTTGGCATCCTAAAAACATATTTCAATATTAATATTTTTATCGCATGGCATACAAAAGGGCGGACCGAAAACCGTCACGTTTTTCAGTTGTTCCTATTTATCTCGAAAACTAAAGGCTCTATGAAAAAAAGTTTCATACAAAAGTTGTAGATAATTTAATTAGCTTTTGTAAGAAGATTTTTAAGTAAAAAATTTAGTTTTCGAGATGTGATTTTTTTCCTCCCTTTTTATCGAAAAATGACCAAAAATGGTTATTTTGTTTGTTTTTTTTATTATTGGGTAAAATATCGAATGAACTGCTTTTTATTATCAGAATTATAATATATGATTTTACAATAATACAATTTTATAATAGCTAAATCTTGTTTTTTTAAATCACTCTCATTGCTTATTGGTGCATCGCATTTACCTAATAATCGTCAATCACACAGTCGTTGTCAGCATCGTCATCATTGACATCATATTCATTAGCATTATTTTAATTTCATCCTCGACCTCATCAGGTTGACAGAGCAACAGAGAGTTATATAAACAAGATCGGTACCAAATATTCAAGTAAATCGGTTGATTAGAACTTAGAACTAGAGATATCATGTCAACCGTGTTGTGAAAAATACTTTTGAGAAAAACGCATTGAGTGTCAAAGCGAAAAGCTGACAAATCTGCCTTAGTGAGAAACCTCTATAAGCGAAAAAGAGATACCGGTGTCCCAAATTTTCGCTTATCCAGATTCGACTGTATTTGAGGTATATTAAATCGGAAGTACCACATTAATTGTGTATTGGATACATAAATTATTCTAATATCCATATAAATAAATAAATGCATTGCATTGAAGACAATCAAACATACATAAATACATACATACATACATACATACATAGGTTGTGTTGTGTTGTGTGGTCTATTTTTATATGTATTTGTATTATTTTTATAATAAAATTTACATAAATAATATAAAGTAATGTAATGTATGAGTAGGGTAATGCGTAGTACCCTGGATACAATATATCATCAATCACTCTATATCGCATGTCTATGAATTTATTGCCCATATCCTAATTCTGTTAATAGTAAAAATAAAAATTTTATTTACGCACTGGTTTGTAGATGTTAAAGATTGAATTTTTTGAAACTAAAAACCATTAATATCTATTATGGTTTCCCGAAACTGACCCTAAATTACTTATTTCAATCAACGACCTACGATCTTCTTTTTGATTCTTTGAACAGAGAATTTCATGAACAATATATCACACATGATGATTTTGTATCAAAATAGTATATCTGAAGCCATTTTTCTAATTTGAACAGGCTGCGATTTTGAAGTACATGATTGATTTTTTTTATTAAATAATTCATGAACTTAGTCAAAAACTTTCACTTGTTAAAACAAACAATTGATTGAGTTAATTGTTGAAATACCATGTATAGACAGTGTTGATTACGCAATCGTTTGTTTTTAAATGTAATGTAAGTAAAGAAAGATAGTTACTCTTACACACACAGTAATACAAGTATTTTTCTTCTCACTTCCTCAGTGTATATCGTAATAAACAAACACATACAGAAATACAAAACATGTATAGGTACTTCCATACAATATTTGAATACATACTATATTTGTTTTAACCTCATTTGCGCCATCATGGATGGAACAGTGATGTTTACGAAAATATATTTAAAAAAAGTTTTTTAGCGTTTTATATGGTTTTATAATAACCATATATGGTATATATGGTTTTATATATATATATATATATATATATATATATATATATATATATATATATATATATATATATATATACTTTTGTTCCATTTCTAACGGCTTACAAGATGAGTCCTACGGACTACAAGATGAGTTATACGAACTCAAGACCCAATTAACCTATGTTGCTCATTTACTAACATTGCCTTACTTTTTACGCTCTGAGTACGTAATAAAAAGTTTCAACTCGGTGTCACCTTTCGTTTTTGAGTTATTGTCTTCACAGACATCCAGACGGATAGATAACCGGAAATGTAACTAGTTATATGATTTTATACCAACATGTATACCAAAATTTTGTTCGTAGCATCAATATCCGTAAGCGTTACCAATTTTGAACTTAACTTAGTACACCTCAATATATTTCATATATACATGGTATAATAATGTGATAATTTTATTTTCTCATCTCTGTGCAGAAGTGTCAACTTTCTGCCTACTATGTAAAAAAAAGTTGTCGCTTTCTGCATACTCTGCCATGGATACTCTGCCATACTCTGCATACTTTGCCATATTCTGCCATGGAGAAAAATAGTATACACACCATGGGAGCAAATAAAGAATGTCTCATATCACATGTTTGTCACGCTAGGCTTCGTCTCGGGCTGTAATGAACATGAGATCTGAAACATTCTTTGCTTTTGCTCCCTAGATGTGTAATATATTATTATACCATGTATATATGAAATATATTATACCATGTATATATGAAATATACATAGTATATTAAGTTTAGTCCCAAGTTTGTAACGCTTAAAAATAATGATGCAAGGAAAAAAATTTTGTCATAGGTGTTCATAAAATCACCTAATTAGTCCATTTCCGGTTGTCCGTCCGTCCGTCCGTCTGTGGACACGATAATTCAAAAACGAAACAAGATATCAAGCTGAAATTTTTACAGCGTACTCAGGACGTAAAAAGTGAGGTCAAGTTCGTAAATGAGCATCATAGGTCAATTGGGTCTTGGGTCCGTAGGACCCATCTTGTAAACCGATAGAGATAGAACAAAAGTTTAAATGTAAAAAATGTTCCTTATCAAAAATTTAACAACTTTTGTTTGTAACATTTTTTCGTAAACATCACTGTTTACCCGTGAGTTCGCCAATTAGGCGGAAATTTTATAATATGTACTATACTTGATTATCAGTTATGTATGTGTCACATGTTTGTATATGTAATGTGATAAAGAAATCAACACTGACTATGCATGGTATTTCAACAATTAACTCAGTCAATTGTTTGTTTTCATTTGTTTATTCATAAATATTTAACCTATTCAATAATAAAAAAAATACTAAAATTTATTTAAACGAATAGGCAGCTCTACTTTGCGTATTCCATTCAAAATTATTAATTATTCCAAAATTACAAGTATTGGTTTTTTCGATTTTTTGGAATTTTTTTAAGGGGTACCCCTTTACAAAAATCGAAAAAATCGAAAAAAAAATGTTGGCTCCGATTTCGATAAAACTTTGTTTATAAGGTAAATTGGACCCATAATTTACAAAAATCGTATTTATATAACGATCAGGAAACCAGTTTCGGAGATATCGAGCCAAAATATGGGATAATGGGTGATATTTCAAAAACTATGCTTCCAATCATCAAATGAATACGATTTTTGAATTTTTTGGGTCAAAATTACCTTATATACTAAGTTTTATCCAAATCAGAAACCATAAATTTTTTTCGATTTTTTGGAATTTTTTTAAGGGGTACCCCTTTAAAAAAATCAAAAAAAAACGAGGAAATTTTTTTCTCTCCAATTTCGGTAAAAGTCAGTTTATAAGGTAATTATGACCCATAAATTACAAAAATGGTAGTAATATAACGGTTAGGCAACTAGTTTTGGAGATATCGAGCCAAAATATGAGAAAATGGGTGATATTTCTAAAACTATGCTTTCAATCAACAAATGAATACGATTTTTGAATTTTTTGGGTCAAAATTACCTTATATACTAAGTTTCATTCAAATCAGAAACCATAAATTTTTTTCGATTTTTTGTTTATGTATATGAAATATACCAAGGTATACTAAGTTTTGTCCCAAGTTTGTAACGCTTAAAAATATTGATGCTATGAACAAAATTTAGGTATAGGTAATTAAATTAGTCCATTTTCGGTCTGTCTGTCTGTCGTCTGTCCATCACGATAACTAAAAAACGAAAAAACATATCAAGCTGAAATTTTTATATAATGCATCTAAGTGAGCAGTATTATATACATGTGTTCTCTCCCACTCTATGCAGGACTGTTGTATAGCTGAAAAGACATCGAAGCCACGATACAAGTCTTTTTTTGCAATTTCATATAACATCTATAATATCTCTTACTTAGATGCATTGCTTAACGTATGTACTATGTCATACTCGCGATATTTATATGCCTAGATGTAAATCGAACTAGTGGTATATGTGTGACATGTGTATGTATGTGTAATGTGAAAGAGTAATCAACACTGCCTATACATAGTATTTCAACAATTAACTCAGTCAATTGTTTGTTTTCACTTGTTTTTAACATATTATTGGTAATATCTCTATAAATGTACTAAATTTGTAAATTTATAGTTCGCTAACAATTTCTATTTTTAAAGCCGATTTACAATTTGATCTTGATTTTTATCGATAACTGTTAATTAATTAAATTCTCAAAAAAAGTAAGTTGTATTAAAATAAAGATACTATTTTTATTTAAAAAACACATGAATGTAAATTTTTTTGCATGATACAACACTCTCTCCTACTGTTAGATATTGTATTCATATGATGATGTTTTTAGAGAAACTATCAGTATTATTTTATAACAACAATAATGAATGGTTTTAACCTTCTATAACCTTTTAATGTTTGTGTCTGTATCTGTACTGCATATATATTATATACTTCATGCGTTTTGTTTGCAGTTTGTTGTATCATCATCAGCAACATCATTTCATTATGATTGTTAACTGTCTGAAAGAAAGTTGTTGTTTTAATCCCAAAAATCTTAACCAAAATTTTCTGTCATAACTTACTTTCGAAGTACCTACAATAGTTTCGTAAAATTACTTAAAATCATCTACTTAATAAAAATATCAACGGTTTTGAAACTAAGTATAGATATTTTAGAGACTATAATTAACTTGTAGAAAAAATGCATCGATAAACGACATGTCTTACATCTTTTTCGTTTTCGGAGAGTAAAATAAATGCTGCAACTTCCAACGAGAAACTAGAACTTGAAAATAAAAACAATCAGTCATTTTGTTTCTTCATCCAAATCCAATACATAAATTAGGAATTTTCGGACACCAGAAAGTGAACACAGTACTTTTGTAAATTCTAAAAATATTCAAAAAAACTAATTTTGCTGTTTTCAAAATAATAAGCTTTTGTCATTGTTTATTTGCCGAAAAAATGAGAAAACAGACTAACCGTTTAATGGTGTACAATTTTTTACTAACTTATTAAATCCTAATGAATCGTGCCAAGTTTCAAATTTGTTTTCATATTTAATTTTACTGCATTATAGATAGATATGAAACGATTTAATAATATATTACGACCCCAAGCCAGAAACTTGGATTTCCTGGCGTATGTGATAAAAAGTCTAGAAGAAAAGAGTTGAGAAAATACAAAGGAGAGTAAACTCACTAAAGTGGAAAAATTTGTAACATCTGATCATGTTAACTGAATTAGCTTTGTTAACATTAATGATAATGATAACAATTACATAAAACTTTAAATTCTCGGTTAATGTAGTAAGTAACGCAGAAATTCTATTAATAACTAAAGTCAAAACAAAATTATTTTTACTATTATTAATTAATGAAAGAAAAGTGTACTTCATCATAAAGTTTTTGATTTGGTCTCTAAAAGTCAATTTCGTAGCTTATAATAACTATCCTAATCTTACAAATGAAAGAATTCAACGATATCTTAAAAGCTTTGAGTCTTTTTTTTGGTTGTATTACATACATAATAGTGCATAATCACTCTATACGATTTTAAGAGTGATACAGTTTTTCAAGTCCCTGTATGGTGTGCTATGTTTTTCTGCATGTTCAGCTGACATGGCAGGACTCATTTTTCTAGCTATCAAGGTGCTATCAAATACATCTAAATAAGAAGCCTACAAAATGTTAACAATGGTCTTCAAATCAAATCGCACAGTGCAGTCGAAGACCAAAAATGCAGCCAATATTCGAAAAGTTAAGTAATTTAATACAAAAGTAAATCTAAGGTGCTTTTGGGGATTACAAATTTGATGTCAAATTTATGGAAATTTACTCCCTTCACCTCTTATCGAGCACTGAATTTGGTTTTATTCAAAAGCTAATACTTTTCTCAGTAAGCTTCAACATATTTAAAGGCAGCATCCAACAGCGTGTTTATTACTGTTTCAATTAACAATTAGACAATTCTCGTTGGTTTTTTTGGATTTCCTTTACTCGAAGCACTTTCACACGTTTATGACTTTTTCCTTTGTCAAAGGCATCATTTCTACTGAAATTAAAGAGATGAATTATGATACAGGGCGTTACTGTAAATGGTTTTAAATTCTTAGAAGATCCCTATACCAAACTTGAAGAAAATTATTTAGCAATTTTTATTTTTTTGAATTTTGAACAAAGTTTTGGTCGCACTGTGATTTGTTCTGAATGTTGTTACATTATCGAAATATTTCTCGCTGGTATCGGAAAAAAAATTGTAAGCTGATAATTAAGTGATTTAATTTTTCTTCCAGAAAAAAATTACTCTAGCAATTTGTACTTCTTTTCAGATAAGCTCAAATTTAATGACAAGGAAAATTTGAAATTTTTTTGAATTATTGTTGAATTATCAAAAACAGTTTTTCTAAATAAATACCTAGGAAACAATTGCTTAGCAAAAAGCACCCTTAAATTTTGAATTTTTATACTCAAATTTCTAGATTGTAAAATATTAATTGTGATTGATAATATAAATGAAAAATTCAATAATTAATAACTGAAACATTATTGAAAAATGCAATCCTTACTTCTAAAAATTAGTTAAAACACACATTTTATCAATATTCAAATTCCCGGGCGAATAAAAAAATTCGTAATTATGCCATTAGTTTTGGGAAGTTGGAGTTGTCTAGTTGGAAATGTAGTTCATCATGCCTTCGACATCTAGAAATTTGGAAAACACCGGATGCAAACACCCAGAGTATTAAGTTGTTAAACTATAAGTATATTAACATATTTATATATACAATAAACGAATGATGGATTCAAACCACCCTAACCCAACGCAATACCATTGGATACAAAACGAATCCACAACTATACTTGTATGGGTGTAGTACATTCTATATGGTTGGTTGCTGGTTATAAATTGGGTTTAATAATGGTAGTAACTATGTACTCGATCTGCACTGTATGTGAATTATTATTATCCATTTATAGTTATAGTCTATGTATGGATAGATCAAACATTAAATACATTAACTAAATTACAAAGCTATCAACATAAGCACACAAATAAAATGAATTAACATTTAGTTATGATTATGATGTACATATCATACACGGAGTGAACAGAATTGACTATGGCAGCCAGTCATCCAGTCAGCCAGACATGCCAGACATGCCATACTATCAAGATAATATTCAATAATGTAATGTTTTGACTATTCAATAATTACGAATAGAATGCCATTTTATTTACAGAATCGATTATAAAAAGTATAAAAACCAGTGTACATATTGCAAAAACTTATAAAATCGATTCTGAAATTAAATTAGTTCGGCTGTTTGAGCAAGTACGGTGAATGTTCACTAATTTTTGAGGTAAATGATCGTTCAAAGTTCCTTGATCACAATAAACACAGTTTTGGGGCCTCAAAACACAAATTTGAATAACTTCATTTTAAAATTGTGATTTTTAACACAGTACCACACTCACACAGAACTCACAATAATGATAATTGTAAAAAAATTAATCGGTGATTAAGCCTTAAAAAAGTTTTCATCATTCATAAAGAAAATTTATCACAGATTCTGATTATGCAAAAAAAAAACATTACCTTACATTACCTTGTAAGAAAGAAAACATAATCAAACTTTGGTTTTTGACGTTCAAACGTCAAAAACTAGTCATATTGACGTATTAATTGTATCTTCTCTCTCTTGAACATTCTCTAACTTGAATCTTGGAATTCACAAAGCTTTTGTTGATAGTAGATGCTAAAATCTTATTATTTTTCAGTAAAAGTGAATTGCTATTAACGGCCATGATTAAAACTTTTTTTAACTCCCGAACAAAAAAAAGAGGTGTGTGTGATTGAAATAAAAAAAGCTAAAGTTTAACCGCTATGAGTGTGTGTCTGTTTGTCTGTCTGTCTGTATGTGGCATCGTAGCGCCCAAACGGATGAAATGATTCTAATTTTTTTGGTTTTACTTGAAAGAAAAATTTAATGGAGAGTGTTTTTTGCTATGTTTCAAAGGTGAATTTAGGGCTCCGTAGCCGAACAATTTGTCGGGGGGTTTTAAAATTTTGTAAATTTCACTTGTTATAATGGATCCTACCTTTATCATTACCGTTATTGCATTACTGTTGGAATATTGTTTCTTGATGATGGAAAAAAATTGGCGATGATCTTCCAAATCGACTTAGTTTAGAAAAGGCTTTGAGAAAAAAAGGCAATTTAATGCAAAGTGTTCTTAGATATATGTCAAATGCGAGTTTTTGTCGGGGATTTTTAAAATTTTGTAAATTTTACTTGTTATAATGGATCCTACCTTTATCATTACTGTCATTGCATTACTGTTGAAATATTGTTTCTTGATGATGGAATAAAAATCAATTACTATAAATAACAAGTGAAAACAAACAATTGACTGAGTTAATTGTTGAAATACCATTTATAGACAGTGTTGATTTCTCTGCCACATTACACATACATACATGTCACATATATACATATAACTGATTCCCATACAATACATAGTATACAATTTGCGCATAATTTGCGCTCTCACGGGTAAACAGTGGTGTTTGCGAAAAAATGTTTCAAACAAAAGTTGTTTATTTTTTAATAATGAACATTTTTTACATTTAAACTTTTATTCTATCTCTAACGGTTTACAAACTGGGTCCAAAAAATTACAGTGTATGACAAATCAAATATTTATCTTCCATAATCAATAAAAATAATGATTGACTAATTTATAAAAAACGTCATTTCTGCATTTGGTCACTCTCTGCAAACCATTTATATTTCTGCTGGTTTTTACTTACACTCCAAATATTTTTTGCATATCTAGTTTTAATTACCTTAATCAAAATATATTTTATCCTAATTAAAAAGTAAATACTGGGAGCACCTCTTTAATCAAAATGTATCACAAGTTTAATAACCTTCGATTAGAGTTTTTTTATACACCATTCTGTGAAGAGTTATCGTGCGTTGTCAAGTGTAATCGATACTCTAGATTTAATTTTTATATAATAAAATTTGATATTCAATAAAACATAAGTAATAAAAATCTATCAAATAAAAAAAAAAAAAATACAATTAATGTCACACATAAAATTACATTATGTTCGGATACGATTAAATTGACATCTTTTTAACATAGTCACACAAATAATTTTGTGTTGTAATAATAAGAATTCACGTAATTCCAATTACTTTTAATTGAAATAAAAAAAGCTAAAAAATATAAGCCCGCAGTACTTTTGATCAAATATTTTTAATCAACTAATACCGTTATAAAAAACACCACAAATGATTTCACAAAAGTTTTTTATTTTATTTTAATATATTTTTTGGAGTATCACAACAAATTACCGATGTTATTATATATCTTTTAGTATCTTATCGTTTCAGGTTTAAATACTATATAACTTAACATATAATTGCTCGCACTGTTTTTTGTTTTTTAAACTTATGTATTAATTATAGCTATGGGTATTATATAAAATTTAAAAAAAAAGTCAAAAAATTACACCATTATCACCAAATACAGTGAAAAGATCAGTAATCATTTTAATTGACATGCATATTTACTTAAATTAATGTACTATTCATAGTTTCTTAAAAAACTTTATCAATTCAACTAATTTTATCAATATCTTTACATAAAAAGATAAAATCTCCTTCATTAACCGTAATATTCAAGATCCTGAAAGAATTAATGAACTCATTTATTGAGACAATTACAGCAATGCCTTTCTTTACCAAAAACTAATTGAATCGCCGGTAGATCTTACTTGAAGTACTCAATTTATTGCAATAAATATGGAAAATGATAACCTTTTTTCTAAAGGTACAGAAAGGCTTAAAACCATCGATTTAGAAAACAGTATAGTACAGATACACAGTGGAAAGAATTCTAAAAAGACAGCTTATTTCCAAGGTTGGATCCGACTAACAAGATTTCGATGTACCATTAACAAAGATTCCTTAAAATGAGAAAAATTTAAAATGACAAACTATAATTAGATTTGCTCTACCTCGTTCGTGGTTAAGCTACGTTTGACAATCACCCTCACGCCTGCTGACTAAACTGTAAGGTAACTGCGAGAGCTTTGTTTCCCGGATTAAGATATTTTAATGGCAAACTATTTGTTGTTGTTGTACAACTACACAAATGAAAAACTGGAAATCAACACCGCTTCGTTTGTGGTTTTAGTACACACCATCTTGGCAAATTTTAAATAAACTTCTAAATAATCTACAACTTCTGTATTTAAAGGCTTTTAGATTTGTTTGGTAGGGGGGATAGCGTAAAGAAAGAAGTATATTTGGACTAGAGTAAAATACTTTTTTGGACTTTTGAATGTGTTACAAAAGTTTATTTATTTTGAACAAAATTTAATAATAACCAAAAATATATATATTGCTAAAAAATTAATTTTTTTTAATGATTTCTGATGAAAATTTTCATTTGAAAAAAAAAAATGATACATCAGCTATAAATATGATATAGCAATTGAAAAAATTTTTATAACAAACATTTTATCTAAATGAAAAGTCTGTGTGTAGTTTAGTTTGATTTTAATCTATGAAAAGCTTTAAAAAAAGAGTTTCCTATCTACCCAAAAAAAAAAAAAAAAAAAAAAAAAAAAAACGTTTTATATATGAGAGCTTATATAATATTTTGTTGAAAATCATATGAAAAAATCTTGTTATGTCCGAGTTAACCGATCGGTAAGTGAGTGTGAGTTAGTAGTCTATATTTATGTAATTGTTATTGCATTGTGATTGTAAAATGACTATGTTTTTTTTCTGCTTTTTTTTTTCTCTTCAAAAATACATCCGAATTTGTTGTTCATATTTTATTATGAACTAACAATCATTTATGAATTTATTAAATATATCAGGTGATAATCTGTTCAGGACCATGAAATTTCTGTATTGGACTTGTACATTTTATACAAATTTTGGCCTTGCATTTACATCCTTTGTTTTGTTTTTTGTCTTGATCTTACATATGTAGCCTTTTCAGCTATCTATTACATCAGAAAATACACTAAGTTTTAAATAAAAGGTTTTTAACTAAAGCGTTTCGATATCAAAGCGAAAGTGTTACCAAAAACGGAAATTTGTGTGTCAATTAATAAGTATTTGGTACGCCTTCTGTGTAAATATCAAGTCGATTTGCTGTATATTTTACGATAAATTTACTAAAACAGCCGCTTTTACATGGGGGTATATGAAGAAGTCGTAATAAATGTGGGTTTTTTAGTCTATAGGTAAGTGCTTTTAAAAAGGTTACCATTTACATAAAAAACTATCAATATTGCTCAAGTTTTACTTTGGGTTTGATATTTAATTTCTTATAAACCGTACAAAGAAACGATATAAATTTTTCACAAAAAACGTATAAAAGGATGATTAATCGATAAATAAAATTTAAAATTTTTAATTAACATGATATTGAGTAAAATGATCAAGATATTTTTTGCATGATTACTATTGGTAGGCACTAATTACATATTTTTGATGTGCATGAATACATGATTTCTGAAGGAACACATTTTTTTTCATTTTAACAATGCTGGGAGTTTGATATTTATTTATTGAATTTGGAACGTGATATCTTGTACATAATATTGGAAACGGTTCATTTGGTAATGCCCATTGACAACGCTTAAATCACTTGAATGTGTTCAGCAGGGTGCTTCTTAATGATCTTGGAGTCTCCTTTAATATCCTACGTGATTTATAAACTAACAGAAGTTTTGTTTACGAAGCCACCCATGTATTTGGTTATTTATCGGGTATGTTTAAAATGACCTCACGTGGGGAGATATACTGGCAAGTGTATTCGTTTGTGGATAGGCGATCTGATATTCACGTCCAGTTGACTCTTATTACTACAAGCCACTACCTACATTTTTTTTATAAATATTTTACTTTCAAAGAATGTCAAACTTTGACACTCGTCTACTGCAAGACACTTGGGACAATGTCCGAGGGAAAACTATTTTGCCCAAAAAACAATCTTTTTTAGTTCGAAAATTTCATTAATTGAATTTAGCAAATAAATAAATATTCTTTAATTTTATTAAAAATTAAGCAACAAACTCTTTTTCACCAAGTGATTAGAGGGATAGACTTTGTATGAGTCGGTATTATTGTAAACCTAACACATTTTTTATTTTTACAAGTGGTGTTCCTTTCGGAAGGTTATGCACCCAAATCTTAGAGTGGATATTTTTTTCTATTAGGAATATAATTAAAAAAAAAACAATAATAATAAATTCAAAAAGCGAAGAGAAGGGGCTAGAATTTCATAAAACGCTGTTCGTTTTCCAGTACACGAAATATTTGGTTTGTCATAACTTTTTATTTGCACGACGATTGATAAATATTAGTTAATATTAATGTCCTTCATTTTTCTCTTTGTTATCAATTAAAATTCTTATTTTAGAACTACAAGATTGTGACGCTATTAAAAATTTTTGGAGCCCCCCCTCCCCCAAAATGTTTTAGTGCTACAACATTTCTCTCAGATGCGTATAGTTATATATAGCTTCAGATGTCTATCGGAAAATACTTTAATTTTTAAACACCATATTTAAAGGCAGAAAAATTAAGTAAGGTAAACGAAAGCTTTTAATATAAACAGATTTTGATTGTGACACTGTAGTTTAGTTTGATTGAAAATCAGCAATATTTTATGTTTATTTCGCTTATTTTGATGAAAAATACTGCATAAAATATGAATTAGTAAGGTAAATATGAAATGAATACCAAAGGATACCAAAGGCATATTTCGAAGGTGGTCTAATTGCTATATAGAGGCATGTTTATTTGATAATCAATGGATTTGTAAAACAAAATTATTTGTATTGGAATAAAAAAGTTTTCTTTTCTGTGTACCGGCATCATAAATTCCCCTATTTAAATGTATCATAATATAAAAAGTAATCATTTTTTGAGTATAATATTCTAATTGAAAATACTAATATCCATTAACGACCACAATATTACCGTAGCAAGTTTTAAGTCATATTTACCAAGAAAATATAGACTTAAGCATTAAAGTGAAGCATTAGATTTAAGAAGTAAAGGTAGTGGGATATTTTAAATCCGTTTTGTAAATACATAAGGGTTTTTGGAATTTTCAGTTGTTTATAAGCAAGAAAATTGTTATATATTGCGTACTTTGGAGATAATTTTAGCAATTTGCAGGGGATGCGCATGAAAAACTCGTTTTTTCAACGTTTTTAAAGCTTTGCACATCTCTATAGCCACTCCCAATTGACCTACCCGATTGGTAATCGATATGCACGTTTGGTTATTGTCAAGGAAATGAATTTTGAGGTTTCGAAATTAAGTAGTTTCCAAATAATAAGTTAAGGAAGTGCCTTTTGAAGCCTTAGTTGAGCTAAAAAGATAAAAATTTACTGACAAGTTAATGAGTTAATTTTAGTATTCTCGATTCCTGTTTTATGCTGTTTTATGGAAATATTTTATACGTTCTACAAGTGAAAAAAAAAATTTAAGAGTTAAGTGAGTTAATTGTTGAAACACCTTATATAGAAGATGTTGAATGTCAGTGCTTGGGTTTTGGCCGGAATTTATTTGATTTTCGAAAATATAATTCGAATTTTTTGTTTGTTTTAGAGAATGTTTCACAAGACCATTCATTGAAGCAACCTGCAAATTTTCATCTTTTATGGTTTTAGAGAAAATGGACACTAAACTTTTATTCTAATACCCTCATGGGTAAAAACAGGAATGTTTAA
Source organism: Chrysoperla carnea (assembly GCF_905475395.1). Taxonomy (NCBI): domain Eukaryota; kingdom Metazoa; phylum Arthropoda; class Insecta; order Neuroptera; family Chrysopidae; genus Chrysoperla; species Chrysoperla carnea. The sequence goes on along the minus strand of NC_058338.1, from coordinate 41,967,291 downwards.
AAAAAGCGTTTCATATAAGAGTTGTTTTTTTAAGGAGCATTTTTCACAATTAAACTTTTCTATTCAAACGGTTTACAAAATGGGGCCCAAGACCTATGTTGCAATTTACGAACATAATCTCAGTTGTTTTAATATTTGAAAAGTTGTTTCTTTATTAAGAGTAACTTTGTAATTTAAACACTCTTCTAATCTTTTACCGTTCATGAACATGTATTTAATTTTCATCTGGATATGATTATCTACGATAATCATATCTATAAATTTTATTTTTTATGTTAGCTTAGAGAAGAGCTAGCAGAAATACAAAAACACACATTATTTCTACTACGTGAGAAAATTTTTTAGAACGTAGAGTTTAGAATGCTTAAATTTATGTCTTTATACCTTAGGAAAAAGACTACATCAAACCTTTCATTTTACTGCTTTGACACCGTCTTTTTCATTTTAAGTGAAAATGAATTTATCATTAAATGAATGTTTTTGAGTTTCTTTTATAAAATAAAAATAAATTGGTAAACAAATAATTTAATATAAAATCTAAATAATATTTAATAATAATTATAAATAAATTGACATTTATGTGTAGTCATGAAGATTTCATTTATAGTAGTGGGAATACATTATGTAGATAGCAAGTAGGAAGGTATATAGATTTGTATACGTACAAACATTAATACTGCTAGGAACTGGTAATAATAGTACAGCATGAAGCGGCAAATGTTTTGCAGAATTTAAGACGAAGTTTTTCCGCGGGTTTTCTAACGAATTTGTTAAGGTTTGCGTGAATAAATTTAAGAAAGCCGTTTTTATACCATGTATATGAAACATACCAAGGTATACTAAGTTTACTCCCAAGTTTGTAACGCTTAAAAATATTGATACTATGAACAAAATTTTGGTATAGGTGTTAATAAAATCACATAACTAGTCCATTTACGGTTGTCTGCCTGTCTGTCGTCTGTTTGTAGTCTGCCTGCTCATCTGTCATCACTATTACCCTAAAACGAAAAGAGATATCAAGCTGAAATTTTCATAGCTTGCTAAGGGCGTAAAAAGTGAGGTCAAGTTCATAAATGAGCAACATAGGTCAGTTGGGTCTTGGATCCTCTTGTAAACCGTTAGAGATAGAACAAAAGTTTAAATATAAAAAATATTCCTTATAAAAAAATTGTTGTTGTTTTAAACATCACTGTTTATTTTTGAAACTATTCGTTTTGAAGAAAATTTGTAATTGACCTAAAAATGTTCTAAATTTCCTTAATATCTTTTAAATCTTTTTCCCTAGGCATAATAAATAAATTTTGCAATTTTGTTAAGGACAAATTGTTTTAAAAATATAAAAAATTGTTTTAAAAATATGTATTTTTATAATCATATTTGTACACATGCGCCGATTCATACTATACTAAGACGATAATAGACTATATCTACACAGAACTGGTACTAGTACATACTCTTTGAATGTGAGGTTGTTGGTAGATTTATTTATGTGCAAAAGAGGGTGAATTATTAATTACCCCAGTGGCAATATCCGTGATCTAGAACATAGAAAACGGAAATCGTCTCCTGACAGATGAACTCATATAAATATCAAATGTTTTATCTGATATCGCTATAAATATCTATGTGTTCTATACACACATACCATATTATGCATAGAGTGTCCATTTACATCCAATCAAACTTTAATACATTCAAAATTAATTTTTAGAATCACTTTGACTTCCAAAACTTAGCTAATCCATATATTTTTATATTTTGTGGGCTTTAAATTGCCCACACACTTTAAATTCTTCATAAATTTCATTAATGAAGAATTTCAAATCTAATTCATAATACTTCTTGTTAAGACAATGTTAGGAAAATAAGAAATGCATTCCTAGTTCATTAATATTAAAGTTAGTATTTTTAGCAGGGGCGGATTTATACGTAGGCAAAGTAGGCCTGTGCCTACGGCGGCAAAAAAAAAATGGGGCGGCAAATTCGTAAATCCGCTCCTGATATTTAGTGTTCCTAACAGAACCATTGCCAACACAGCCATAGCAGGAAATTCATCGAAGCTATTGGTAACTAACTGTACTATTAACATCAATAATCAACAATTATGAAATGTAAATTGAATTTTAAAATTGTAACTGAACAAGTCGTGAGTAGTATCAACACTTTTGTGGTCCACGCGAATAACTTCCCAACGTTATAAATAGTTATTAAATATAAATAAAAATAAAAACTCGACCGAATAGAATCGAATGTCCGTAATTATGTTTCGATTGGCATCTCAACGAAGTCGATATGATTTTTTGTTACTGGCTATTGTTAAATTCCTTTCAGATCAATTTTAACAGGTCTTGATTGATGCCTGTGTGTACGCATTTGCGTGTGTAGGCTCAAGTGAAGTGAGGGTGTGCCAAAAGCAACGCGTAGATATTTTGGCGTGATAAAGACGAGAAAATATTATCTTGAAATTTTGATAATAATTAAAGTTGAAAAAAGTCACTTAGACGACAATTTATCTCCTGATTATTTTACTGCAAGACTACAATAATTTATAATATAAATTTTTATTATACTAAAAAAAATAAATTTACCGGCTTTTGAAATCTTTTGCACTCTGTATCAATTTACTTCTCAGATATTATTTATTGATTTTATTTTAATAGAGCTTACAATTAATGAATTTTTTTTTAACATTAAAAGAAAAATTAATTACAATCATCATGTTATGTTTTTTTTTCCGTGTTTTTATTTATCCGACAAAAGATGTCTTTTATACTCGCTAGAGTGGATATATTTTAATTGTTATTTGTCCCTGGTGATCGTTATTTAGCTGCTGTGTCATCTTAAATTTAATATGGAATACTTTGGGATGGGATGTTATATTTTGCATTTTTTGTTGTTATTAAAACCTGCAAGATTGTATAAAATGATCTCATTTCTTGCTGCAAAACAGCAAAAATGAAAGAAACAAATTGTGCTTTTTCCTCTTTTTTTTTCTTTTTAAATATTTACGCACTTTGCTATTGATATTTTGACCAGTGTTGGAAAACTTTTTTATATTCTTAAATAATAGCTATAAACATTTACTATTGTGAAAATTACTAATAAGGCCAAGAAGTTGGTAGTATTTGGTGGGTTTAAGCAGTGTTTTATAAAAGAACTAGACTTAAAAGAGTCGGCTAATTTTTATTAGATGGTTAATTTATGCATTTAAACAGTATTGCCATATATAACAATGGTTTCAATAATATTTAAGCCCGTGAGCGTAGTTCGATTTTTAGGTACCCTTTGTCGGATGGCAAAACAATTTTCGCAATACACACAACTCAAAACATGATGACTATTCTAAGAAACATCCGTCATATCACCAAATATTATGAATCATGTTTTCAATTCGGTAATAATTGAAACAAAACTTATTTCAGAAAAAAAAACGCAAATTAAATTAAAATAAAAAAATTATAATCAAAAAATATTTAACCTCAATTGATCAGTCAAAAGTAAATTTATAAGGAAATAAAATGAAGTAATTCATTCCTCTTTAGTTGATAGTAATAAATACTAAAAAAGATGAAATAATAATATTCCAATCTATCTTTATCATAACAAATAAAAGCATTCAATTGATAACAGAAATTTATACAGGGTGGTTCGTTTTAATCGATAATGGAAAGAATGTCGCACGTTAAATTATACCTGGACCATAATGCTCATATAAAAGTCCTTACTGATAGGAAATATAAGTATACCAAAGGAAAGTTATTTCTTATAAAAAAACAAAAGATTTTTTTTTGGAAGATTCTTACAGTACCTTAAGTCAATAAAATGGACTCAATTTCTGTTAATCGTAAGGATACAGAGAAACTTACTAATAAACTAATACCGCTGATGTCTTCAACAGCAGAAATTTTTCCGCCTCTGATTAATAATATATTTTACGTTTTAGCGAAATTTTTCGCAAAAAATCATTCATTCCAACAACAATCTGTTTTTTGAAATGAAAAAATTTTTTTACTTAAAGTGTTCTTCTTGGCGGTAACGATCCTACATATGACTTTCATATGTAGGATCCCGGCCGTCCACGAAGGACACACTTAGGCCATGGAGCCCATTGTGATACCATATATGTGTTTTACCACCTTTCCGCTGATAATATCATTTATCAGCTCCTCAATTTCAGAGGCTGAGTGCACATCCTTCATACATATACCATGCACTACATCAGCCTATCACAGCTATTAATTGAATTAATTTTGTTGCGACGGCGGGAATGGAACCTGCTACCCTAAACATACCGCGGAAGGAATTGGTTACGTCTTAACCAACTGAGCTAATAAGGCGACTATGATACTGAAGATCGAAGTCAATTTCAAGCTGCCTCATATTGAACATTTCATTCGTTTGTGGAATTTTTCTTTTTTTTAGTTACCCAACAACAGATTTTCTATTTTCGATTGAATTAGTTCACCCTATATATGGAAACCATCGTATAATAATAATGAATGGTTCATCAATATTATCACCATTATAAAATTCTCATTAACTTAAAAGCATAACTGATAAGAGAAATACAGAGAAAAAACAAATAAATACTTTTATTTTAATGAACATACATCTTATTCACATTTTGTTTTTCTAGTTAAGTTATAAAAATTATTATCATTGAATTTCACTGTTGTTGTTCGAAAGATAAAAGGCAGTTATTGTACAAAGTGATTCAAAAATTTTATTCATGTAAAATAATTTAACTAAACAGCACCGTTTAACTAGCGATCTTTCAACATCAACAAATTTGGTATGAACGTCTTTATAGTTTAAGAGCCAGTGGCCGACAAACTGTATTTAACCAAACCTGAAATTTGGCGAATGTGACTCTTATACCCATCACCCCCGTGAAGGGATCCATTTTTATACGTGTTGCACTTGGTTAAATATTGGGTCGGCCTTGGCGGGATATGGTAAATCCCACCTGATGGGTGACAAGTTCAAGATTATTTCTCGACAAAGTCTTTAGAAATACATGCAGGTTGCCAGCCTTTGGTAATTGTCCACCAAACTGAAACGAGCCAGATATCGATGGCTTCTTTATGGTTACTCGTTGATTAATAAATGACTTTGTTTTTTATTATTTTAATGTCTAAAAATGGCCGTTTAAATTTTTATGATAATCTCATTCCTAAATCAGTATTTTAACCCCGACTAAAAAGAGTAATGTTAGAAGTTTAACGTGTCTGTGTATCTGTGACATTGAGTTCCTAACCAAATCAACTGATTTTGATTTATTTGTTTTTGTTTGCAAATATTTTGATCGTGAGTATTCGAGAGTAGAGCTATGTTTCAAGGGCGAGTTTAGGGTTTCGTAACTGATATCAGTTAGAAAAAAGAGATGATCTTCAAACGATCGAGTAGATTTTTTGGAAACAAATGTTGATCAAAGTCGACTTATTTTGACGTGTACTATAGGTACAATTGGCATAGCATTGCACAGATTTTTAAAACTCATTTTTCGCATAGTATTTTCTCAATTTTTTTATTAGTTTTTGCTTTAATTTTAAAATAATTTAAACTGTCGAATTGCTTTTCGACTCTTCCCGAATTCAATTGATCCTTGATCTCATTTTTAACAGATTGAAAACAATGTTTCTTATCTTTTTAAAATACTAACCAGCTTATGCGTATATCACCCGTTTAATCTTTTACATAAAAACAATTTGGTATTTAAAAACGTTCGTGTTTAAAATGTTTGAATGCATGTGTGTATATATTTAATAGAGATTGTCAAGACTTTGTTTTTTTTAATCAATTCACTTTGTAACCCCAAATATCTATCCATCAACTTAACACACACAATGTGTGATAAAATGTAAATAATTGCTGCGTGCAAATAAATCAATTATAAATAAAACAGTATCATTAATAATTCGTTTGAGAAGTACATACGTTAGTACAAAGGGTATTTATTTTATCTTTGTATGTTTTATAAATGCATTTATTTTGTTAATAAGAATTGAGTTTACGTGAGTCATGTTAAAAATTTCAATTTAAATCAAAGTAATATTTTTATTACAAAATCCTACACCAAATAAAATACCAAAGAATTGTTAAAAAAACTAATAAATACGTTTTTGAAACGAACTAAAAAGTAGAAAATAATTACAAAAAAAAAAAAAAGAAAAAAAGTAGAGTGATTAACAAAATTATTATTTTATCGTAAAAAAGCGTGGGTGTTAGATTTAAATTATAATAAATATTTTATTGACATATTAGTAAAAGTAAAGTTATAATAAAATATCTTAAAAAGCACCCCACGCTCTTTTACGATAAAATGATTTTTTATGCAATTTTTTTAAAATTTATTTATAGAAATTATTTTCTACTATTCAGTTCAGTTAGTAAAAAAAGCGTGTTTTAAAGTATTTTTAACTATTATTTCTTTTCTACTTTTAGTTCAGCTAGCTACAACAGCGTGTTTTTTAATTTTTTAAACAATTATTTATTAATTATATTATCGAACGTTATCTGCGCTTCCACCATCAAAGATTTTTAAGTTATTCGTTAATCCTGAAAATCGGCCAAACTTAATAATAATAAATTATTCTATTGTCATCGATCCTTGATAAGTGTGCGAAGTTTTAATTTAATCCGAAGTTTTAAAAATTAGGTTCAAAGATTACGTTACATAGATACAAAGATACACAGATACATAAATAATACCAAGCAAATGAAAGCATGTTAAAAGAAAATCCAGTAGTGACTTTATTTGTCATGGAAAAAATCACTATTATTATTATTTTTATTAGTTTCCTTAAAATAGTTGTGAAGTGATTGTGGCCTTTTTCAAACTTTTAAATTACGAATAATAAAGCGGTTCAATTAAGTTGGTATTTCACTTCGTTCAATTCATTAATCAGTATAGACTTCGTCGATTTTCAGCGGTAGACTAACCTAGACAAACAGCGGGCCAATTCTGTTTAAAGTGCTTTGTAATTTCTGCATTTTCCATCAAATCAATTTAAAAAATGTAGAAAAATACTACTCTTAGTAGCTATTCTTCCCCAAATTTAGAGTGTAAGTTTTCATTCAGTGAGTATATATCTAATGGGAAAAGCTGTAGCGCCTTTCTTCGTACATTTCTGAGTATCTATATATCTGGCCGCATGCGATAAACATATAAGATCTCCTATTCTTTTAGGTATAACGTTGTTTTTTTGAGATTGGTCGTATGATATTTTCAATATGTAATTTAATATCAATCATTAATTTTTAAAAAGAACTGTTAAAAAATATTGCGTCTAAAGATATTAATTTGTGTCAAATAAAATTTCTCACACATATAAAGTTTATTTAATATTTGAATTGTCGTAGGTTTTGTTTATAATTTTGATTAGCATCTTTGTATTATGACCTATTCGCTCCGAGCGTGAATTTCGTTTCCATGACAACGATACACTACTTTAATTATAGAATTAATGGATGCATATATAATTGTGTGGATTGCATTGAAAACTTACATTTAAAATTTAATATTCTTGTTTCACAAATTTAAATAAATAATTACGATAATTAACATTTGAAAAATAATATTTGTACAATTTGATTTCTTATTTTCACAATTTTTAATGCATTAAGTTTAATTAATTAGTGTTTTTCAATCATTTTAATTTGACAGTTTCTATATCATTAACATGTAAAGAATTGCAAATTAGTCATAACAGCCCACTTTATCTCCAAAATTTTTCACTTAAAGCGCTGGCATCGATTTTATTATCCCTACCATGACTACGCACACAACGAATACTTATATAACTAGCATGTAGGTAGTTAATTAAAAAAATTTACTTTGAAATAAATAGATACTTTCTAAAGCCCGTCACACGCCATTGTAAAATGTACTGCCTTAATATGCTTATGCCACTATGTTAAAACAATGCTACAAGAAACAAACAAGCTTACGATGAATAAAATGCTATTGTTTGCTGAATTCTAATTTATCTGTTTTATCGAAATGCTAACGAGAAACGAAAATTGTTCATACGTGATTTAAGGCAATTATTAGTTTATATTCTTACAGGTTTTTCAGACAAAAGAAAGTTTTTTAGTTTCACAAACAAATGCAAAAGAATGTAAAAAAAATCGTGTAGAGATTTAAATAAAATCTGAAGAGCCTGGAAACTAAACATCCATAGATTTGATTCTAGTCCCTGTTAAAGGGTACTGTTTGCACGGATTGCAGTTTTTGTAATTTTTCATTTTCACTCCAATCGTGAATACCGGTTTGTGTTTCAAAAGCTTTGTGTTTTCAACAATTGTATCAATTTTTAAGTGAAAGTACTGCTGTTAAGATAATATTTAATGTTGTAAAATAAAATCCTAACTCTGTAATAGCTATTTTATATAGAAAAAAAACATTGGCACGTTAAATTATAACACCAAAGAGAATATATTAGCGAAGAATTCGTACCAAAAAAGTCATAATTTCAGTAGAATTTGAGTTTTTGGAAACAACAAATTTGTTGCATCTTGGTTACTAATCCTGATATGCACTTTATTATCATTACGTTTGCACATTGATATCTTCTGATTTCGAGGTAATAATTAATCAAAACCGTGATAACCTATTACACATAAGTTGTATTAACGAGTCCATCAGTGTGTGTTAAGGGGCTGCCTCGTTTATAACTATTTTCTAAGCTTAGAAAATTAGAAAATAGTGGATTTTTAATAATTCCATTAGCATCTAAATTTTAATTTTATTTTATTTTATTGAGGTATATTCTTTAAAATATTTAGTACAAAATAAACAAATAATTATATTCTAATACTTTACTTGATAAATGCCGGAGAGCTGATTTTACCTGAAACAATTACAAACAAAAACTAAAAACTCTATTATAAAATTCTGTTGGAGTTATTTCGATTGGCTATTCGAACTACTTTTTATCGGTTGAATCCTTTCATATTGTGGGATTTTGTTGATATTTTCATAGGCACCATGATCAACATGCAAACGTTTCTGAGCTACATCTACGGATATTTTGTACAGTTCCTTTTTTTATGTAAAATTATCGCTAAATTAATAATTAACTCTAAATAACTCAATTTTACAAAAGCTAAAACTGCCATAAACTTGAATTTAAAAAAAACCTATTTTCGCGACTTTCAGTAGTTTTTTTAGCACACATGATTTTGCAATGGACTTTTCATAGGTCATTTCTCGCATCTAAATAAAGATACTTTCGGTGAAAAAACTTCGCTTGGATTTTTTATGCAAATTGTCTTTTTTATTGTCTTATTTTTCTGTGCTATAATTTTAAATTAATGATAAAAACTTTAATGTATTTTTCTTTTTTTTTTCGTTTAACGAATCCGAACGAATTGCTGATGTCATCCCTGGCCAAGGCTTAATTCTAGTTATATAACTAATACATATCCTTCGTAAAGTCCAAAATTTTTTTCGAAATTAGTTTCCGTATTTTAGCTTTTCTACAATATTTTTAAAATTTAATAATTTAAATGGCCCACCATTACTCACTCTATAAGCTTGGAATCTTTGTTACAGTGTTATGAAGTTAATTAAGTACAATATGAAGATAAGTTTACAAACCTTAAAATATAATTCTAGAAAATGCAATAAATTTTTGAAAGCTATCACCTGATAAGATCTACTTCATGATATTTTTTTGGGTTTATTTTACTGATATTTGATACATTACTATTCATACAAGATTTAGATATTTTATTACAAAATATATTTATAATTTTTTATAATTGTTTTATATATCGATCAAAATCAATTTACAATATGTAGTAAGCTTATGTTTTTTTATTCAACAAATAATTTTAATTAATTTGAAAAAAATTAACGCTAATAACTAATAATATGTTCATGTACTTAGTCCAAAACTTTGCAATTTACGGAAAAGAGGAGAGGCGAGGAACAAAAAAAAAAAAAAAAGAATTATATACAAAAATACAAAGAATTAATACATTCAGATGTAAGAGCAAACTCTTACAGACCGCACGAAAAATTATACACATCAATCATCAAATTACCGAAAGCTACGCTGCGGATAAGACCTAATATACTTAATCAGAAACTTACTGCAATTGCGCATTAAAGATTTACATAGGTATCATTTTTGTTGGAGTTATATTTTTTTCAGTGAATAAAATATGGATTTGTTTTCAGTAACTCTATCAATTTACAAATTAGTTTTATGAAATGAAATAACAGTGGCACACTTGGTTTCTGCATATTTATAATTTTTACATATTATAACAAACTTTTTCATTTCGCTTGAAAAATTTGATATTCATAATGCACGCAATACGACAGATATTTTTATGAAAAACAGATCCTTTTCAATTGCATAAATGCAAGCATATTACAAAATAAATGATGCAATACATTCATTTGTTCACACATAAATAAATCTGCCAATGTTTTTTACTTTACTCTTTTTTTTTCTTTTTTCGATTATTTAATATTTGACAAAGTAAAATACACACTAATACCTGTAAATGAGTGTAAAACGGGAATCGAATACAAATAAACTGGAGTTGGTTGACTGACTACTAGCTAGCTAGATGCTTGCTTGTATTTGCTGGCTTTTATAGTACAACAACTACTGCAAAGCAAGGCAGTAACTAAATGGATGATAGACGACTCATAGTCACTCAGTTGCTTCCATCCATGGATGTGTCAGTTTTATGTATTTGTTGTGTTGTATCGTATATATTACAAAGTGATCAAAGAGTATTTGTCTCGATTGAACCATAGTACATGAATTAAGTATCAAAACAAGAGGGAAGAAATTATCTAAGACCAAAATTATTTGCGGTTCAAAAAGAACCTCACAACCATTCATCCACTGTATGTTCATTTTTCTTTAAATCGAACATTTGCATTGCATTTTTAGTTTTCCAAGAATTTTCGGAAACTAAGCGCCTTGAGAAAAAATTACACAAGTACTTTTTTGCTTAAAACTGACCAAAAAATACAAAAATATTCAAAATTTTGTATTTGCGTAGACCCCCTCGCCTCCCTGGTTTATCTACCGATTTTTCTCATTAACGAATTTGATTATTCGAATATCCAAGCCCTATATATATATATATATATATATATATATATTTAGGGCTTGGATATTCGAATAATCAAATTCGTCTTCAAAAGTTCATTAATCCTACCTTATATATATTTAAACGGTGGGCATTTTTGACATCTATAAGGTAGGATTTATGAACTTTTGAAGAGATTTCATCATCATTACAAGAGCAATAGCTCCATTTCCTTTGGCAATTAGCTAAAAAAAACTATTGGATTGAAGAGCTTTCTATACATATATGTATGTTTCTATACGTTTATGTGTCTGTTACGCTTGACTTTCTAGCGGTTGCAATTTAAGTCCGATTTGAATAAAATTTGAGATCAAGAAGGATGTATATACATATAGGTATGAAATAGTTCCTACCGGGTGTCCCACGACACTCCTCGAGCTTTTTTATACATATATGTCAAAAGAATATTCATATAAGTGTACAAACTTAAATTTTATTAAACTAAGTAAATGAACGGAATTGGCAGTATTAATACTGGTTGTCAGTAACGAAGGCAAACATTAAAATATTTAATTATCAAGTACCATACCAAGTAACTAAATGCTCTAGAGAACACACACTAATATGATAAGAACTTTTGATTTGTCCAACGGTATTAATACTGCAGTTAATGCAGTCTTATTATTATTATTATTAATAGTACTCTTTGTGTTTAAGTGCCTACTTATTCGGCGGGGAAGCACGAACGCTTGACCATTATTTAAATTATTGAAATGAAATTTGAATTATATATTATGGGTAGAACTTAACAAAAACTTTCACAAAATAATTCGATAAACTACAATTTTAAATCATTCTGTATTTTTGTTTATGTGTACAATTCGCATTTATATATACGTTTCAGATGCGAATCACGTCGGCCGTGAATAGCCTGACGAGACTCAAACAGAAGAAGACAATCACATGGGAAATCTCAACGTACCACCATCAACAACTAACTGAAAACAATAGATAGCAGCTAGTAGATACACATGGAACACATAGACAATATAATATAAAAGCAAAACGTATTCAGTCGTCGCACAGCTAACCATTCTGAACATTCTGTTCTAGTAAATGCACTTATTCTATATAAATTGTGATCTTGTATGTGTGTATGTGTGTGTGTGACTGCTACACGATGCAATATCATATGTGATCTCGAAACATTACAACACATAACTATTCTAAATCGAATACATGCATATAACTACTGTATGTGTTTGCATTTATCTTACTAATCTTGGTCACACAAAGTTAATTTTTAAATGGAATTAACATTTTGACGTATGTCTAATACAGTTTTATTCAGTCTAGGTGACATCTGTTTAAAGGCTAATGATTCGATAATTTTCTGGTATTTGTCGTTATAATTTTTTTTTTTTTTGAGAAAAGTTGTGTTATGGTTTTGTTACCGACATAGAGAGGAAATTCAAATTTTGTTTTCATTAAAATAATACTTATTTATTGATTAATTATTTAAAACAGAAACAGAAAAGTCGAGAGTAGATGGCAAAGTGTATCAAGAACAAGAGAATAAAAAAACCAAATAGATATACTGTTAAAACGGTCAAAGAATGCCAATGAAAAACAATGAAAAAGAAGACAAGAAAAACAAATCAGCGAGCATTAGGAAAGTTAAAACTGATCAAAAACTTAAACTCAACCTCAATTGAACCAATATTTCAAGTTGACACAAATAACTCAAATAGATACGACAAGACTAGACAACATTATACGGTCAATCGACGTTAGAGGTATAAGAGATAGTCTATACATGGACTGAAAGGTACTCAAAATGGATATTCCCGTTGAAAAATCCAATTCCGAATTTTTCTTCGGTTATAATACTTTCTTTATGTCAAGATAAAGAAAAAATATAAGGAAATATAAAATAAGAATCACAGAAAACTGTCTTCTAAGTCTAAGTAGATATCCTATTTTCGATGTGTTAATTTAATGAATCAATAATATTCTCCAAATTGCTGTTTGGAGAATTCGTGTGTTAAAATTTCAATTTTCTTTTTGAAAATTTTCGTTCCTTAGATATTAATTAAGAGACAGTAGCCATAATCGTCGTACCACTGAGCTTTTAAAAAATAAAAATTTTTGTATCCAATGAGTACCTATTTGTTTGTCTATGCCTTCCCGAGAAACACATTTACTTATAATAATCAATCATTCTTAATATTTTCATGTGCATCAAAAAGTACATATTAGCAATTGATTTCATTGATGACGTACTCACACCTCTCCGAGGTGGTACTATGGTAACTTTCAAAATCAAATTTATCTTGTGTGCAAGTTGAATTCTTGCTTTGCACTTCGAATTCAGAATTAACATGTCGAAACACACAGGAAAAGAATGTGCGGAAAGAAGCACATCATACATAGAATGAATCGCTCTGGACTGTATAGCTGTACTATATTATACAGAAAAACCTAATGCGCAAATACATGGAAAATAATAGATTCAATGAATCTAAAGTCATTGGCATAAAATAGATTCAAAAATGTAAGTATACCTACATAATATCTAGTGTTGGCAACATCGGCAGTTTAAAATATATTCGAAACAGATATTGCTAACTAATGCAAGGATAAAAGTTACTTTTGATCGAAGCACAAAACTCAATAACATATTAAATAGTTTATTATCTGCAGTATGTGGTTCAAGACAGGTTTAAACAAATGTTAATTGGATTAATAACTTGTTTCTATCCAATTATTTAAAGTAGATCAACCATATTTCTACCAATGTGCCTTCCCTGAATTACTAACTATTAGATTATAGCATATCACCATCTACATCAACTATCTACCTCTATAAGTTTGTACCATACTACTTATAAATATGCACAATTATTTCATTACAATTTGCATAATTATCTGCTCGACTAATGCAATAACCAAATAGCATAATCTATTCAATATTTTGGAACATTATCAAACTAGATCAAATTTTATTCGATTTCAATAAAATGTTTTATTGTAATTCATCGACGAATGTCAATGTTTGGGATAGGTAGCACTGTCGCAATTGTCCGTCATATGCCATCATAAAACATATTGACTTTATCACTTCTACCACGATGCCAAAACGATACAGGATAGGCAGGTGGATAATATTTAATCTATGGTATTTTCCGGGGCGTTCTAAAACATACATTGGCAAAAATCTTCATCAAAACCCTGACCCTTATTTATAAATGTAATTCATATTCAGGTTATTAATTTCGTCTGGTAGAAGATAGCTTAATTTCCCAATACAATAGATGTAATCAATTCTTTTTTATAATGGATCCACCGTATTTATAAATTATTTTAACCCGACTGCCAAAGAATGGTTATGTATGTATATTTGCTTGTTTTATTTATTACCTCGTATCTTCAAAACGGCTCAATGGATTTCAACATTTAAGGTACCGTTATATTTATCTCTAAAACCCAAATATTAGTAGAGTGTTTGAATAAACATTAAAAAATGGCGGATTTTTGGAGCGAAATAGAAACACGCTATTAAAATAGATAATTAACAAAACCTATCGAGTAGGGTATCAAAATAAAGCAAATTAAAAGGGGATTACGAAATATATATATGAGTTCTATGTTTAAATTCAGAATATTAAATTGCTTCAAAGTTTTAATATAGTTATAATAAGAGGCTTTTTAAGTGCTGATTTTAACAGTCGAATTAAAGTTTTTTATCATGTAATACCTTGCTAAGTTTTCCAATATCGAGGCTAAATAATCAAACCAAAATTTGTAATATTCAATCTTTCATAAACTGATTTCATAAACATAAAAAATTTATTATTACCTTTCGTCTACCCGTACATCCTTGCTTATTTAATTTTTAATTAATTACTAGGTATTTCAATTTTTTTTTTTTAAATTTTTTATGAAACCAATGTCTATAGAAATAATCAATTGAAGAATATCCATGCGTAACTTTAAATTAATTAAATGATTGAGATAGATATATTTTAATTATTTGTGTGGGCTTGTATCTATACATTAAAGTATCATATATAGACTGCTTAGAGATTTATTTACTAATATTAATAAGCATACCACACTATCCCAGGATGGGAATGGTGTTTGGTCAACCTGTTGTACTGGATGATTCAGTGAAGTGTTTGAATCGATTGCAGGTATTTTTTTTACAATCAAATAAAATAAACTGAATAATATTTAAATATATAAATCATAAATCAAGATATAGAAATAATAAATATAAGCATTAAAATAATTATTTTTTGCATTCAGATAATTTTCATCATTCACAAAAAAGTAATAATGTTAGATAGAACCAATTTTTTTCTTGCCATACTCATAATTATTACAAATTTATTGAAATATTTGAATTCATAACATTTTTAAATTATCAATTTGCTCAGTTTTTGCATTCCAGAGCACACTAGTTATAACTAGTGTGCTATGGAATGTAAAAAATGGACAAATGGATAATTTTATAGTATAATGTATTCAAATATTTCTTAACTTAAATATTAAAAAAATACGAATTTTGTCATGAAAATCGATATATGGGTATAAAAAAATATTCTAAGCAACTTTTTCAAATAGTTTTTGTTTTCGATATCTCTAACTATCTCTGAAGTTAGGATATCTCTAGCTATCTTCGCTGTTTGTCAATTTGTAGTAGGATGAGTTTAAAGTTCTGATTTCGGATATGTTTCTTAAAAATATGACCGATATTCCAAAAAGTAAAGAAAATATGAGGGTGTCTTTATTTTAAATGCGACAAATTGTATATTATATGTATGAAGGAGATTAAAAAACACAAAAAAATTTTCTTCCTAATAAATCAACACTAAATTTTTAGAGTGACACTTCATTCATTCTAAATCACATTATCTATAAAGCATAAGTCGTCTTACAAGTATAATTGATTTGAGTAATATTTTTGAAATATTTTACAACAAATTAGTGTAGGACGTTAATAAAACCCACATACTTATTTTGAAATATATATGTACACACTTACAAAGTATTTGTAAGTCAGTCAATAGAACAGTGAATATTTTTTTATTTTTATTATTTCATATTTTATAAAGGAAAAAAAAGTTACTAATTTTCATTTAAGACAAGCTAGGTGTCCATGTGAGTGCAATTAATATATGGTCCACACCATCCTGAACCAACTTCCCAAATGATGAAAACAGCTTTTCATTACGCATTAAACAAAGCAATATTAATTGTTTTCATATAACAAAAAAGAATAACTTAAAAAACAAAATTCGAAGATCAATACCCAAATCCAAATTTGAAATTTTTTATAATTACATATATCAATAAATATATAAGTTACTTATTATTGTTTAATTGCTTTTCTACAACTTTACTAAAGATCAAAATTTCCAGCTCCGTAAGTATGTTAAGGTAGTACTATCGGTAATAGACTCTGCATTCAGAATTTAATGAAACTTGGCATAGTTGTCCATTATTATGTCATAATTAACCAGTTAAATTATTAGAGGCCTTCAGAGAACTGAAAAAAGATATTTTAACATTTATCCTTATGGAAAATCACAGATTTTATTTTATTTCACAAAACTGGACGTTCAGATTTTCAGTTCTCTGTAGGCTCCTAAAAATTTAACTGGTTAATTATGATATAATAATGGACAACTATGCCAAGTTTCATTAAATTCTGAATGCAAAGTCTATTACCGATAGTACTATTTTAAAAGAAAAACTTCATTTTTCGCCTTTACTCGAACGTCTTAGTATCTGTTTATCGCTTTTGTTACTCTTTTCAGTACATACTAATCTTTTCAGTACATGCAACTATTTCACCGTCATTACGATGAATTTTAGTAGAGCCACACAAAACCTAATAGAACGGAAAACAGAATCATGGATCGATCCATGGAACCATCTTGTTTCTATTTGAAACAATTTTTCATAGCATCTTTCGCAACAATTAATAAACTAGATTCGCTACGATTTTATTTTAAATACATATTAACATATTTACCGATAAATAGTTTAAGCATTTACAATCAGTCTTAAGGGTATTTAAAAAAATTAACTAAGATAATTTTTAAGATAGTTTTTATCTTCACTTGTTTAACTCAACTTTTAGTGTTTAGGGTCTAAAAAAACTTTGAAAAAAGATAATTTTGCTAACATGAAAAGGTTTTTGATTTTTGATATAAAAGACAATATCTGAAAACTTTATCGTCTTTTATAATCATCTTTAAATGTAATCGTTGACTTAAAAAATAAATTTTATCTACTCAAAATTTTTTTAAAAATATATTAGTAAATTGTTCATAATTATTATTGCCACAAAGATTTATTTAATAGTTTGTAGTCATATTGGTTTTTTTTTAACTTGCGTAGGAATATTTTTTATTTGAGAAAGTATTTTAAAGTTTGAAGTAAAACTCATTTCGTTAAAATTATTTTTAAGTTATATATATATATATATATATATATATATATATATATATATATATATATATATATATATATATATAACTTTTCAAATAAACTTTTTTTTATGAATTGATAGATTTTTATGAAGGGGAAAATTAGTATAGAAAGTTACTTTTTTCTCTAAGAAAATAAATAAACTTTCTTGTTAATAACCGTCTTATGTTTTAAATTAAGTTACGAAAACTGTATTTAGGAAAATTAGATTTTCATTCACATTTTTCAGTGTTCATACTAAGAGCGATTAAATTTATTTTATATCATTGAATTTTATTCGAAAAGCTTTCTTGACCTTTAGACCATTAAGGTCTACTGTTCAAAGACTTAAAATTTTTGTCTTGATTATTTTTTGAACCAAAAAAAAAAACGGCATCATAAGTTGGACCGTTATGTGTGCGTGTCTGTCTGTCTGTGTGTCTGTGGCATCGAATCCCCTTAAAGGATGAAAATATTCTGATTTTTTTTCGTTTGAAAGGTAATTTAATGGAGAGTGTTATAGCTATAGTACGACTTTAGGGTTCCGTATCCGAAAAAACTAAAAAATTGGTGATGATCTTCAAAATCAACTTGGAAAAGGTTTTATGGAAAAAGGTAATTAAAGCAAGAGTGTTCTAAGATATGTTTCAAGTGCAAGTTCCGTACGTGAAAATTTTATCGGGGGTTTTTTAAATTTTGTAAATATCACTTGTTCCTCGGTACAATGAACATGGGGATATTTCGATTTATCTGACCTATCGAAAAGATCAAAATTTGCCAGCTGCTTCGAATTAGACATTTACTTGATTTCAAATAAGTATTATCAAGGATAATAAATCGGCACTCATGGTGAATTCATGATATACTTCGGTAAACACTTACAGAAGACTATCCATATTCACTGTAATAATATGGAGCCATGGTGTATCTCTTGTGAAAACAGTCCAAAAATGAATTTTATCGCATGTTCTAGTAAAAATACTCTGACAATTGCAGATATAAAAATTGTATTCATTAGAGAATTTTTGTCTCTCAATATTTATTAAAAATATTTCTAAAGGTATTAATTAATTCCATCGTTTTCCTACGTCCCACATACGATATTGTAAGCACTTGTGTGATGAATTTAATAAAAAAAAACTACCATATCTCATTCACTCACATCAGAAAATATTTTTATAATACGGAATCATGGCATATAGTATCAGATGTGTTTTGCTTTGTTAAAAAATACAAACGAAGATTATTCTTTTACCTCTTTTCAAATACAAGTTACAGACAAATCCCAAAAGCATCAATAATATTATATCTACACTATCTGTATTTGTACATGCAGATAGAATGGAATATATTTGCAAACTCATTTAAAATGCAAATTAACATCTTATTGAGTAATCCTGTATTACTTTAAGTTTTTTTAGTTTCTAAATCATTCAATTTGGCGTTTTAACTATTTTAGTGTAGACGTGGCATATTATGAGAGAGAGAGATGATGTGAGTTTGAGATGCGAGGCCACCCACATCATTATTTTTTATCTTAATTTATTTAAACTACATCAGAATACAATTATATTTTATGATGTGCGTGGAGTCGGATACTTCGTTCTTATTCAAGCGACGAAAATGTGATCAATTTACCACCCTATTAATATAATTGAGCATACTGCCGCAGCGTGAATTTGAACCCGCAACCTAAGTCTGAGTAGTCAAACGCTTTTTTAAAGTCACTTAAAAAGAAAGAATCATAAAGGTATTTTATTAACTGATTTCATAAGGTATATGCAGTTATAGGTCGCTTGATGATGAATGAATAGAAGCAAATTCTAATAAACACACTCACCTATGCCCCTCAGGCACCAGTCCCTCAGTACCTAATTCTTTTATAGAAAGCCATCCATAGGTGATTGATTGAAATTTTTTTAAAACTTTTTAATGGAATAAAACAAATCTAACATAGTTTTGATCTTAATGACTTCAAACTAAATAAAGGTTCTTAAACATTATAAATTTTTCTAAATTATATTTATTAACGGTTTTATTTATACCATGTATATATGAAATATACATAGTATATTAAGTTAAGTCCCAAGTTTGTAACGCTTAAAAATATTGATGCTATGAAAAAATTTTGGTGTAAGTGTTCATAGAATAACCTAATTAGTCCATTTCCGGTTGTCTGTGCATCTGCCCGCCTGTCCGTCTGTCTGTCAACACGATAACTCAAAAACAAAAACAGATATCAAGCTGAAATTTTTATAGCGCACTAAGTTCGAGGAGGTAAGTTCGTAAATGAGCAATATAGGTCAATTGGGTCTTGGGTCCGTATCTTGTAGACCATTAGAGATAGAACAAAAGTTTAAATGTTCTTTATAAAAAAATAAATAACTTTGAAACATTTTTTTGTAAACATCAATGTTTACCCACGAGGGCGCTAATTAGGAGCAAATTTTATAGAATGTATTAATATGGGAATATCATTTATGTGTGTGTGGCTATTTAAAAGTGGATATTTTTTTATTTATTTACATGACGTCAAAAAACAAACGATTGCGTCATCAACGCAGTATATACATGGTATTTCAACAATTAACTCTGTCAATTGTTTGTTTTCAATTTTGTTTCTTCAAATATTGTAATGAAATTCAGAGAAATCATGTACAGGTTTTTAATTTCATCGGGTAGAAATTTTGTTTTATTTTTTGTATACAAAGCCACTTTATCTCTACTTTCCCAATCTATGCTATTCTAATTTACACATAGTTGCATATTATAACATGAACTCATATATATATATTAAATACGGTGTACATGTAATATGGTTGTTGAATTATGTGTATAACTTTTATTATTATAAGTGCTGAAATTATTATTATTTTACAATATTATTGACATGAGAGATTTTCATATATTATATTCTACAATTTTTTGTTTTGTAAAATTCTATTTAAAACTACATGCATTCATTTACAAATATTTAATAGGAAACTCATAGTACAGGAGCTTGGGGAGCTACCTGTTCATTATACTATCACAAATCTGATTCTATGTACACCTTGTTCTGTTATTGCCTGCAGTTCGTTGGCCTACAGAATAAGCTCATAAAGACAAAGGAAAAAGTTATTTACCAATTTTAGATCTGAGGCTTAGTTTGCGAGATAATTAACAAAATAATATAATATAATATTGATAAAAAGTAAATAACTTTATCGAATCACAGTTCAATAAAATATTGAATATTTCTGAAGAAAAAAATGAAAAAACTACTGATAAATTAAATTCTTCACTGCCATTCAGTTTATAATTATTATCATTTATAATTGATTAAAATCAATTTAAAAATAAATCAAATATAAATATTTATTGAATCAATCCCAAATATAAAAAACTCATTAATAAAATCAGCACGTAAAAGTATGTGTGATTAACGCTCAAAAGATACACACAACAATACAATTTTGTGTTTGTTATGTGTTAAATTATTAGTTATAAGCATTAAAATAATGGTAATGAAAATTCATAACAATAATAATTAATTAATTCATAATAATAATAACTATACAATTAATTAAACATGTTTTTAATTAACAATTGTAGGTATCAAACAATTGATATATTGTTTTAAATAAAATATAATTTTACATGTAATTTATATACAGCGTGTTTATATTGTAACTGGCCTAATAAACACACAAACGAAATGTAGAAATTCAATTTCCTTCAAAAAACATACCAAATTTTATAATTTAGTACTTGTAAATTTCAGTAGAAGGTCAATGAGTCGTTGATAAATTATCATAAATTTATGAAATTACTATGTATATTATTAAATATATTAAATACTAAATATAAAAAGTTATGGTCATTACTTGAAAGTCTAAATCATCTAGAGAACTTTCTAATACCTTGGTAATATTATTTATAAATCACTCCCAAATTGTATTACAGCTTTATCCATTATCCCAGCACCACATTTGTTCGCCTTAATTTGTAATCCTCTGAATGGTAACAGAAGTCTTTGTCCTCTGTAAAAGTATGCAACGTTGGTGGAGAATGGCAACTTCGCGGTATCAATAGTGGGTGTCGAAGTTTTGTAGGAAAAGTGCGAGTCTTAGATCATCTACAAATCACACTGATATCACGCCTTTTTGATAGCTCTTGCATACTTCTTACAACTTTGAGGGGGGCTATATAAAATGAGTATGACGCAGGGAATTGGAAATTATATGGAAAAGTGTATTTCTGGTCGGATCTGCAACATATGTCGAAGCCATGTTTTCCTCATGACCAATGCTCAGCTCATGACCTATTAAGTAATTGATATACTTAGGCATATTATCAACAATGGTAATTAGATATTGTTTATAGCCCAATCACTCAAATCTTGTACAAATAAATTTTATACCATAAATAATTAAATGTTTAAAGTACAATTACAGCAAAACTAGTTTATTATGATTCTATGTCAGAGTCTATCCAATTTAAATTTGTTCTTCAGAACACACTGTTTTTATGAGTACATGATTTTTTTTTTCGTATCGTTCTCGAGTAGTTTAATCAATTATTCTTTAATTAGCTACCGCTGTTGTACTATATCGACGAGAAAATTTTTATAAATGTAATAGTTACAACCCCTTGACGTAAAGCCCCTCAAATATATTAAATTTATGAATCTTTGTTGTTCATTAACTAAAATGGAGGTAAAGGAGACCAATCTGTACCTTTTATCGATTGTAACCTCTTTGACAATAGCATTTTTAAGCTTCGATATTTAAGGACTCGAAGTATTTAAGAAAGATCTCGTTTTCAATTACATAATTGACAGGTTTAGTCTCTATATATGAAAATCATTTTTATAAAATTTTAGGCAACATGGTATGTGTCATTTCTTAAAGATCCGAAGTGCAAATGATCAAAAGTGGACATTATAATGTCATCATTTTTAGAAATCTTAAATTTTAAATCTTGTACAATCTTGTTCTCAGGAAATTTTGCTAGCTGTGGTTGTTAATTTGCATAGAGTGTTTTTTGGCATTTGCAAAAAAAAAAGGATTTTGATGATTTCAAACCCTCGATGAATTCAAATGTTTACTTGAAAGTGGATAGATTCTAAGTTAAATGGTGGCTAAAGTCGTTTTTTCAATTGTACCTTATATTTTTTTCTGATACGAGCAACAAATAACAGATATTTCCATTGATTTCTTATGCCGGAATTGTTGTTTTCAAAGAAAATCGAAGACTGTGAAGAAGTGTTTTTTATTTAAATACGAAATCTTGAGAATTATTTTAAATTTCGATGATACATCTTTTGCAAATGCCAAGTTAAAAAACAGCCTACATATATTGCACTTATGTTCTTATAGTAAAGTAGTGTATACACTCGGTAAGTCACGGTAAAGTGTGTACACTCGATAATGTGTAAGTAAGAAAAAGATGGTTTCGTCGCAATATAATAACCCCATTATCTTGTACTCACACTCTGTGTGCAACTCTGGACCAAAAGAGTAGGCTTATATGTGAGCTTGTGTGGTACATATTAGTTATGTGTATTGAATAAGTAGTATCTTACTGGAGTCGTAGTCTCTGAAGTAGAATAGAAGACTTAGACTAGACTCTTTGCTAAAAAAGTTAGGCTATTACAGAAATAGACAAACTATAGGCTAAAATAAGAGAGAGTGAGGTGAAATATTGAATGGAATGAAATAAAAACTAAATATGATTTTTTTTTTGTTCTTTACTTGGAATTCTGGAATAAGGCATGGCTCACCGTCAAAGTAATAATTATTTGACAGCACTGAGATATTGTTGGAAAGGTAGTCCATTTAACATTGATCAGTACCTACGTCGTTCTCACTGTCTTTGGATTACAAAATCATACATACTAGTTTCAAAAATAAGTGGTGGATATCGGGTCATTCTTGACTTTTCCTTATTTCCTTGAAAATTGCTCTGTTGGTTTACTCTATTTTTAAGTAGAACACTAGTAAATTTCTTAATCTAAAATATGAAAAAAAAATAGCAAAAAAAGGGAAATATAAATCACTCAAATTAAAATTATTATCAAGGGATTACATGGAGGGGTTATTTCAATAAGAAAATCATAAGGTTTGTTAAAATGAAAACGGAATCATATAGAGAAACGTATAGAAAACAAACAAAAAATTGGAGAAAAATTCGAAGAAAAAAATTTTATGCTTCGTTAGTACAATAATTTTAAAATATTAATAAATCTAACGATTTATGCACTAACAGCAAAATTTATTTCATATAAAATGCGGCAAAATATTTCTGAAGAATAAATAAAACATTCAGAGAACTTTGTATGCGAGTTAACCATGTTCTTATCTCTCTCATTTTAAGAATGAAACACAAATAAAATAATGTACTTCACTAATACATATCTGGATATGTTTGTATATAATAAACATTTTATTTGCTATATTATTTGCTATCTTCTTTTAACAAAATCATGTTTATATATACTGAAAAACATAGTTTTTGAATCATTAAAATTTATTAAAAGTGTAGACCAGCTGGACTGAGTCGGCACTGTCGTCTTTCAGCCAGAGGCCTGAGGTATTTTATGTTACCATATGTGCTTTACCACCTTTTCTCCTCACCACCTGATTAATGATGTTCTTGAGCCGGAGGCCATCTGGCATAGATAAGAAATATGTGTCCTATTCTATGTGTCTTACCACCTTTTCTCCCTTCACTACCTGATTATTTCAGCACATCAATAATTTTGAGAGGCTGAATACACCCCCTTTATAAGACTTGTTAGGGAACATTTTGGCAGGGTTGAATTGGGGGAAGAGTTGTTAATTTTTTGGAAGAAATTTTTGTGGATTTGGGGGGGGGGGAGTAATTTTTATTAGCGGGGATATTTTAAACTTAGCATAAATTCATGGAATATTTTTTTATGTGACGCGGAGCCAAGGCCAAAGTTCCGCACGGTGGTCAAAAGGGATACCCATTTGCGAGCAAAACGAGTCTTCCTGGATACAGTAAAGACAAGAAATCTTGACTATGAAAGAAATACGATAAATTGACACGGGTACTTCAAAAAATTACGATTTAACGATTGTTTTTTTATTTTTGTTACGCATATTGGGTCTTGAAGCCGTTTATACTAATGATAAAAGATGCTAAACTGAAATAAAACTGATAAAAAGCGTTGGAATTCTTACATATTTTAGGATGAGGTATCTATTCAGCTAAAGTTCTCGGAGAAGCCCATAAGCTTCAGTATGTACTGACATAAATGGTCCTCGGAAAAGGTTAAAGACGTTCTTTGGAGGAAGTCTAATAATTAATCCGGGTGTCCAGATCACAGTCTCGACACTAAAGGCTAGGTTTTCGGTCAAATTGGACGACATCATTTAGTAATCATATGTTTTAATAATAGACGCAGGTATGTTTTAATAATAGCCTCTCTATTACTAATTTTGGTATTAAGCTAATAGGTAAGTGATTTCTGATATCAAGAATTTATTGTTTCATATTATTTGATAAATAGTGTACTTAAATGTATTTCTAAATGTAAAGTGCTGAGTCCACATTCGAAATATCATCAATAATTTCGCGTGTTCTGCCAACAACTTTAGAACCATTCATATTACATATAACACACACTCACTGTATAGACGGGAAAAAAACAGAATCTTATATACAAATATCAGTATGAATAAACGTACCATCAAGTAAGCATAGCTTTTCATTTCCCCCTTTTTATTTAGGACCCGTGGGATCATGGTTTCCTTGCCACTTTTACTACTTCTATATTTTCTTAGATTTATTTTTTATTATGCCTTGTATTGCTAAATCATGATCTATTTATTTTATTTTTGTCTCTATTAAAGTAATAAAATTACATAACCAGTGAAATGTTTCTGGCAGATATCACTATTAAGTGCACATATTATTAGCTTTAGTTTTGCTATGTACTCACACAACCAAAATGGTTTTATTTTTGTTTTGATACTAGAAAAATTATTACTTTTATGTTTTTTATATTATCATTACTATTTCTTTCTATGTACATCTTTCATTTCGATTAAATGAAAAAGGGAAATTTATCTTTGTATGTAGAAATGATAAATTGACCAGTCTTGTTAATTTGTCTAAATGTACCTGGGTTTCGAAAATTATTTTAATTCTTCTTCATTTTAGAATGCCACATTTAACTTAGTCAAAATAAAATAATCTTAACACAAAAATATTTCAGCCAATAGTTGTATGGTTTTATAGGGAAAATAGTCTATGAAGTTGGCCCCCGCATTTTTGTTCCAGTATTTAAACCATTTGGTTCAATTTTACTCGCTAAAACAAAGATTGTTCCAGAATTTCACTCTTTTGTACCGCACCATTCTCGAGATATTCAATTTTTCTACATACGGCAGCTACTTCACGATGCCTCCTCCCTTTTTTTTGCTGAAATTTTGCGAACTTTTCAAAACTAATAAAGGATTATAGGCGGGGAAAAATGATAAATACGGGGTAGGGCAGCAAAAAATAAACCAACCCTCTTATACTAGTAAACATATTGCAAATTCAGTTGAATTCCGTAATAAATATCTATTTCTCAGAAAAGACTGTACAAGTGATAATATAGTTGTTCATTTTGAGTATTCTTTTAATAGACCCGAGTATCTATTGTACAGAAGCCGCGGGGAGGTACTTGATGGAAGAAGATTATATCGCAGGGAACAATTACAGATGCGCCGCTACTTCTTGTGGTGTTCGACGTCAAGGCAATCTAACTTTAAATGTGTTTAAATGTGATATTAAATTAATCACACATAAAACAGCCAAATTTTATATTTTCCTTCTTTTTTACTTAGTCCTTGAAATGGTTTTGTATATGAAGGAAATTGGTTTATAAATTCAATCATGAACTCCTAATGTTTAAGCCATAATGTTTAAATACAGTATGTTTTCTTTAAAAAACAATTTTTTAATTCACTGTAGAAAGAAGGAAATATTGGAATGTCGAAATAGTTCAATAAAATCATTTCAACTAATCGTAGCATAATTGCGTTTAGTGTTCTTATTTCACCCCAACGATTAATCTCGCATAAGGCATCGTTAAAACAGCTGTAAATTTTATAATTTATAAAACTTACATTTTTCTTACTTGGAAATCAAGTGACCTTGTTGTTTTTTAATTGATATTTCCTTCCAAATGGAATCTTAAAATTGCGAACAAAAGGAATATCAAAACAAGTAACAAGTTCTTGGTATTGCTACCGTTGTTTTTGTAGTTCATCGATATTGCAAGGCCAGGACTAATTTTGGTAAATGCTATTGAATTTACACACAAAAAAGCTTAACGAGAATCATCATCCATCTAATATAATAATCATCATAGAGTTTCTAAATCTACTCATTCACTATGACGGTTTTCAGAATTTCTTTTATTATAATCATAATCATACTCATATCATTTGAATAAGTTCAAATATAATTTACTTCAATTACTTTGTGGCAAATCATTGCTTTGATGTTTTTTCCTATAATGAATTTATCCAACAACGAGCAATACCTCAGGTCACACGCTAAAGAACTGACCCTGCATGTTAATGCATCAAGCAAGACGTTTATTTTATACTTTGCTTCCCTTATACAGTTTTTATGTGCGATGTACAATCACCATCTAAGGATACATTTTAAAGAGTGGAAGGGAAAGGTAGACACTTGTCCAAACCTTTTTTTTTTAAATATCGAATATATCCATGATTTTGCTTTAAACACTTCTGCTATGCTAGTCCCACGACTTTTATCATTTTAAAGTTCCATGCCCTTAAGACATTTGAAAATATAAAAGGGCAGGGTAGTGAAGCAAAAGGTAGGACAGAGTAGTACTTAGTGAAGAAAATCCCATCAATATTCCAAATCATTTCTTTTCCGCTTTCAAAAAAGCATTGAAAGCATATTGAATAAAACTTAATAAACGGAATTTTCAGGAATATTTTCGAAGATGGACGACTTTCATGCGAAGACTTTCGTTATTTCCATTTTGCTTCGAGCCATTGCCTGTCATTGCGATTCTTCCAGTAAATCAACTATTGGGGGACTATCTTGTTATTTTTCAGATACAATCTCAAGAAAAAATCACACGTTAAGTCAGATTTGTCTATCATCTTTTTCTGTTAAATTTTCCACTTTAAAAACTTCATTTTAGAAAAGAATAATTTTGAATGCCTGTGCGTAATTTAACGCCAGAATTCAAGACATATTTAATTTTTTCATATTCTATTTTGCATCTCAGATAAATACTGTAAGGTTAGATGTAGTTGCGAAGTGTTTTCGCACCCAAACTAATCTTTGTACCTTATGTAGAATTATATTCATAGACTTATAGAACTCCCGACAATTGAACGACACTTTATGTATTGCTACGACCTGATTATCAAATTGAGTCCTTATCGAATGTAAAGATGAATTTAAATGAGGCGATAAGTGAGGTTAGAGTTGACTTTAACGTATGGCAAGTTTTAAGGCCCCATATTTATGTTTTTAATTCTGTGGAAACCTTGAAATTCGTGAATTTTGGTCTCTTAAATATTGTATTTAAATATGAGATTATAAATAAAATAGCGTTCGGTAACCGTTATGTGTCTCGGCATTTCGCACGAAAATTGCCCGAAAATGTCCCGAAATACGCTTCATAACTGAAAATAATAACAACTATTAGAATAATACCTATAAAAGCCCCACAGCTGCCCCCAATGAATTTTCATGGAAGAAAATGCTGATTTTTTTTATAACCTCGATTTATTATAGCTACAAAATATTCTTATGAACAATTATAGAAAAAATATGGAGTAGTCGTTCACGTTTCAGTGACTAAAATCACCATTTATGACGCTACCGTGTGAGTTGATATTTTCATTTGAATAATACGCTTTATAACGACATGTATTCATCATCAGTCATTCATTTTATTCTGCTGAAATAATAAAATATTAAATATCTTCTCTATTCGCCATCCCATTGTTTTGGTTTTTCCTTTTTTTTCCTTTTATTTTTTAGTTGTACAAATTAAATTATACAATTGTGTTTATAAAGTATTTTTTATATTTTATTTTCAGTCGATATTATATTATCCATATAGCGCACATTCATCAAGCCTTTGTTTTCTCTCTCTTTTGAACAATCTTCTAATTATTTTAATCTTATTACTTTTGAGATATTTTTATTTTATTCTTAAATGATATCACATTTTTAATGGGGTTTCAAATGATGAGTAATTTTGCTTAAATTATAACATGCTCTAATTATTCGCGAAGAGAAAATAATGATTGTAAATCGAAAAAATACGTTATGTAAATAATTCAAGTTTTCATATTATAATTTTGACGACTTATCTTTATATTTTAAAATTTATTTTGAAATAATACAAATTATTGCCGTTTTTTATTGCCTATACCAGAGTTCATGGAATCATATTTCAATAAACAAAGGAAAATAGAATTAATTTTTTTGACAGAATCATTTCTTGAGTTTTTAAACAGGTGGTACGAAAGATTGTGTTGTATTTATTCATATTCCAAATGAAATGCCCCCAATGAAATTGTTCAATTCTACAAAATGAGAATTTAAAACGGATTGATACATATGCTTGATTATTTTACATCAATGAAAAAACTTTATTGTTTCTAATAAAAACGAAAATGATTTTGGATATCGCATTAAACCAGAATAACCAACGTTTGATACAAGCAGTCAGTACCATATGATATAACTAAAAGATACCATACAAAAAGTTAAACTTAATCCTATCATTTTATAAAATATACTTAATATACAAAATCATATACCTACATTTAATGATAAGGTACAAAAACATGCATCATGCATGCTGCCTTGTGCCTACACAATCGTAATATTTACGCCTTAATCCTTTATCAGTTCGTATGATTGTTTGATATAAATGTTTTACTGTACCGGGAGTGTCGTGAATAAATACGCAAAGTTTACGAGCGTATTGCATGAACAATTTTAAGAAAAAAATGCCTCTTACGCCTTTGAAAAAGCTAAAGTTAGCAATAATATACTTAATGACAAAAATTATTTAAAGAAAAAAGATACCCAGTTAACTTTGCTATTTATTTTATTAAAAATTGTGAGCTTCTGTTTCAAATTCTAATTATGTATTCCATAAATTAAAGAAATTAAAATGGATGAGTAATTGATATAGAGGCCATTTTAAGCAAAAATAAATAGGAAACATAAAATGTATGTTAACTAACTTTTTGACCAAATAAATTAAAAATACAGTAAAAGTATAAAATTCTTTACTCATGCTATTTAAAGTTTTGAAGTACTCTTTTCTAGCATGATTTTCGTTTGATGGGCTAAACGTTCATTACGTGCACCAAATTTACTTATTGAATTCAAACTACCATTTGCGTACAAAAACATTTATCACACACATTGATAATAACCTTTTTTTCATTGCACATTACCCACTCTAATGGTAAAGCTTCAATTTAGCTCAAGCTGAAGGTTGAGAGATCTTTTCAGTTTCTGAAAAGTGATTTTTGCATTTTTGTATAATTTCTTTTGCTTAGAATGCACTCCAAATATTATAATAAGTAACATAAGTTTCTAAGTACAAAGCAAACAATACCAATTTGCAGCGTGTTATTTAGCGGGTTATCACTTTCTCACATTTCCTACATTTCTCCCTACATTTCTCTATCACTTCCAAAATTATTAAGTCTAAAATACTTTAAAAAAAAAATGAAGCAGCTTATGGAGAATTATTTGGCTTGATTAATGTAAGTCTGGTAACAATGATAATATATACTTTAAAAAAAAGCAGTACATTTTCCACCAATGACGGTTTCCACAGTATAAAATTAACTATTTGATTTATCCACTTCTTAAATTCTTGTGCATCTAGTTGAAAATATCCGAAACCAGTCCCCAAGTGTCCAAAATCTATCAAAATAATAAACAAATTATAGTATTGCAATTTTGATATCAATTTTTGACAAGAAAATAAGTTTTACTTCACATAAACAACTGCATTTTTCGTTTTTTTCTTTATTTATGGCAAATTTTTGCATTAAAGGACTAGTAGAAGATATTACCAATAAAATTGTTCTTAAATTTTTTTTTCTGACCACTGAAAACGATGCTAAAGTGGGAACCGATTCGCACCCACTTTTAGTGCTATTGCCGTCAACGCATTGTAAACATGTGTTTCTAGTTGAAAAAAATGTTTTAGTACACTCTCTAATACTATAAAATAATAAATACTATAAAGTATAAAATTTTTTTTTTTTTTTTTTCATAAATATTAAGGTTTCTCCAAAGAAACGTCTTAATATTAGTGTCTGTAGGTTCACATTCTTGCGTTTTGGCAAAAAAAGATTGAGTGATTTTGTATATGTAATGCAATATGTAAGTGTTTTCAACGTAGAAATTCTCAAAAAATACACTTCTAAAGTTAGTATTTTTAATTGCGGGACATCTTGTATATTTATATATATATATAAGTGTTGCTATAATACCATGAATGAATAGAACCCTAAAATTGAGCATGAAAAACGATTATGTGACAGCTAGCATATTCTATGAAAAATGATACATTTATATTATTTAGAAACGAACAATGAAAATACTAATAGAATCATTTTATTCTATACTCTACAACAATCCCAAAAAACACACACACACAACCCTTTTTATTAATAAATAAATGGTACCTACATATTGCATAAAGTGGGAGGAAAGACGTTATACACACAACTTGGATGTTGCTCGCTATATGTGAGAGCTACAACACACATGCTAGGCTATATATTATAGTTGAGGTCTTTTAAAAAGTCGCTAGTGTCGAAAGCAAATAATTAAGCTACTTTTGTAGAAATATGCGGTTTAATGCGTGTTCACTTTTGTGAACACGACACAAAAATTGGCGGGTATGCTCAGGGTAGCGGGTTCGACTCCCGCCGTCGCAACAAAATTAATTTAATTCATAGTTGTGATAGGCTGGTGTAGTGCATGGTATATGCATGAAGGAGGTGCACTCAGCCTCTGAAATTGAGGAGCCAATAAATGAAATTATCAGCGGAAAGGTGTTGATACACATATATGGTATCACAATGGGCTCTATAGCAAGTGTGTCCTTCATGGACAGCCAATATAACATAACCTAACCTTATTGTGTGTGTTTTTTTTGTTTTTAGCTGTTTAATTTTCTACTAGACAAAAAATATATTTGTGTGTTCGTATAAAAGCAAATGAAAGTTAAACCACCTATTTCAGCTGAGCCCATTCTTCAAATCAACATACATTTTAATTTTTCTGAAATTTCATAATTTTTCACTACCGAAACTACTTAGCCAAACGTGATGAAACAGTAGTTAACAATATTTTCTATTTTCAATAAAATAATGTCTATCGTTGATACAGGCATTTAGTAATTTAAAATATGATGTTTGAAACTTATTTACCACGCGTGATTTTCAACAACATTCTACACGACTTGTACTATATATACAAATGTAAAATCTACACTGTGTAAATGAATTTTGTATTGTTATCACAAAGTAACAAAGAACATTGTAGCAACATGGAATTCATACAGTTTTCATATTTTAATTCAATTTTATTTAATTTAAATATTTTTAATTGTTTTTTGTATGGTTTTTTTTTATGTTCGATATACCTCTATAAATTATTTTAAATATAAAATATAAAGGTATTTACTATGTTATTCATGGCTAAATTGACATTAATTTACAATTTTACCAAATAAGTAAGTAGTACATTTTTTTTCTATGAATTCTTTATTTCCTCAGATTTTTGGACCCATAAATGACGGTAACGAAAAAAAGTCCATAAAACCTATTTTGTACGCTTTCTCTAAACAAGCCATTTATGCACTAATTATTTATTAATTTTCTATAAGGAATTGGTGTAATACAGTAGAATCTCGACAACTTAAACCTCGGTAACATAAAAACCTCTGTTACTTCAAAAAATACTATGTTCCCTTCCCATCAGAGCCCAAAACCTCTATAACTTAAAAGACGCAACCTCTATAACTTAAATAAATAATCTCTGTATAGGCCCTCAGTAACTACATAGAAACATGTACATACCTCTATATTAACTAGGGTACATAGAAACATGTACATATCTATATTAACCTTTACCTAACATAGACACTTGATAACTTAAAACCTCTATAACTTAAAATATTTTGCGTTTCCCTTGGACTTTAACTTATCGAGATTCTACTGTACTTCCAAAAATACAATATACGATTTTTTCATCATATTTTTATATTAAATGGTCAGAGCAATATTTTAATACCACTTTAAGTATGAAACCCATGGGTATGTTCGTTCGGGGACATTTTTGTATTTTATAAATAGTTAGTAAAGATGTAGAAAGTCACTGAAACAATAATATATCCTCTGAACATTTTTTAGGTAAACCAAAAATTGATTTTATGAATTGGAAAGATATTTTTCGAAGTGCCGGCTGGGTATTGAAATCAGTACCTCCCTCATGTGTTGAGTCTCTAATCTATAACACATTACACATCTCTTTTTCAATTCAATAATTAATATGGAAGTAAGTTGAATTTGTGGACCACATTTGCTATGAAGTCTTCTGAAAAATAAAATTTTTTTGGACTACAGTGCTGGCAAAGTCTATTTAAATTTGCAAAATATATATAAGAAGTAATATATGTTGAACAGGACCTCAGAAAAAGGCCCCAAAAACATTTTTCAGTGCTATATCCATATGTAGAAGTCGATTAATTGACCATAATTTCAATTTTGCTGACAAGTATTTACTTTAAAATTATTTTTGGCTTTTGCTCAGTTTTTATTTATTGTTTATATTTGTTTTTAAAAAATTTGTATATAGCGTATAATTTTTTAACCGTACCGAATGAAGTTGTGTTATAAGTTTTACCGCTATGTGTTTATGTCTGTCTGTCTGTCTGTCTGTGGAATCGTAGCACCTAAAAGGATGAACCGATTTTGGTGGCTTTTGTTTCGTTTGAAAGGTAGTTAATTGGAAAGTGAGTTGAGCCGTTTGTGTTTATAGGTCCGTACAAGGAACAACTAAAAAATAGGCATTCATGAGTGCTCTTAGATATATTTCAAGTACAAAATTAGGGTTCCGCACAGTAAAAATATTTCGGGGATTTTTAAAATTTTGAAATTACACTTGTTTGGTCTTTAAATCATGTACAAAAAGGTTTTTAAATTCTTAAAAAAAATTACCCTATTCATTAAATTTTTATAAAAAACAAACTCATTTTATTGTAATTATTATGGTTATTATATAAAATGTATTTATAATAATTAAATACCAAAATAAACATTATACACACAAGTTAAGAATACAAATATAACGAGAGAGAGTGCTTTGCTCCTCTTGCTTGCTGCTTCACTACACTAACATTGAAATATTATTTTATAAAGCAATAGAGAAGCAAACATAGCACACAGAGCGAGCACAAGGTACGTACGTACTTGTGTGTTTTAACAAAATAAATGTGTGAGTGATTTATCCAAACCACATACTTTAATACTTGTAAATGTTTATGAATTAATTATGCAACAAAGTTTAGTTTAATTTTATGAAATTATTTATTAAATTATATAATAACATTTTTGGTAAATTTACTCTTTAGAAATATTAATACATAACTTACTACCTATATATACATATACGGTAGTATGTTTGTGTATGAATGGTGTTTATAACGGGTGAATCTGAAATGTGATTTTATCAAGCTAGTAATAGTTGTTAAAAATATTAAAAATATCAGTTCCATTTTATACAAGTTTCAGAATTTAAAAAACCCCCGACAATTTTTTCTTATACGGAACTCTAAACTTGCGCTTGAAACATATCTAAGAACACTGTCCTTTTAATTATCTTTCTCCTGAAAGCATTTTCCAAACTGAGCCGATTTTGAGTAAAAATTTTTTCGAATTTTTTCGGGTTCGGAACTAAATTCGCACTTGAAACATAGCTAAGAACCCTCTTCATTAAATAACCTTTAAAACGAAATTTAAAAAATCAAAATCGGTTCATTCGTTTAAGCGCTACGATGCCACAGGCAGACAGACAGGCAGACACACAGACAGACACACACACATAGCGGTCAAACTTATAACACCCCCTATTTTTAGTTTGGGGGTTAATTAAATCGAACAAAATCCTTAGGTAAGTTTCTATGATAATGGAAACTCAAAATAAAAACTTATTTTGTACTTTTAAGTCCACAAATAGGGCTTGTTTGTAAAATTATATAAATTAACGCAAACCAAATATATGCCTTACCTACATTTCCACCTTTAAAATTTATATTTCGTTGGTGTCTAGTAAGGTGGTAATGTATTTATTGTATTGTCATTGGGTCTTAATACTCGTATACAGTTTCAGATCATTCAAAAAGCTATAATGGGTTAAAACCAAAAAATTGAACGAAAAATTAATTGAAAAACTCCATTTTATACAGGACGAGCGAATGAAAGCATCTTAAAGTTCGTAGTTTATGCTACGTGTCGTAATTTATGTCTACGTTAATTTAGAAATATTACAATTATAATTATATTATGAAATTTACAGATAACGGTAGACACATTAGTTGTGAGAAAGGCATTATTAGTCTTTATTTCGCCAGTTTCATAAATCTTGTAGAAAAAAGTGTGTAATTCTACTAAATTTGAGTCATACTTTTCAAATTTGTGAGTAAAATTAACCTAGTTCTAATACGTTTCCATAATGTGGAATCCTGCACCTGACATGAAACACAAAAGTGATAGCTAGCGAAAAATTGACATCATAGCTAAAAAAATGACCCAAAATTAGTGGGTTTCAAAAAAAAATTCCAATATGATCGGATCCAATTTGCTTGTGTTATCAAAAAAATCGAATTTTTAACTTTATGACGTCATCAGAATACAAAAAATTAAATTTTGCTCTATCACATTCAAATTTTATCCAATTTTGATAAACCAAGTATGTAGACCAAGTAATAATAATACATTATACCAGACACCGGCTGAAGTATTTTTATAACTTTTGTATTTTTTATAATCCTAATTCACATATATGTCTGATACTTCAAGATTTTATTCAAAATAATCCATTTGAATTCAACCAGCAATTTTTTTTTTCACATAGAAACATTTTTCCAGTATCAAGTTTTTTATACTTAACCGGCCGATTTCATGGTGAACTTATATAAAAATAAATCAACTTTGTGGAGAACACTCTGTATTCATAGACTCTTACTTACAATGTGGATAAATGTCTGTTTTCATCTAAATACTCGAAATATATTTATTCTCATATAATAATAATTAATTCGTTCAGCTTAACTTTTACTGACAATCACCTTTCATGCATATTTTAAGAGTATTACATTTTGTACAATTTATTTCAAGGATATTCTGAAATAAAGTTTAGCAACGATTTTCGTGAGGCTCTCAGTTTCTTTCCGTTTTAAATACTGTATGTGTATATGAGTCAGAAAGTCCATCAAATAAGTTCTAATGAACGAATTTTTGGAGGGTAATTCCGAGCAATTTGAAAAAAATCCAAAACTGTAATTAAAAAATGTAATTATCATGGAATTTCATATTCGTCTTTATGATATCTCATTTCCTTACTTAAGATGTGAGACTGTTAAACACTCAATTACTAATATAAAGATGAATAAGAGTTTCAAACGTGATTTTAATAATAAATCGATTTTCTAGACCTTTGAAGTTGAATATCTAAAGACACTTGTAATATGATGATATTTATTTTTGAATCAAGTGCTTCAATCGATTATAAAGAATTTATGTAAGTATGCTTAAGGTAGCGGGTTCGATTCCGGCGGACGCAACAAAATTTATTTAATTAATAGTTGTGATGGGCTGGTGTAGTGCATGGTATATGCATGAAAGAGGTGCACTCAGCCTCTGAAATTGAGGGGATCATAAATAAAATTATCAGCGGAAAGATAGTAAAACACATATATGATACCACAATGGGCTCTATAGCCTAAGTGTGTCCTTTGTGGACACCCAATCTAACCAAAACTAACCTTAGGGGTTCGATTACTTTTAAGTTAATTTTATTCTGACAAACTATCCTTGTTAAGGAGAATAAACAATATGATGATAATGAAAATATTAAAAGCAAGAACCAAAAGGGCATGGTATAGTTTTCTTTAATTTATTTTCTCGATACTCTGATAACATACATTCATATAATCTCTGCAATAGAAAAAGATATAAACTATTTATTTATGATTCAAATATAGAAAATCTATACAAGGATTCGTACTTCTGTAAAGAACAGTTATATCACCTAAGGGTTGAACGTACTTGTTTATGTATATATGTATCACCAAAGCCAAGTTTTGGTCTGACATTCACGGATAAAACAATCAAAAATTTAAATACAAAATTTTTTACTACTGTTTTTGTTTTTTATTATGAGAAAAGTTAACAAAAAATTTCTGTTCAACGTTTCACGACACGAAGATGAAACTCTGCAATTTTATCATAAGGTCATTGTAACATACCAACTCAAAAGAGTGAACTCATTCTCAAACCACTGAAACAAAACCACTCTTAAAGGGACGGACGGGAAAGACGAGAACTACGCCTTGAATTACTGAAATAGTACAGCATAATCTTTGTGATATTTGGCCGATGTAAGTCTTCTTTTGCTGAAAGATGTGAGAAGTGAAAAAAATATTAATAATCGTTTTCTATTTCACATTGCTGTTTTTCAACTCCTCCCAAAGTCATTGTACCGAATAATTATTTTAATCTATGATACGTTTTCAACCCTCAACCAATCCTCCATAATATCTCAGCTTTTTGTTCAAGGGTACCTTGCATTTCATAAAAAGCCCCCAGCGAGTTATTTTAAGCCGATATCACCATTGTTATAGCTTTATTGTGTGTCTCTTTATCCAAGTTCGCATTGCTCACAGAGAACGAAGCGAGACGGGTATACGAATCTTCTACCTATCTCAGTTTCTCTAATAGTAATGACATAGGTAGAAAAAAACATGTCGTGTCTCTGTCTTACTCGTATTTTAGGTTGTCGCTGGTTAGATTGTCACTATCTTACTCGTATTTAAAGTGAGACCGAGGCAATTCTTTGAGTCACATTTGCCCATGCCGGTTCTTGAATATAAAACAAACAGTTTTGTCCGTTAGTTTAATGCCAAGTCATTCAATTATATCATTGAATAATTTTGGTAAGCCAATTGAACTAAAAATTTGCTACAATGTCCCGGTGAAACCACTATATCCATGATCCGATATTCAGGTACCTCCTTGATGGCTACAACTCTGCTTGACTGCCACTGCGGAAAATTTTCCACTTGAACTTGCAGCGAACTTTTTAATTTAAACAAAATGTTTGAAAAACTTTTCTCGGATGAAATCGGACTTTGGTAATAATTCATACACTTGACTTCGTGTATAGTAAAATGTCATAAACAAACAAAAATGGACATTGAATAAAACTATTACATAAGTGGTTACTTGTTGTTATCTTCCATTCGTTATTTTTGAATTATACTTCGATTGAGAGAATAATTTTATGTTTTCCAAAATAGTCAAGTAAAAATTTTATTGCGTTTATTGTTATTATATTTTTCGTTTAATATACGATTCTATATTGATCATAAAATGTTTATGTATTTATTGGAAATGCTTTAAAAGTTTTTAGTCATCATAATGTTTTGATCAACCGTAACTAATGTACACTTATTTATTCAGATAATTTACAAGAATTCTCTATTACAGTTCTCTTTATCTCCGAGAAACCAGTAATGACAGTTTTTTTTATATATTAAACCGTGAAATTGTGAAACGTCGTGTCAATATCTTTATTGCTACTAATCCTCCATCTTTTTGAAATTGTTCAGGGGGCAGTGTTTCCATTGGAAGAATTTAACAACTCCAGAATAAGGGATTTAGCATAAACCTAATTGATATAATTTTAACTAGAACTGCCTCAATTATATTCCAGCCTTCATATTATATAGAACTTTTATAATTTTCGCCAGTATAGGAAGTTATTGTAATGGGTACGATTTTCGAAATTG
The DNA here is from genome assembly GCF_905475395.1 of Chrysoperla carnea. Classification (NCBI taxonomy): domain Eukaryota; kingdom Metazoa; phylum Arthropoda; class Insecta; order Neuroptera; family Chrysopidae; genus Chrysoperla; species Chrysoperla carnea. The sequence continues at coordinate 41,928,650 of NC_058338.1, read as the reverse complement.
AAATTTCAACATATCTTTACGTTTCACGGTCAGGACAAGGCATTAACACCAATCTGGAGAAGAAATATCTGTGTGTGTTTACGTAAGTTTGGACGTAGAAAATTTTTCCCCAGTTGGTATCGTGCGAACAAAATCGATTTCTTTGAGATGTCGATCGAAGCGTATTATCAACAATATGATAACTCTTTATTATGTTGGGAAGTTATTTGCGTGGACGTCAAGGATTGCACCAGTCTCTACTCACGGGTTGTTCATTTTTAGTTCATCTGGATATTTAATATAGTCGTACAGTCTCGTTATTTTATGTCATAACTGATAATCCTCTTATCATATTGATTTGAACAACTGCTTGTATCTTGTATCGGATACCATATTTAATAATATTAAATCGCAATTTGAGTCCCTTTTTTTAAGAAGAGCTAAAATTTATCTCGAGAACACTGATCATTTCGACACTCGACGTTGTGTTTATGTAAAACGCATATGTTGAGTGAAATAATCACCTTACGATAAAAGCAATCTGTGTAATGTTTTATTGCATTTTTGAAAAACCGGTTAAAATTTTTCAACAGGATACTCGAAACAAATTTCCATTCCCAGATTTATTAATGAATTTGGAATATATTACGCGGCGTTTAGTGTAAGTGTGTGATCAATATTATTGATAAAAAACGTTTCTAATGTTACTGTCCTTAATATACGAGTAATAGGGTAACTGGTACCTAACGGGCTTTTAGACGCTTGTTTTTGAAAATTTGGTTCTTTATGTTGGCAAATTAAGGTGCAGTTTTTTTATTCAATATACAATACGTATTCTAACGACTTCCCAAGTATTCTTTTTCTATTGTCAATAAAATTTAACCTCATTTTGTTAGCCTAAAAAGATGGGTACTATAGTATTTTACATTTGGAAGAAACAAACAATTTGTTGCGTGTTCAAGTTTCCCTGTTATGGTTAACGTAATATAATTGAAATAGCCTTTGGTAAGTTATAAGGTTTAACCTTTCCGCAAATCTATATAATTTTCTTAACTCACGTCAGTTTTATATTTCTGGCATCGATTTTTATAATACCGATGAACATACAAAATACATTTTTATCGAAATAAATATTAGGTACATATTTGAACCTACGCTAGATATACACTTGGAGACACTAACATATATTTACAAACCATTTGTTATAAGTATGGTCGACCCTTAATAGGTCGAATCACAGCTCTGGTGGCCGGTATATAATTATAGGGTGATTAAAATGAGTATGTATAAGCGTAAATTTATTTATGACAGACTAAGTTTGTTTTGAGCTAATAATTTTCGAGCACTCGTTCAGACAAATCACCATGCCATACTTCAATACAAAAAGTAGGAGGACATTATTGTCACACGTCAAATGTTAAAATTTATTACTCAAACATAAATAACGTCTATACGTTTCAATCGCTCAACGATTACATTATTCAGCTGTCGTTGAAATGATCAGAGCTTGTAGCAAATGGATTAGAGCTTCGTGCCAGAATCTCCCAGTCTATTGTAGGGAGCACAGGATAAAGAAACCTATTTATGATTTTATACAGGTAAAAATAAAAAAAATAAAATAAAATAAAAATGAAGAAATAAAAATATTTATAGATCGGTTTACGTATGTTTATGATATTACATTAGGGAAAACTTATAATACATTCTATAAATATGTTGGTATCGTTTCTAACTTTCTACCAAAATGGCATCGGTATAGAAAAGTATTTCGACTTACAGATTATACTATTTTACTTGGGATGATATATTCTTTAGTCTTGTAAATTGATTTATAAATAGAGCATTGGTGGTTAAAGACACGATAAATTTAAAATACATACTTTAATTAATAAGAAAATAAGTAAAATTTACAAAATTTAAAAAATCCCCCATAAATTGTTCTGGTACGGAACCCTAAGCTCGCACTTTACACATGTCTAAGAATACTCTCCATTATATTACCTTTTCCCTTTCCCTTTTTCCCAAACTGAACCGATTTTGCACATTTTTTTGTTTTTTCTGGTACGGAACCCTAAACACACGAATGAAACATAGCTAAGAACACTCTCCATTAAATTACCTATCCAAAACAAAAATAATAACAATTTGTTCATCCGTTTAGGAGCTACGATGCTACCAACACACACACATAGCGGTCAAACTTATAACAACCCTTTTTTTAGTTTAGGGATTAAAGATTGTCCAAATTGAATGGTGAATGAAATGGTGGAAAGAAGGCTCCTTTTGTATGAAGAAATTAACCAATATCAGAATAGTGTACTCAAGTTTAGAAGAAATAATTGATTTTTAGAAATATTCCAGGAAAAAGATTTGCTGTACGAAACATCATACTAACGGCCAGAATGAATTGGAAATCTACCATCTAATAAAAATAATTTTACCTATTCCTACATCTTAAACAACTCTGTATATGTTTAATATCAAACTTATTTAACTATTTATAAGACTTTCAGAGCGACTTCTGAAAGTATAGGTAATCTCGATTTAGCAAATACATAATAAATATATTGATGTTATTTTCCTGTGAGGACGACTTGATAATATCAAGAGCATAAAAAAGACTTATTAAGATGAAATCGTACATGGAGAGATATTTTTTTGTTGCAAATATAATGGTCTATATAGTTAACATGTTTAAATTGATGTTATACAGAAATACTGGTCGTAAAAATACGTGTGGAAGCTCGTTGGATTCGGAACGATGTCAAAAATAATGTCCCAGAAGCAGTTTTCAGAACATAAATCAGAATTCAGAATTTTATTATGGCTGATTTTATGATATGTTGTTCTTCTTGTTCTGGCGGTAGTGGTTGCGTTTAGTACAGCGCAGCCTAAATGTACAGGTAATAATCCTAAATTTTAGTGTGTCTGTAATTTTAATATTATATTATTTAAGCATAGAAAAACCTTAAAAATATTGATGATACGAACAAATTTTTGGAATATCTATTCATTATATCACATAATGAGTCTATTTCCATTTGTCTGTCTGTCTGTTCGTTAACACGATAATGACCGCTGAATTCGTAAATGAGCAACCTAAGTGAAGGAGTTGGGTTCGTAAGACCCATCTTGGAAATCGTTATAGATTAAACAAGTTTACAACAATTATAAGACAAAATTATGGTATACATTTTTTCCAAAACTATAAAAGATAAGGATTTGAAAGTTTGCTGATGGGTTCAAGTAGTGGTCTTGCCAAACATTTTCGAAAAATGAAAAAAAATTTATGTTAATTTTTTTCGCAATTTTTGAAAACTAAATAAATGCCATTCACAAGCCAATCTTGTAGGCTTTTAAATTATTCTAATTTTAAAAAAATAATGCAACACTTTCTTTACGACGCACAGACATTCCACACTTTCTGTACAGGGTATTCACAGTTAACTCGGTCAATTTTTTGCTTTGATTTAAAAAAAAATGAATATGCAGTGTATAGACAGGACCAAACTTCAAACTTGGCAAGATAATCTAGCGTTGCTAGCTTTAAGAACATTATAAAATTTCAGCAGCGAATTTGGACCTCTTCTTAATTTTTGAATATAGAATGGAACTATATTAAAAGTTAATCACAATTTAAGGAGAAACCATTTTAAAAACTATTAATATTTTATGCAAATTAAAAAAATACTCGTCAATTAATTTTATGTTGAATGAATCCAACAAAAATTTGATTACCCAAAAATAGCAGTTTTATTTTAATTTACTAAGCACTTACCATCATGAATACAAAAGAAAAAAATAAAAAAGAAAACAAGCTCAAATAATCTCTGTATATACATTTACGATGAAAATGGAAACAAAATGCAAAATAAGAAAAAAAACAACGAAGATAAAACTAACTCTCTCGTGTAAGAAGAGAAAACTTATTGTTATATATTGTTTTATTTAATTTTACAATTCTAATTAAGCGAACGAAGGAAAAACATTTCGTGAATAACTTGAAAAATGTTGAAGTAACAACTAAACAAAGTTATTCTTTACAATATAATTATATACGGTGCGATTAATAAAGACTCTTGCTTCAATTTCTTGCCAATTTTGATTCAATTTCTTGGAAATAATTTTTGCTTAAATATTGTTTCATTCATCGGTCGGCATCTATGAAGTATACCCACCGATGATATTAACAAGAAGACAAAATTCCGCTAGTCGAGAAATAAGACGACTAAATTTCTAATTCTGTAATCAGGCTACAGATTTTACAGCATTTAGAAAAACTGATGAAAATTAAAAACTGCGTCAATCCTAAAATACCTGCTTTGAATATAAAATACAGCTCAAATCAGTGTAATTATTAGGGCATGGTACAATATCATTTTCATAATAACAGTTTCATATGACAGACTCTCAATAAACATCCTATATACTAACAAAAATAAAGTGTGTTTAAATATATTGTGCAAAATGACATTTTGCATTTCATCTAGCTGGGCTCCAAATGTTGTTTTTCATTTCATTCTATCTTTTAAATAATATACAGATATTAGAAGATACTATCTAAGTTCGGTATTCTTTTCATAAATGTACAGAGAGTTTCAAACAAGAACAGGAAATTCTGTGAGGTATGCACAAATTTGACAAAACTCTATTTTGATGAAATAATCTTTTGCACGTATCGCTAAATACCCAAAGGTTACATTAAAGAATTGATGTTCGTGAAACCTCTTGCGAAGGAGTGGATGTCTGAGATTTTAAATAGTTTTCTACGAAAACTTGGAAAATATGCTTTAATTGTCACACAACTTCATCCCGCTTATCAACGAGCACAAAAAAGCAACCAATTTTAAGCGTAGAAAATATGACAAAGCGTATGTAATAACAAAACAATTAGTATGCTATTAAGTCAAAACTTACTAACATGAAGCTTTGGCAAATAGAATTTATCTTTTACCTTCGAAAAACTTTATCGAAAAGGTTGGCCAAAGCAAACTGACACTTTATTTTGCTCTTATATTAATTGCGCGAGATTGAATTTTGGCACCTCGGCTTATAAAATACAATAAATTTTTAACAATTCTGTTCATGGTGCTTGAGAGACAAACAATTTAAAAATAATGTTATAAAATTTACCAATTAGCACAAACTAAGACTGCTGCTACTCCGGGTATGCCATTGCCGACCCCTTTTATATCGGATTGAGTACATGCCGACTTCATTACGTTATGGGTATGGGCTACCTCAATTGATTCGTAAAATAATAACTTCTAAAAATAATTGTTCGAATTTTATCAAACTCCGTACGTCAATAATTCATGTAATATTTGTTCCAAAATGTACGGTGTATACTGTTGTAGTATAAATATATCGTTAACGTGGTTACATTTTAAAGTGTATGAGTTATACTTTCAACATAAGCACCAGATGTTGTCACCAAAACAACGCAGTCAAATAAACTTTATGTTACAATTTTTAAAACTTCAATGTGTGCATCACAACACGCTATACAGGATGATTCACACCTTTGAATTTCGAAAACGAAAAAACGCGGAACCAAGTATCAGCTCATTTTTAGGGGGAATGAAGTACATTATTTCGCTTTTTTGTACACAGACCTGGTTAAATGTGTTTTGAGCGGAGAAGTCGATCAACTTTATTCTTTTAAGTAGAACAATTTTTTTAGCAGATTTTTGCAAAAAACTACTCTTGTTCCTCTACTTTTTCTGTATCATTTTTTTTCCAAGTCCTTAATTGTCGTTACCTGTTTTACGGTTTTTAAGGTAAACAATTGTAAGAATAGTAAAGGAAGTATTCTTCGGGCAAAAGTAATTTGTTTTTCGAGAAAAAATAAGAATCTGTAGAATAAATTATTATCTTGAGAATCTTAAGGGTAAACATTTTCTTGGTGTAATTTTTTCTGAAAATGCCTGAAATCAGGTATCAAGGAGATCTAGTAAAATATTTTTAAGCCAAAAATGCTTATGATATGGCGTGGAACAAAAAAATTTTGCATTGTTTTGGAGTAAATTTTTTTAAACTGAAAATACACTTGAAGAAAAAATTGAAGAGTTTATCTATTATCCATAATGCTTTTTGTGTATCCTGGCAGTTGACTATATTTGACGGAGAACGCTTGTTCCTACGATAATTGGCTAGAAAATTTTATGAATAAGAGACTATTTTATAAGCCAAATTGATGTTAGTTGGAGTTAATATCGACTGTGATACTTCAACTGAAATAACAAGAAATCAGTCTTAAAAGAAAAAGTATGCGTCTTAAAAGAAACGTTTACATAGATTAATTTTCAGGAGTTTCCCTTTCTTTCATTCTTTTAAAATAGTAGAATAAGTTTTGAGGAAAAAATTGAACTCTAATGGCGACTACATTCTAAATACACGCCGATTTTTGAAATATGTATTTTAAAATCCAAATCGTGTGAACTTTTGCAACGGAATCATGAGATAACCAAATTATAAAGTACATGATAAAAATGAGGTCACCGTTTTAATTAATATTAACTATAAAGTTTATTACTAAGAATGGTGAGTTTATGAAAATTTTTTTTTGTTTCACAGCAATTAGTTCCAAATTTATTGAAGAAAATACTCTTTTATGATTTCCATGCTGTTCGTAACTGCCCGATTTTATACGATAAGTACACAAATATAAACTAAATGTATATATCTGATTATCCCCCTATGTTAAGTGAAAGTGAGTTTGTTTGTTTGTTTGCTTGCTACTCAATGGGTTTTATGAAGCATTAGGATAATATACGTCACTCATTAGAATAACACATGACCATTATTATGAAAATTATTGACAGTTTATAGCCATATGTTCAACCAGGGTTTTCCGAGTTACTCTATATATTACGAATATTTTACTTTTTTTTGAAATTGAAAACTACACATACACTTTTACCTGTGTAAAACAATCTCTATCCGTATTTCGAATGTTATGGAAGGGGGATAAATGAGAGAAAGGGAAATGAAGGATAAAGATATATACATAATAAGAAAAACTTACAAATGTGGAGCCCTAGGGATAGGTCTAAGACATTTAAAGGTCTCCACCAGTTATATAAATTAATAAAAAAGTAAATTTTACGTTGTGATAGTAAATATACAGTTTTTTTGGGTTGTTTTCCACAACCAGTTAAAACCAGATAAATGATTATCTTTATAGATATTAAATTAATAATGAAGCATATTTTGTATTACACTTCAATGTTACGAATAAAGAACCAAAAGAAAATTTAATGAACATAGAAAAATGATTAACAAAAAATATAAAACTTGAGAGTGAAGAAACTGAGCTTTTTTGGTTGCGAGAGAAAGTCTCTTCATTAAAAATAATTATGAAATAAAACACAAAAACTACAAGAAAATATTTTATATGACCTGAGTTGTATATATTATTTTTAAAATGTAAGTTTCGTTAACTACTTCAAGTCAGTGTTGTTTTTTTTTCTCGTGTTTTTAAATACAACAATTATGGTTTAGATATAAATATTAGGTTGTGTGATAAACTTCACTTGCAAAAGTTGAAATGTAGGTATATTTTCGACAATATTTACAGTTTGAGTTCGTTATCTTTTATAAATAAATACATTTTAAGAAATGTTAGAGATCAAATCTATAGGACTGGTGGTACACGAAGAAAAGCAATCTGTACGCTACACTGATGGATACAGTTACGAACCACTGTACATACACAGTTTTTTTGAACTATTAAATCAAATTTCGTCAAATGTTATAAAATTTATTTTCGATGTGTACCAGTATTTAGGTCCTTCTTTACAGACAGCCTCCAAACAGACTTAAACAATAGAAATTTAAGAAAAATTGACGAACTAAAGATCATTTCCGTTTATTTTGATCATGGCGAGAATGAAACGATCAAATTCTCTATCTGAGTCATAGTTTTACCAGTAATTTTCATCGTTCAGTTTTCGATTAGTGTTTCACTTAATACTAAAGTTATATGTATTATCTTAGTTTAAAAATAACAACAATTCTAATTTCTATTTCTGGAAATATTATTGATTGTACTATAATAATTATTTTAGGAGTCAAAATTTTAGTCATTAACCCCACAATAACAAATTCATCAAAATTGAAGTAGTTTTTTAATTAGTTTATATCGTGAATTTTTGTAAAAAGGCTGAAACAGTGATCATTTACATGAATTTAAGATTATTTACATGGAGGTAACCTAATTAAAAATGTATACTAAAACAATTTGACAAACTCCCATGCATACATAAAATTTAATTACAAATTTCAATTAAATCTTGTCGTAAAACTACTATCAGTAGAGCAAAGTATTTTCTAAAAGGAAATGGCTACAGACAAACATAAACCTACTACTGAAATATGTTTACTCATTTTTTGTCTAGTTTTAAAACATGATTACTGATCTTAATTAATCTAGAATCGATCATGTAGTTTTGTAAATCGTACCAACCTACATCAAGTTGATAAACTTCTGTTGACTTTTCTATTTGAAATTTTGTGTTCTAACTTTTGGCCAAAACATTTTCCTGTTGCTAGCGTGTTTTCTTTCCTAAAATGTAATAATGGCATATTTTTAAGTAGCATTTCTTCCAAAAGCTAACAATTTTCGAAAAAATTTTTAAAATAAAAATTTTAGATTTTCTATGAGAACCTACTTTCTAATTGAAAGTGTTATTCTATCTCGTACCTTTTAGGATCCAAGTTAACAATTTGGATTAAGAACGACTTTCTGGGAAACTTTTTCAAACCGTTCCCAAAATGTTCTTCAGCTCGTTCTGATCAAAAACTCACATGGCTACAAATCTTGTTAACGAGGAGTTTTCGAGCTACAGGAGATCAAAGCTACACATATTTTATATTTATAGTATCTATATTACTATAAAAGAATGGCTATTTGATAAACTTTTTCAAACAGCCCCCAAAAAGTTCTTAGAATCGTCTTGATGAAAAGCTCTCACGGCCACAAAATTTTAAACAGCTCCAAAACTAACTACGGGCAATCAAACTAGATATATATAATAGTTGTATAGCTCGAACCTCGATAAATAATCGATAAAAATTTTTATGCCCGTGAGAACTTTTGATTCGAAGAAAATTAATTCCAAGAAAATTTTGAGGGCGGTTTGAAAAAGTTTCACAGAAAGCCATTTTCCTAGTCGCAAATAAAGCAATAATATAGCTCGTAGCTCGAAAACTAAATTTTTTTCGGCAATGAGAGCTCTTTATAAGAATGATCTAAAGAATATTTTAGAGTGGGGTTGAAAAAATTTCACAGAAAACCATTGCGAGGTCCTTCAATTGTTTTCTACATTATCAATCTAATAATTGTCGAATATGTGAAAAAACTATTGTTAGTGTAAATGTAAGTGATAATAAAAGTATCACATATGAACGAGACATAGTAGTCAAGCAATATTCTTGTGTATGTGTAGGTATGCATGAAAAGAAATGTCACACTCTTTGTTGAACGTGTACACTATCATGTCTCAAGAGATACCAGACTTTTTTTTTATAACTACGTGTAATTATGAAAATGTAAAGAAAATTCTGTATACACATGCATGCAGCCATACATGAAACTTTTATGAAGTGTAAGTATACATAATGAAAGTTGTGTAGAGTAAGAAGTGCAATGAGGATCATTGTCATTATTTTGTACCTCTAATTACTTTGTAATCAAATGATAATAACGTCTATGTTGTTCAGGTACTATGTGTTGTACTTTTTTGCATTTCTGATTCTATTTTAATTAATCTTTTTATTTTCGAAGCCATATTTACGTTTCATACAACTTTTCGTCACCTGAGATTTCAGATTGTTAATATCTTCTAGTCCAATATTTGAAACGAAAAAAAAAAAAATTGTAAATATTCGAAAAATATTTTAAAAGATATAATTTTTAACTTAATTGCAAAGAATATAGAACAATGTTTAATAGATTTTTCTGGAAAACTATTGTAGATAATAACACGGGAGAAGAAATTTTAAAAAACTATTTTAAAATTAATGGGAGGACGAAATGCTTATTTTATATGAACAAATTTTATTTTATGAATCGTGAAAATATAAAACTATAATTTAGTGCACGTGAGTTCTTGAACTTTGTTTATTGCTTCAATTAAGTAAGAAAATTACCTTTCATTGTTATATGACGTTATTGTTCGTAGAAGTAAATTTTTTGAAGCGAAGATCTTAAACGCGGCCCGTCATGGTGAACTTATTGGTAGAAAACGTCACGTAACAGTGTGAGGTTTGCTGTTTGTATATGTGTGTGTGTGTGCCATAATCATGGCAAACACTAAATGTTCCCCTACCTGAAATTAAAAAATTCATTACTATGCTGTCAAATGAACAACAATCTATAAACGTTAATTTATTAATAAAATATTATAAGTTATATAATTATTACGGTGAGCAATAAATTATAGATTATATCTTAAATATAGATTTAGAAAATTAAGTTAATAAAATTGGATAGAAGTAGGTACTCATGTATCGTTTACATTTGTTTTTGTACAGATTTCGTTAGGAACAAAGTTCAGGAATCCCACAATGGCACTCTTTTTCTTTAAAGGAAGTATTAATATGTGACTACTAATGAGTCAACGATTTTATGACAATAATTTTATAATATACACAGTCAATCAGACCAAGTAATCAATAATTAGAATATACGAGAACAATAATTTTAGAACATGTAACCGGAAACATTCACTTTCAAATGTGAAGATGTTGGCAACTTTGCAAGGATTTTGTAATTTCTCGTTTGGGAATTTCTGAGGCATTCAATAAAACTGGATAAGAAATAGTAACGATGTAGTTACTGCAATGATTCTTTTCTAGCTTCGGTGACTTTTTTAGTTTTATACTACACTCATATACTAAAATAAGAAAATTTTAACTATTAAATCACCACCAAAATAAAAATTAATTTTTCTACACCCGTGAAAAAAGAAGCACTTTTCTCACTCAGTATGTGAGGGAAAATGGCTAGTCTGATGAACAAATTTTAAATAATAACTATCGCTTATTTTCACATTTTAGAGTAGTGAATAAAGTTTTGCATGCCATACGTGATAACGGGATTGTCCAACTCGTGCTACGCACTCATTGTGCAAATTTTGCAGGCGTACGTTAATAATGCTGTTATCCCCTAGTATCGAAAATAACTATTGTTTCTTTTTGAAAGTTTTGCTTCATTGGTTTTGATATGCTCCGATAACAGTAAAAATCTATATTGTAACATTTATAAAGACCAAATTGTTTTTATTAAATAACAACCAACCGCTCAAATAATTTATTTATCTTAAAAAGACTTACATATTTCGTTACATTTACACATATATAGGGCATCTGCATTAAAGACTATTAAAATAATAAATTTATTAAATACAGATCAATCATTTTAGATTACAAATGGTGTCACCATTTTATAAATGGAGTGTCTATATACTCTATATACATATCATAAGAGGTACGATCTATGGGAAAGAGACCAGTAACGTTCTGATTCCTTAATTTAGAAATGGAACCGAATTCAAACAAAAAGAAAAAGGTTCTCAATTCGACTGTATTTTTTTTATGTTTGTTACCTCAGAACTTTTGACTGGACGAACCGATTTTGATGATACCGACTCCAAAAATAACAATAGTTGTAACTACATTATATTTTCGTTATTTTTTACTTTTTAATGCTTATTAATTTATTTTTAAATTTTTTTTTTTTTTTAATTCGGTTTTTTTTGTTAAAAATTTTTTTTCCAAGCTGTCGGTCAATGAACCAAAACGGTTTTTGCACTTATTATTCAACTATCCAAAAATAACCAAAAAAAAAAAAAAAACGGATTTACGTCAAAGTGAAAATTGTTTGTGCTATTAAAATATTCCACTTGACATAAAAACTCGACAAAAAAAGATGTGCTTGTGTCCAGGACTTTGACAAACACAACGTTCTCATGTGCCCTGGTCATGATTTTTGAAATCATCAAAGAGTTGTAGTGTTTTGGCACAAAATATGAAGATATGAAGATTAATAAGGTATTTAATTGGTTATATTTGCAATATCCTAAATTTTGCAATGATACAAATAAAATATTATTTTCAAATCTGACTAACATCAACATTGATTAAGGAAGGTATCATAATCAATTTTAAAATTATATAAATGCATATTTAAATAGTAATAAAGTTTTGAAAATACGTCGAAACGTAAAGATATCATGAGTTGAAGTATCAAATTTCCATTTTCGAAGTGAATACAATAACTTTCCATCATAAAGTTAATAATATAACAACCTACATTGAACATTCTAAATGTTTTCAATATTCATATGAATGCAATTATCGGGCGAATAGTTTTTGTTAAAAGCTTTTAATTTTAGTATTTGGAATATAGGAACATAATAAGAGAGGCTTTGGCCCACATATAAGAATATTTTTGTAAAATTCAAAGCTATTCTATAGCGACAACAAAGCATGCTTTAGCGAATTTCCGAAGGAAATAGAGTTATTTAATATTCAAGCTAATTAATGTTGAAAATGACCACCGTCAAAATTTATATAAAACCGTTTAATCGTTATATTTCGAAATAAACTTTAATGACACTTATATAAAAATAAATCAAATAAATCAGTCCTCAAACCTTTTTTGGACCAAGGAACCGGTTTAGTATAATTAATTACACTTTTACTAAAAACAACAAGTATTTCAAGAACAAATAAAAAAATATGCGTATAACACAGAACTCTTTATTTATACCCTGAAGAAAAAAACAAAGAAAAAGTTTTTCTAACAAAAATATACAATTTCACTCAACAAATAACCATAAAAATTTTAATATTTTCATTTATATGATAATTTTTTAAAACAAATGATTATGTCCAGAAAACATTTTTGATATTTGTGTGTTGTTGAAAAAAAAAACACATACCTTACACTCATACCGAATATAAAAAACATTCGACTCGCAGAAACTGCATAAACTAATCGAATCATTTAAAATATAAGGATTTTTTTGTGTAGAAGTTTTTGGGTAATTCCTAGGTTTGCGTTAAAATGAATTCCGGGGAGACATTTGGAGGATGACGATGCTTCCAAAATACTTAAATCAAGTTCAAGAGGCAGCTACCATTTTGAGCTTTAGAAATGAAATTACAAATTTTTGTAGTGCATTAAAACTTTTTATTTTTTTTTTATGCAAAAATCATTCATAAGCAGGAAAAAGGGTATGCAAAACAATCCAGTCGTAAAATCAATACACTTTCAAACTGTCATATTTTAAACTCTATTACTTTTTTTATCGCAAATTTTATGTTTAATTTTACTATAATAATATTCAAATTAACAAATGATATCTTTGTATAAAATTTATAGTCTTCAGTTCTTATAAAAACTTCAGTTTTTCAATTTTTTTCGTGATATATCTACTTTTAAACATTACATACTTCTACATAAACATTACTGACCGACTTGTCCTAACTTATTTTAAAATCACTTTGAAAATACCTTTATCATCGGTACAAAGTCAAAAGCCTTTTTTTTTAAAGAGGTAACTCACAAAAAAAAAATATATATATATAGAAAAGTTTTAATCTTTCCCAAGTAAATGAAATTGTATTTTGTGTAATATCATCACTATAAGAAAATTGTTTTTATATGCGAAAGTGTAGAAAGAAATCTACAATAATTACATTGTAATTTTCAACATATTTTTTCCTTTTATTTTAATCAGTTCCGTACAGGTAGATAACTACCGCGTCTATTCATTGTTGTTGTAACATAATCTAAGATGTATTCTAATAACGAACATTTAACTATGTACCTACTATGTACGTATACCTATGTTCGAAGCCAATCATTTTGCATGGTTCTAACTTCCATTTGATATTCAAGAAGAATTTATAAATAGAAGTGCTTGTGATCGACTCATTGAAAATTTTACCCTGCCCTTCAAATTTTGGGATTTTTGTAGATGTAGCTTTGAATTCTTATTTCATAACAACCCCCATTGATTATATTAAGCTGGTGGAAAAGGAATCGGATTTCTCAAAAAAAACATTATACCCCGTTTCGCTTTACCCTTTTTATAGTATTTAATCGGGTCAATATGATATTAAGCACAATAAAATAATAACTTGAACATCCCTGGAGTTCTTGAACGTCCGGTAAAATTGATGCACTGGCCAAAAGCAGAAACAGTTGTAACTATCTTATATCTTAGTTGTTTTTAACCCTCAAACTACAAAAAAGGGGGTGTTATAAGTTTGACCGCTATGTGATTTTGATTTTTTTTGATTTTGTTTGAAAGTTAATTAATGGAGAGTGTTCTTAGGTATGTTCAAGTGCGAATTTAGGATGCCGTACCCGAAAAAACTAAAAATTGGCGATGGTCTTTCAAATGGTTCAAATGGGTTGATGGAGAGTGTTCTTAAAAATGTTTCAAATGCGAATTTAAGGTTCCGTTATTAGTCGGGGAATGATGTAAATTTCACTTGTATCTTAGTAAAATAAAGACGATAATAAAAAACATGGAAGTGATAGGAAGTAACTGTTTTTTTTTTTTTTTTATACCAAACTTATAAATATAGACATAAAGAGCCTTTCTTGTTTTTAACTACTCTTTTTATTAACGAACATTCTTGTTTTTCATCAGAATTATAAAACGTATCAAATTTTTTTTTATGATTGCGTTTATACCTACAAGTATAAATGGAAAGTTGTTTTCTTTATTTTTTTAATAGAAGAATTTCATACTAAAAAAGAAGAGTGTGTATTTTTATTACTATTATATTATATAGGGTAATATGTAGTAACAAGGATGCAATGTATCTTGATGCATTCTGCAGTTTAACGACAGACATTGATCATTATGAGACAGCAAATAATTGAAAAATTTAGTTTAGCTATTAGAGCAAGCTAGGTAAAGAATTACTATCCATGAGTTAGGTAAAAATATAGTTTTTCGTGTTTAAAAAATCAAAAATACTTCTCCCATTAATTTTTTAACTAAATCACAAAACACTTTAATAACTTCTTAATAATGGATATTTTGCAACGTTATATTTAAACATTGGCTGTGTAACAATTACTACAGCCAGATTAAAAACAAGTGAAAAAAAACAATCGACTAAGTTAATTGTTGAAATTTCCTGTATAAAAAGTGTTGGATATCAATGCTTGCATTATTTTTTTTTTTATAAATAAGGAGAGTTTAAAAAATCTCCGGCATTTATTTGGTTTTCGAAAATTTTCGAAGTATTTTCTAGAATCTTTTTTTCGTTTTTCGAAAATATTTCACAAAACCACTAGTTGAAGCTACTTCCAAATTTTCAATTATTTTTTTTTATAGTTTTGGAGAAAATGGACACCAAATATTTGTCCTTATTTGCCCCCTCACGGATAAACAGTGACGTTTAAGAAAAATGTTTCAGACAAAAGTTGTTTAGTTTTTATAAGGAACATTTTTACATTTAAACTTTTCTTCTATCTATCTCTTACGGTTTACAAGATGGTCCTACAGACTCAAGACCCAATTTACCTTACTTACGTCCTGAGCACGCTTTTAAAATTTCAGCTTAAAATCTCTTTTCGTTTTTGAGTTATCGTGTCCACAGACAGACGGACAAACAGATAACCAAGAATAGAGTAATTGGGTGATTTTGTGAACATCTATACCAATACTACACCTATATGAATATTTTTCGGCGTTACAAAATTCGTAACTATTATAAAGAACGTATACATGATAATAGTTCTTAATTTCACACGTTACATTATGATCTTGTGTGATTTTTAATACTTAAATTATCGCATTACTGCATAGAGTTGAGGAATAACAGTGCTCTTAACAGAGACCATTTTCATTCTGAAATTTTAAAAGAAAACTTAAAAACATATACATATTAATTTTGATCTCTGATACTGCACTCTCCCCTTTATATCAAGCTTCCAGCTATTTTCATTCAATATTTAATATCTCGATAATATGAGATTGTACTTTACTGACATTTTGTAATAAAAACAATGTTGAGGAATTTTTGGAAAAATATAAATTGGGTTTTTAATTTCATTTTCTCCAAAAAGAATAGACTTTGGTACTGTATCGAATGTTATCGAAGGGATGTGGGGATATGCTTTTAATCCATTTCACTATTTGCAGCGGCATTGTGATATTTGTTTTTTCTCACCAGAATATCATGCATACACAAGTAAAAACATCCCGGTTTACAAAAATTGACGATAACGAATAAATGTTTCAGATAAAAGTGCTACAAAAAGTAGTATAGTTCGGAAAATTAAACCAGATGCTTTTTTTCATTCCTCCTGGAAATAAGAAGATCCGTGTTATAAAGATTTCTTATATTCCAATTCGTTTTTGAGAATTTTTCTTTATAAATTACTTATATGGATGTCGAAATTTTCAACTGTGCAGGATACTTTTTTTGGAGAATTCGCGCATAGTTTGCTGCTAAGTTTACGATTATTTGGCGCAACAGAAAACACACAGCTAGTGTTATTATATTTTTTTGTATCTTTTATAACTAATGGTTCATTAACGAAAACAGATGTGTATGACGAAACTTAATTCAAACATACTTTCAAATAAAAATATATAAAATAGTAATTAACAATTAAAAACTATTTTAAATTCAATATCAATATGCAGGTGAAAATATATGACTGTAAACATGAATAATGACCGTATTGTAATCTATCGATCAATTATTAACTTGATAAATGAGTTCAATATATACTTAAAAGTTTATACTAAACTCTCCATCTATTTGTTTTATATTATTTCAGCATTTCTTTTTTTGATTTAATTACTAATCAGTAATTGTATATGTATCAGTTTTTGTTGTTTAGGTAGGTAGGTAGGTAGGAATAGATATCAGCAGTGTATCCTCTAGACCAGAAGTACAACTTCATTTATCATTCTCTGTATATATAAACTAAGTCAGTCAGAGTCAGTTTGGATTTCCATTAATAAATTCAATGCCCACATGCATACACATAGTCCAAATATTCAATTTTATATTATCTATGCCATTGTAACCACACCTTTTTCAAATAGATAATTACTATTTTGTTTGTTTTTAGTTTCAAACTTTAATTAAATTTGTGTTATGTGTGTTGTAATTTACCAAACATATAGTGTTACCTGAACTTATTTTTTTCTATAAGCGGAAGGTTAGGTTAGGTAACATCGGCTGTTTTTCGGGATTTTCTCAATTGTAACACACGAAAAAGTGGTTTTTAAAGAAAATTTGTTAGGCTTTTGATTGTAGTTTTGTCTTGCAATACCAGAAGTAACGTTTTTCTTTAAACTTTCTTTAGGTCTGACCTAGTAACACACATTAATGAGCAGCTTTCAATTCACATAGATTGTGTTTGGATGCTTATTGAGTTTGTTTCTAAAATTATGTATCATTATTGGCAGGGATCATAATAGGTGGAGGGGACAGCTAAATCGACCGTGGCGTTGTTATCTTTTAAAGATAACAACGCGGTTTTAGAAATTGAAAAAATAAGAGACGAAATAATATTTTTTAAATGCATAAATAATATTTTTTGAATGTAAATTAACATAATTACCCATAAAAATTTGTTAGAAAATAGTATTAAATTTCCAATGTAAAACATATATACAATCCATAGACTTATTTGTCCAACCATACAATAATATTAGTAAAGCAGTGTTTCGTTACTGTGATAACTGTCTAAAATAAAACTCATACACTGACTTAAATTGATTCACATTTGTCAGAGCACGATACGATTTTCATTTTGATTCATTTTTGCAGTTTCTTCTTTTTCTTTTCTTTTTCAAGTGAAAGTCAAATAGTATTGAGGTAGAACGATGGTAGAAAGAAAAAATGAACTTGGAGTACTGTAAAAATCAAGTTATGTAAACCGCAAATATTGAGTTATTGAATTCAATACAGAAAATGCAAGGAACACATTTTTTAAGACCTCAAATTAAATGGATAAAGCAAGCCGTGACAAAATATAAGTCGTGGTCCTTGACATATTAATAACTCTTAAGTTGATTCTTTTAAACATTGTTAGATAAAAATTTAAAGTTTGTTTTTGGTCGAGATAAATCGAATCATTAACATTAGAAATAATGACACAAATGATATGATATGAATTTTTTGCAACTAGGTACTGGGACGCTACTAACATATAACCGTGATATTATACAATGTTAGATGTAGTACATACATAGTTTAAAAAAATTTAATTATTTATTATTTTCTATTACAGATAAAATATGTTAAGGACCAATATTTACTAAAGATGTGTGGTAAATATATTATTGATATTAGAAGGATAATAATTTCTAATTTATACAACAGGAACAGATTATTTTTTAGCAATACTGTCAGTTCATTTTAAAACTTACTACTTGAATAACATTGGTTAATTTCGATAGGATCGAAGAACCGTTTTATGAAAATTACCTTAAGCTGGCTTTTTGGAATGAATTTTTTTTTTATTTGATCATTTTGTTTCGAAATTGAAAATTATTTTGAGCAAGATTTTCTTTATACATGCGTTATAATCTTGTTAGTAATAAAAATCTAGTCGCGAAAATATTATTAATTTGTTTCGTTAGACAAATTATGTAATCTTTATGAAATATATCTTAAAGGCATCTAATTTTAGTCCTTATCTAGACTTAAAATTGGATTTCTGCGTTGGCACATTTATGCAAATTTAGATACCATAAAATGGCGAACTTAACATAGTTAGCCTTAGATAAATCTACTTAACCAAACAAACCAAATCTAATTGGGTCCGAGCTACAGCTAGCTGAATTATGTTTCATTTACATTTTATGACAGTAACGTAAAGTTAAAAGTACGTAATGTAAGCGTAATTAAAATTATCGTTTGACAAAACAGACCAAATTTTATGTAATTATTTCACACAACATCCTCGTAATTTTTTCATTAATCATAATTAAAGTATTTCAGACAAAATCCGCAAGGATATAATTTTCGTTCATGATATCGGATGAAATACAAAATTTTCAGAAAAAAATATTATAAAACAAATTGAATTGGAATAAAAATATAATTTGCTGGTAAAAAATGACTTACAAAATTTCTTTACTTTCAAAAATGAGAAGACAATGTTGGACAATTGATAGAAACGCCATACCTGTAAAAGAAAAAAAAATTTAAGTTTATTGATGAGTTTTAAATCGTTGTCCAATTCAAATGATAAGCACATCAAAGATATTGATGGCGTACCAAATTTGTGTTTGAAAAAACATGGGTTATATATTCAATTAATATTCGAGCTTATCACAATTTAAATTTGGAATTTATTGTTAATCCGAATATTTTGAAAATGAAAATTATTCATGGAAAACCAAAAGTACATCTTACCCCAATATAGGAGGAGAAGAAAATACGAAATCTCTAAAGTTTGACCTATAGTTTGACCTTATTTTGACCTTTTTTTTCTGTTTAGTTCAGATACCTACAAAAGCGTGTTATTTAGGTTTTTAAATTATTATTTATTAATAATACGGAAAAAATTATTTGCACTTCCACCACCAAAGGTTTTTTTTAGTTAGTCGTTAATCCTGAAGATCTAAATCACGCGGTAACAAGACAAACTAATCGGTGCTTGATAAGTGCGTATACGGTCAAAAATTCCGTTTCATAGATACATGGATACATACCAAGCTATTAAAAGAGCGTTAAAGAAGATAAATTTCACACCAAAATCACATTTCAAAAAATAGGAATCATCTGCTGACAGTCACCTCACCCCTTTCTAAAAAATAAATAGATAATAATGAGATAATTTTTTTAGGACAAGAATAAAAAAAAGTTTTTGTTGTATATTTTAACATTACAATCATCTATAACACTTGAATTCACATTTTTGAATAACTATTACATAACATTCACAAAAAAATAGGTGAAATTTTAAGGGTAAAAGAGTCGATACGTTGATGCTTTAATATTGGGTTTTTCAACGCAATTCTAAATGGGATATGGAACATATTATTTTTATATTTTTGATACCAATTGTCTAAAAAATACAGTCCATAATACCTCAATAGTATAAATTTTTAAGTCTACAAATTTAATTATTTAATTTGATTCTTTCGTAGTAAATTTTAAAAGCAAGAGCATCTTTGACACGAAAACATTGTTCATAATCATCATGTACCTAATATCAGTGCTTACAAAACACAGAATGCTTTTTTAAATATTATTGTTTGAAATATATAATTTTTGACAAATCGGCAAATTGATTGAATTTGACAAATTGACTATGTTAACAGACAATGAACACGTATTATTTCGGAAGTAGACAAATTATAATAATTTAAACGATGTCAATTGTTGTTTGCTTACGTCTCAAAAAGTAAACTTGCAAATAAACTTTATCTTCTAAGCATAAAAAGTTTAATTGGGAAATTATATCGCTGACACATCTTGCAAACGTTGTCGTGGAATCAATCGTTCCTTGTCAATTTGTTAAGACATACGGAATCCAAACAATACTTTAAAAAAATCCTTACAATAAAGGATCATTTTTGCTTTTTGTGTATAATAATATCACTACCTTTTGGCGAATTTCCGAAGGAAATGGAGCTATTACTTTTGTAATGATGATGGATTTTTAAAAAAATGTTCATCTATCCTACACAAGAGATGTCAAAAATGACCATCATTAAAATTTATATATATCAATTTATATGGGATAGCGCAAAGTACAAAATTTGGAATTTTTTCTAAATGAAAAATATTTTTGTATAGTTTTATCAGTTTTAAGCAAAAAAGTACTTTGTGATTTTTTCTCTAAACGCTTCGTTTTCGAATTAAAAATTCTTGAAAATTAAAAATATTCTATTTTAAGAATTAAGTGTTATTTTTTCAATTTCTGTGGAAATTCACTTAGCTAACGCAGCTCTTGCGCAACGAATTTTCTATTTATTTCTATTTACACTTTATACTATATAGAGCTACAAAGAACAGTTATTGTAATTGACAGCCTCCTAATATTACGCAAAAGATTTGTGCTTGTATTTCACAAAAAATGAAGTAGAGTACATTATTGTATATAGAGAATGCATCCCATTTAGTTGCTTGTACATTTTTTTGAGCCACACAGCCAGAGTTACCATTGTATGGAGTTGTTATATACTTTTATACAGCATACTATAGTATGATAACAAATAATGATAGTAAGTTGAAATGGTAGTTGCTGGTCTGGCCGAATGATGGTGTTATGGACATGACATGAGTAAGATTGATCACTGAGTGACGTCAAGCCAGTTGCTTCAGGCATATAGAGACCAAACAACGATTATAACGAACGAACGACTCGGATGACTGTATGTATGTAATATACATAAAGTAGGGTGAAATGTAGTACCCAGTCTCAAATGTACCTGAAATCATTCATAGTTAAACAGCAGATAAATTAAAACTAAAAAAAAAGCAAGAGGCATCGTGGAAAACCCGGTAGTAACAATTTTTATACCATGTATATATGAAATATACATAGTATATTAAGTTTCGTCCCAAGTTTGTAACGCTTAAAAATATTGATGCTACGAAAAAAATTTTGGTATAGGTGTTCATAGAATCACCTAATTAATCCATTTCCGGTTGTCCGTCCGTCCGTCCGTCCGTCTGTGGACACGATAACTCAGAAACGAAAAAAGATATCGAGCTGAAATTTTTACAGCGTACTCAGGACGTAAAAAGTGAGGTCAAGTTTGTAAATGAGCATCATAGGTCAATTGGGTCTTGGGTCCGTAGGACCCATCTTGTAAACCGTTAGAGATAGAACAAAAGTTTAAATGTAAAAAATGTTCCTTATAAAAAAATAAAAAACTTTTGTTTGAAATATTTTTTTGTAAACATCACTGTTTACCCACGAGGGCGTTAATTAGGTGCAAATTTACAGTATGTATTAATATAGGAATATCAGTTGTGTGTGTGTTTATTTAAAAGTGAATATCTTTTGTTATTTATGTGACGTCAAAAAAACAAACGATTGCGCATCAACACTGTCTATATATATAGACAGCATATATATAGACAGTGTTGTACACATACATGGTATTTCAACAATTAACTCAGTCAATTGTTTGTTTTCACTTGTTTTTTAATATTTTCTCTCTCGGTACTTTTTGCATTTTTGTGTGTTGGTTGGTTTAATTTGTTTCTTTTTTTTTTTTTTTGCACGAAACTGTTTGCGTATCTGTGCATTGGTAACTATGGATGTTTATAGTATTAATTTAAGAAGTCAAATACTTGTTTTATTGTAACTTAACTCTATACTTTATGACTTAATTATAATATTAGTTTAAAAAAGACATACTTAGGATTTAGTAGTCAACCCAACATGTGGGTACATTAAAATGGGTTACCCTGTATATAAAGTTCAAAGGCAATAAGGGAATTGTTTAGAGCAAAATAATACACAATATTACATTTGAATATTTTGGTGAATAATGTAGAAAAGCGCCGCAGAGCCAAGAGTAGTTCGACGAGGCTCAAAACGTGTTTAGGGTACAATATAATGTTACAGTGGATAGGATAGGAGGTTCGAATGATCCTTAGTGTGAACTGTTGATGGGGTTGAAACTGAAAATTGATGGGGTTGACTCTAAATACTTTAAAGTGAAACCCATGGTGCATTACGACATTATATTGAAGTGCATGTACAGTAGTTCATTCGTTTTTATCGTTAAATATTTATTATTTATATTCTCAAAAAAAAAAAAAACATAGTCTTGCTATACCACATAAAAGCCAAATTCCAGGTTCGTCACCTGCCCCTACTATTTATGTACATAGCATACTATACCGTTAATTGTATATAGGGCGATCTATCATAATTGAGTCCGGAATTTTTACTTCTAAGGGGTTTTTGTTTTTAAATTAATGCTTTAAATGTTTATGTAGTCCTAGCCTGAAAAATGAGCTTGCCAAAAAATGCGATTGATATAATTAAGACTTCCACATCAATTGTTAGAATATATCCAAAAAACATTTACTTCGAAATATTAACGATTTAAGACTTTTATTCTTAAACCTAATCCTTATTTGTATCAATACGTAACTGAAATGGCATATTGGTTTGTTATGTTATTTTAAATTAAAAGAGATTTTACAAAAAAACCCCGATTGTGCTATACATAGACTTTTGTATAACATGTTTTATTTTGTCCAGTCTCTCTAAAAAAATATATAATTTGTGTTTTTTTTTTTAGTTTTCATTTTTTATTCCTGGTAGGAATGTTGTCAAGATTCAATATTCATAACATAAAAACCACCGTCAATCGTGATTTTTCAAAGTCAAAATGAATGAATTATCCGACTTATTATTTGGATGAGAGATCATTTCAATGTAAAGCTTTATAAAACTCTTGAGACAAAAGTCTCACTTTTTTTTCGAAGAAAACGAAACATAATAACTTGTCTTTGTACTTGATTTGTATTCACCTTTCATGTTAATTGTCCAATGACGTAGAAATTGTTAGAATACTCTTTAAAAAATCTAAGAAGATAATTTGCTGACTAAATTGGGTATTTGAATTTTTGAGTTTGGAGATATATTTTATTATTTTTGTAATTTTTGTATGAAGGAAGAATTTTTCTTATTTATTTACAAATATTTAAACAATTTTTTAAAATTGTTAAAACTTAAACGAATAGATTTTGCTCCATCTTGCGTGTGTGTCGCCATTGTGCATACTCCATTGAAAATTATTACTAATAACAAGCATGGTTATATATAATGTATAAGTAATCATAATATGTAGAATGACGGCAGACCAAGCACATCATGTTTAGCGTCACGTGAATTTTATATTATAATGGACCACTTTTATTTAATTACTAATCATTTGTTAAAATTAAATTTTAATCTTATGTAGGTGTCTTATGCATATCAAAGAATTTATTTAATTAATTTTATGTGCAAAATCATTTTCATGAAAATATCCAATTATAATGGATCATGCTGTAAAATACATACGTATAGAAAGGGTGGTTAGCAGCAGCAGCCATTTACATCAAATGTGAAATAAAAACACAGTTTAGTGATAATGAGCTGTCTATCATGTATGTACCTACAGTGTACCACCTCTATTTTTTGACATTATCATATCAAATACGAATTTATTGTGTTTTGTTACGAGTACCTAGCTTAGGTACATACATATGAAAATATTTTATCAAAATATCTTGAAAACTAAACTGTGATGAACATCGTTGCAACTGAGAAAAATTAAATTCCCTAAGACCATATTGCGGCAAACGTCTGCCATACTTATTTTGCAATGTTACCCGGAATACGCTAATAGCTTATTTGATGGAATATTACTTATCCGAGTTATCATGTTAACACTAATCCAACTGTTTTAATGGAAAATACTACGCTTGTGTTTCACATTGGAACTACCTGAAAAAAAAGACTATAAAATTCTTTTTTTTGGTCTATCCTTTTTATGTTACTCAGACCTTATGATTCCAGCGACCCCTTATTTGGTGAAAATTCAGATGCTTATCTTTTTTGGTAAAACAACGACGAACTGCATTAAAAATAACGAACTTAGATGACATCAATTAGACAATTACATCAAGATCTGAATAATTTAAAATGAATTTCGATTTTTATGAAAATTTATCTCAAAAAGTGTCTCTTACCATTTGTTCTGCAGTCATCGGCTAATGAAATATGAAATCTTGTTTTAAAATTTTTATTTCATAATAATGAACTTATGATGTTTCTACCAATTCCAAAATGAGATATCTTTGAAACGTAATGAGACATCGAAAAATTTATGCATGCTTTTTCGGAGCAAAATTTAGTAAAAAAACGCAAAATTTAGAAGTCTAATATAGTAAACCATCAAAAACAGAATTTATTTACCAAAACCATTCCGTAACAGATCAAAAAAGTACTAGAACAGAGGCCTTTATTAAAAATATCACTCCCTAAACTCACTTTTTACGCATAGTGTTTTTTAAAGTTGAAACAATACATAATCTACCCTGCGGTGTTTAAAAGCATTATAGAAAGATTCAGCAATGCGTGTAGGGAGCCTGCAAGATAAACATTGTTGTATCTTGCCTCACTATTTCTACCAATTTAATACATACAAAATATCCCTAGTTTTAATTAAAAGTACTTATAAAGAATATTTTATATTTTGATAGTAATATTATTAGATATAAAGAAAAAAACTATGTTATGAATAAATAAAATTACTATACCAACATAATTAGTTCACAGAGCATTTTGACAGAATAAAATGTCACATACTTTCGTGACATTTTTCACAAAATATCTTGTCACATAGTATATATTTTATGTATATGTATATAATATGTTTATAATATCAGTGACGTAGTTGTCTCTTACTGGGCTCATATATCAATATTGCTTTGGGGGATATTTTTCAATAACAACACATTAAAAAATGAAATCCTTACAAAATATTCCAGTCTATCGAAAAATTTACGAGTGTTTACAAAATTATTTGCATGATTTCAATAATACATTCATTTAATCACTTGTAAGAAGAATTGTTTCTTGCATTTTTTTCGTAGATCACCCCATCTCCTCAAACGACAAACAGTATACCAGCAAAGGCAACACGCAAACTTAACAATAAAATCTGAAAGTAAGGTAATATTTCTCAAATAATGAAATGAGTTTCTTAATACTGCGAGGTTTTTCTTTGTATTGATGATAGGACTGATGTTTTTTAGACTCTGTATATATGTAATATATATCAAGGTATATTCAGTTTAGCCCCAACTTTGTAAGGCTTAAAGATATTGATTCTACGAACAAAATTTTGTTATAGATGGTCATAAAATCACCTAATTAGTCCATTTTTACTTGTCTCTCTGTCCGCCTGGAAGCACAATAACTCAAAAACGAAAAGAGATATCAAGCTCAATAGCTTAAAAAGGAGGTAAAAAGTGAGGTGAAGTTCGTAAATGAGCATTAGAATTCAATTGAGTATTGGCTCTTGGATCCGTAGGAGATGATACAAAAGTTTAAATGTAAAAAATGTTCCTTATATAAAAATAAATAACTTTTGTTTGAAACATTTTTACAATAACATTATAGTTTGCTCGCGAATCGCGAGGGCGTAAAAAAAGATCAAAATTTCGATGTCAATTTTAAACTATAAACGATAGGGATTTCAAATTTACTGGTAGCCTCAACCAGTGGTCTAATGAAAGATTCTCGAAAAACAAAAACAAAATATTATAAAAAATACATTTTGGTTTCCAAAAAAAATATAATTGTGTTGATTTTTTAAACTTTTCTAATTGCCAAAACATAATGCACTGGCATTCAACACTTTCTATACAGAGTATTTTCACAATTAACTTATTATTAAGTTGTTTGTCTTCACTTATTATTCTGAAGCTTAGACTTTATTTTAGGCGTAGACCTAATGAATGGTACGCCTCTGTGTAATACCAATGTGTATACGATGTAAAATATATTTTTATAAAATATATATTTTAAAACCATTCTATATACCATCAATATAATATATACAAACAACACTTATCTCACTTTTACCAATACGATTACACAGATTACGTCTCTCTACCCTAATGCACATTCCAAAAAATACACATATTAGGTACCATAGACTAGAACATTATACACACGAATATTATCATATTAATACAGAGTGAGTAAGAATGGATTTGTTTTTTGACATTTTACATTGAGTGCTAGTATAATTCCATATCAATGGTATCGCATTTTCCTAATAACTGATCGATTTCCAATTTTTGGAACTATGTTTCTTATCTCACGATACTTGTTTGCTGGTTGAGAGTTAAACCCAAAAACACTGCAACACACACCAAAAACTGACATCTAGGTTCCCTAGAAAACTAAAACTTTTTCAATCGATTCAGGTTGCCATGAATTTGGAGAAAATTTAATAATCTTTTTATAACGAAAGTTATCAGAAGTTAAAGAAAACAGTGATAATTTAAAGTAAGTAGAATGTAACTTTTATGTTATGTCATAATGAATATTCTAACCAAACGTAATGAACTCAAATATTGTGTTGTCTTCTAAATCAGAAGTAGGTCTTTTTTAAACTAATTTTACAATTAGGGGAGCCGACAATTATTTCATACGATAAAAACTATAAGTAACTATACAATTAAATTCGTTAAAGAATCAAACATTTAACTTTTAAAATTATTACCTTAAATTTTCAGAAAAATATCTTGTAAATAAAAAACTATTATATGTTTCCCACGACACCTCTCGATTTTTTTAATCCATAAAAACTTGAAACTGAAACTTTCAAGATCCGGAGCTCCTTCTTAGTAAGTGAATTTATTTTCTCATAAGTGAAGGGAACAAAATGAATTTTTTTTTTTCAATTATACCCCCAATATCCCCGAAGAAATGTACCTATATAAGAATAAAAAAATGTACCGTGCTATACTTTGTGAGGTTGTGATCTTTTCTTTTCAATCTTAAAATTTGTAAATTGAGGACCTATGGATACAGGATCGACCATATTTATCTATTATGCCTAATATGGCATTTAATTAACAATTTTACCCTTTGCCATTGTATTAAACCTTAGCATAAATTAAGGTAGTTTTCTTATGAGAGAAATAGTTCTTTTAAAAACTTTTTTTTAAGTATTCCTCATCTTGTAGTAGGCAGTTTTCAATCATTTTGATAAAAGAGAGACGTAGAATATACTCGTAGTATATTAATAATATAAACTCTGTCTACAGAGAAAACCTTTTCTTTACATAAACGCAGAATAAATATATTAATTCCCTAAGCATTTCCATAGCATATAAATTCCGCGAATTAGCACTTTTACATTCTGTACAATAAATACAAATAAAACCTATATGAGTGACGTCATTGAGGTAGATTCAAATGTGAAATAAATACATCAACATGGGACAAAAGAGCGTCAATTTATGTTCTGATAGAAATAAACTGACTACAGATAGTCATTTCATGTTAAATTTTTTTTTTGTAAAATTACTTTTTAACATAAAAAAACGAAATGTTAAGTTTTTTAATCTTATTATTTGTTATATGAAATCGTCCAGACATTTCATTTAAATAATGTGATTACTTTGTCACAGGCAGTTAACTGTGAAAAAAAAATTAATACATTAATTATTGTTAACGAGATATAAACCCTATTGAAGTCAATATATTTAGTTATGTACTTATGTAGATATATAAAATTAATTACTGAGTTTAAGTGGAAATTTCGAAAGTATTGATCTGCTTTGAATTCTTATTAAGATGAGAGGATGAAGGAAATAGTTCGAATATTATTGAAATTGCATGCCAAAATTATTGACTTAACCAGAATTACCCACTACAAAACAACATTTAAAAATGATTTCAACAACATATTTTATTTTAGGATGAGTTTTTGTTGACTACGAGTTGAGACTATTGTTTTTCGAGAATAATTTACCGATATGGATATACCGATATACGTTTTTCGAACGTATATCGACCGTCTGAACAAGTATTTTTGTGAAGAAGTACCTATACGTTCTATTTTTTTTTTTTTTTTTGTTTGTTTGCAAAATAGTACATTTGTTTATCGATTCTGTTAAAACCAAACAAAAAAGTACTTTTTTGGATACTTTTCTAATTTGCCCATTCTTAGTTTTCAATTAAAATAGGGATAACAATTTTATAAAATTCGAATTGATACGTTTGTTTTTTTTATTTTTAGAGGACAATATTTGCATATTTCAACAACCTTTAAATAATTAGGTGAAAAAGTCACAAGAGTACTTTTTTGTTTCAAGTTGAAGAAATACAAATGGTCGGAAAAAATTCGAAGCAAAACGTTTTAAACTTTTCTACAAATGAGCAAGTTTCATTTAATCAGGAAGAATTCTGTTTAGAAGAATATAATTTACTCGGGCTAGGTCTTTCACACAGCAAAGTTTAGTCCCAATTTTGAAACATTGTCGCTATTGTTTTACTGTGTACAAAGATACACAAAAATGATTTTAACTAGTATTTTAGATAATTAACAGGTATACAAAAAACGTCACAAAAACTTTAAGTATTTTTTATGGCAAGAACGTGATGTCATGTACCAATTACTTGTTGTTTATTTTATATTAAACAAAAGCCTACACAAACAACATATACAGGTACTAAGTAGTCTTTTGCCGTTAGCTTAATTTCATATCAATGATAATTTACATCATTAACATTTTTGGGAGAAATTTAATTATTATGATAATTTTAAAATTTTTTTTTGTACACTACGAATTTAAAATTTATATGTCAACTAGTATTGCGCACATATTGAAGATAATATAGCACATTGAACGAGCAATGGATGAAAGGACGGGCGAACATATTTTGTTGGAATAGAATATTACTTTGAAATTTAATACTTTTAAAAACATATTACTCCTACTATTGACCTATATATAGTAAACATACATGGCAAACAACATATTAATGTCATGTGTGCCAAATACAAAGAGACATAGCTTTATATTCGCTTTAGCTGAATTATAACTTCTTCATTTCATCGTCAGGTACTTTTATCGAAATTAGTTAAAAGCTGATACATTCTTATTTATCTAAAGAATCTGTCTAAATAATATGACAGGGAAAAAGCTTAGAGTTGACCTGAATATTTAAGGAAGTTAACATTAACTGAATTTTAAGCTGGATAATGTACGATTGTGAAAAATTAATTAATTCAAATCCTGAGAAAAAAAAACTTTTGTATATAAATTCCATCAAACTCGGTTTTGTAGTTTTGATCAAAAATCGTTTTTCATCAAACTTGGTTTGTTTGCGTGATGTTTGATAGATTGACACAAAAACAACATTTTTATAAAACTTTAGAAAATAATTCGAATAAAAGATGAAATCGTTGTATTGAAACTGGAACTGAAGTTCTGAACATAATTGTTTTCGGCATTGTTTTGAGGGACGACAAATGTTTGTTTTACTACAAGATTATATGGATTCAAAAAACACCCTCATTTACTTAAATCTTCGCTAAGATAGTAACTCATAGCTTTTTAAATCGTGAAAGTTTTATGTGTTTTTGGGACAGCAATTGGGGCAGCAAATACCTACGGGAATTAAAAAATCTACCGATTACCTATAGTTTAGGTAATGGTATAGAATAATAACTTCCATTAAATAAATCTATAGGTATCTGAACCATTCTCAACAACTTCTTGTCGAAAAGGGAACTATTAATAAACAACAATATTTTTGTGACATCATTTAATTTTAAATCAAAGGACAGATGCAGATCAGCGCGTTTACTTTTTATGGTTTTTGAACTATTAGAAGCTCTACGACTATTAGTAGTTTCTGTAATAATCGTAGTGCGCAAGTTTACTGATTGGTCAAAAGTGGTGAGTTGTAGAGAAGTGCTGTCATGGATTAGAACTGCCAAAGGCGGAATCTCGCACACAATTCTGTAAAGTATGACATCAAAGATTAACTGACGAAAAAAGTAGTGATAAGCTTCAATCGAGAACAATAAAACAGGTTAGCATATTGCATCATATTTATCAGAGTGAGAAAATAAATCATATTACCTATCAAAGTGAGAGAATGAATGAATTGAATCATATTTATCAGAGGGAGGCATGAGGAATTTTCGAATAGAACCCTTAGACCTTAATCTTCCAACCAGTGTCTTACTATTACTACTATTTTGTTGCTTAATTAAAAGTTTCCAAGGAATATTGTCTTCTTTAGTTGTACTCGAATTTTAGTTTATATCTGTACTCGACAACTTTGTTGCATTTGTCAACTTTCATTAACACTTGCAAATTCGAATTTGCATTAACACTTTCAAAAACTAATTAAGAAAAAATCTTGGGTCCTGAGATCCAGAAGTTTATTTCATTAATTTTATTTGAAATAAAAATTTTAGTATTCTCAGCTAGATTTTGATATGAGTCCATTTAACCATATGCTTACAATATATAATGATGGCTTTATTTTGAAGCACTTAACAACATGTGTATACAAAGTATAGTTTACACGTCCTTGAAACATTATATCCCATGTGTGTTTTCTTTTATATTCTTCATCCAGAGGTTGTGTTTAGAAGACGAACATTATTACACTTCATATTAGACGTGATTGAACATACGGGTAAAGTCAAATGACCCTAACAAAAACATTGCACATTTAAAATTGTTTGTATATCATTTTTCCTTATGTATATCAAGTTCAGATCCATCTTAAGTATTTCTGTAATGTTTTAATCATGGCTTAACTAAAATTTGAATTAAATAATATTTATAAGCAGATTCTAGACTTAACATTTATAACAATTACTTCAGAAACGTTCAGATTTGATGCATTTTATGCCTATGATACCTCCATACTCATGAAATAAGGTAATAAAAGGCTATGTGTTCCAACAGATAATTTGGTTATGCGTTTCTTCACACTTCAAAGATTTTCACATTCCAAACTGCCATTTTTCCATTAGACTGAATGTTCATATAGATAAGCGTTCCAAATGTCACATAAAAAGGAAACGGAAATAGATGGAAATTTTGTCAAAATGTCAGGTAAGGTTAGGTTAGATTGGCTGTCCACGAAGACCGCACTTAGGCTATAGAGCCCATTGTGATACCATTTATGTGTTCATAATGATAAAATTTCATTTATCAGCTCCTCAATTTCAGAGGCTGAGTGCACTTCCTTAATGCATATTTGATGCACTACACCAGCCCATCACAACTATTAATTAAACTAATTTTGTTGCGACGGCGGGAATCCCGCTACCCCAAGCATACCGCGGGATTAATTGGTTACTTAACCAACTGAGCTAATAGGGCGACTATCGAATGTAACTCATACAATCTTACATTTAAACTATTCGATTCATTTTAAGTACTTAAAAAACTTAACTAGATGGGTTATACTAAGTTTCTTTGAAGCTGAAACAAAAGAACCGACATCCAGAGTTTTGCCATTTTTTTGTATAATTTGACTGGCGTTCACTTGTTTGTTTCTTTTCAGATGTTATTTAACGCAGTCGGGTTTTTGATTTTTTTCAATTATTTATTTTCTTTTGTATAATATTGTTTGACCGGAAAATGCATCGTAGCAAAATAAATGGAAATATTATTATACGACCGTGATGAATTTATTCGCAATGAGGCACAAAGAAGATTCATTCATCCCCTAGACCTCATTCTCACATGGCCATTAAGATTCTCAATAGTTTTTAGCAATATTTGTTTAAAAAAAAAAGCAAAATTAAAACATGACCGCTTTATTCAAGAAGAATTATTTTCTTCAGAAAGAACATAGATTTTCGTTTTCTTTTTTAGTATTTTCTGTTCTAACACTGTACTAAACAATTTTATACAAAATTCTAAAACAGTACATCTACTCAACTTTTTTATGCAAAGTTCTAAATCTGTTTTGTTTTTGTTTTGTTTTTTTTTTTTTTTTTTCAAAACTATGAAAGAATTAGTCATAATAAAATCATAAAATTTTTTTGCCTGCAATGCAAACATGTGCATAATCTCAACTAAGTTACATAAGTATGCATAACAGCCCAAAAAAACAAACATATCTATGCAAATGCTTATTTGTTGCTCTGTAACATCGTGGGTGGTATAAAAAAGATTAATTGTTCAAGTGATTCTTAAATTGTTGAATGGGATGTCATTTCTTTAAATTTGATGTTTTGTTTGGTTAACACTTTAAATATGTAACTTTATGTCACACATTAGAATAAAATATACTTATAAGACTAATATTTATGTTCTAATCTAATCCATAAAAATATTTAAATTTATTCAATATCGTATTCGGTATGTTTTCTTGTTGTAAGATATTTGAATTTTTTGTTACTTAACAGTAAAGAATTACATCATTTAACAGGTAAAGCTGTATAGAAACATACGTGTGGATTCATATATTCATCTTATATTAAAATATTTAGGTTTTAACTTTTAATAGGAATACTAATATATTGGAGTCATTATTTCAGTAATTTTTCGTAAATGAATCACGTGATTTTTGTTTCATCAAGATTGTTGTTGTCATATTTTAAGACAAAATAAGCAATAAAGTCTGTTCAAATGTTTCTTATTTCTAACAGTATCCGTTTTCGATGTTTTTATTCTATGAATAAAATGATTTCGGATGCATCAGCTTGAAACATCGATGTTGTTGGTCGATGCAGGGCATCAGGACTGAATATCGATGTTTTCTCAACATTGAGTACAAAATCTATAAATAGAGAATTTATTTTTCAGTTTTCGTTATTAAACTTGGTTCCTCAAAAAAAGGTTTACTTGATACCCTTGATTAAGTGTTTTATGAATTTACATCGATACATCGATTTGGTTTGTGTCAAAAATGTGCCTGGTTAGAGGGTTGAAAATTAGTATGAAGATTGAGTTACTATCGTGGATGTGTCTTTTGAAGATGCCAACTTCCCATACCTCTTCCTCTATCTTTTTGTGTCGAAATATATGGTTTTTGTGGATTTTTGACCATTAACAAAAAATGCATGTAAGTTGAGTAAGTATCAATGACGTGCCCTTTTGGGGTGTAAACTTTCTTGCTCCCTTTACTGAACTTTTAAGAAGATATTCAATAAAATAGCTTTTAATAACAAATTATAATGAGGAGAAATATAACTTTAGTGATGGAGCTCTGCTGCTCGCCAGTTTGTTTTACAGTGCTTTAGTTGAAATTCTTTTTACCAGAACGAAAGATTCCTTATTGTATTCTCATCTTGATCAGATCTGCCTGATCTTATTGAAACTATGTTCCTTATTGCGTTCCTTATTCCTTATTACGTTGTTATTTGTTTGCTGGTTGGGAGACTAAAACCAAAAAAAGTGCAGCAAATTAAAGCTACCCCAAAATTCGACATATAGGTTACCCTGAAAATTAATTTTTTTTAATCGATTCATCATTCTTTTTATATCATGTATTTGAAATATACCAAGGTATACTAAGTTTAGTCCCAAGTTTGTAACGCCTAAAAATATTGATGCTATGAACAAAATTTTAGTATAGGTGTTCATAAAATCACCTAATTAGCCCATTTCCAGTTGTCTGTCTGTCTGTCTGTCTGTCGTCTGTCGTCTGTCATCTGTCATCTTTTATAGCGTGCTGACGTAAAAAGTTAGGTCGAGTTCGTAAATGAGCAGCATAGATCAATATACGCAACTTGTATATTATATATTATATGGGAATATCAATTCTATGCGTGTGACATGTATGTATGTGTTATGTGACAGAGTAATCAGCACTGTCTATACATGGTATGGCAACAATTACCTCATTCAATTGTTTGTTTTCACTTGTGAAAAAGGCAATCACTTTTGTAAAAATTATACTTTTATGTTCAGCTAACCTACTGGCTTTTATTATTTATGTATTTTATCAATTATATTATTATTTCTACTTGTATAGTTTTAATGACGGGTATAACATGTTTAACTGTTTCGAAAAGACACAGACATAATAAATTTTTTATAGTACAATCGTAAAGCCATAATTTTAACACGGTACGTGTTTATAAAACTAAAAACAACCCCATATAATGGGTAATTATTATTATTTAGGATATTTTAAATTGCTTCCTTTTATTGTTTTGTTCATATTAATTATTGTTTTTTAAAAGTTTTTGTATTTTTATATTTCTTAGAAATGTTAATATTAAACAATTATAATTTAAAATATATAACCGAAATTTAATAGTAAAGTCGCCAATTCGGACCTATTTATTTATAGATGACATTTTCCGTCCTTGTTTTGATATAATTAATAATTATTCATCTTTTCTTATAATACGAAATATCTATTAACGTTAATTAGATAAAAATTTTCGTGAATTTAATGGGGTATTTTTAAATAAATGGTGAAGGCACTTTTTGATACAGCACCTTTTAAGAAAGCTTTGAAACTTTGCATACAATTTTCAGAAACCAGGAAAATAAATTCCACCCAATGTGACTCATGGACGCAATTATAGACCTTTTTTCAACATGACTACCAAATTTAAAAAAAAAAAAAAAAATTGTGAAATTATATTCAAGAATGGATATATTCCAACATCCTTTGTGCAAGGCATGAACTTCTCACTATTTACTACTCACTTGCTCCGAATAGAATTTTGTGCTGATGGTATCATTTTTTGTAATGTTGATTTTATTTAAAAAAATTCAAAAAATTCGAAAATGATACGGGGGACAAATCCTTCGACCATGGAGAGTCGAAAAAACCATCCCATACTTCATCCGAGACATAATTTGATCTGCAGTTTTTATTGAAACAAAAAAAAAAAACATTGAGGCCTCACGCAAAACTATGACTCGGATCAAAGTCTTAATAAACTCTCTATGTTCGAAATATACTAACTTTATACACCGCATGCTTGATTTGGCATTATTCAAATTTTGAGAACGATTTACAAGAGCATAGATCGCACTAGATTAGTTTTTTATTTTATTTCTGTATATGAAATTTCATTTTGTGGTTCGTGGTATTTTTGTGTAAATTTTCGGAGTCAACAAAAATTCACTCCTTTAGTTCAGTATATTTTTATACTAATTCCAAACATAAGGTGATCTAGTTGAATAGTTATATCTTCTGACAAAACGTCAAAATGGCTCTTCAATGTTCCATATAATAATCATATTACATAATGAAGATTTAATTCCTAGATTCTTCTTTAATATGTAATATTTTAATATGCCAAACCCCGACTATCAACATTTTTATTGATGTAATAAAGTAAAATCTAAGAAATAAAAATTAATCACAAACGCAAGTTTTATGATATGTTTTAATGAATTTAAAGCATAAAAGCCTTCGTCAATTGTATCCGATATACCTACTTGTTTCTGAATCATGAATATAATTTATTTATACTTAAACTTATAATAATTATTGCAAGACAGTTGATTACGGACAGTTGAAGGTGGAGTTTTAATTTTGAGTAAGCGAATTACTTTTAAAAATCTAAAGTAAATGGAACTCGAAAATGATAAAAATTCTGTTCAGAGTAAGTAGAGCAATTTTAGTTTGGAGAGTTATAATCAGCTTGTAGATTGTTCGGAGTCTGATTATATTATATGTGAAAAGATGTATAAATGATTCAATACTAAATCAGCTTTGAAAAAGACTAGTTTTCCACAGTGTCTACGAATGGAACTTATTAATGACAAAATAATGTTATTTTGAATTTTAAAGCATAAATTTGTTATTTATACGGCCATTACCTGCCGAGAAGATAAAAATTTTTACCGTAAAATTAAAGACACACATCATCCTTTTGATCGACACTCGTAACAAACGTATTTTTATATATTTACAAAAAAATTTAAGTGCCACGGAATTTGTGTGCAAAAAGTCATTTCTATATGTATGGTTCTTAAAAATACCCTTCGATAATAAAAGTCAAATGATACTATAATCAACATATTAAATATTAACGGTGTAAGATATGCCAACCAAACCTCAATCACCTCCTTTTGTTTATAAGTACAAAGTTATATCTGTTAAAAAGAAAAAGAAAGCGTTTCAGAAACAAGAATTACTTCTCGACAAAGTCTAAAGATTTAAAGAAGCATTCTACTTCTTTATTTATTTATTTATTTTTTTTTTTTTGATATCTGTTACTCTTTGAACTTTGGTATTGGAATAGAGAACGCAATAAAAAATGGTTTAGTGGGAATTATTGATGCTCGAATTGAGTATAAAACTAACTACCAACTATAATATTACGCGTATGTACTTTTTATGCGAATAAATACTAGAGCAATATAAATGATTGGTTAACAACTTCCAGCATAGCAGACAGAGCATTAAATCATTATTAGTCATCAAAAAAGCATTCAGGTAATAAAACATGAAGCAATAATACTAAAAATAAGTACATAAAAATATATAAAAATATTTATTTAATATCTATGATTCATATATGAATGACTTTTGTAGTATTTACTATTTTATTATTGATTTTCGAATGGTTTTGAAAATATTCCTTCATACTCATGTACGGTTTTCCTTTTAAAATGATATCACTTTTAATATGTGTATGGCATGAGATACAATAACCGTTTTTCTATTTTAAACGCTTTTAAGACAAATGAATGCAACGGATCCTTTCAACGTAATAGGGAATATTCATTAAATTTAAATTTGGTTCAAATATTTTTCTTCCGTAACTTTCTAGACTGAACATTTCAACTAAACCATTATTTAAGTAATTAATATCTTTTTAATGACTTATTATTATTGAATAAAAGTACAAATTCAGTGAGGGCATTTAAAAATTTCTAAAACGTAAATTCAAATTTTTATACGGACGTGACATCATAGTACTAGCTTGTCAAATTTGTTGACATACTGCATGGTATTAATTAATCTTTTCTATGGTATTACATTGAGTTATATTATTCTACGGCTTTTTATTAGAAAACTTAAAAATTACGAGTGTAAATTCTGTGTTAAATTCATTTTTTTAAAGTAAAAATTATACATTGAACTGTCACCAATTGACAGACCACGTACTTATGCGACATCAATAGAGAGCGCCAAAAGACGGCGTTTAAACATCTCAAAATATACTGTATTTTAAATATTTTTTTACACTTAATTAGAACATTTTTAAACAGTATTTATATTTTTCTCTTTGTTATAACGGTGTAAACAATGAATTAAAAGTATTAAAAAAATACTTGAATATTCCCTTATTCCCAAACTTGTAGACCTTCGATTGATTTGACCGAAATTCGATCAAGGGACGATGACAATAAAATAATTTAATAAATTTATCCTAGTATCATGACCAGGATCACCAAGATAATATTAATAATATTTATAATACTTGAATAATACTATCTGGAAATATTTATTCTATTCTCAATAAGCACACAGTGCAAAGGCAATGGTGTTCGCTCCTCACGAGGAATGTCGTTAGGTCAAAAACCATCCAAGTCAGTAAACATATTTATATTCCGCTTTGGTACCCACCGAGTAAACAATCTTTTACTCGGCTATAGTATAGTAAAAATTTTATAATCTTTCAAATCAGCTTTTTAAAGAATGCATATTGAGAGCATCCCACGCTTTGAATTTTTCATTATAATTATGCTCTTTTTAGTGCAAAATAATTATTTTTTTTTAAGTGCAATGATGCACATTTTTAAGTGTTGTTTTTATATTACCCGACCGTATAGACATAGTTTGATGTCATTGATGAAATGGATTCTGATTTCATTGAATGGTCCTGGGTTTAACATCACGTTTCTATGAGATTTGCATTTTGTTTATGAGCTGGTTGATTTGTTTTTTACGAAAGGAAAAATTCGGCTCATATTGACGATATGAGTCTATACAAATAATGTGTAAACTCAACTCAACTCAAAATTTTTGTAAAGTCAACCAAAAGTTGTTTATAAATTTAATGTTCTTTCACTTTAAATGAAAAACCCTTTACATACATTTTATAGTTATTTGTGCGAGTCTCCTATATAAAATTCATTCACTGTAAATAAATCCAATTGAAATATTCAATATTTTGTTTTTGGTCTACTAATTATAACTTTAACTCTCAATAGTATAAGTGGAAAAGTGGAGTTCCGACAGAATGCATACATTTTTCCTTTACTAAGCAAGCTAGATTTTCAATGAATGTGTTGTGACGACGGGAATCGAACCCGCTAACCTAGGCATACCGCGGACAGAATGGGTTACGCCTTAATAATTATAAATAATAACTGAGCTACAAGGTATGACTAAATTATTGAAACATTCCCTAGTTTTTACATTTTTACATTTTTGTTTTGATCATATTTTGATGTAATAGGAAACATGCATAATTTCTTTTCTTTTTTTTGCTTTTATAAAGGCCCATTTATGTAACAGCAGAGAAAAGTTATTTTTCGCAAAACTATAAAAACGGGAAAGATAAAAGCTTTCAAACATTTGTTTGATACCCTTTTTGCAACTCTGAATTTGGCATGAAGTAGCTATTGAGCATATGAGCCCAGTAAACTCTGACTTCACATTCATTGTCAATTATGTCTGTCTAATATTTGTCTGATCAATAGTTTATTATGCTTATAATATCCGCATTTCTTGGGCGATTTTAAATTCACTATTTGTCGTCTCTTTTACGGTATTTTCATATTTTCTAAACAAGGGCGTTAAAAAAATTTGCATATGCTCTATTGGAGTAACTATAACTCCAATACTATACAGTCAACTGTTTTTCTTTTCAGGCGATATTACATGGCAAGTGGTTTTAACGAGAAATATTATTTTCAAAATAATTTTTAATTAATGCATAATTACGTTGGCGTTTGCTGCATACGTGAAAGTTGTTATATTATGTGTTTGTTAAATAAGAAAGTACACTGCTAAAGGTTGTTTGCTGTGTCCTTATAAAATCCGTACGCATTAAAACAAATCAAAATATTTTTCTTGTGCGTGGGCCTTTTAAAAATATCTTGCATAAAATAAAATGATACTTAAACAGAATATTATTATTGGTTTTAGGCGCGTATATAGTATACATACATGTGATCATTACATATAAAACATTTATGAGAAATATATTAGTATTGCTCGCCCACCTGCCCGACATATGGGCACCAAAACTCTATTTATTATGAATGATTTCGCAGTCAATGAAATTATGAATTTTGTAATGTTATTCAAGAAATATAAAATATGTAATATGATACCTGTTATAATTGCATTTATAGACTGATTATAAAATTTGTTTTTATATTGAGATTTTGTTAATATTGTTGTTCGAAAGTCACCTGAAAATTAAGTCTACGTTATTTAACATAAAGTATAGGTCGGAAATCTTCTACCTATATATCCATGTTCGATTGTGTATTGCTTATAGACTCAAAATTCTGCATCGATGGAGCTGAAATATACACACGTTGTACAAGCTGTTTCGAGGATAGTTTTTATTTATATTTAACAGCCAGGGAATTATAATTGTTATTCTTATAAGCAGTATGTCAGGAATGTTTCTTTATCAATTGAAAGTCTGAAATTTTATTTTATTGTTGCACGAAAAACTTGTAGCAATAGTTATCTTAATATATATATTTCTTGTGTGCGTGTGTATGTGACTGAACTCCTCCTAGACGGCTGGACCGATTTTGATGAAATTTTTTGTGTGAGTTCAAGGGGATTCGAGGATGGTTTAGATTTACCATTCGATCCACTACAACTGTTTTTGAGGGCTCCGTACCAAAAAAATGAAATTTCATTAAATGGTGGGAGCGCATATAAATCATATCACATTATGTATACTATGTGTACTATGTATTTTTAATAGTATTCAGGTATTGTCAATAGGCATTTATTAGAGCCATATGCGAGCGCAGCGAGCTCTACTATCAAAGGTCAGGCCAAAGGTCGAAGGTCAGGCCACTCCAATAAATAGGAGTTAAATTGGGGTTTAGCGGGATGGGTTTAGCGGACAGGCTAAACGTAGTATAGGTATTCATGAATTGGAGTTACGTTTTTACGGGACAACGTCCGCCGGGGCCGCTAGTAAAGCTATATATTTAAAGTTCGAACCGGCAGAAAAAGTCGAGGGTAAACCATTAGTGATAGAAACTTGACTTTTTAACAGATTTCTAAGGTAAATACAGTATAAAAGTAATAATGTACGGTTCTATAAAATATCAACCAAATTTTTTCGTTCCTCTAGGAAACACATTTGTTATCCTATTCATATTTTGTGCTGCGTATAATGTGCATACTTGGAACTTTTTTCTATAGAGAAGTTGGTTTTGTGCAAAGTGCGAAAGAAATCGAAAACGAAAGAGTGCTTCTTCTCAAAATAAATTCTACAAAATTGGGAAATGATATTAACTCACACAGCATACTCGTCTATAATTATATGTAGGAATGAATGGTCATTACCATTTGGTGTGCCTTTATAACTACGGTACCCTGCAGAATTACGTATGTACCTTTGAATTACCTGTGCACTATTTAAAACATCCTGTATTTATATAAACAAAAAAACAACATTATTTTACGTTTAGTTCACAATATAAGTAGATACATTATTTATTTAAAATCGGTATACTTGTTGGTTATAAAATTGTTCTGCAAATTTTCTCTTTCAAAATATAAATACAAATGTGTTGGTTGGTAGTTGGATTCGATGTAGCCTACCTCTGATAGTAGA
Source organism: Chrysoperla carnea (assembly GCF_905475395.1). Lineage (NCBI taxonomy): Eukaryota > Metazoa > Arthropoda > Insecta > Neuroptera > Chrysopidae > Chrysoperla > Chrysoperla carnea. The sequence goes on along the minus strand of NC_058338.1, from coordinate 41,887,416 downwards.
CCAATATAAATTATTTAAAATAAATTTGATTATATTATTATTATTATTATTATTATTATTTTATAATGTGTATGTATGCATAGTTTTAACAATTTTAGTGGAAATTTACATAAATTATATATTAAAATGTAATTATAACGAACCTTTTACGTGAATAAAATGAAATTATGAACTCAGTCTATTTCCTGTACATCTACATTAATTTTTGTGTGTGCTCATTCAAAAATAATTTATAATACCTAATAAAACTTAATAAACTTTACAGAATTATCGAAAATCTTTTTTAATTGCCGCATTTGCTATTAAAAAGCTCTACAAATAAAATCCATTCTATAATACCATGTATATGAAATATACTAAGGTATACTAACTTTAGTTCCAAGTTTGTAACGCTTAAAAATATTTTGCTATGAACAAAATTTTGGTATAGGTGTTCATAAAATCACCTAATTAGTCTATTTACGATTGTCTGTCTGTCGTCCACGGCCTGTCCGTCTATCATCACGATTACTCAAAAACGAAAAGAGATATCAAGCTGAAATTTTTATAGCGTGCTGAGGACGTAGAAATATGTTCCTTATAAAAAAACAAACAACTTTTGTTTGAAAGATTTTTTTGTTAACACACTGTTTATCCGTGAGAGCTCCGTATAATGCGCAAATTGTAGTATTATATGGGCATATCAGTTATATGTGTGTGACATGTATGTAATGTATACATCTATACATGGTATTTCAATAGTTAACTCATTCAATTGTTTATTTTCACTTGTTTTATAATTCTTTTTATTCACCTCTTAAGTTTATTTACTTATACGATGTTTATTTAGCCGTTTAGATAAACAACCACATTTTTCTCACAAGCTGAAGAAGTAGACCGTTACACGTACATGCATTAACTTAATGAACATTAGATAGTTTTCTTTCACCATAATTGTGAAAAAGTAGTAACTTTAATGCGGAAGAAGTTTATCGGCAAAAACACTGTGCTTATAATCGTTCTTAATAAATGAATTGAAAAGTGCACGATGTAAGCTCTCGAAATTTTTAACTAATATAATGCGCCTCAACCCTTTGTTAATGTATCATGCACGAAATAAGTTTAATTGAGTCGTATGGTTTAAAAGTTATTTATTTTTCAAATAGTGATCCATAGATTCCCCAAATTCCAAAAATCCCTAAATATTTAGGTAAACTATTTTGGTTGAATGTTTTTATCGACTATTTTCAACAGCAGTTTGTATTTTTTTGAGAAGGAAGGTATTTATTTTATTTCCAACGAGCTCTTCTGAGACACGAATTTAACTACAATTGAGCTTCGAATGCAAAGTTGATATTTTTCAAATAAGATTTTCGAAACGCAGACAGAAATCATAAAGATTTTCCTTTTTCCATCAAAAAATTATCGCATGATAAATTTTATTAATTTATTTTTTTACAATCATCAATTCATTCATTTATCTTAATTTTATACATTAATTTTATCCATTACATTATATTTATACATTTCAACATCGTGTATAAACGTTTTTATATCTCTCATCGGAAAATGTTTTAGTTTTTAGAAATTATAAACTACCCTTTTTTGTTTACCGATTTCTATTAAAAAAACTCTAGATTTACAACAGTATAACTATCTCCGTATACACTTTGAATCATCCAACAAACAGAATCTAGAATGAGACGTATTTATGCTATTTGAGTTATACACGGGGAGATTTTTTCTAAACATTGAACTATTTTAAAGCGTTTATCCAAAAGTATTTAGAGTAATAATTTTGTTATTATTCTCTGTCGAAAAAACTAAACTTAGCCAAAATATTTTTTTCTTATTCTGCCTTTTTAGTTTTTACTCCTTTACAAGAAATATTTTTGAAGGAAAAAAATGCCCAAAGATTTTTTTTTAAAACAAAAATTACCTCTTCTAGACTATAATAAATAAGAATCTGTAAAAAAAAAACTTCCATTTAAAAAAACAAAGTTAAGCTCTGTGTCATTTAAAATCTGACATTTACAAAATTACATAAGAAGGAAACTAAGTAGTTTTTCAATTATTTATACTCTATGTCAAATCTCTACGAATATTAACCCATTTTATAAATAGTTGTCGTTAAAAAAAAAAAAAAAAAACAATTATTTGATAATAAAAGTCTTTTTAACAATTTTCTCTCTAAGAAAAATGAGCTATTTCCTAAATACCTATGATGGACTTTCGTAGAAATTTCTTCAAATTTCCATTGATCTAATCTACAAGAATTCGTAAATGTATCTGATTTAAAAAAACTTTGTTCGTTTAGAAAACAGAAATATTGAAAAAAATTTTTTATCTTCCGTTATCATCAAATTGAAGTATATCTGACAAAAGTAGAATCTTACATAAAATATACATTTCAGAACGAAAGATTCTGTACCAAAGTACAATCTCATGTATATATGAAATATATCTAGGTATACCAAGTCCCAAGGCTCTAACGCTGGAAAATATTGATGCTACGAACCAAATTTTAGTATAGGTGTTTGTAAAATCATCTCGTTAGTCCGTTTTCTGTTGTCAGGAAGTCAACACGATAATTGAATTTAATAGCGTGCTCAGGGCTTAAAAAGTGAAATAGAGTTCGAAAATGAGCAACATAGGTCAATTGGGTCTTGAGTCCGTAGGGTCCATCTTGTAAACCGATAGAGATAAAACAAAAACTAAATGTAAAAAATATTCCATTTATAAAAATAAATTTTTGCATGAAACATTTTCTCGTAAACATCACTGTGAAGTACACCAGGTAACCAATAATAGTAAGTTATGTTTAGGTCAAAACTTTGATGTCCGTTTTTGTTTATAGCTATATCCACTGAGGAAGCGAGAAGAAAGATACTCTTATTACTTTGTGTGGAACTCTTATTACTTTGTGTGGCTATCTTTCTTTACTTTCATGACCTAAAAGAACAAATGCTTGCGTAATCAGCACTGGTGATACATGATATTTAAATACATTACTACGGAATTCTTATCCCGCACATGACCGGTTTTTATTACTTTTTGTTATAGATAGCAGCATACACACCCGATCAAAATATCAGGTGTCTAAGCATTTGACAGTTTAATTTTTAAATATTCTTACAACATATTTCGTCTAGTTGACGTAGATTCTGCGTGACGAATTATTTTTATTTCAGAAAGAATCACATCAGATGACTGGTTTGTGTATACTTATTATATCCATCCAATAATGATAATTATCATTACTAAACTAATAGAAAAGCACATTATTAATAATCCGATTGAATGTTTTTTAATCTTCGTAATATTTAATGGAATCATAATTTTTAAGTGCTTTTATCAACCAGAAATTTTTAAAATGGGTTTATATATGTGTGGGTAAATTATAAAAAGATCTGGTATGACATTTATAAACATACTACTCCAATCATCTTAGGGTTTCACCTCGGAATGTGACGCAATAAGCAGACAGTTTGTACAAACCTTTATTTTGATAGTACAAGTGTTGTCTCAAAAGTCCTATATGGTCACGCGTGCGCGTCCTTAGATATCCAAGGTTAAAGGTATCGAAAATCAGTTTTTTATGAATACCTCATTTCTTTTAGATTTAATCGTATTAATATTTATTATAAAAGTTGTAGCAGAAAAATTTTTATACAAATTTTGTCTGAAACTTTTTTTGTACGTTGAAACGTTTTTCAAATAGAGAGTGCACTCAACCTAACGTACTTCATTGCTGGGTCACTATTTATAAATATAAGGTATTAAATAATTATTTAATAATCTTTAATGGATAATTATGGGAAAAAACCGCATCATAGACTGGGATTCACGATTTACCCTGTCTATTATACAGTATTTTCCCTTAATTATTGATTATACAATGTTAATACAATTGAAGACAAACGAAACGGGATATTCACAAAAAAACTGATTTTCGAGGCCTTTGACCTTGAATATTTAAGGGCGACCATGCGTGGCCATATGTGACTTTTGAGACAACATTCCTACTATCAAAATAAGGGTTTGTACAAAAATTTGCTGATTCCGTTAGATTCCGAGGTAGACCATTTATTTTGACTAAGTTGATTGGGTTATACATCAATGTTGTTTTTATGATCCACAATTAAAATTTTGTTTCAACATTTTTTAAGTTACAACAAACATACTTTGAATGTGTTTTCTTGCTTGAATAAAGATATTAAAATATTTACATTCCAAACTCTTCAGATTTTATGTATAATTTATTGTTTAAAAAGAGTGTTTTCAATTAGTGGTAATGATTATTTAAACAAAAAGTGTTTGACTAATTATGTTGAACAAAATGTTGATTTTTCGTTTCGAATTATATAGAATATTGGGCAGATTCATGAAACTGAACTAATTTCTTTGTCCTAAGATGGGAATTATAAGTATTTTGTTACCTTATATCGGCAAATCGATTATAATAGATGTTCCTATTTTCGTCGTCAACCCATACCAAACAAATGAGCTCGATCAGTGAACACGTTTATATGTATTTACTTCGCAGTAGTAATTTCACATTTTTGGAACTATATTTCTTATCGCACGTTATGATTAGTTTCCTGGTTGGGACGTTAAACCACGAAAAGTGCAACGGACACCAAAATCCGACAGGTAGGTTACCTAGGAAACGAAAACTTTTTTAATTGATGCTATAATTTTGAGAATATGCAAAATTTAACAAAAACAATCTAGAGCTGATAGTTACCTTGTATTTGTATATTCCTTACATTTCTTCTCTAGTGTTTCAGTAATAAATATTTTTGAAGTCTTGTGAGTACGTTTTGATCTATTCTTAATGTTAGAACAATTTCTCAGTTAATATTATATTATGCTTCCAAAACAATCAAAACTTTCTATGTGTATTTTTAAAAAGTGTCTAAACGTATAAAACTAAATGTATGGTCCCTTGGTACCATCAGAGAGTTTATGATTACAGTATGTCTCAGTCAATCAAAATAATTTAACACTAATGAAAAATCAAAAATTTCTGAAATAAAATTTACAGAAATACTATCTTACAAAGACATAAATAAGTTTAGATGCTGAATTAAAATTTAGACATTTTAAAAATGTATAATGAGTTATTTTATTTGAAATAATCTATTGATGTGCGTTTCAATAATAACTTGATGTTAAAGACATTAAAATGTTTCTTGTCGTTAAATGTTTGAAATATAAAACCATTAAACACCCCTTATAAAAAGGAATGCACTTATATTAATTACCATTAGTCTAGTCTGTATAGTTTCACCAAAAGGCCAAAATCAATTCGATTGAGGACCATCGAATGTTTTACGTACTAAATAATAATAATGTTTTCCGTTTCTTTTACAATAAATTTCCTCCTTCAAATTTTATTTCTTCATATTTTGTATATTACAGTCCTATTCGAAAATATGCTGTGTTTTGTAATTGTTATTTAACATGAAATTCTACCCCAAATAGTAAAGTAATTGGTTTAGATAGGGAAGTTTGCTGGAATCAGTGCAATCGTATTTATATCGCTGCTAAATATTCTTGTTCTATGATTTCATTAGTAGTTTGCAAGGTTTATACAGGTTTTGGAAACGTTTGTGAAGAAGCACGCATTTTTTTTAAAAGCAACTATTTGAAATGAATAAAAATTGCTCAAATTTTATATCGGTAACCCTTCACACAAAACTTAACGGTTTGAAAAGTGAAATGTAGTAATCTTCAAACAATTATATACTTCAAACAATTATCGACATTCAACGTAAAATAGAGACCATAGAACAGGCAACTGCCGAAGAGTTTGAAAAATATAGAAAGTTTTCAATTTTCCGAAAAGAATTTTTCGGAATCTTTTTTGATAGATGTAAATACCTGAAACATGTTAGTATGCAATGTGATTTCATTCACTTCTCTTTAAGCCAAAAACTGCAGTCAAGCCTCGTAAAGTACGAAAATTAAAAAACGAAATCGTAAAAGTCAATTTCCATAATTTCAACATTTAAGCTTGAGTTTAAATCTCATTTTTCTTTATTATTGAACTTATCTTAAACAATTCTTCAAAAACCAGGCGAAAAGAATCATGGAAATTTGCTTCATTAAGGGTACACTGTGTGATACATTACCGTTTGTAAGAATTCATAATATATCTACAAAAAATTTACTGTAGACGCTCCTCACTAGCGTGTGTTCCATTTACAATAAAGGAAGTACTCCTTTTTTGAAAGAGAAGTTGAAGTTCTCAAAAATATCAGACATGTACTACCGAGTCGTCGACGTGTAATACGCCAGTATGAGTCTAATACACCAGTACGTGCCAAATACCAGTATGTGTCTCTTTTCCTTTCAATAAAATACTGTTAATAATTCAAGATAAATTTATAGATATTTGTCTAAAATAATTTATTTGGCCGTGAATCACCCGCGTATATAATAGACCCTCACTTTTGTAAAGTTTTTCTTAACAAACTTCAAATAATTGAAAATTTATGTTTAGATTAGTATAATTTCATAAACAGTACTTATGTTTTAGCGTCACCAAAAATATGCAAAAAATAAAAGTACGTTAAAAAAGATTAAAATAAAAAAGTAGTTGTCAACAGTAGTATAGCACCATTTTTCATTAATTTAAAAGCTAAAACTTCGCACAGGGCTTCTTTTAAGGCGAACCTAAAACATTTTTTATTTGAAAAAGTTCTGGTTATTAAGACGTTTTTTCGTGGTTTCCAAGAATTTTTCTATGGACGCCATACTCTTAAATTTGATTAATAACCTCTTAAATCTCTGAAATGTTATTATAGCAATTAGATTCTCATCTTCTCATTTCAAATGGTTATAACATAGTTGAAATAAAAGTCTTCACGTTATATTGTTACACGAACGTTAAAACTCATAGATACATATTTATGTAAACGACCTTCAATGCTTTTATAGGCAGTGGAAAACTTTTGCAATAACATTTATGGAAATGATTGCAGCATGAAAACAGTTTTTTTTTTAAACTTATGTATAAATATTTTTCGTATTTTGTTGTATTGAAATATTTTAATATTTTATATATTGAATGTCTCAAAAAAAAGAAGCATTTTAAGCAAACAATTTTTGCAACGAACAGCTAAAACCGAGTCTACCCCATGAGAAAAGTGGTCAGTTTTGAAGTTAGAAATGTAAAAGTGATATATATGAATGACTCAAAACAAAAGTTTCCTATATTACTATTTTCGAAAAATTCATTCTTCAAGGGGATAAAATAGGGGATGAAAGTTTATATGAAACTTTGTCATTTTTTAAGTTAAACTGAATATATAAATTTATGGTTTGAGACAAAAGTTAACGTTAGTTTTTTCATGAAAAATCAGTCTTTCAGAGGGTCAAACAGAGGATGCAAGTTTATATAAATCTCTGTTATTTTCGTGGTGAAAAGGAGATGATAGTTTGTATGAAAATTCGTAATTTTTGAATTAACTACTTAACCGATTTTAAGAGTTATTTCACCTATAGAAAGTTGCAGCATCAGCGAGTATCATGGACTTACATTACATACATTACATTGTATTAAAATTCTCTCCCACCAAAAAATTAAAATTCTTAGAATTGCAAACAAAAGGGAGGATAAGTGAGTAAAAATTTTCCAGCAAAGTTACTAATAAAACTTTACAAATTTGTAAGCCAAGCAAAAGGTACGTAGATCATTGATATAGTTTATAAGACTAGTCTGAAAAATGTAAGTATAAATAAAATAAAACGGTTGATCCTGTACATTTATATTTAGGATTTATTTAAATATAGTTTCTTGAAAATAAAAATTCTAAAAACTGGAAAATTTTATATTTAAGTTCTTGTGATTTTCTATGCGGTGTACACGAAGTACTGTAAATAGAATTTATTTGAGATAGTTACAAAATATATAGAAAGTATATTCTAAACTTGTAGCTGTTATGAGAAACTGTTAAAGTTATACTTTTAAACATTTAAAGCGGTGACTGAAAGCATTATCATTCAACTAGCATTTTGATACTTGCACTTTCATATCGATTGCGGATATCGAATTTGGATTCGATCTATATCAGGAAATCATTGTTAATTACATCAAAATGTAATAAAGAAATGAAAGGATAAAAGCAAAAAAATCTTTGTCGAGTTTATAATCTATAATTACTTTCAATATACACTAACAAATTACCAATATTAACTATAGACGAAAAAACGAAGCTCAAAAAATGATCCAGTTTGAGAAAAATTTGAGCAGTAAGTCGGATTTGAATGCGATTTTCTGCATTCTATTCGTTAGAGTGTCAGAAAATTTTGTCACCTAGTCTGTTTTATAAGAAATGAAAATAATTCATTTTATAATTGCATTTTAAATTGGCCGTTAATATTAAATTCATAATTCGGTAAATAGTGATAATGCAATTTGTCCAAACAACAAAATGGCATTTTTTTCAGAAATTTTATCATTTTTACTTTATATTCACAAGAGGAGACATCCGTGCGTATCCAAATTTGGTACGTTTGTAGTAAATGTTAAAAACTACAACTCATATTGTTTTGCTGGGGTTTCGTCCCCTGCCCCTAAGTTATATCTAAGTTATATAAATCGTAAAACAGTTCATTTGACTGTAACTTGCGCCTTATTAGCTCAGTTGGTTAAGTAGCGGTATGCTTAGGGTAGCGGGTTCGATTCCCGCCGTCGCAACAAAATTAATTAAATTAATAGTTGTGATGGGCTGGTGTAGTGCATGGTAAATTAATTGCATGAAGGAGGTGCACTCAGCCTCTGAAATTGGGGAGCTGATAAATGTAATTATCAGCGAAAAGGTGGTAGAACACATTTGGTATCACAATAGCCTAAGTGTGTCCTTCGTGGACAGCCAATATAACCTAGCTTGGGAAAAGAAAATCCCTAAAATTTCTTTGCCCGAACTTTTAATCCATACACAAGTCGTAACTTTATCCAACTATTATTTTTTTATATCTAACAGGAAAAAAGTCTATCAAGATTTTAAATTAAAATTTATGATGCGTGTATTTTTTGATAAATGTAAATTTTTTTACAACAATTAATTTGGAAAATTTGCAAATTTTGGCGTTCATGTTAAAAAATGCTAGGTAGCCAATGCATAAATAATAGTTCTTTTATGGTAGCACACTGATAAGTTATCAGATATATTAATATTAACTATTTACATTAATAGAATGGTATAAATTATTTCACATACAAACATCAATTTCCCAGAATATAACTTTATAGACAAAAACAAAAATATTAATATGGATAAAATAAAAATTATTAATTTGTAACATTTCCCTTCGGCGCCAACAAAACAATAAAAATATAATTAATACATCCTAATATATTATATTTATATTAAAGTACTATTGATTCATCATCACAATAATATTCTACGTTACCACCCCTAAATTGATAATCTCTAATGGATATTATATGAAAGAAAACAAAATATTTCATAATACACATACATAAGCATAACTTACATTCTTACAAATAGTTTATTTCCTCCTGAAGTACGGACATCTTTTTTCTCTAGAAGTGCATCCAACGGTTTCAATTATTAATAAATTGTGTTGTACGTTTGTACCAAAATATGACAATTCGTGGGTATTGTGTAACCTAAAACGATGACTTGGTCAAGTAGACTGACCGCAAAGATCATTCATCAAGCCAAGCACACTTCATTTTTTAATCCCAATTCTTAAACCTTTTTACTAAACTGAAAAACTAAATATTAATGACAGCGTCCAATTTCTGAGGGTGAAAAAACACAAAAGAAGAACAATGTTATCCGGACCCTAAATAGTTCCATTCTAGCCTAGTTTTGTTAATTTGTACATATTGGAAATATAGATCTTAGTTCGAAATACAGATAAATTTTTCTGCAAGGTTTTATAAAGTTTCAAGTGTACGTTGTTTATAATCAAATTTTATAAGTTAAACTTTCCGCTTTTCGATTTGGATGAAATTTTGTTCTATCAAACCATAGTCTCATTGTGAAAGAGATATATATGTATGTGCACTCATATCGACACCAGTTTGACTCAGTGCCACTTTGGTTTGATGGTCTTTATGTAAATCGTAATAATCGTAATATGTAAATCGGATAACCATGAACTTGGTAAGTATGACCTGATTTGCATATGGTAAGTATGATTTATTTGTGTAACCCACAAATGGCAATTTGAGTGCAAGTAACTTTTGTGCATACAATGAACAGTTATGTATTCATCGTTGCATAAAAATTTGAGAACCTAGACTGAACGAAAAAGTAGGTACAGTTTGTGCGGATTATCTATCATCTCAATTCATTCATGCATTTAACTTTGCTCTCCTGTACATTCTACAATAACTAAAATTAATGACTTTGCGACACTCGTCGCAAATATACGAAAGATATGTTTCTGGATAATTCGGCCACACAAATTCGTCTCGATATCATTGATGATATAGGTTTCTTGCACAAAAATTATAATAACGTTACCGACATAATACCACTGGCCAATTAATGTCTTCAAAATGGGCTATGTTACACTGAAGAAATTCAGATTTGACTCATGAATGCCATTTCAATGATACTGTTACTGTACTCAACTATCTGTTCTAAAATATAATATAATTTATCTCATTTTGAACATCACTGTACATATACCGTACTTTCAAACCTTTACATGAAGAGGGTAGGTATATGATATTAGTATTTTTAGACACGGAATGTTTCTTACACAAAACAAATACGAACAATTTTGATCATTAGCTATATCAATATTTTGTCAGGAAACAAACTTTGGCCATTAGTATTTAATCGAATATTATATATAAATATCTATAACAGAGAAAATGCACTAAATTAACTTCATATTTTCTTCTATGATTTCTGTGAACAATGCGAATTTATTGTGTAAGATAATGATGACTATTTGAGGATGTTGTATGACACAATCATTGGAAATGAAATATTGATAGATTTTTATCAATTCATTATATTAGTCATCTGAGTTTTGAAAAATAAAATATCTGTTGCATTACATTTATTTTCACGAAAAACATTTTTGGTTGATTAATTTTTATATACGAAACAAGTAAAAACAAACAAGTGACTGAGTTAATTGTTGAAATACCATGTATAGACAGGGTTGATTACTCTATCACATTACACATACATAAATGTCACAAATACATAGGTGACATTCCCATATAATACATGTTACATACTATACAATTTACGTCTAATTTGCACCCTCGTGGGTAAACAGTGATGATTGCGAAAAAATGTTTCAAACAAAAGTTGTTTATTTTTTTATAAGAAATATTTTTTACATTTAAACTTTTGTTCTATCTCTAACGGTTTACAAGATGAGTTCTACGGACCCAAGACCCAATTGACTTATGTTGCTCATTTACGAACCCGACTTCACTTTTTACCTTCTGATATTTTTTTCGTTTTTGAGTTATCGTGTTTATAGACGGACGGACGCACGGACAACTGGAAATGAACTAATTAGGCAATTTTATGAGCTCCCATATCAAAATTTTTTGTGTAGCATCAATATTTTTAAGCGTTACAAACTTGGGACTAAACTTAGTATACCTTTCATATTACATATATGCATGGTATAATAAATTAGGCATGGCAATATTCATTTCAGAAATAAGTCGAGGTTTCAAATAACTTTATCAATCAATTTTAAACACTGTAGTAGAGCATTTCATTATCACCACTAGAATGGAAGACTTTCAAAACTTTTGTCTCAAAAATGCAGGTCGTTCAAACCATTTGGCACCAAACAAGAGAGAGTGTAGGTTTTACACTATTACTTTTTTGGTGTCACTTTGGTTTGAACGACCGACCTATACAAGCATACAAATTGAATTTGTCGATTATAACAATAACAAATCTAAACATTTTTAGAAATATGCTATTATTTTTAATTTTAAAAACACATATGTGTTATGTTATAGATATTTGTTTCAATATAATACAAAAGGACATTAATTCTAATATTACGGAACTCATAAATCATGCGTCTATATTTCAACAAGTAATTTGTTATAAAGATATTTTATATTTGACAGAAATCACTCTCAACAAGACATTTTTGAATTGTATTTTGTTTTTGTTTCTTTTTTATACGAGAAAATGTGGTTTTGACAGTGTAGATATGCAGCATATATATTATAAGTTATATCATATAAGAAGCTGAGATAATATTAGGTTCTTGCTTTGGATATTTGCGACTTACTGAAAGACATTGATAACATAATCGTAAGTTTCTTTTAAACTAAATAGAATATAAAATATATCAGCCTCTGTATGTCACCAAACTTTCAAAGATGTTTATCATACACAAGACAGTCGAGGAAAAGAAGTCATAAGACGCAATTTAGTTTCTTGTACCAAAAATGAAACAATTTCTTGCATAGACTAATGGCACACCTTTAAATAAATGTACTTTTTTATAAACTTTATTTTAAACGCTTGCTACTCAGTGGAATAGAATGACGACCCGACTGTCAAGGAGTGGCTATGCTTTTTGCGGGTATATTGTATGTATGTATATATGAAATGTTATTCGAAGATGAAAGTTTAAACAACCGAAAAACTGAACAACTGTATCTCTGCGAAAAATCCACGAATTTGGAATCGGAATAATTCATTCGAAAACTTGGACTTTCTAGTTTTGGAATCCATTGCTAAAAAATGTTTATCATACCATGTCGTTTTGTATTTAGGATTAAGAATCTGTTAAGACCACTCGAAAGTTTATTTTTCTTGAAAATGAGCAATAAAAAAGTCATTTTGTAAAAAAGGCAGTATCTAAAAATATCATCATGGTTCCTACAGTTTTTAATGTCACCAAAAGCCATGCAAAATCTCAAGTTTCTGTCCTTTTTTTTTTAAGAGAAAACTTTAGGCACATTGAGTACTTTTTGGGTGAACAAAAATCATGAAACTTGCATCATCGTCACGCTCCATGCATTCCATATTGAAAACAACGATTCGCATTCGATCACTGAAGAAAAGGAACATTGAGCACACTTAGTTCTTGGATGGATGACCGCTTGAAAAAACACTATGTGTTGTAGCTTTTTATTATTTATAATAGTTTTTTATACATGCGTTAAAAATTTTAGTTTACAAATTATAAAATTTTATTTTAGTTATATTATAATTAATTAAAAAATTAACAAGTAAAAAAAAGCTCAGTTATTACACAGTTTTTTAGTATTAACTTCCGTAGACAGTCCCCATGACTGACTATCTTTTTTTTTTCATTGATCACAAACTCAAAATATTTCAGTTCTATTATTTTATTAAAAGTAACCTTTTTACTCTTTTTAATTGAATTTGATTGAATGATCATTGAGGTAGTGAATTTGTATAAGCACCAAAGATAAAATTTTAATTTTTTTTAAATCTTTTAATCCTTAAAATTTGTTCTTGCATTGATTGTGTATTTATTATAATTTAGAAGCTTCATTGATTCGACTAAATTATATAATATGAATAATTTATTTATTTAATATAAAACAACTGCATTGTACTTTTGGGTATTCATTGGATGATCATCACTAAATAATGTGACATTGTCGTTGTTATCGAATAACCACATTATAGGAAATGTGTTATTATACTACTGGTAATATGGAATGAGTTACGTGATTTGAAATTTTAAAATACATTTATTTTTAACACTTTTGTTTTCAAATAATAATAATATGCTTATTTTGTAGTTTTTATTTGTTGTTTGTTAAATTTGAGAGGATATGTTGCGTTACATAATAATTTTTTTTTACAATCATTAATCAAAAAAGTTTTGTCAAATAATTATTCTATGGTATTTTTTCACCCACGTTTACATAAAAAAGGATATTGGTAGAAGCTTCCAGGAAGTAAAATAATTTGTTAGTGGCGTCTAAAAACAAAGCGATGAATCGTACAAAATAAAATAGGTTTGTTTGAAGTGGTATATCAGGTCTACCAATAAAAAAATACAAATAAATGAAATGTAGGAATTAATACCTATTATTGATCGCATTCCTGTAAATTGAGCACCACAATACATTGGTAACTTTAACTTTTTCTTGCAGAATTAAGTCTTACAGAAAAATTACAAAGCAAGGCTAAATTTACAGGATTCGCGGCGTGGAATATAATATAATCAAATATAATCAATGCGCTGATTTTATTTAATATTTATGTATTGGTGCAATCACAACATATTGACCGTCAAAAATGCGTCTTCCCCAAGAGAAATTTTATCAGTGAATTATTTATATTAAGTTAAATGTTTCTTTTCTCGAAGGAACCAAAACTTAGGCTTTGCGCCCCAAAATTATGTATTCAAGATGTCATTAGTTATCTACATTATTTTGTTAAGACGCCCACCCAAAGAAATTTATTGAAATAATATCAAATAATTAAATAGAATTGAAAAAAATACACTCGAACTAGGACTCGAACCCGGACTTCTTGGATTCTCTTTAATTAAAATTATTAGAGAAGATATTTGTCAATTTAGTTTACAGAGTATATGCATCATATTCAAAACATCAATGATAATCGAAGAGACTATGATGTAAATAAATATCGTATGCATGATTAAAAGTTCAACTCCAACGAACAATAAAAATTTGTAAAGTACGAACTTAAGAATTATTTTCTCAATTTGATTGCCATTAAAATTTATGTCACCCTATATATTTCATATATATAGTGAGCATAAAACTATCAGCAAATCACTTTTTGTATATTTTTTATGATAAATGTATAATTTAATGATAGATATATTTCAATAAAATCTCTATCTTTATTACATAACAACAACAATAATAAAAACACAAACAGTAGTACATGAAAACGGCATAAATTAATACTTAAATGTCTGTTTTTTTGTATGTTATAAATTATTATTATAACAATAAACAATTAAATAAGTCATTATTCATAAATGTAACAAATTTATTTATCAAAAATGTGTATATATTGTATTCTACGTACGTATATTATGACTGTGTAGTAGTAAAATTGTCACATTGAAAGTGATAGTGCGGTATGCTAGGAACATATACTCACATATCCAGAAACAGACAACAATCCCGACATATTTATTAATATCGTGTACAATATATTATAACTTTAAACATCATTTTATATAAAATAAAGACGACTATAAATATACTTTATACATTTAACAAATTTTTTGTGTATTGTGAATGAGATTTCATCTTCCTTTTAAAATATCTTCACTTGTTTCACTTGTAATTTACTAATTAACTGGGTCGCCAGGATAAACAATTATTCATTTTATCTTTATTATTTTAAAAATAGTACCTGGATTACCAAGCTTTGCTCGAAATTTTTTGAATAAAAAAGACACAAATTTTATCACTAATATAAGAACCGTTTAAAATGTCTCAACACAAATACCAATTTGAATGTGCCACTAATGTACTTTATTTTGTTAACTACAATAAACACCAATAGATGTCAGGAAAAGTCATATATTTTCGGTTTTCCTGAAAACACAGATAAAACGAAATATTCTAAAAATGAAACCTAGTTATATCGAATTTTCACCCCAAAAACTCCCTGAATATTATTTTCGTGAAAATCGTTTGAGCCGTTTCTGAGTTTGCTGATGATAAGTAGGGGTAAATTGCTAGGATCTGATCTTCTCAGGTAACAGTCGCAGAGCAAAAAGATATTTTAATAAGTGCTTATAATTTCATAGCTAATGCTGTAATTATATAAAACCCTTTATTTGAGATCATTATGGGTAGATTATAAAAATGTTTACAACGAAATAATTACCAATTCGCTCCGAGCGTGAATTTCGTTTCCATGACAACGATACACTACTTTAATTATAGAATTAATGGATGCATATATAATTGTGTGGATTGCATTGAAAACTTACATTTAAAATTTAATATTCTTGTTTCACAAATTTAAATAAATAATTACGATAATTAACATTTGAAAAATAATATTTGTACAATTTGATTTCTTATTTTCACAATTTTTAATGCATTAAGTTTAATTAATTAGTGTTTTTCAATCATTTTAATTTGACAGTTTCTATATCATTAACATGTAAATAATTGCAAATTAGTCATAACAGCCCACTTTATCTCCAAAATTTTTCACTTAAAGCGCTGGCATCGATTTTATTACCCCTACCATGACTACGCACACAACGAATACCTTTATATTCAAAACATTCATTTAATGAACGTCGCAAAAAATTGGGTTTGATATTTTCCATGAAGTCTGCGATTCCCTATGATTTTTTAACAATGGAGCAAGACATAGTGAAAAAGGATTTCTTTTACCATATTTAAAATCGCATTTCAAACTAAAGATTAATTTTCAATAAACAGCAGATAAGCCTAATATATAATGCAGATGATTATATACAGAGAAAAATTCTCCTTTCTCATAGAATTAAGATATTTTTTGGATTTCCACAGCGGAAAAGATTCTCGGCCTAGCTAAATATATACCATAAGACATAAAAAGTAATTCAATTTTGCAAGCTCTACTGACAGTGAGGTGTTTATCAAATCCAAATTGTTATTCAACCCATTCTTTACAATATGACATCTCCATCTAAGATATCAGTGGTAATAATGACACTAAGGTATGAAATATAATAATTACTTAACTGTGACTTTTACGAACCGAAAGCTACTAATACAGGAATCTCGAATGGCAATTATGAAACGGAAAAATGTTTGTGATTATAGTATGAAATATTTTTCCCTTGTAGGCGTTAAATAGACTTTATCTCCTGTTGAAAAGAATAAGCAAGGAACTAGTAGCCATGACAGGCTACTGGTTAGAAAAAAATATGTTCGATGCTTGTACTATTTCACTAAAATGGTGCCTGCCACAACGATCAGGAAAAGGTGCGTAACATTTTGATTTGAAGTAAACGCAGATCAAAATCGCTTTGCTTTTGTTCAACAACACGCTTTTGCTTTTGTTGTTATTTTGTGTGACTCGTTTAATAAGTACCACCGAACTACTTTTATAGAGCTTATTGTCAGTAGCCGAATTTGAACCAGGCTTCAGTAGTTATAAGTTCGAAGTTGTATAACGCCATTCGCCATGCAACCAAATCTATCCAAAATTTAACCTCATAGTTTTGATTAACGCATCATATCATTTTCGTAAAGAATAAATAATGTGTATGGTATGTTTTAAATAAATAATCGAATATATGTGGTTACTTAACTGCAATGTGTGTGGTTGAATGAGATAGGAATGATATGTATATGTCATACTAATTACTCGCATCTCTCTTCCCCCAAAATATAAACACAATATATAATAATAATATAACACATAACGCTTACATACATACATACGTACATACATACATACATACATAGGCATAAACATGACTTATGACTTATTGCCTCCCTTCCGGTCGGTCGGTCCTCTCAAATAAATATAAATAGTACTATACGTATGTGTGATATGTAGTAATATGAGCGTCTCACCCTCTTCATTCCCTAAAGAAAGTCAAACTTATGTACAACAATTATTTGCTCTTTATTTAATATGCCCAAAAAATATTATTAATGTATATTTGTTTGGTAAATTGTATGTACGTTACATGCATGAGAAATTAATAAAAGTTATAGTAGATATGTGTTGTGTTTTTGGATACTGCTTTTTTGTGATGCTAAAAGCCATCTGTTTTATTGTTAACTTTTATATTTTTATTGTCGTTTTATCTTAAAATGTTCAAAGCAGACTTTAAACAGTCTAAGTCAGGCATGGACAAACATGGCTTACAGAAGTCGCACGGAATCCTAACTTAACATATGAGTAAGACAGTGTCAACCTTAAATACGAGGAAGACAAAGAGACAACATTTTCTTTTCTATTTATCTCATACCTATAAGAGAGACCGAGATACGTAGAAGAGTCTGATACCCATCTCGCTTTATCCAGTATGAGCAATGCGGACTTGAATAAACAGACACACAATAAAGCTATAAAAATGGTGGCTTCGACTTAAAATAATTCGCCCATGCCTGATCAAAGTTATTCTTGATGAATTTAAAAGCACAGCATTTGGGGTGCACGCGCATTCCAAATGAAAATTGGACGAGAGAATGATATGAATACTTATATCATAGAAGTTCGCATGATAGATGTTGAATTATTTCCATTTACCGAAAATAATCAGTATTTTCCGGAAAGGGTTCAAGGCCAAGGAAGTGTTTTAATTCAATTTGCTTTGACCAATATATTTGGAAATGATATTTCCACCGGCAATTTATTCCAAGTACTGAAATTTGGAAGGATTGCCATTTTGAAAAAAATGGCAATCCTATAATCATTTCTGAAAAATGCATGTAGAGTTTTGTATGCACTATTAAGCCTTCATTTACATAAAAATTGGAGTGCATAAGAATAAAAACTTTTATTTATAAAATCAGTGTAGCATTAAAATGAGTCACCCAAACGCATGAAAAAGAGATAAATATTGTTTTATTGAAACAAAACACAGACTCGCCCTGAATACAATCATTTTGTGTAACATAAAACAGGTTTTCTTATCATTAAATATGACTTCAACTGCATACAAAGAAATAAGGGATATTTCTTTAAATAAGTAATAAAAGAATCAACATACAAAAATCAAGGACCTTTATTCATGTGGATTTCCAAATAGTGTATTTGGAAAAATTTCCGCGAATTTCTACATTTCCACGAACTCTTTCAGAAGTAATTAGGTACAATATTTTAAATTAATGTATTCAAGAATGTTATTTATGTGAAAAATTCACTCAACTCTTTTAGTTTGCAACCGAGAATCGGATAATTATCATTCAACAAGAAAATGTATGTAATCGTGGGACTGCTTCATTTTTGTTTTTATATAAAGAATATTACATTGTCTAGTAAGCAATAATAAATAATAATAATAATGATAAAGATTATTATAAAAAGAAGTGAAATGTATAGATTTACTTACTTGATAAAAAAAAGAAGAAAAAAAAATATATAAATAATAATGAAGTCATGATGACAATGAAGAGAATAGAAGGCTCATAGAATAGCAATAGGGCGTAGAGATGATGTGGTGGCCTTTCTATATTAAATTATATTTTTAGATCAGTAAGTAAATTATACGTAAGTCGTTTGAATTGAATTGAATTCTATTTCATGACCACTCCCAATATATTTTTATCATCAATAATGTCTGCACCACATGAAGTTGTTTTTTTATTGAATGTTTTCAGCTGGAAGATAACATCAGTCATTCATATAGTGTTATAGAAATAATTTGATCTGTTATTTTTAATTTATAAAATGGATTTGACTCTGTTTAATACCACGTTTGGGGATGCTTTTAATTTATTATCAATTTAATTTCATTTTGTATTGACAAATGCTGAAAATATCAAGCGCTGGTATAAAATTATTATAACTTTACTCACGTTGCACCCTGTCATATAAAAATTTCGTAAAAGATCGAAATTTTTTAAGGTAAGTCCAGAGACCGAATATGTATATATTCAACCAAAGATACAAAGTGAAGGTCAACCATTAAATAGATCAACCATTTAAAAAATGTCACTCTGCAGCTAGAGTGCTTTTTACTTCGAAATGGTCTGATACTGGCGATACATGGTTTCTAGAGTATATACAGAATTAAGCCCGACTTGTAAATTTGTCCAAAATACACATTGGGGCCAAATTGGTTATTGATGGGGCATGCCCAGTTGGTGGTTCCCTGGGTAGGAATCTGTTGGGAATACCTCATGCGCTAAGCAAAAGCGCATGGCGAATGCTCAGTGAGATGGATGCAAACGCCTAGTATGTGAAATTAATATATGATAGCAAAAGTATGGGATAATTAGACTGTTCTGGAGCGCCGCACAAGAGAAATGAATGGCACCGAGAGCGCTCAGTACTTAGCGAAATTATCTGGCAGACGTTAATTTTTCACGACTGAAATGCACGTTAATTATTCACGATTGATGGTTTAACACGATGATATTATATTCCCGTTTGCATATCCCGATTGTGCATATGTCTCTATGTATCTATGTAACGGAACCTCTGATTTTCACCCACTTCTAACGTCGGATTGAACTGAAAATTTGCTCACTTATCAAGAACCGATGACAACATTTAACTAATTTTCATAAGATTATCTTGATCAAGATCTTCAGAATTAATGATAAACTAAAAAATCTTTAATGGTGGAAGCGCAGATAACATCCCATTATATTAAGAAATAATAGTTTAAAAATTTAAAAAAAACCCTTTTTGTAGCTATCTGAACTAAAAAGTATTAAAAAACTAAAAAACACGCTGTTGTAACTAGCTGAACCAGAAAGTAGAAAATAATTGAATTCGAGATAAAATGATTTTTTTCTCAATCACTTGTTTTTTCAATTCATAGAAATTATTTCCTACTTGTAATTTTAGTTAGTTACAAAAGCGTGTTGTTTTAGTTTAATATTATTTATTTTTGAGAATACATTCAATTTACAAAGAACAACTCTCTATGGAAAAGTAATGAATACATTTATTCGAAAAGGTTTCGTAAAAAGCCGGTATTGTTTGTGAAACTTTGCGAATCTCTAATTTCAAAATATTAATATTCCTTTTTATAGTCATTCTTGATTTTATTGGATCTATATACCAGGCAGATAGTTCCGAAAAAAAAAAAAAACACCAATAATATGACTTCTATATTATTCGTATTCAATTCTATCCTTGTATGAATTCGTCATAACATAAGAGGGATAGTAGGATTTATTTCTAAATAAGCTATATAAATCCTTTATAATTCTGGTTGACTAAGTCTACATACAACTTTTACTAAATAGACATTGATATTTAGTTCTCTATAAATGGTATCTAGGTATCATCATCATATCATATACACAATACATGCGGTATATAAAGTATTTATACTAACTTACACCCACACAATATTTTACCTGTTAATATTTTAGTAATTTGTTGCTAAAACTTTGTTGATATGACTTACATTGGATGTAATAAGACAACGAATGTATATGTATTAAAATATACATGTTATTTATTTATTTTACCATGTATATATGAAATATACATAGTACATTACTGTTTGCTCACGAGGGCACACATTAGATGCAAATTTTGAAGTATGTATTAATATGGGATTATAAGTTATGTATGTGTGACATGTATAGGTATATGTGTAATTTGATAAAGTAATCAACACTGCCTATATTTGGGGTATATCCTATGTTCATGTCCCTACATACACTGATTAAAAAAAATTCAAATGGATGTTCAAGTGATATTTACAAAATTTAAAAAACCCGCGACATATTTTTCGGGTACGGAACCCTAAACTCGCACTTGAAACATATCTGAGAACACTCTCCATTAAATTATCTTTTTCCTTAAAGCTTTTTCCAAGATGAGCCGATTTTGAAGATCATCGCCAATTTTTTAGTTTTTTCGGGCACGGAACCATGAACTTACACTTAAAACATAGATAAGAACATTCTCCATTAAATTACCTTTCAAACAAAACATAAAAAATGGTTCATCCGTTTAGGCGCTACGATGCCACAGGCAGGTAGAGGCACAGACACACAGACACACACACACAGCGGTCAAACTTATAGCATCCCTTTTTTTAGGGCGGAGGTTAAAAACACTAAATATCAGTATTGCTTATTGAATATTGCTTTGTTCATACAGGAGTATATTTTGTCATACATTAGACTTGATAATGGGTCACGCCATATCTTGATCCATAACATACAATAATTTACGTTGGTTTCTCTTTTTACCCGACTGTCAAGGATTGTTTATGTTTTTCGCGCATATCATGTACGTATGTATCTATGTATGTATATAAGTATGTATGTATTCACGAACCTGTTCAGAATAAATAAATATATCAACACATTCTTTAATCGTCCAATAATTTTATTTATTTAATGAAAACGATCAGGTGGCTGACCTAATGAAAAGTTCATTTTTTAACTATCTCGGCGCTGAGATCTTAAAAATATACTATTGGAAATAAATGGATATGTTGATATCTATCTTATTTACTAAACAAAGAACTCTAGTTTGTTACATATTTTTTGGATCATTGATTTAAATAAAACTATTTTTTTGAATTGAATTTGAAGGGTTCAAATAAGGAATTGATATACATTTATTGTTATGGGAAATGAACCTGGTGTCGTTGACGTATCTGCTTCAGATGGTAAATGTATACAGTTATGGATTTAGGACATACCCAAGTAGGATACTAAATTATTTGATACATTACTTTGAGTCATATTTTCATATCATTTTATTAAATATGGTGGTTCAGATTTATACTTCAGATTAACATTAATAATAGTGGTGTAGTCGCAAATATTACATAATTTGACCTTCAAAGAAACAAGTATCTTTAAAGGTACATTACGCTAACTGTAGTAAAAATTAATCTAGCTAAATTCATAATTGTCTCCGCTGTGTCTATAAAACATACTACTACATTCTTCTGCAGACTTGCCAAACGCTCTACAATTGTTATTAGATCATTCTACGATTTTAGCAGAGAGCTCTATAGCTCTTTATAAGTAGCTTTACGAACTACAACGATATTTCGACAGGTCTAATTAGAACGTTTGACAATTCTATAGTTAGAATTGTCAAACGTTTTTAAAGTTTTAAAAAAACGTTTTTAAAGTTTTAAAAAAACGTTTTTAAAGTTTTAAAAAACGTTTTTAAAGTTTTAAAAAAATTTTTAAAATAAAGAAGAGATTTCTTTTAGTAAAGAAATCTTCGAAAACTATTTAACCATAAACCATCTTTGGAACGCCTGAGCTTTTAAAGATATTTATGAAAGATAATAAAAACTATTGACACAAATATTTCCTATAATAGTCCAATAAAATGAATTTTTCAAGTACCTTTCAAACTGGAAGGTATATATTTTTATATAGGTAGTTCATTTCATTTTTGAATATAAGTTCGTCTTGACATAAATTTGAAGTTAAAAAATATTCATTCCATTAAGCGGACTTTCGAAGTTTTCTATTAATTTTTCTTTATTTCGAGTCGTTTGGTGAAAATCGCATCTTTCTATCATTAATAGAACAAGAGGTCGCCTCGGTCGTCTAAGGAGGTACTCCCTTGCGAGTAAAGCGATGAATAATTAAAAAAAATTACCTCTTTGAGATAGATGAATTGCTACATTTTCTAGATACAACAAAAAAATAAAAAATTACATTTTTCGATTTTTTATAAATTTTTCATATTTTATACAGCTGAGATATATGTTAGATTTGTTTATTGCAAATATCTCGGTTTCTATTGCAGATACGTTAAAAAGATTAGATATGAGTTTGTAAAAAACTTTAATATATTTTTTTCTACCCCGTTAATAGAATTCTACTTTGTGCACTTCAAATTTAAGTCAAAACGTACTTACATTCAAAATTGAATGCTTCCAGTTTGAATGGTAGTTTAAAAGTTCATTTTATTCGACTACTAGCACTTTAGAAAATGCAGGGTTGCATTTTTTAGTATAAAAAAATGGTAATTCATCTTTTGATGCGTATCGGAAATGCATAATATTACCATAGTTCTGGTGCATAAGGGTTTTTGTGTGAATAATTTTGTCTTTTGACACAAAGAGTCTTTTGTATATTTTCAAGGTATACGGCCATCTATGAGAACTGTGTCCTATTTTTTAAGCTATAAATATTATGCCATTTTAAACATTAAAAATCTATGAAATTTAAACCTTAAAAAAGTAAGCCTTTTTGTTTTCAGGGTGATTTTTTGGTGATCATCTCTTGGATAAATATAACATGAAAACATTCTTTCGGGAGGTAAACGATAAACACGATATGTAATATTGAATTCGGATTATTTGAAATATATAGAATTCAACTAACAAAAATACATATATTTATTATATGTTGGAAGAGATGCCCTTTTTGTGTAAAACATTATTCTATTCAAAACCATAATAGTAATAATAATAATAAGGACCGAACACAACCGACCCTCTTATTGCATCTTTTAATAACTGATTATCATTTTCTATTATGTCCCTGTATATATATTCTTCGTATCACACATTTTAAGGTTATGTTATTTATTTAAGTACCACACACAGAATTTACACCAATGTAGTTCTATCTATTTAGAGAAATCTTACGAGTAAAATATATAATGCCGTTTTTGTAGTTACATGCTAGCGGAATATTTTTTCCTATTTCACGTACGTGGAAGAACTAGAAATAATTTACAGTAAAAGATAAAATACTTTGGGATAACTAATTTTCTTTTCTTTTTATGAAAAGGTAAAATTGATAATAAACATCTCACGTGGTGAAATTAATAATTAGACTTTTATAACTCTTCCCAACTAAGTAGCTTTAGGATACCTCATAAATAAATATAGGATTATATCAGGAAAAATCACGTAAATTACAATGTACTATTTCGATAATAACCTTTCAATTTTTAGTTGAAGGGAACTAATCAATTCGATTCTTACAAATTAACAGCCAATATTGTGAGTGAGTGTGAGTGGAAGGGATGTACAGATTGTGTCAGTTCATAAAGATTTTATGGCCCCAAAATCAAATAAAAATTCTGCGTATCTTTTAAATTGTCTTTCGGAGTCTATTGTGTTATAATACTCATTCAAAATGTATCGAAACTCCCGTCCTAAAATAAGGTCTGATCGATTAATTTGTGGTATACCATCTCTAAACGGATGAGCCGATTTTTAATAAGGAATATTTAATCGAGAGTGTTGCCTGCTACATTTCAAAAAAATCTGCTCAGCCGTTTGAAGATCATTACATTTTTTCTAGTTGTTTTTGGGTTCAGAATCCCAAACTTCGGGTACGGAATCCGCACTTTTACCATAGCTAAGAACACTCTCAATTAAATTACCTTGAAAAGAAACAAAAAATGAAAATCGGTACATTTGTTTATAAGCTACGATGTAACAGACAAACGCAGATACACAGACATGTTAAATACCCCTCTTTTTAGTCAGGGGTAAAAGATATAGTGATTGAGAACACAAAAAAGCAGCAAATTTGAAAGCAACTAAAGCCTTGCGAATGACTAACAATTCTTCTTGGTTCTTTCTACCAAGTTAGGTAAAGGGCATGAAAAATTTTTCTCAAAATGCCAATTATTTACAATTTTAAGCAAAAAAAGTACTATAGTGATTTTTTCTCTAGACGCTCAGTTTCCGAAATAAAAATTCTTGAATTCTTGTTTTTTTTTCCAATATCTGAGGAAATTCGCTAAGCTAACGCAACTCTTGCGCTACGGATTGTTTATATATATATATATATATATATATATATATATATATATATATATATATATATATGAGTTTCACATAAAGAAATCATTCTGTAAAAACTACTAATATTAAAATGAAAAGATATAGAATTTTTAAGCATCCAACACTAAGTTCCATGATCTTCGCAATGAATAGGTCTTACATCGTAAATGTATCACACATGTTCAGGCTCTACAATCAACCGACTACCTCGCGGTTCTTTCGAACATTTATTATTATCAGATTAAATTTTCTCAAAATTAAATACGTTTCAGCTCGAACACAGTAACAATTGAGAAAATGACGGACCCAAATTTATCACTGTCTCACAGTCTGTATCGAATTATTTAACATACTTCTAGTATGTGACTAGACATGGTACGTACATATTATAATGATAATAAGAAGGGAAACAGAGAGTGAATAGATTCTTCATAATATAATACACATAGCGAGCGCATCACACACTCACACTGGATTTAAATCTAAACTTAAAGAATCATATTTAAGATGGGACTTACTTCACTATAGTACAACATACATATACTACGTATACTTATTATATTATTATAATATATAGTGTGTGTGATAATGCTTGAAAATAATTATGTCAGGATTAAGATGGATTTTCATAATTGAATTTATGTATTATTATCAGAAAATTATTTTGTTGAAGAAAATTTACACATTTATTATGTAATGAAAATTATTCTATTAACCGTAGGGGTGTTACCTTTGTATGTTTATAAGGTATTTAATTTATAAATTACATTCTAATTAGAGAAGTTCAAACTTAATATTTACTTTTATCAAACACATACATACCAAAATAATATCTCAAATATGATTTACGTAAATTTTATAATATATATTCATAAAATTGGTTTTGTGCCTACGATCGTAGAAAAGCTATGACCAATCGTAAAATTATGACCTGGCTTTGTTTGGTAGAAAGAATAGTTAAAGTGTTATAGTTTTCACAACGGCAGCTAATCTACGCCACTTTCGATATGGCTAAAAAAAATGTAGAGCTTATTTGAATAATCTATTTTTACACCCTACTTATGAGGTATATCATAGCATAGTAATAGACTACAACCCCATTAGCCCCAGCAAAACTCGTCATTCAGCAGGCTTAATTTTCGCATGGTTTGTGGGAACGATTTTATGTTCTATACATGCTAGAAAGATGGGATTTTCAGCGGTCGACTCGAAATGAAGTCAAATTAACAAAAAAGTTCGAAAAATTTCTTTGTCCACAACACAACACTCCGGAAAATTTAAAAAAACGGTTTTCGCGATTTTCCCGGGGATTGCGTTGTGTTAATAATTTTTGTTCGAACTTTTCTGTTAATTTGACTTTATTTCGAGTCCATTGGTGAAAATCTCATCTTTCTATCATGTATAGAACAGAAAATCATTATACTTGCGTGGTTTTTCGCGCGCTCACTTAAAATTTAACAACAAAGCAATTAAAATGCAATTAGGCCACAAATTTTTGCGGAATGTTGTTGTGTAAGCCTTACACTACAAATAAAAGTTTTTGAAATATTAAAAACTGATTTTTTCATAGAGTTTTTAGGGATGAAAATCGTTAAAAACCAGTATTCTCAATTTTTACGAATTTTCAACTTGAAAACTGGAGAATTTAGAGAAAAATGTCTAAGAAGATTTTTTGTTAATTTGGACCCCAATTATATGATAAAATTAAATTTTACCGTAGCGATTCGGTCGATATTAACATACTTGTTTAAAAAAAAATATTTTAAACAATATATTACTGGAAACGTGTACTTTACGTCAGGTTTGTGCGGAACACGGCGAGTACGGGTAAGAATAAAATGTCACATCCTGTCACCTGAAGCTGGATCCTAACTTTGCATAAATATTTGAAGCGAATTACATAAATGCCGTACAGAAATGATAAAATAAAATGATATTTTAATCAATTGTTAACCGTTTCACATAGTGTAGTATTTCTTGTCGATAATATTTTTGAATGATTTTTTTGGGGTCAATCATTATTATTTGTTCTCCAGTATCTCAAGCTTATTTCGTAGCCTATATAATAATAATTGTCGTATGTATTTATTTGTTACCGAATTTTTAATATAATCTGCAGCTTTATAGCGCTTATTTGAAATAAATATAATAAGATTAGGTATTTGTTTTTTTATGTGTTGTTTGTAATCTAAAATTCAATTTATATTAAAATGTTTTTTTATATCTGTTATCCCACATATACGGGATGAATTTTTTTATAGTTTCCAGCCAAGTTTTTCTAAATAGAATTGGAATATTTTAAAAGGATAAATAAAATACGGGTCTTTTTATTTTCAGAAGGGATGAAATGTGTCTAGTGTGAAAATGTGTCCAGTTTTATTTTCTGAGGGCACCTTTTTGGTCAAACAGGGGCCTGGAACAAACTTAGTTTTTTTAAATTTAACTAAATACTTTTTGTGGTGCACTATGATTCTTTGTCGCAAAAAGCGACTTTTATCTGTAAAATTTTTCCCTTTACATTTAACTCACAAATTCGCAAAATAATAATTTATTAAATTGATTTTTATTTTTTATTGAAAAAGAAGTAATTTTTGTAAGAAAGTTAGTACAAAATTGAACCGCAACCAAAAATTTTTAAAACAAAAGTCGATTTTTTGACGCCAGAATTAAACTCAGCTACCAAAAATATATAGTTTCGTATAAAAAATCAAAGTTAACCCTGGTTTGACATGAAAGTTGCCCTAAGAATATAAAACTACACATGCATTCCTCAAAAATAAGCACACTGGATTTTAAACTTTTGATTTTCCAATCCATTTTTCAAAAAATTAGCTAGAAACTTTTTAAAAAGCAGTCTGTATATTGTATGTAGATATATGTTATAGATAAATAGTTACAACAAATAATACATTTATTCGACCGTTAAATACACATTTGAATTGAATTTATTATTGAGTTCACATTATATGCGGCTAAAATTTACAGATCTAAATATTAAGCTATGCTTACAGGGATACAGTAATCATTCGAATATCTGGTCGAGTAACTCTGCCCATGTAAATCAAAAATTAGTGTAAAGTATCTAGTAGAGTAGAAGTTGGAAGAGTAAGGACTTTCCTTATGTAAGAAAGTAATTATGCTTTCTGCCTGTAAGTTATAGGGGTACAGTCATCATCAAAATATCTGTTCGAGTAATTTTGTCCATGAAAATAAAAAAAACAGAAAGTATCTAGTAGAGTAGAAGCTAGTAGTACTAGGACTTTCCAAACGTAAGAAAGTAACTCTACTCTACTAACTCCCACTACAATATTAAACTGTGTTCTCCTCTTCATTATACCCATATAAGTATCCCATATTATACCCATTAATCTATACTCTGACCTAGCAGAGTATAGATTAATGAAAAATTGGTATCGGTATTATAAAAAATCCACCTCTGTATCTACTACCAGTCTTAAGTGTAATCAATATTATTGTTACCTCTTGCAAAGTTGCTTTTATTGCATCTCTCAGTATCATGTATGTATGACTGGTGATTCATTACTATCAACAACTCGTAAAATACCCTTGGTATCATTCTACAGCACCTTTCGTATTGCAAGTAATTCCTCGAAGCTAATTTCATCAACCGAGAGAAGCCGTTCTCTTACGCCATCTTCTCAAACAATCATTTTTCCCCATATACCTCGTAAATGGTATGACTGAGTGAATTCTTTCATCAAAGCTTTATCAGAGCTTTAAAATACACACCGCACAATGGAATGTACTGTACTCATAACTATTTTCGTCTTAACATATTATAATCAAAGTGAGTAGAGTAACTAGTAGATCACAACTCTACTCATTCATACCAGAATCATAGGCGTGTTTAATGCAGCATTTTCATCTCATATTGATGAAAAAATATAAAAATTTGGCAGGCACATTTTCCCGTCACTATCTCCTCTTTCAGCAAGCAGTGTGTACCTATAATGCATATGTTACAATTACAGAATAAAAATCAGTTGAAACTTAAGTAACTATTTTCAAGTTTTAAAAGTTTTCAAAATAAATTAGACTCGTGTATACTCCTGTATCAAAAACCCTCCACATCCAACTAATTCAGCCCAAAACCAATGTAATGCAAGTCATTTAAAGCATGAATAAATATCTTTGCCCTCTGCCTTCGCAGGCTGTTTCTGCAATACACAATATCTTTACATCCTTAATCATCTATACTTATACAGTGTAACCTCGATATAACAAATCGGAAGGGAGCAAGTAAATATTCGTTATATCAAGTAATTCGTTAAGCTGAAATTTGTTAAATTGAGGCTAGGTTGGTTTAAAATTTGTTAAGAAGAGGTAATTAATGATATTTCGCTTTTCTGCTACTGATGAGGAACATCTTTCACGTTTTAACAATAGTGTCGAGCAGTGCTTATATTAATTTCCATGAAACAATTATTTTACGAAAAAAAATAGATCGGAACCAGTCGCGACATGAATCACATTCCATGGAATTAAGGATCATATATTCGTGGTAACGTTATATAAAGGTTTTGGGTTGACAAAATTCGTTAATTAGAGGTATTTATACTTTTTTTAATAGTTAAAAATATCTATACTTTTTTATAGTTGTGAAAATTCGTTATAAAGAGATTGTTCGCAAAAAATGTTCGCAATGTAAAGGTATATTTTACATTGACTTTTATGGACAATTCAGGAGGATAGCGAAAAATTGGTTAAATCGAGGAAGTCGTTATATTGAGGTACTTTATATTAACGTTTCACTGTATATGCTTTAAAGTCTGAATCGCTTGAAAGATAAAATATTAAAATTGATATCCCCTTATTCTTCTTCAAGAATGAAAAAATTACCTTTACGCTACATTTTTTTCGATATGTTTCAGTTTCTGGATTGCTTAACTTGATTTTAACTTAATTGAGAGATTTTAATATCATTATGTCTGAAATATTTGCAGAAAAATAAATATCCGGTATCTTTATTTTACTTTTTGGTAAACGTTGAGTTTCTGTTTCATACACTAGTAAAAGTTCATTGAACATCAAATTACACATTAAACACTCGTCTACAGTTGAATAGAATTTGAAGCATGATGAAAATAAAACAAGAACAAAAAAGGATATTATTAACGACGATAATTTCCACTATTTTTCAATAATTATTATTAAATGAAAGAGTGTAGAAAACAAACTTTATAAAATTGTTGAATGAATAGTGATAGTAGCTTACAGTAAGAGGAATATTGTAGTATGAATTCCGAACCAATTATTTTTATACAAACTTGTCTCATTTTATTTTTATTCGTAATTAAAATCTAGCAATGAGTACGAACAATATAATTTAATGATAAAAAACAAAGAAATAGAAAAAAATTACTAAGATTTTTTTCTTTCTTAGTATGTTATATGAGAGCATTTATGCATTGTGTGTTACAGATTTGTATAGCACTATTACAGATTTGTATAGCCTTTTTCCTCTGAAGATTAAAAAAAGATCTTCTATATGGCAGGATATATTTGTATGCCCCTAGTGTTGCCACCTAGCGGGCCTTTTTGGATCTTCTGAGTAAAAAGGCTAATTAAAGCATTATATTTTTTAAATAATACTAATAACAATTTTTGACTAACTACATAAGACAAATTATAAA
The DNA here is from genome assembly GCF_905475395.1 of Chrysoperla carnea. Lineage (NCBI taxonomy): Eukaryota > Metazoa > Arthropoda > Insecta > Neuroptera > Chrysopidae > Chrysoperla > Chrysoperla carnea. The sequence continues at coordinate 41,856,406 of NC_058338.1, read as the reverse complement.
CATTATCATATTATCATTAAATACCGACATATAATAATTAATAATTCCAGGCCTTTTTCCTCTGAAGATTAAAAAAAGATCTGCTAGATGGCAACACTAGGGGGTGGGATCATTTTTTAATCTTCAGAGGAAAATGACTAATTGAAAGGTTGTATTCTTTATCACCAAGCATATATCTGAAATAAACTACATAGTACACAGAACTGCAACTAAAAAACTACATCACTGCTTCTTATACATTTTTCCACACTGAAACTGGGTGAAAATCTATGACAGCAGGTTTCTTGCAAACCCCATTTGAAAAAACCAAAAGTCGATAAATGCAGGGGGGTAATATATGAATGCTGACTCAAGAGAGAACTTGAAAATCTTTTCAGTAGATCATACTTCAAGTAATGATGCGAAATAGAAGATGAAAAGTAAAAAGTGCTCAGAGAGAAGAAAAAGAAAATCCTTACAAATCCCATCAATTTAATCTAAATTCCGATTTTTGACTTTTTAAATTGAGTTTTGCAATAAAATCTGACGTGAAAAAAGGAAGTGTATTTTTTGATTCAGCACCCTAATACAGAAGTAGTACCGTTTAAATTTTATCTATTCAATAACATTAATTAACCAGTAATATTAATTATTTTTAATTGAAAACATAGATCAAGAAAATCTATAGAAACGATACGAGGCAAAATGGTAAAAAACTTTTACACAAGTCAATACGATCGATACAGGACACATACTACTATGCCCTTGTTTCGTGGCATAACCAGACCCATTAGAATCTTTCCATAACTACCCGACTGAATCCTTATGGATAATGAAAAGATCATTTATTACAAAAGCTGAAAAGCTCAAAAGTTTGAAGTACGAATATTCCCTATTATTCAAATATAATGAAATTTGGGTTGAAAACCCAGAAAAAATTAAACATTTTTTTTTCTATTTTTCTTAATATTTTTTCTTAATAATTTTTGGTCCTTCGTTTTTATATTGACATTATTCGTTGCCAAAACTTAAAAGTGTGCCTGAAAATTGAAACAACTCATTTACTACTGTTGAAATTCTATCAGCTATTGCCCTATTGGTTGAGCCGTGTCACCATCGTTGGCTGATCACCACACTGGTTCGAATTTACACATTCAGATATCGTTAACTAATCCTGGAACATTCTATATAGGTAGTTTGTAAGTGAATGGGTAGGTATGTGTGTGAGTGTTTGTGATGAAAATGTAGCATAAGAAAAATATTTGAAAAAAAATGGGTTTTTCTTTTATAAGTATAATGACAAAAATGTTTTATCAGAAAAAAAGTGAATGATTGTTAGTTGCAACTAGGTTTTCTCATGTATTAATGATGTGCTCACTAACGTTGATATTTTTTTCAATACACATTACTTTTTATTTTTGTTTTTAAAAATACAATATTTATTGTACATATGACTCGTTGTATCCAAGTTTTTTATAGTCCAAATGGGATACTGTGGATATTATTACACGGTAATTGATGCCGTTACTACATAGGTTCTGATAAGTATGTAATAAAGTGGCTTTTTTTGCATACACCATTTACACTCGATGGAAGTAGAAAAAGATAATGCGTTCAAAGTGTTATAAGACTATCCTTTTCAACTTACATCAAGTGTAAAAATTAATATCTCACATCTCAGTGTCATAAAAAAAAAAAAAAAAAACAAACGTTGACAGAAAAAAGTCGAAGAGAAAAAATTTGATGTAAACACTATATTAACATTTTCTTTCTTAAAATGATCAAAAATTAACTCATTAATTATTGAAGTTTGTGGGATATTCCATCAATTAATTTGGATTGTCAATTGAGAACATGCAAAAAATCTTATCAAGTTTTTAAAATTAAAATCAACTTTCAAAGATTGAATCACATAAATTTTGGGCTTCCAAAATATCTTCACCGTCAGGTAAGAAGCCCTATGAGTCAGGTAGTTTGTCGTCTTTGAGATAATTAAAGTTTGCATACTCTTGAATCAGTTATACGGTCAAGATCCGTTCATTTATTTTGATGATACAGATGTTTGAAATTACTTCAATTTTCTCTTGACGTATTATTCCGTATATATTAATTAGCGTTTTGCATATATTATGAATGGCTACTGCAGTATTTGATAATGGCTACTGCAGCATTTGAAATGGCTACTGCAGTATTTGATATAAAATTTAGGTAGCTTATAATTGTTATAAAATATTTATGCTGTTTTTTTTTTATTAACTTTTTTGTAATCGGTAGATATAAAATTAATTTATTATCGTTATTTGCATAAACAAATATTTACCAAAATTTACATGCAATTCAATTAGTTTCCATGAATTATACATCAATTCAATTTTACAATTTTATGATGCACTTTTTTTATATAAGTTGTTTTTTAATTCAGAATATAATATGAAGTATTTTTTAACAATACGACAAACTATGGCAGTGGAGTGTGTAAAATCGGGTTTTAACTTTCTGATAACAAATTTCACTGATGTCGAAAATTAAAAAAAATGTTTGTACTGTGTGTGCCAAACTTTTAGTTCCGTGAAAACCACACGCATCAATCTGTGTGTAACAAAAAACTGCTGGAAGGGATGTGGAAAGATCGGTCTCAAATCTTAAAATTCTGCTTATACACTAGTAAAGAAAGCAGAAATCAAAAAACTTCACTAATTTTAATACATTTTGAAATTTTACATTTTTCTGACTTCAAAGCTGGCGGTTTGTAACAGTCAGTTCTTTTTACAAGAATTACAACTTACCCATTGTCTTAGTTGTAGATTAAATAGATTAAGATTATCTTGAAGCTTTTAAATAAATGTAATGCAAGGGCATAAATAAAAATACATCATGGTGGACCATGCTATAAAATGTTTAGGTGTTTAAATAATAAAATACCTAAAATCAAATATTAAATGTATAAAATAAATATGTATTATTTGAAATATAAATTCCCGTTTTTATTTAAATCTATCCAAAATAATACTATGCAGATAAAATTTAGAGTAGGCGCTAGATAGACTTAAGTATGCAAAAATAGAGGACCGCATTTTATCAGTGGATTCTTGTTCGGAAAAGCTTATAGATTAATATTCCGGATGTTGCCAAAAACCCCCTATTATTGGCAATTTTTGTATAACCTCCCCCCCCCACAGAAACAGTCAAATTTCAATTGTTTTACTCAACTCAATAAAGCATTAATTTTACATCGAAAAAGCTCATTCTGATTTTATCTTAAAGTTCAACAGTTTTATATTTGGAAAAACTTCAGAAAAGTTATTTTCAAAGCTGAAAATTAATGCAAATAAGTTAAATTTTTGACGTTCGACTTCGGAGCTCGCTATTTAATTTAGTTACTTAGGTTTATTAAACAATAAGAACATCAGATGTTGGGAGTATTGAGGATACTAAGTCAGAAACCTTCACGAAAATGCAAACATCATTTACCAAGTTTCAACAATAGGAACGCTGTACGAGCGTACACTAACACTAACTAATTTTTGAGCTATCGTGCTTACGGAAAGACGGGCAGACAGACAATCGAAAATGGACTAATTAAATGGTTTGTACAAATTTGGGACTAAACTTAGTATACATTTCATATGTACATGGTATAAAAAATAATATTTCACAATTAGGCCACACAACATGTATTACTGGTGTAAAATAAATTATTTTGTATATACCTACACAAAAGAAGTTAAATTGTAAGTGCAATCTGTCTGGATCATAATTACATTCCTTTGTTCAATCTAATTGTATTTAAATACCTAAAATAAATTAAGGATTATTATCATTAAATGATAAGAAAAACCAAATTTGAAACATTAATCTGTCTTCTAAGAATTAGAAACATAAATATTTAGCCTAAGAAATTTTGTTTAATTTTCGATATTAGTTTTCACCAAGGTATCTTTTAAACAACTGCAAGTTTTTGTAAGTCATATATACGACAAACGTGTTCCAAGTAGCTTTTTACAGAGATCGCGGTCATAAACAGACGAACAATTTGAAGATAAAAATGCTAATGAAAATTGTTATTATCAGTTTTGGATATATAGATATACTTGCACGTCTTTAGAATTTTCGTCTACTGACTAGGAGGTTGCGGATTAATATGAACGAAGTAACCGACTCCACCCACACCATAGAAATTTAATTGTAAATCTTTGTTGGTTGAAAACTATACTAAAAAGTTACATTATCATACATTTTCTGGATAAGAACCATTGTGTTCTGAGTAAGGTGCATTGGTCACTGAGCTGGACGTTTCCTTGTGAAATATAATTTGTCATTAATGCTGTAAGTTTGTATTTTATGTTAATAATAAATTGTTTAATTTTTCATTAACATTAAATTAATTAATTTAGAACGTTACATAATACCTACCTATCGAAAGGTACAGTTTCCCTACCGAGTGTTCAAAGACATCTTATGTACTTTTCAATTTATGAATATAACTTGACATTTCCCATTCTCTCTTATCACGTTTATTTATCCCTTACACATAAGTTGATAATATTCAAGGATTTTGTCCTCCAGATGAATTACAGAAAGTAAAAGGTATTTTTTTGTAATTCACATTAAAAGTGAGCGAAAATTAATCGATTCGAAAACTTACAATTTTTAGATGAATAAAAAAGAAAATAATAAAAACCATTATCGAAATATTTTCATTTTTCTACCTTTGTAATTTTTTGTGTGTATTGCTTCGGTAATACAAATTTATATGTACTACTTTTTATAGTATTATGTTTACCAGCATTATTCCATAGTGTCGAAACAGATTACAGTAGAGGAGCTTTGACTTGTTACAGATGTAGTAAAAAATTCAACGCTTTACTATTTCTAGCTGAACAATATGTGAGTTGAATGACTAATATACGAAAACTTAGCAAGCATAAATGAACATTTTGTGTATGGAAGTGTATTCAAAAAGATAGTTTCAAATAAAGATATAAATGTTTCTTTCTTTAGATTTGAGTTTCGAAAATACTTTGGCTCCATAATTTTAAATTTAAACACTATTCTACTAAGGAAATAAAAAAACTTTTAACCAAAAAAAAAAAAAAAAGCTTAAAAAAAAAAAAAAAAAAAAAAAAACAATTCAAAAACATGCAATATATATAAAAAGTAACAAATAACTAAAACTAAAATATAATGTAGTTCAATTATTGTTATTTTTGGAGTCGGTGTCAGCCAAGGAAACATTTGTGACAGGACAGTTTGCTACATTAACTTGGCAGACACCGACTCCAAAAATAACAATAATTGTAACTACATTATATTTTCGTTATTTTATACTTTTTAGTGCATATTAATTTACTTTTTAATTGTGTTTTTTTTTAAGTCCGTTTTTTGTTTGTTAGAAGTTTTTTTATTTTATGATTTTAAGTGAATCTGAAGTACACTAACTTATTTGTTACTAAAAAAAGAATCATCGAAATCAGGCGTGATACTGAGTTATTCGTCCATATGTTGCGTACTCTTTCTTTTTTGTTCGAAGTCGATTAAAAAGAACAAGAATAGAAAGAAACACAACATATTATAAACAAATTTCACTTCCAGCGCTCTTCTTCCAGAAAAAGGTCTTTTCTAAACCATTTGAGATAAAAAAATTGGTACTTGATGTTTTTGTTTGTATCTTGTATTTGGAGATCAACCGAAATTCAATTATCATGAAAATCTGAAATGATCAGGAATAATTCTATCGCTGTTAAAATCACTTATTGTTGCGATTTTTCAATTTTTTTTCTAAGCATTAATCTTGGTTTTGCAAGTCTAGGTTAGTCTTGCTAATATGTGAGACCCAGATCTAAATATAAAATCTTGTTTTTAAGGCAAGGGCAATAAATTGTGTAATGGTCTAGGCTAATGTTAAAAATCAAGAGTTAAGTTCACGTCAAGGTGTATAAGATAAAGATTTTGTTTGATTTTGGTGTACAACTCTAAATAAAATAATTTGCCAAAATCTATACTGGTCCAAGATCAATAAGGACATAACCAATTTTGAAACAAAACTTTTCAATGTTGGATATTAATTTTAAAAGCTCCTGTTTACATGTTCCCGTAGTACAATACAAAATTGTAAATAGTCAAAGCAGTCAACCATGCCAATATCATCGTCTGTTCCAGTCAGCATTATATATAAGTTCTCTTTGCTCTTTGCCAGAGCTATATTCAAACAAATACCAATCTTCTTCATTATATTTGTCTGTACATACAGAACAATATTCTTGAATTTATTATGTGTTTATTAGTCGCATAAATAAATGTTAGCTTATACTACAAACCTATCAAACACAAACTTTTATTAAATTGCTGATATTGTAAAATTCAAATAGTACAGTGCCTTGGAGTTTTGACCTCGGATTTCCGGAATAGTGAATGAATTTGTACGGTCAAAGTGGAATTGTGTTTTTTATAGCATAAATTGAAAAGTTTACCACTTCTTTTTCTGTGCCCTATATTTTTCGATAATGATTTTTCGATTTACGAAAAAATTTTTTGTTTAAGCATATAATTCTATTTTAAATAGTATGTATATCCTGTATATATGAAGTGTTTAGCAAGTTAAAAAAAATTTAACCAGCAGAAGTTTTTATAGCGTGCTCACGACGTACAGAGTGAGTTTGCGTTCGTAAAGTTGATGCATACATTCCTGCATACGTGTTGAGGAATAGTATGCTTATGTAAGGAACAAGGAACACACAATAAGCAGTTATTTTTATTTAGAATGGTTTCCAAGCCTCAAATTTTTATTCGACAAAGCCTAGCGTAAATAAAATTGAAATACATCAGTAGATACTTTTTGCTTAGTTTTATGTCTGTCTTATCGTTGACTGTATGTTTTTAAGTAAACTTACATATGCACACTCCATATGAATTGGGATAGGACATAGTATGAACAGATCTAGACCGACCTGTTAACCAATCGAAATTGGTATGAGAAGAAAGATAATTTAATTACGAAAATAACTGTATAGATTAGCTTAAGAATAACCGTTCATGAAAAAAATTGATTAAAATTATTTAATTAAAATAGCCATGAACATACTTTTCGATAAAAAAAAAACTATGACAGGAATGTTTAAAAATCAATAAAATTATATAAAAATATGTCTGATCTGGTTATCTGATGGTGATGATGTGAAGATTGACTTTATACCTCTTTGTACGCATATGACGTAACTATTTTATTATGGATTAATGGTCGAAATACTCTTGATGTCATTATCGAATTAACTTGTTGAATTTGTAAAGTAAATCGAAAATCACAAAATCCGTATATCTAAGCACTATATGATTAATAATGTCTGTAAATTCTCTCCATATAAAAGAAATAAAGTTACTCAAAATAAGAAAACGAGGTTCAATTGTACAATAAATTTATTGGTCTACAAAAAACCTGCAGCGTATTCTAAATGTGCAAAAAAAATGTACGCGGTATGGAAAGATTTAATGTGACTTTTGTCGTGTTGCAGAGAGTGCAGATGTAATTTTAAAATCCATGATTCTTAGTCTTAATATAATAGATTTGGTTACTTCGTTCTTATCCAAGCGACGACAGTGTGATCAATTAACCGCCCCATTAATTATAATTGACATAGGTACTGCCGTTACCTGGATTCTAACCTCCCAGTCATTAGTCAAACGGTTAAAGGCGGTAGCCTCCATACTCGCTCAGCCACTGAGTCGGTTCTCCCATCTAATAATATTGAAGGATCTAATAATATATAAGAGCCAAACCTTAATAATACTAAAGGGCTCAATTTTGGGGGGAAAATTTTTTATATAATTGTTGGGCTAGCTAAGCTTTCTAGAAAAATAATCTTAATTTAACCGAAATTCTCTATGCACGTACATTCGCGCAGGTATATTGAAAATTACCTTGTTGACGTCTTGTGGTGAAAAATTTTCTCTCTTATTCATTGATTAGCCAAGCCTTGATTGGGGACGAGCTAGCATGGTCCTACGGGTTTATGGCCTCTGTGCTATTATTATTTTTTTATTGGTTCTGTTAAAATCTTTTAATTTTATGAATTTTCTGTTAATGTTCGTGTCCATTTTGTGTAGAGATATTTTTTCCGAAGAAAACTTTATTTTGGGAATATTTTCTGAGAGATATATTATTGATATTAACGCATACGACAAAAAAAAAATTGTACACCATTAAAACTAGAAATATATTTTTGCGCCATTCTATTTATACAAGTCCATACCTAATATTATTAAATTAAATTGAAAAACAAATTGGTTAAGTAAAAAATCATTATCGAAGAAGTCATTATAATTGCCCTAAATACCAAAGCCAGACTTTTACAATGTTCTATGCATGTTTTTTCTAGGTAAAAGTTTAATTTGTTAAAGGTGAAAATACCAATTTTGTTTCACTAATTATTTTTATTCAAAACAACGTTAAAACTAACAAAATTATTCACATAATTATGACAACAATTACCAACAAAATAATTAAGCTATGCAACTTTTATTTGGCACACCTTCAAGTTTTTTAAACATTTTCTCAGCGATTATCAGTTTAGTATTATGTAGTTTAATATTTTTATTATACAAACGACTTTAAACTTTTATTTAAAGAAGAATTAAGAAATACAATTAATTTTTTTGCCTGCCTGTTTGTAGTTCAAGAGGTTTTGAGCTGAAAATTTTAAAGAATGATTACTTGATTACTGTGTGTGTGTGTTGCGAAATTTTAAAAAATTAGAATGTTCATATTAATCATTTATAACCTATACTTGAGTTGTTTTATCGAGACGAACATTTAAAAAAACAAAGTACATTTTTAAAGCACACAGTTTAATTTAAGTAGTTCCAGCTTTTAATTCAGATTTAAAATAACTTATATTTAGCAAAAATATAAATTTGAATCAATTAAATTGAACTATTATGCTCGAAAACACACTTTAAAATTCAAAAAGTTGGCCTCGATAAAACAACTCAAGGATAGTTTTTATACGGGAAATAACATATTATTTTAGTTTGCAATCTTAGGTGACACAGCGTCCAAATATACCCAATATTTTTTCCAGATTTTAAAAGAAATTGTGTTGCCATAAAACTTCTTTTGTTTTTCGAAGGTTATGGCTGTTTTAAATAAACATTCAATCGAACTCAGTTTAATGCCAAATTTTTGGCGTTCTTTTATAGAAGCTATTCAACCTGAGTTTCATTTATCTTGATCAATCCAATGCCTATCTGGCTGGCTCTCCATACTTGACTTTTCAATTCAATGCCCATCTCTGTCTACGTACTTGACCCCAATGGACTATTTTTGTGGGATTTTCTCAAATTTGTGGCTTGGATGGAGCTCAGTTTGGACAGGTTCTTAAAAAAATACGTAATTTGTACATATAACTCATTTAGTGAATATTTATTTTCCTTTAAAAGTACCGTTATATTTCGAAAAAAGTTATTAAAATTTCCAGATTCAATAGTAGGTAGAACATCTCAGTCAGCCTTTATCGTAAAGATTAAACAAACGTTCATGTTACAAATTTATTGTGCATTACGTTAGATACGTTTCTCAGCGGATAGGTGGTAAAACACATATATGGTATCACAATGAGCTCTTTAGCCTATGTGTGTCCTTCGTGGACAGCCAATATAACCCAACCTAACCTAGATGCATTTAGATTTTCAATAAATCTATTGTTTTCAACTTATTAGAGAAAAATTTGTCTGTCTTTAGACAAATTTTCAAGTATAAAATTCGATGAAGTTTTTAAGCTCAATGTTTTCAGTAAACTTGTGAGCTATTTATTATTTTGTTAAGAATGTTTATCGCAAGTAAGTAATTGACTCATGTCACCTACGATTTAGTAATCAATAATTTTGACAAAATTGACAATTAATTGAAGGTACTTACGAAAGGATGTAACTTTCAAATGTGAGCAAGAAGACTTGTCTTTTAACAATCGACAAAAACGCCAAATACCTGCAAGAGAAAAAAATATTATTAGTTTCTTCAATGATTTATGACACTTGAACACTTGATTTCAGCACGTTAGTTCGTTAGTTGAGAATTTTTAAGCCGAGTTATCCATTTTTTTTAATGAAACTTTGGATACTTATGTCAAAGATTTTATCTAAGTATTTAAATTTTCAATGAATAAAACAAAACATTATATAAAATTGTCTATTTGAATAGTCCAGTAATCGAAAATAACACACCGAAAATTTTATAGATCCAAAAATTTTATAGTTTCTAATTACTAGTTGGTTGGGTTGGGTTTGTTGACTATAGAGGAGTTGGATGGGATCTGAAGTTTTTGAGATACTTTTCAAGAAATTTTTTTTACTATTCAAGAAAGAGTAAATAATAATTTCATATTGAATAAAGATTTTTAAGCAAATCACAGAAGTTCCAATATACTTGTCAGCCACTACAGGTCAAACTGCATTTTAGCCGCGACTTACTCAAGTGCCCATAGGTGAATCAAAAAGAATATTTTTACTGTCTGCTTGTCTTTGACATCGTAGCGCCTAAACGGATGAACCGATTTTGATTGTGTTTCCTTTGAAAGGTAATTTAATGGAAAGTGTTCTTAGCTATGTTTCAAGTGCAAGTTTAGGTTTCCGTAATCAGAACAACTTTCAGATTTTTGGTATCATTTTCAATTTTCTATATCCAAATACCTTAAAGAGTTCAAATGAAAATGATTTTAAAATATTATTTGTCAATTAATCACCCTTGTAGAGGTCTCTTCTGAAAATTTAAATCGATTCTCTCTCTGTACGGTTTATGAGAAATGTGCCATTTTTATTAAAAAAAACTGACTTTGATAGTTAATATCTCTTAAACCGTTCAGAGAATCGATATGAATTTTTCACAAAAACACCTAAAAGGATGGTTAATTGATAATTAAAATTTTTTCGAGCATTGTCATTTGTTTGATATCGAAATACCTAAAATGGTAGAATGTATGTACAGACCTTTCAGAGCTGCCTGTATATAGGTATAAAACAGACTCAATGTTTTTAATTTCATATTCCCTTAAATACCATAACATTTAATTTTATCGTTATGGCAATGTATCTTATTTGAACTACTTTCCAACAAGGTAGCAAGAATAAAAACACATTACAGCTAGTTAGTTTTAGTTCTACTGTTTGTGTTCTATATTTAGGTATAATTCAATTATATATTTTTTATCACTCAAAAACATCAAAGGTATAAACTAAGTAAGTTTAAACCGAATATCAACTTTGATGTGTTTTCATTTGATATGTGTTAAAGTCATAACATACCAGTAACAGTGTTATAACGCTATCAAAACAACAAATGAAAACTATCTTTATAACTGTTTTTGGGTTACAATGTAAGAATGTTATGTGACTGTTGTTGGTTGCTAAGACGTTCAACTGAACTTATTTCAAAAACATTCGTGGAAGAACTTACCTATGATTTTAATTTCAATCGTAGCCGATTTAGAAAAAAATAGACCCGGAAAAGATAGGCCGAAAGAAATTTTTGTAATAATGTCCCTTTTCTGAAAGAAAGGACTAGAAACAGAACCTAACTAACTCCTGTAGAGTCGACAAACTCAACCCAACTAACTCGTAATTACAACAATGCTCCGGGTCTATTTTTTCGGACTATTATTTTCGGGTCTATTTTTTCTGGTGACCACTTACGTATGCCCAATTTAAATCTTGATACATTCGCGGGTAGGAAACGCTTTACTTATTTCTGAAGGTATCAAATTTTCAGAGCTAGAATTCGGGTTGTCCATTGGACTTTGACTAATTTTTTTAAATACAGCTTACTTTTTTGTACTTTGTTTTTTAATTTCTTTATTTGGGTCTTAAGTTTGAATTAGATACATAGTATTGTTTAGTTTTTGTTTTGTTTTGTTTCTTTTTTTTTTAAATTTCTACGGTCAAATCTGAGTAAAAATTATTAAAATATTCGATCTGTCAGCCGCTTTGCCATAAGACCGATGATGAATATGCGTCCATTTGAAGTGAATGATTTATTTTGATTGAATTATTTATTTAAAAAAATTGAGTGTTTAAATCCCTTAAATATTCAGAAATCATTTAAGTTGCTACTTTGCTCTGACTTCCTAATTCACAAGTTGAAAACATGGTATATTACCATTTTGCTCTTTATAAATTGTGCAGGCATTTTAATGTTTTATTATGAAAATACAATAATACTTTCTATTACGATCATTTAATTAGCTGAACGTTACAAAAACATAATAATAATATTATATTATTTTATGTATTTATTAGTAGAGATGAATATAATGAACTTTTAATAAATATATAAATAAAAATAATTTAATAACTATCAGTTAGGGGATGTTAATTATATTGGTTTTTTTTTTTTTTTACTGACATTATCTATTTGCGAACAAAACTTACTTAATGACCGAGAACTCTGTAACAGATAGTCTACCTGATATCTAAATAATCTGCTCTATTAGCAGATACTAATAGAGCAGTGTGGGACAGATTATTTTGCAACACCTACTTTGACAATATCCTGTAACGCTGTAAGAAAATATTCCACTAATGTTTCTAAATGGTTTAAAACTACTGCTGAAACTACTACATCAATTCTAGGAATGTTCTAATTTTTCGTATTTTTTTATAGACTTTGTCAGAATGTTAAAAAAACGTGTCTTAAACACAATGCAATTTAAATAAAATCAAAACTTCTTTTATTGAATACTTTTTAATTTTTTTAATGGTTTTCATGAATTTTAAAGTAAAAAAAAAGAAGAATGTATTATTTACATGTTCCACTCAAGGACAGGGATAGCAGAGTCAAATATTATCGCTTGCTGATACTCCTTTACTGGTATTGTTACGGGTAGTACTATTGCCAAGCAATTGTTCATGGTTACATGATAGTTGATGCAAATTTCATCTGCGGAACGCGTCATGGTCATTTTTTAAAGCTCAGAGTGATTCAGTTCTTTCAGCCAACAACATAAAGAGATGAACCAACCTCATAAAAACCAAACAAAGAGCTCTTCGGAAATATTTCAGCAAAAATGGCTAATGTTTTCGAAAATAAGCTAATGATGAGGATATTTTAAGTTTTGTTAGTCTAGACAAGTCAAGACAACCCACCCATTGAGAATCAACTGAAATAGTTTTCGTATAATAAATACAAAAAAAAAGTAACAGTGTTGGAATCCAAGTAAAAAATTTTACGGTCCGGCACCGAGGACACCTTCGGATAAATAAAACTAGACATTTTTATCGTTTTCTTTATCGTCAAGACCAGTATTTTATCATTTTACCATTTTTTCTATATTTCAATCCTTTTTGAAAAAAATAGATGGTAACTTACAACGTATTCTATCTAAAGTTTTAAATAGAAACAAAAACAACAGTACAAAGCTGTGCCATAAAGCATCTCCATGTAAAATTAACACGCGGTTAAATAAAAACTAGTGTATCATAATAGTACGCAAACATTTATTTATAATAAAAGATAAATAATATAATAATAACAATAATAATAATAGTTATACGAACAGTAATAATGATACAGGAATAATGAGCTTAAAATATTAAAATTGTAACGTTTTAAACATGATAATGATAAATATTAAATTTAATATAAATTACATTGGTTTTTAGTCCTATACGTGATATTTTGTTGAATATTTTCCACCAAATTTTGGAAGATCGATATCCATGAGGTATATCTTGAATACCATCAGTCTAAGGAGTTAAGTTCAAAATGATTAGTTAAAGTGTATGAAATTGGGAAGACACGCGTATGAATCACATCAGATTATTAATAACTAAGCATAATTTAACAAAATTACAGTTGATTGTATCTAGTTGCCGCTAAATAATTTATCAATTATTAATGGGAGCCCCTCCTCTCCGTTGATTTCGCAAATTATAGTTGCATAAAAAGGAACGGTTTAACTAGATTCTTTACGCCTTCTTTGTTGGAAACTTTGAAAATGCTTTAATGAATAATAATAATAATAAATAATCGTTCGATTTCATTTTTTATCATGGTTGAAGAAAGAATTTGTGCCCTTTCAAATGGGAGGTGTCATTTGAAATTTCAAAGTTGGGTGAGTAGGGTGAAGGAATGAATCCTAAAATTTTCTAGGTACCATTTCTAAACTTCCTCCTTGATATCTCAATCGACTTCTAGGTTCACTAATTTGAATCACCTTATGCAACTAAAAAATTATTGAGTTTGACAAATAAGTACCGGAAAAATCAAATAAATAGGTATAAAAATAATTATAGCTGGTATATTTTTTCAATAATAATATAATTAGTTTAATATAAAAATACCCTTTTCACATTTTCTAAAATTGTGCATAATTAATTTTCTTTGAGTCTCGTCTAATGATTTTAATTAAATTTTTCATCAAAATAGATTAAAAAAATAAGAATTGTTAGAATAGTTAATACATATATATACATGTACATTGTACATACAGATATAGAGGAAGAACACCTTTTTCTTCAATAAATTTTTACCATATTGATATAAAGAAATGAAAAAAAAAGAAAATTATATTTTGAAAGACAATAGTTTTAAGGTATGTAACACACACACAAAAGAAAACGAAGTTTTCAACCATTTTGTCTTACAATTTATGTCAGTTTGGTTATTCAAGCCCATGGTTTCTTTATACGGTTGTTTCTTAAATACCTGAGTATTTAAAAGTACGACTAAGCGCTATCCAATTTCTTGTTCAGCCTACATTGTAAGTGTATTACACTTATGTTTACACCTAGGAGGGCATGGAAATAGTCAGCACAGCCTGTAGAACGTATAATATTGGGAAAAGAAATTGAAAATATCTGGGGAAATATTTATTTTACTGGAAAATTATTTAATTTATACACGAGTACTATACCTTGAGACACATTAAAGACTCGTTTTGTAAAATTTTATCAAACCAACCTCGGGAGAAAACATATGCAATTCAAAAGTTGCTGGTATATTATGACTTACTGCATAGAATCGAAAAGTAAATACCCTGCACACATGACTTTGGAAACCTGAATAAGATTAGCTATTTTCTGAAACAGAACCCACTTAGCACGTGTGAAGACTGTTTCGTGTGTACATACCAATGACTCTCGTTTGACACGCCTGACACAATATTATTTATTAAGGCTTGGTTGTTATTTTCGAAATCAGTATGGCTAATGACATAAAAAATAGCAGTATTGATTTTCCTCCAAAAATGCTTCCTTCAGCGAAAGAAATGGCCATTCCATTGTTTGTTTCAATATAAGCAATCGCGTTTACAGTTTTCAATTACTCTTGTCTTCTTTTTTAGTTGTAACGTTTTCCTCATTAAGGACGTTCATGCGTCAACGATATTAGTAGAGAAATTAAAAACAATATGATAAAGCGATAGTTTCAATGATTTTCTATGATTTAAAACACGAAAAATATCGTGTTATCGAATTAATTTCATTAAATTTTAAGTTTAAAAAGTGACTTAAAGTAAGGTTTTAATATGAGACTAAATGGAAAATATAAATCGATATTTTTCAAAAATTATATCGATAACCACCATACTTGAAACTTTTACCATAGTTAACTATTATTTAAACTTTTAATAGAATTTCAAAAAAAAATTCTATTTTCTACTAATTTAAAATTCTTTAAAATTTACATACTGTTTCCCTATGAACGCACATAGCAAAACAGGTACACGCATGAACGTCCTTAAATAGTTTTTTATACCTGTACCTGTTTTTCTTGATCCCTAAATCAACATGCTTAGGGCATATTTTCTAAATTATTTATTGAAATGACAGTTTCTTCGATATTTCGGAAACTACGTTGGAAAGAAATAAATTAATCGCTGATTTTTCTTTTGATTAAATCGAATGCCAACAGAAAAAAATGTTTAGATAAGGTCGTTAAGGTCGTTAAGGTTGTAAATATTCGTTTACCTTCTCAGGAAGTAACTTAGCTACCCACAAACTGAGTAACTTAAAAATTAAAAAGCTAATGAAAGTTAAATAGTTAATCCTTTTCTGAGTTAATGCAAAAGTCAATCATATTCTAAATTAATGTGATTTTTATACTCTGCAAACGAATGGAATTAACCTTCACCCTTTATACAACATAATGTTAATTTATAATAAAAAAAAGAGATAAAAACTTTTCAACTTCTTCAACATTTCTCCATATAAGAATAAAAAAGCGGAAATGCTTTTCATTGTACGCTTGTACGAGATATCTGAATAAGAATCGAATTAAAAGTTGGGTGAAAAATAGTAGAAAACAGACATACATTCACCCACATTTAACATCCAATAACAAACAATAAACTTCGTATTCATAGGTATAGATGGCATTAGCGTACTCACTCTACTGTGTAATTTGAAAAGGAGTATCATTGACTGATGGATTAAACGAACCTTCCATGTTCATTCATTATCTTATATATTCTTTTCTTTTAAAGATGCTCCTTAATTAAGTTGTTATACTATTTAATATTGGATTTAATTATGTACAGACCAATAAAAATCAAAAAAATATTGTTAAATGTAAAAGTTAAAATAAACCAGACATTCAGGGAAAATATAATGAAGAATTGGTTAATTAATAGAGTTATATCGTTTTCAAAATTTAGTAAAAACTTTAATATTAGCAATACGAATTCAATTTTAGGAAAACCTTTGTTTTAAAGATACTCTCTTTAACTGAGTTCATCCAAAATGGTAAACTTTTCTTTATCCGTTTAGGAGCCATAAAACAAGGTTTTAAACAAATTTTTCTTATTAATGAGGAACGTCGTCAATAGCTGTCCAAAGAACTAGAATTTTTTATAGCAGCTGGTCGAAAACAAACAAGTGAAATTTAAAAAATTCTAAAAAAACCCGACAAATGCGATTTAATTTTTGTAAACCGATTTTTGGAAACTTACCTATAAAATATTCTCAATCAGGTCGGTTCGAAAGTTTAGGGGCTACGATGCCACGGAGAAACACATAGACGCACAGATATAGCTATCATTTTTTGTGACGAATTTTTTGAAATATTTTAATTAAAATTGAAATATTTGAGTTGACTTTGTTATTTTGAATTATTGTTGTGAATTACCTAATTATTTTACCATTTCACTTTTTGAAATGAATTGAGCCAGGTTTATTTGACCATTCATTTCCATAGTAATTATTTATATGTTAAAATTATATATCATACCTTTTCAAAACTAAATTGATTTTGAAGTTCATCGCAAATTTTTCAGTTTTTTCGGGTATGCAACCCTAAGCTCGCACTTGAAACATAAGGTAAAATACTTACCGTTAAATTACCTTTCAAATGAAACCAAAAAAATTAAAACACATTCATCCGTTTAGGCGCTACGATGCCACAGACAGACAAACAGAGATATACTTTATGATATAAACCCCTTTCTACCCAATGGAACGGGGGTTAAAACCAAAAAGTTTCATTTTAAACCATAAGGATTTTATAAAATAATTTTGTGAAGCCTATGCAAAAAAGCGTAAGTCAATACACCCAGCAAACAATTTTTTCGTAAGAAATTCACTTATTGTATTGTTCACTTATTGTACTATCTATTAAAATATCGAAATGCATTAAACAAAAATTGTTAAAAATATTCTATTCTAATATTTTTAATGCACTTTTGAAAGAAAAAAAAAAATACGTAGTATTTAAAGAGTAAATAAATGAATGTAGATTATATATTTTTTATTCAAATATGGTGTTACAAACATGTTTTATTAGATGCATAAACAACAGACTAACAATTTAATATATGAATGTTCGATAAAAGTGCAAATTCGATTGATATTGATGGACATTGAATGTAAATGATTTCAAACACATATTATACGCGGACGCAATAAAATACTTAAATCTGGTTTATTATCAATAACCAAACCAGGAAAATTATTTGGTGTAAAATTGTAAAATATATGCCTGTAGATAACAAATTAATGCTCTTGAAATGATATTGTATTCATTGCTTATCTGAATCTACGGAAAGAAATGCGGATTCATGGTTGTGCTTAAACTCACCTCTGAGAGAGACAAACTTTGTGTAGCTAGTAGTTAATATACAACAAATCCTCATTGAAAAGTAGGCTTAGCTTATATATTAATCATTTCAATTTTGAAATTATATAATTTTAACTAACAGATACCCGTCCGCTTTGTTGGGCCATTTCTCCTTTAAAAACAAAGACTATCACGTTATAGCCCTAACTTACTTATCCTCCCTTTTGTTCACAATTTTATGGATTTTAATTTTTTGGTGAGGAACTGTAACTTTTTTGAAAATGAAGTTTTGACCATTATACTCTCTGACATTGTAACTTTCTATAGGTCCAATGATTAAATTAACCTGATTGTTATACTTTTTGGATCAAAATAACCCCATCCACTGAGTTTCATTAAATTTCAAAATAAAATTTTTTTTGCGATTTTCTCGATTTTTACAAGGGGTACTACCCCTTAAAAAATCGAGAAATTTCGTCAATTTCGATAAAACTCAGTATTTAAGGTAATTTTGACACAAAAAGTACAAAAATTGGGTGCATTTGATGACTAGTCAAATAGTTTTTGAGATATGGACTAAAATTTATCCAAATATTGCGACTTTCATTCCCTATTTGACCCTTGAAAGAGTGAATTATTATGAAAAAGTAAAATAAACTTTTGTCTCAAGCCATGAGCTCATCATCATATATCAAGTTTTATATTTCTAACTTCAAATTGTTTCAAATATTTCATACAACGATAAAATAAATTTCCAGACTTTCAGTTTATAAATAATGATTCCTTACAGCATAGACATTCTTGCTTTTTCTAATATAAGTATAGATTTTCAGACTGGTTTCTGTAAAATTATGTTATATTTTTTCTGAAATTGTTAGCTTTATTCAGACTAAGTGTAATTTTTATGTAGACATTGTATTTTTTGTAGCATGTAAAATGAGCCGGAAAACGTGTTTGGCCTGCCTTGCGAACACCAGTACATCTTTATAAAATTCATTTTATCTGACAGATTCTTTCTTATTATCAAAATTTGATATCTAACTATATTCCCTTTAGATAATTTGAGCTAATTTGAATACTTTACGATCGCTAGAAACTGAGATATAATCGAAAATATAAATAAAAATTTTCACTTTTTTTAAAATTATTTAAAAAAACAATAAGCCCATGTTAAGGCAAAACTATTTGTCCCGAATTCCGAAGGTTATTCATGCCGTAGTATATTAAGAAGCGACTATATTCGAATATTTTTGTTTTTGATTTCAGATTCCTTTCTTTTTTCGTGATTACGATAGTCAGTGTAAATTATATGTGTATGAATAACTAATTCGCTATATTGGTCAATGAATTTATTTGAGTTTATTTTACAAAATAAGCAACAATTTGTGGTAGATTTAAATTTGCAGAACTAAAACGCAGTATTGATTGTTTTAAAGCTGACTTAGATAAAAATATCTATATAACGATACGGCATAAAAAATATACTAACATTAAAATTTATTTTTGGAACATGTCATTGTAAATATTCATTAATTAGTGAATACACATTTTTTAAATCCATTCAAACTGTGTTAGCAAATGTTTTCAACCAATGAATGTATACGCCACAACGCAAGGATGAACAGCGCTTCATCATATATACATATGTTTTATTTGTTAAAACATACAAAAAATAATACTTTCATAATACATTTCAAATAAATGAAAATTGTGTTTTTCTTCTCTATTATTACCTACTACGCTACTGTTTAGTTAAAAACAAAAGAAAAAAAAATTGGTATATATTTTTGTACAGGAGTTTTTTTTCATTTCATTGTTATTACAATGATCACAGAAAAATAACTTCAAGAGAGCGAATGTATGTTTGTGTGTGAAAGCATTTGTATAACGAATGTTTCTGACTTAGTGTTGTATTGCAAAGTTTTAATTCGGAAACGGATTCGTCCTTTATATAACCAAAGTAGATAATAATCAATCAGTAATGTACGTTATGAATAATAAAAATGAAATAAATAATAGGTTTTGAATTTTATGCAAACAAATTTCCATAGTAAATTTCTTTTACTGAACCCTTTGGCTATTGTAAAAGTCGAGAGTCACTAATAATGTGACCAGCAATTCATTTTGAAGAGTAATACACAAATCATTCTTGAAACATTACACAACTACACAAATTAGACTTGAAAAAAATCAATCTTTCCATTGCCATTCGTTACCATTTTAAAGTGGTTACCTCCTTCCATTGCCATTCGTTACCATTTGTAAAGTGGTTACCTCCACATATCGGTTTATGCACATCATAAACACCAGCAACAGCAGGCCTGGTATGTTAGTATATTCATAATTTCCAATTATAGATATATGTGTTCTTTTGGTAACCTACCTCTAGCACTATCATTTCTACTTTCTCCGCAGCAAAAATAATTACTTAATAAATTTTTACGGGGCTTAGAAAATGCGTAAAATTGTCTTAAGGTGTGTTAAATATTTGTGCACTATATTTCTTGAGTCAATGATCTCAATACTTCGTCAAGTAAATAAGTATTGACTGAATAAAAGTAAATTATTGAATGCCTAAATATGAAACATATGAAATTGAAGTGATAAGTTTTGTTAAAGTCTTGATATACTTCTTTGTTAACTAAGTTTCATCTCAGTTGAATTGATAATTAAAATAGAAGATTGAAATTGTAGAAGTATCATTTTCATAAATTTTTATATATATATTTCAGTTGGGAAAATAGTTTAGTTTGATTTTTGTAATTTTGCAGATTCATTCTTCGTATTTCTTAATTGCTCCATTTAAGCTCCATATGTATTCCAAATCCAAAACCCAATCACTTAATAAGAAATACTCGGGAGGCATATGATTATAATTATCGAAGTATTTCCGTTAGGCAATCGATGGTTTTTCGTTAGGTTTGCACAATATTAAATACTGAGATAGTTCCTAGCAAAGCCAACTAAAGATACATATCCCCCTCTTTCTTTTACCCTATCCTATTTTATGACATGTTCTGTATAATGTATATTAAAAAAAAGAATGAATAAATTTAATTGAATTGAACTAGCTTAGTTTAGTTATTTAAATATCTCAGATCTTTTATGTTTAGTTAGTAAACTTTCCCAGAATCGGAGTAGCTCGTTCAGTACAACACTATTTTCTGAACGCTCTCTGTCTAGAACGCCAACAACATTTCAACTAAAGAGAGATCTCTAATATAAATAATAATAATAATAAAAAGAAAACTGAAATAAGATAGATATTTAACTTGAGGCATATTACACCTTAATTCGATGTAGAGATGTGATGTAACTCTGTTCTTATGTTAGGTAGATAGGTGAATGTGTAGTAAAGTTATTATCCTTCTCAGGTGTTACAGAAGGCTGTCTACCCGTCGAATGTTCTACCAATTCCCTTCATTTTCAACACTCTGATGCTCTGCTACCAGCATCATCATGATGATCATCGTCAATGCATCAAAGTCGTTATGAAATGATGATGATTCGTTTGTTCCTTACTAAAGCACGCTTCAGCAATGTGAATAAGAATTTTTTCTACATTTGTGTGTTGAAATTTTTTCTACAGAACTCGCTGTTATTTGTAATATGCTTGTTGTCAAGATATAACATTTTATTTTCTTGCAATTGTTAAATTTTTTTTTACACTATTAATTCTTGTTCAATCAAAATTATTTTTATCGTCTTAGTATTTGAAGTATTGTAAATTTTAACACGTTTAGTGCCATTTCTCATTCCCTCATTAAAAAATATTTACATTTCTTCTTCGATAAATACAAGTTTAATGCTGGGAAAAAAATGTAACATTCTTATTGGGGATTGCCAAATGAATTTTTTTTATCGAACTAATATTGTACTGTCTCTAAAACAACAGTAACTAACG
Source organism: Chrysoperla carnea (assembly GCF_905475395.1). Taxonomy (NCBI): domain Eukaryota; kingdom Metazoa; phylum Arthropoda; class Insecta; order Neuroptera; family Chrysopidae; genus Chrysoperla; species Chrysoperla carnea. The sequence goes on along the minus strand of NC_058338.1, from coordinate 41,834,489 downwards.
TCAAACCTCACTGCTTAAAACATCCAGAATGTCTGATATTCAGGAGTCCTAAAATCCAATCCATGTTCCATCCTGAGGTTAACTGCATAATTTGTGAGGGAAGATCATATGTAAGTAGTTACAGAAGGTCTTAACCGTGATCGCAATCGAATACGAAAATCAAACAGACGTCAAGGTTATACAGAATGGGCAGCTTCAATAATTTAACCTCATGTTTGATATATTACACAATTAAAATTTAAAAAAATTACGAAAATTTGCTACTGTAGAAGTTCTTGGATAGATACTTTTAACAAACTATTCCACCAAATAGTAACTATTATTAAAAAATAAATAAATAAATTAGTTAATTAATGAAAACTTTATTACAATTCTTCTAGGGTTAAAACTGGATCGTATTGAATTGACTTAACTGACTGAAACATCTTTATGAATATATATAGTTAAACGAAAACACCATTAGTTTGTATTTTCTTTTACAAAGACGTCGCTTGTATTTCATTGACGGATGCCGGACGTCTTGGTATATTAGAAGTCAGTAAACATTATCTATATTTATAACAAGACAGGAAGAGTCCCGTTGCTTTAACACTATTACATTGACCTTTACTTCAGAAACATATGTGATATTCATTAGTAAATGTACCACACATTCATCTTCTAAAATGCATACATTTACAATGTCATTTTATGAATAAGTTGATTTATACTTTTAGAATATTGTATATTAAAGCAAACACCATTTGTTTTTGTAATCAATTGTCAAAATTGTTACATTCATAGAGTAATCGAGTAATTAACATCCATCTTGTTATCATTTGATGAAATTTTGTTACCTCGTTACAAAAATCCCAGGCCGCACAAAACCCGATGAAAGCACCAGTATGCGGAAACGTTTTGTGTAAAAAGTTTTTTTTCTACTCTTCTCGAGAAGCAAAGAAAATCTAGTTTTGACTCTCGCCCTAGAGTAAAACTAATTTATATAAACAATAATTATTCATATTAACAAAATTGCTTTTGTTTTTAATTTGGGATCTTGTGCAAAGCACAGCAAATTAAGAGTCTCGAGCCACAAAAGCTTAAAAGGAATGTCTATTTTCAAGTGTAACTATAAAAATTTTGCTATTGTTTCATCGTTCACTGTAGTATATTATTAGTCGATCTATTTCATGCGTACTAAAACATCACAAACAATTATATTTTGGAACTTTCGAAATAAAGTTTTTGCGAGAGCTGTTCAAAGATAACAGAACATGAATTTTCTTGAATTAAATTCAATGAATGAGTAAAGAATAAAATTTCAAGTAAATATTGAAATGATTACTTTTGAAAAACAAAATAGAACATTCTAGAAGTTAAAGAACATTCATTCAAGAAACCTATTCTTTGGGAAACATTTAGTATTTATGCTACTATATCCTTAAATTTTAATTTAGAATTTCCAGGTGAAAACAACTTTCTCCGAATAAAAATTGAACACATACAATTAATTTTGATTACGGTTATTAAGAATTTATGATTATTAAGAATTTATTAGAACATTGTAGGACATAATATGTTAAATATTTTTAGGCGAAGTATAGAAGGTTTTTTTTTATTATTTTTTGTTTTTTTATATAAATGTCACATTAGTTCCCAAACAAAAGACAATGTACGCGTCAAAGAGTATACATTATAATATTATACACACAATGTATACAGATGTTACAGGTCTCATTCTTCAACCCTGAAAACCGTCATATTCTCAAACATATCATCCAGGTGAATCGTATCACTAGATTACATTGTTATGGCTAACTTACCTTCTTCACCCAATTTCCCAAAATGTACATTAGTTTCCTTTAAGTAATCATATTGTGTAGAGCAGTATGCTAACAGATTTTCTTGAATATGATGATATAATTTGATATAGGGTGATCTATGAAAGTACTATTTTAATTATGAAACCTATCTATCTACTTTAAAAATGTATTGCCCTTTCTATTTTGAATGGGAAAAAGTATTTGCCGGTAACTTATATAATAAATAAACGAATGCAAAGTTTAGTTCATTAAAAACTCGGAAAAGTCTTGTGGAATAAACTCATTTTAGCCCATACAAAACAAAATTTGATCGTATGATACGTTACAGGAGTGTCTATATACGTACGAACAAAGAAGGGCTTCTTACTAAAAATACTAAAAAGTGTAAGCATATCCAATATTCTTCTAAGCACCGTTTAAAATGTCTCCACACAAATACCAATTTGAATGTCCCGGTAATGTATTTTATTTCGTTCACTACGATATACACCAATAGATGCCAGGAAGAGTCATATTTTGCAGTTTTTGTTTCAGTTTGTCCTGAAAATACTGTTAAACGACGTTTCTTAAAAATGAAATCTAGCTAGATCGACTTTTCGCCTCAAACTCCCTGCATATCCAATTTCATGAATATCGTTCGAGTCATTTCCGAGATCGTGGATATATATATATATATATATATATATATATATATATATATATATATATATATATATATCAACGATTCGGAAATGACTCGAACAATATTATATATATACAAAAATTATTCGTTAAAATATTCTTTATACAATTAAAACTTCAGTGTTTTAATGTATGTATGAAAACATGCAAAAGTGCTTACTTTAAAAACGTATAAGTGTGTAAAAATGACGTCAGCTATTTTCGCTTTGAACACGCTTCTAGATGTTCAAAAATGGCTACAAAGGCTGAGGTTTGACGCCAGTTTTAAACATTTAAATGTGCTAAAACTCTACACTTATGAGTGTTTATTAGTGAGATATATATTTTCAAAACAAACATTTTATAAAATTTGTTTTTGTAAATCTAAATCGATCACATTATAAACCATTTTGGGAAGGTAAGGAAAAGCATATAATGTAGATAGGTTGATGTCGGTAACAGCCGGTACTTGTCGTTTTTAAAGGATATTATTATATAATACTGTGAGATACTATACTTGCGAAAATATAAGTGAATATTTATATAGATAAAGTATATATATATATATACATATTTTCTTAGAAAGACCGAGAAAAAAGACATAAAATGCGTATATCGTTGATATTTTTCCATAGAAACAATATTGAAATAACTCTAGTTTAAAGAAGATATTGTATTGTTGTCCATCAAATATTTTGAATATAAATTACAGTTCTTTTCAAATTATAGTTCAAGTGAAAAATCTACGTTTCGATTCATAATAAAAAACAATAATAAAATAGAAAAAAATTATCACAGTTAATTTCCGAATGCGAAGATAATTTTGAAGAAAGCATTTTCAAAGTGTATAGTCTCATTTTTTATATTCATGATTGTCAGGAATTACAACATACCAAACGTCATTTTGTACATTTCAGTTCATTTTTAATACATTAAATAAAATATTACCAACATATTTTTCGTGTTTTGTTAGCAAAAACAACTAATTTAAAATATATTTGGTAAATAAACACCTTTTCGAATAATGTTATGCACTTAAGGATTAGTTTTGATGAATTTATTTGAATTAAAATTAAACAAGAATTTTTTATCCAAATATATTTATTATTTCTTCCTTGGCTGACACCAACGCCAAAAATAAAAATAATTATATTATCGTTATTATTTTTTACTTTTTATTGCATATTAATTTGTTTAGGAAAAGTTTTTCTTTTGAAGTCGTTTTTATTTTTGTTAAAGTTTTTATTTTTTTATTTTGTGATTTTAAGTGAATCCGACTAACTAATTTGTCACTAAAAAAAAAGAATCATCGAAATCGGTTGGAGTTATATTGAGTTATTCGTCCTCTTGTCGTGCATACTAAATGCAAATTTAAGACTTTTATGGTTTTCTCATCGATGCCGTTGTCAGGATTGGACCATAACGAAATGGGACCACACGGGAAGCACCAGCTTTAAAATATATAAAGAATCATTAAAATCGGTTCACCCAGCAAAAAGTTCTAAGGTAACACATAAAAAAAAATACAGTCGAATTGATAGCCTCCTCCTTTTCTGTTTGAAGTTAGTTAAAAATAACAAACATATTATTATTAATATCACATAGTTATTTGCCTTTTCCGAACAGCATAGGCTATCTGGAAGTAAGTTTTTTAAGAATTTTCATTTTCATATCCATAAAATAAACTGAATAAATTTGTAAGTAAATATTTTTCCGCAACTGCAATATTTCACTATTTTCTAAACGATAGAATAAGTGTGTCTCAGAAGAAATATTCGAATGGTAATGCAATATTACGTTATAAAACCCAAATTATTAAGTACAATAATTAGTAAATCGTTTGATAATTAAGAAATTATATATTACTTTCCAAATGAAAACTTTACATCCCAATAAAGTTTTGATCGATAATAATAATGCTTCTAAATTAATTATGGTTTTAACGAAGCTTTTAATGTTTGGTGAATATAATTACACATAACCTTATACAGTATACAGTGTATACACTATTTATCCATTGGAACATGGTGATGGTTGTAACTAAGTAATAATAACACAACAATAATATCTTTATTTAACCGTCCTTCATTAATTCATTATAATAGATTTTCATGTTGGTAATGGTTGTTGGTTTGCTTTATGTATTATTATATAGAGTTACGCTTGGATTGGGAGCTGGTAGTTTCTTGAGCATATAATTTTTGAGCTTTCATGTGTAAGTAATAGTGGGCTGTCTGCTTCGCTGGACGATCTCATTAATTCCCCAAGCATAACATTCGAAATATATGTTACTTTTTATAATGAAATCAAATTAACGAAGCGGGCAGATAACGACTATCTCTATAAATTACAGCGTTGGTGTTATTCTGATGTGTGAGCTATGCTATTGTAGATTTCTCTTATAATTCATTCAGTAGTCTTCTAAGCTTAACTTATCAACTTGAAATGTTTTTGAAACTATGTGGATTATGAATTTTGGAAACTATGTGGATATTTTTGAAACTAAGCTGTTATCTGCCCACTAGTGGAAACTTAAACTTTAATCGATTCAGCTTTCGATGAATTTTGAGAATATGCCAAACTATTATACAATCTGTCAATTTGTATTTTTTGCCCAAAATTTATGTTTTTACAGTAAAAAAAAAAAATGAATTGTGAGTATTCAGAAGTTAAACATAATAGTACAAGGAAATTTTAGTTTATGTCATATTAAATATCCTGATCAAATTGTGCATAATGTACCCACATATTGAGTTGACTACTAAATCAGAAGTTTGTCTTTTTTAAACTAATATTACAATTAAATTAATGAAGTATATAATGAGTAAAAGTAGCTATAATATTTAATTATTTAATAAAACAAGTATTTGACTTTTTTAAATTAATACATTAAATTTTCAGAATTATCAATGCACAGATATGCAAACAGTATCGTGTACGAATAATGAAAGAAAAACAAATTAAACTTAAAATTACCAGCACATCTGCATAATCACAAACCAGCAAAAAACATCAAAGCAAATCCGAGTAAAAAGTAAACGCTACAATTATAAAGTACGAAGATACGGTTTGAACATAGTTCCTACGCTCTGTTTTTTTTGCATTTTTAGTGCAGTTTTATTCTGGTGGTTGTGGCATATTTACGACACTCCCCGATAAAAAAATCATTTAATTTTGATTATCATAAATTTTAAAAAACACTATTTAGGAAGGTTATTTATGTCATTTTATCGTTTTAAAAAGTAGCTAGCATACTAGAATCTGACATTCCCTTGAATTTTTGTTCCCTTATAGTCTTTTTATTTTTCAAACATTGCTTTTTACTTTAACTATGACGTGTATAGTTTTCTACTTCGGTTTTTAGAGTCACACAAATATTTCGATGACCAGCTCCCTAATTCGTAGAATAGTAGTACACTTTCAATATAACTATATATATGGATGACTAGGTATGTTAGCTACGAACAAACGAAGCACGAACTCTTGATGTTTGTTATTGTGACTTAGTGATCCACATCTGACTAAGCATACACCTTTACATCAATTATGTATTCATAGTGTCCTCAATTAAAATTAATTATGTTGCCTTGCGAAATACAAGCCATCAATCTTAACGATTATAAACATTGAAATTTTATTAAATATACATGGTGTCAATTTTGTATTTGAGATATTAATTGTTGAACGATTTCAGGAAAGTTTTCAGAATAGATTAGGATAGGTTAATGCGCTTGTTTGATCCACTAAAATGACAGACAGTTAAGTATTGCCAAAACTTAACTGTCTCTTGTCGGCAAATACCGAATGGAGATTTTCAGTTTCGTCCGTATATAAAAATACCAATGAGTGGAATAACGTAAACTGTTGATAGTATCTGAACGGAGATTTTACTCATCAAAGGTTACCTTCCCCTAATTTAATTTTCAGATATAAAGTTAATATCAGCGAGGATTTGCACTCGTTACAATCGCCCTTCGTTCAAATCACAATGGGGTTTATTAACAAATAGTTATATTCTGTTTTCCCGAATTTACTAACTTCTTTAGATTTGGACCAGTGATTCTAGATTTTAGTGTAAATTTCATGTATAGTTTTTAATTTTAAGATTTTAAAAATTATAATTAGTTGTTTGAAATAATAAAAGAAACACATCGGTAAGAATGCAAAATTAAGCCAGAAAAAGTTATGCAAAATATATCATGAATATATTTTTATATAAAAATGTACAGATTTTCAAATGCATTCACCTGCTTTAGAGAAGCATTCAACTCAACTTTCACATATATATATATATATATATATATATATATATATATGTTAGGTTTTTTATATATGTATTTTTATATCAAAATGGGAAATAACCGAGCATTGTATATACAATATACATACACATACAAAAGTCAAGAATGAACGACTTAATCCCAGTAGAAAGAAATGGATTCCTTTTTCTTAGAATACTATATACAAGTCATTTCTGTATGTGAGAGGATCTTATTTGCCATTCTCCGCAGGCATCGAATTTAGGTTAATCTCTTCCTTATTTCGTACTTAATATTTCCTCTTTGTCTTACAACGTATTTCTTCTCATTTTAATATTGAATAAATAGAAAAGCTAGTCTCAAATATCATCGAGCCATTCAAACATACTTTAGGGATTTGTTTCTTAAAACCATCACCAAGCAGATTTGTATCTGTTTAGTTTTTTTTTATAAATAATATACATATAATATATATTAAAACTATATTGAATTTTTTAAAACTATAAATTGAATTTTAAGGTGAAATACTTTTAAATATGATATAAATATTAGAAAACATTTTACTAAACGTATTTACGCATGCATAAGAATTGTTTCCTTGAAATCAAAGACTTTTTACCCGACTGTCAAGAAGTGGTTAGTTTTTTTGTGCGTATCTTGTATGTATGTAAGTATGTATGTATATTTGTAAATTTGCTTCTTATCTCGTATCTTCCAAATGGTTCAATGTATTTCTACATATAGGGTCTCATTATATTTGTCTCAAAATCTCAAGTGTTGTTAGATATAGGTGTTCGGAAAAATTAAACAAAAATGCGGATTTTTGGAACGAAATAGTTATAAGTTAATAAAAAATAAGTTTACAAAACTTATCAAGTAGGATATCAAAATAAAGGAAACAGAGCTTTTAAGTGCTAGAACACTAAAAAGTCTAGAATAAATTAAATAATTAAATAAATAAAAAACCCGACTGCGTTCAATATCTTTAACAGTCGGGGCTAATTAAATTCTAAACCGACTCAAATCTGCCCAATAATGGGCCCCGACTGTTTAAATCGCTCCATAAAATTTTGAAGTTGTTTTCTTTCATTTCTGATTTTATTTAATGCAGTCTTGTTTTTATTCTTTTAACTATTTATTTCATTTTCATTATGATTAGAAGAAAAACGAATCATCTGTATAGTTAAAACTGTCTCATAACTGCTTTCATGTATGAATTCTAAGAATACTATGAGGAATGAAAACATGAACTCGAAAATAACTACAATGTACTTCGAACGTAAAATTCCACACGATCAAAATAAATATTACAGAATCCTAATTGGGTTGAAACCTACGTATTTTACCGTTTTTTCATACTTAACATTTAAGAAAAAACAGATTTTATTTTGTACACGATTAGTTATTATTTTTCAATTTTCATTATTATGCCTTTTTTATTTCCACTTTTTTCTTCGTCAGATTTGTATAATGTTCGAATATAATTACTATGATAATGCATTCGAAATTATAGTTTGTATCCATCGTAACTTCACTCACGGTTAACTGCAACGCTTGGTCAGTAACAAATTTAAAAATAAATATAATGAAGTTCAATTCAAGCAATGTATGCTCAGAGTAGGTGTAAGAGCGCCCCTGTTGCAGCTACTATATAACTAGTAGGTACCTAATATATATGCGCGCAGACATTCTTTCGTCCAAGAGTATTCAAAGCAAAATACAAAATTTTTTATGGAATAAAAAATTTCTCGCGATAAAAAAACTTTTCTTACCATAAGTGAATGTTTTCTCACCCCTTTCTTTTAACGATATCGCAAATATTATATATCTAACATAAGTCAAAACTCGTTTACTGTAATGTGATCAAATTTTTTTTTATTTTAAGACTATTTAAATGACTATCCGTGCACTATTTAATTATCTTTGAATCATTTATAACATCGTGTAGGAGAGATTTTATGGTACCCGATGCAATACATCAGGTTTACCTTCAGCTAAAAATATTATTATCGTAGCGATTTTGGAAAAATTCAAAACAGAAAAACGTTAAATAACATAGTTTATCTAATAAAAAACCAAGTAACTTTCCAACAAATATTTTTTTAATATTTGATTATACTCCATAGAAATCGAAAACAAAACTGATGCTTATCGATTATCATTCGTTATAAGTAATGACCCACCCTGTATCTTTCGATATACAGGGTCGGTCATTTTAATCTATATTGACTAATAGCTCGTTTTGTATCTAACCCTCACTTATTTCCCAATGGCAAGACTCAAAATATATGTTACTTGTTGTTATGAAACCAAAATATTGTTCTCTTAAATTCTAATAAAGACTACTAATAAAAAATAAATTACTAGTTCAATCCTATCTTGTATTGGTTGCTAACTCCGGTTTTTCAGACAGAAGAAAAGTAAAACAGTCCTCAATATAATTTATAAAAAATTAAACCTGAAAACTAACAATTGAGAACAAACAATTGACTGAGATAAGTGTTGAAATACCATGTATAGCAGTGTTGATTACACTGCCAGATTACACATACATACATGCTACACATATATAATTAATATTCCCATATAATACATACTATATAATTTGCGCTCTCACGGGTAAACAGTGATGTTTACGAATCCTAGTGATGTATACTATCTCTAACGGGTTATAAGATGGGTCCTACGGACTCAAGACCCAATTGACCTATGTTGCTCATTTACGTTATAAACTTATTAACATATTCTATTAACTTTTCGTTTTTTAGTTATCGTGAAGACAGGCGGGAAGACGACAGACAGATAGACAGACAACCGGAAATAGACTAATTAGGTGATTTTATGAACACCTATACCAAAATTATGTTTAAAGCATCAATATTTTTAAGCGTTACAAACATGGGACTAAACTTAGTATACCTGTTATACCATGGTATAAAAATGAATGTTTTCGTTGAAATTCATCCATTGAACAGATGTTTTTTTTTAAAATTCCATAACTTCGTACATGGAAATAAAACAGACCATTTCGTTTACGTTTTACAAAACCAAACAAGAAAATTTTGATGTATGAGATTTTTATTAACATGCCGTGATAAATAAAATACATGAAAACATTTCGAGTAGAAGTGTACAATAAACGGTAAAAAATAAATAAATAAATTTTCTTGAAAATTGTAAACATTAAAGCAATATAATAATACGTTAAACTCATATGTCATAGCACATGGACCTGAAGACGATGTTATTTCCGCGTCAATCGCTTTTCAATCAGAACTGAAATCAATATCGTCAAGAGTAAACGAAAAACGACGTTAAAAGAAAACGAAGTAGATATATGGTGTATAGTGGTTATATTGTAGATACATACCTACACTAACTACATCCAATGTGTGCTGTGCTACCTTCAATAAAGCAGGTATACGGTCTTCATGTAATATAAACTTGACATTTATATGAACGATGAAATTTATGAAACAGTTTAACGTTCTTGTACTAAGTAGATGAAGTAACCCTCCTAATTGGGAAAAATTTGGTCAGGTGAAGTTTTCAACAGGTATAGAATATCGATTATGATTTACGACTGATGTGACATATCCAAAATGTTTCGACTGCTTGGAACATTACTAAAGTCATTTGGTTCAACAAAAGGGGTTACCTGGAAAGTTTTCCGGAAGTTTTGAAAATGGGTTATTGTATAAATTTTGATGTGTTTTTTTCGAATTTATTTGCTGCCTCGTATTTTTGCCGCTCGGGTTGCCATGTTGGAAAAAGGGAATTCTTTCCGAGTCGTTTTATGAGGAAAATATCGTATACAAAACTAAACTCCAGAAAATTTCATACAATTTATGACTTTTTTTTTTTCATAAATTCAATAGTTTCGGCGTACGAGCGCCGCAAAGTGTGCTGCTGTGGCTATGCTGGTTATGCTGAATAACTCGTCGTTATGCTGAATAACTCGTTTAAACAAGCTGGTATCTTTCTAACATACCTCCCAAAAGTGGTATGTTTCCATTATAATAGAAGTTTTATTTTTTTTTTAATTAAAGTTTTTATCGAGCACCTGCTCATCTTCACCGCCTGATATGCAATAGTTTATTCGACAAAACATTAAAAAAGTAATCACTGTTAAAAAGTTGTCTGCTGACAGAACTTAACTAATTGTGCATCCCCCTTGTGTACTACTTTGTATGCTTCCCTTTTATTATATTGTAGTGTTCGATGAGCATGAATTAAAGATACAAATGTTCTGTTATGATCCATAAAGTGGCCGCTTTTGACTATTTTTCAGCCTCTTAGGATCAGAAAACTTTATGCACTGTGCAAAATACGAATAAAATGTAGAAAAATACGTAAGAGCCTTTATTCCTTTATTTAAGAGAGAGCCTTTCTCTCTTTTCTCTTAATGTGTCTTTAATTTTTTTTTTTTTTTTTAATACAAAAGTACTTTAATTTGTTTTTTGTAGATTTATCCCCATATTGCAGGGAATGGAGAATAAAGGTATACTTAATCATTTATTATTATATGAGATCTATATAAGTACTCTATCTTGTGGTTAAAATTAAAATTATTATTATTCAGTTATATTAAGTAGCTCCGAAACTTTACTAACAAAAGCATAAAATAATTGAAGTTGATTTTCGTGACTAGCACAGCACACTCTAAGAAAAATGGCGCTGAGATTACCCTAGAGTTGAAAGAAGATATTTTTATGTAAAATGAGAGGAATTAACGAATTCTTTAAATTTTAAAGAATTTTATACACAATTTTCCAGAACGCAAAGAAAATAAAAAGTATGTGAAAGTACTGGAAGACACTATTAGATATATCCATCTACAAAAAGATATTCAGTGGTATAATAAGCGATCAATGACAGTTAAAATCATGATGGAAACTTAAATACATAGCCGATAGCATTCAGCTAACATAGAAAAGTGTATACCCGACATACGTCTGTTTTATATTGAACAAGAAAAAAATTCATTATTGTAATTTATGTCTTTCAAATACCACTAGCAGGTATTACATTATATTTGGCTCAATTCATCAAAAAACTCTCATTCCATTTACAACAAATCTTGAGTTTCCCTATTTTTTGTGATTATTTCATCATCGTATTCTAAAATAAATAAAAAGTATGAGAAAATGAAATCGATTTACAGATTAATTTTTAATCTATACGTATTGTATTTTGCTTAGATATATTCATTTCCATGCTATAAGCATTCATTCAATTTCCAATAAAATTCAAGTGACCAATGAGGAATAAGACCAGTATGGGGTACGCCAATTTAGGCTCAGGGAAGTCAACTAATTTTTTCAAATATTATGCGAAAGAAACTCTGTTTATAAAGTTGAAATTATGGCCAAACGGCATGATTTTGTTGAAATTTGGCACGGGTAGGACGCCTTGGACGCCATAATTTGGCTTGATTCTAATTTCAAGTGTTTTCAGGTGTTTAAGTTTTTGATGTCCTTATTTATTATTTATTGCAAAACAAAGACGTTTTTTCCAAATTTGTTTTATTCTTATAGTTTTAAGCCTTAACAACCGAGCATTAAAAATCGGTATTTCCCACAAAAAATTTCTACAAATATTTAAAAATATTTAAAGAAAAAATCACAATGTTTCGAAAACCGATCTTAAAATCTTGTTCGAACCTTTAAACCTCATCCATTTAGGACATCTTTCACCTTTATTTCATTTTTCACATTTAACCGACATATAAAAGTTTTTGTCTAGATTTCCGATTTATCATTAAGTAAACGAATTTATCCTCTGATTTTGCGTTATTCTGAGAAAACCGTTCGGCAAGATTTAAGCACCGGTAGGTACACAATAAGCTATTCTTCCCTATATTCGTTGTCGAATAGAATATTTTTTTATATTCCTATTGTAAATATTGCTACCTTAATCAAAAATGTAACAAATCATGAAATGACACCATCATTTTTAGATATAGATGAAAATATTCCATCCAATTTTTCGTCTGCAATAGATGTTGAACACATATTGGTTCTTCTTTTCAAATCAAAAATATGGTATGAAATTTCTCACATTTTTATTTTAGTAAGTTTAATACGCTACAAATGTTTTGTAAAATATAAATATATCACATTTTTGCCAACATACAAAGTGACCTTAATTTTTAGCTCCTTCTAAATATTCTTGCAAGACTTTATACAATCCTTCAAAAATGCTTCTAAAATGTAGAGCCATTTCAGCTCAGAAAGTTAGTTCCCTATTTCAATTCTTCTACCTAAATCATTTAAGAAAAATTTTTTGATATATAGGTAAGCCACGCGGAAATTTGATTTCATTCTTGTGAAACTGATATTCTTCAGCCCATTCTGAGACTAAAACGAGAGCGATTCATCTTGATAAAACATGATTTTACATACAATCATTATCGTTTGTCTTAAAATCGTTTTTATTACACATTTGATTTCATCAGGAAATAGTGAAGGTAATTAAAATACTGAAAGGTGTTAAATATATCCTCAGTATCGTTAAAGGTTATACGATTTTATATAAAAATAATGCGTGCATCTAGGTTATTGTATTTCTAATGTCAAAAAATTTTTACTATTGAAAAGGTCACATAATATTAATGGCTCGAATACTGAAGAACAGATTATTAACAGTAAATGTCTTTCTAGGCAGGTAATAAAAATATTATTATATTTATTATTTATTATGACATGATTACCAATAAACCATCTGACATTAATTTGATCACTTCGTATTTGAAACGAACGATATTTTTACATTTTGAAAATCTTTTGCTGAAAATTAGCCCTCCGAAAACGTTTTCTGAAAATTAATTGCAATGCACTGATTTTATTATAATTCAGATAATACATTTCTGACCTTCATTTTATTACTTTTGTCACGAATAGGACTGAAAAGTATTTGACAGAAAGATTGGAAAATACGCTTTATTATTGATTTCTTTAATTATTACGTATTCTACTAGTAAAGAGCCTCCTGCTTCGCTTCGTCATTTTCGTTGGGGCAAGACTATTCTTATGTCCAACATAGCCGGCAATGTGTCGCCTTGAAATCTATGCCTACCTATTGAACATTTATGGGATTATGTATGAGAAAATAATATGTTTACAGTACAAAAGCGGAAAAAATAAGACAGGATTTAAATGTACGGTCATTTCTGTGTAAAAATATATGAAAAATAGTCAACAATGGCGGGATGGTAGTAAAAAGTAGCTGGTTTTTAGCCAAGGATACCGCAATGCGGAATTCCACATGGGTCCAGCCAGTTTTTGCATATTAAAATTATCATTTTGTAATTATATTGCCTAAATTTCTTAATAACTAAAATTGAATATTTTTGCTACCACTGGCACAAGATTTATTCTGCCCCCAACTTTCATTTATTTTCTAAATACATATAATAATTGCTAAAGTGAATGCAATGATAACGGTAAATTTTTGTGTTACACTTTTTCGATCCTGAAAAGTATTTTATGAAAAAGTAGTAATTAGTAACTTGTCTCGAAGTTTCATTTTTAGTGTATGCTTTAAAAGAAACCGAGGGAAAGTTTTATATTTTTCATCTTGGCTATGCCATTGACTAATATTATATTGATTTATCAACAGGTTTTATCTGATCCTACTTGTATCAAGAACGAAAAGCAGTACTATGGTGCATTATGACGTCATAAATTTTATAATTTCATCATCGTATGACGAATATCCGGTCGATCGCGTGTATATAAATGAAATGTATATGAATTTACTAATAACAGGTAATAAGGATAGGTAAAATTTTATATACATATCTATACTAAATACATTTGGTTTAAGGATAAACATAAAATCAGACAAATATCTAGAACTACATTAACAGAAATACTTTTTTGTTTTGATAGTGATTGCGGTATTTGAAGATACAGGAGAAAGATATCTAGGACGGTCCATTGCAATAGTATTAGTAAACTCTTTTCATTAAAATTAGAAAAAAATACAACATTAAATATATTTTGCAATTAGAAGTAATATATATTTAGAAAATGGTTTTGGAATTTGTCAACTAGTGCTTATTACCTCGTAATCACATTTGGTTTGCTTGAGGTCATACAGGTTGGATTTAGGGAGGTCTTTTGACTTGTTTTTGTAATGAAGTTTTGTAATGCACTTTTTAATGTTTTTGTAGTGCAGACAAATAGGAAACTACATGCAGTTGAAGTCTCGGCAGTACATTTGTAGCCCATCTTCTAGAAGTCTAAGTGAAACCAGAAACAATAAAGGTATGTATTTTAATTTATATCATAATTCATGGTTGAAAATATGCCAAAGTAGCAAACAAATCCCATTTAAGACGCTAAAAACAAATAATAGTATAGCAAACAAGGGCAGTTTGCTTTATTTTTCTTGTACCTTTTTCGATGTAAGCATTTTTTCATTATTTTGACCAAGTGATCCGGATTTTGTATACTACATTTTCAAAAGTTGCATGATATTAACAAAAACTAGCCCTCTTTCCGATAGAATAAAACTAAAAAAAAAAAAGAGCGTATCTTGATAAAATAAGTAGGTACGTTTATTGTATGGGAATCTCTGTGGAATCCTCATCTAATTATCTATTACGGCTCAAAAGATGACTTGAACTTGGTAAAACACTCCTGTTGGTAACGCGTGTTTACAGAACCCTAACACTGCAATTTTTTTTATTAAGAAATAAAAATATTTAAATATTAAAAACAAATAACATATTATAAAAATTATATAAGCATAAAATATATAAATTTTGCAATATTAATTTTACTATACAAAATTTAATAAAAATATTTATAAAAATCATTATTTATTGAATATTGTTTTTTGTAATTACTTCCACATTTCTTTTTTTACATCGAAAATTAAAAATTCCATTCATATTTTGTTTAAATGGTTAAATGTTTGTCTGCTTATTATGGATAATTTTTAATTATTTTCTTATATTAATTCATGATAAAGCAGTGTCTAATAAAATATTTCCGTGTGCCAAGCCACATTTCGTATCCAAATTATGGTTTTTAATAAATTTTTTGAAGGTGCTTGTTTCTAAACTGTTGTCAAATAACTCAATTTCCATAAACACATTTTATTTCTTCAAAATTTGGTTAAATGATGTTACAATAAAATCAAATAATGGCTGTGATATCGTAATGGTGTGTAAAATTGAATAACATGCAAAAATAGAGGAAAATGAAAATAAATAAATTTTGGTGAAGTTCGTCTTGATCCTAATACAAAAAGCTTATCTAAAGAATTATCCATTATGAGTGTCCGATAATCCATGGATAAGGTCTGGTGCGGCCCTTGTGAACCACATAAATAACTTCCCAACATAATAAATAGTTTTAAAAATTAAATTAAAAAACAAACTATCGAATCGAAACGTCTCGAACAAATTATGTGAAATTCTTTTCGTATAACATTTTTGTTAATAAGCTTCGATCAACACCTCAGCGAAATCGATATCAGCTTTTATTCGCGCGATATCGACGACGAAAAATTGTCTACGTACGTACGTACGCGCATACGCCATACGTACGCACACACACACACACACACACACAAACACACACACACACACACACACACACACATAATTCTTGACAAAATGGGTGTTAAAGTCTTGTTCTAACCATAAAACGTAAAGACATGTTGAAAATTCCGATTTCGAAAATTGTATTACAATAACTTCCTAGTAAGGCCCATTATAATAACTTCCAATACTGGAAAGTTAAAGGGTTGTATTAACAGTATTTTATAGTATTATGAAAAATATACAACAGGAACCAAATCGAAAGCCCAATTAAAGTAAACACAAGGAATAGATACCATTGATGATATCGTTTCCAAACGCAACGTTGCCAAGCGAATAATGAACAATATAAGTCTTACAAGATGTCATAAAATAAAAAACGATGCATGTAACAATCTTTTGTATACTTTATAAAACTGCCAGTGCTCTCTTATAATCATTACAGTCAATATAAATGACTAAGACAAAGTTCACGAACAATATTGAATTATAAATAACAATCAATCTCATATTGGTTTCAGCTTTTACAATAATCGATAACCTACTGTTATTATAAATAAAGTCTTGAATGACAATAAATTATTTACTTTAAAGTAATTACGGAAAAGGAAAGTTTGTTAAAAGCTTTTAAAAATTATGAAGTGTTCAATACAAAATTATATCTAATAACACCTCTTATGTCAGTTGGTTATGTCTATAACGATGTAAGATTTCCTCTTATACAGAGTAGAGCGGTGCAAAAGACTTACGTTTCATACAAAAGTGCACAGATTTATATTTTCGTTAGTAATGAGAAACAAACAAATAATAATGTTACATTCTCTTTGCTTCTTTGATCACTTGTGTCAATAAATAATGCATATTTTTATACTTAGTTTATTTAATTTTTTGGGAAAGTGCTCAAAAAGTCCTGCACCCCCTTATGCCTCAAAAATTGTTTAACTATATATGTATATGATCGTGAGATGTATTTTTACTTAATCTCCAAAAATTGTTTTACAACCTGTTGCATATGATTATTTATGTCTATGATCAAATAGATGATGGCTTAAAATTCAAACCATTTTCAAAATACTTACAATATTTCATTGTGTAAGAAAATATAATTTTACTTTTCTATAAAATTTCGCGTAAAACTTAGATGATTACTTTTTAACGGACGTGTAATTTCATTTCCGATGTACGCAACTACGTATACAGTTTAACAACCATTTCGTTATTATTAGCCATTTAAAATATATGAAGTAAGAAGAGTTTTTATGGACGTTCGTTCTAATGTATAAAACAAAGAGGGAATGTACTATGTGTGATTCAGCGGTGCTGTATCGTATGTGAACAATTTCCAGTAATGTACATGGGATGAAACTGACCGGCTGTATTCCTGCATACACCTACTTAACTACAGATCAAATAAATTGTTTAAAGAGTCTATCTTTGTCTTATACATAAGAAAGTCCATAAAAACTCTTCTTACTTCATACATTTTAAATGGTCTACGAGATGGTTGCCAAACAATGTATTTAGATAAAAAATTCTTACCAATTCAAACAACAATGTTTCAAGTATAGATAAAATTTTTTAGTAAAGAATATATAATTTTATTTTAAATTTAAACCATGTTGAACTAAGCCAATGTTGTAACTAAATTTTTGTGAACTTCTGTGATTTAATATTTTTCGGGAGTGAGTAGGTTCAAGATTCATTGATCGCTCGAAATAATGTGGTACCGTGGTTTTTCTCAAACTCTCAGCGATAATAGGAGGTGATTCCAAATTTCGTACTCTCTGCCTATTGCCAATCAATATATTTTTTACAGTTATACTTTTTTGTAGTTTTACAAAGATCTATAGAACTTGAACTTGAAATGATATTGAAGCTTTTGTTGAAAATTTCCGTGATATAAAGTCCAAAACCGTTCTAAAAAGTTAATCAAAAATGCAATTTTGGTAAGATATAGTTGTTAAATTTAATGTAGTTTTTGATTTTAGGGTAGGTAAACATAATTCTTTGTATAAACATGAACTTTTCAAATCTATATGAGTATACTTTAACGCTCAATATTAAAAAACAAAACACATAGCAAATGAATACCTTGAAAATTCATAAATTTCTAAAGCCTGAAAATTGATATGAATACGATGAGAGGAAATAAAAATAACAAATGAATTATAACAAAAATATGACAAATCACATGTAAAAAATTATAAAATCTTTTAACCACCATAATATAAAACTAGAGTATTTCTGAATGTAACATATGTATCGTTCCAGTGTACACAAACAAACCAAAAGTTATGATATACAGGAAATATTTATATTTCTAGCAAAACATTAACAACAACATCGTGGAGTGTTCATAGTCACTTTCAAGGTACAGGCAAAAACAGGGTGCCTGGTATAGTAAATTTCCACCGTAATCTCAAAAGCTATTTGTATGAAAGCCACCATAGTTACCGGCCTTCAACTAAGAAGTAGGGTTTTTTCCATCTAAGAAACTACTTATGGTAATGCAAAGTATGTTTGCCACGCGGAGTGTTTGCCATGAGATGATTGCCTTACGTTCCATAGAATGGTAATCAATATGCATTTAAAAGTAAAAAAATAACGATAATATAATGTAGTTAAAATTATTGTTATTTTTGGAGTCGGTGTCAGCCAAGGAAACAACTCTGACAGAACAGTTTGCTACATTAGCTTGACTAACACCGACTCCAAAAATAACAATAATTTTTACTCCATTATATTATCGTTATTTTTTTACTTTTTAGTGCATATTAATTTGTTTTGGAAAAGATTTATTTTGAAGTCGGTTTTCTTTTTGTTAAAAGTTTTTTTTTTATTAAATGATTTTAAGTTAATCTGAAGTACACTAACTAATTTGTCACTAAAAAAAGAACTATCGAAATCGGTTGGCATGATATTGAGTTATTCGTCCTCTTGTCGTGCATACTTTCGCATGGATGCCGTTGTCAGACCTGGACCAGAATGAAATGGGACCACACGGGAAGCTTCAGCTTTCAAGCAGAGAGTCTTTAAAATCGGTTCACCCAGTCGAAAGTGGTAAAACAATAAAAAAAATATATTATTCCTCGCCTTTGAGGATCATTGTTTATTTCTTGCGCGATAATATAAAAAATTTCTTCTAAAATAAACTTGAACATAATTTTTATCACCAGATTAAAAATGAAAAAAGTGTGAAATTCTCGTTTTTTTGCCCAAACCCTTCATACACAAACATATAAATACAGTGAAAATACAAAAATACAAAATTTAATGATATTTTTATGAAAAATGATGAAAACTTTACAAAAAGCTTTTTACTAAAATTAATAAGAGGTACCACATATACGTTAAATTTCGTTGAATTCTTTTTCGTTTTTTTTGTATAAAAATGAGACTTTTATTGTTTGTCAGTAAGTAAAACGTAGTATTTTACTCGTAGCATTTTTTTTAAATAAATAGAATTTTATTTGAACAATAAATTACTTCAAGTACTTTGCATTTTGTTCCCTAGATATTTTAAATGAATATCTGCGAAATGTTTTGTTAATTGTTCACGGTAAGAAAAGTGTGTGAGTTGTTTTTTAAGTTTCAACAAGGTTTAAGAAAAATATTTAGATTTTTTTTCGAAAAAGAGGAGAAAAAATTTAATTTATTTCAAATAATTTCTTTAAAGCTGACGGTGTGTTCAACAAATTTAAAATGATTAAATTTGGAATAGTTTCTCAAAATTTGTCTCGTTTAAAAGTTGGTACTGGAAAATATGGTACATACCTAAATTTCATGAAAATTCAACGTATGTACGTATATAAAATAAATTTGTTCTGATCTATTTCGAAAAAAATCTAAATATTTTTCTTAAACCTTGTTATCTCCACGTAATCAAATATCCATTTCATGTATATAGATAGTAATACAGTAACCTTGTCGTTTGAAAGTATGGGGTAGTCTGCATCAAATCCGGTAGTTTCGATTGTTTGCAGACTTGTTTATGATGTTGGTCCAATGAATAATTCAAGTAAGTGACCTCGAACACGGAAAGCAAGTTTGTCTAAAATCGAAAAATCCGTGAAAATTATAGATTTTGGCAATTATAACCCTGAAAGACTCGTTTTTAGATAAATCTTTTTCAGAACGTTTTTAAGGTAGACTAAATTTGCTACTATATGCGATGAGAACGGACCGAGATAAAGCCTTTCAAAATTTATCGACATAACTTTATGCATCAGAATTAACATCAAATCCGGTAGTTCTGATTTTAAGCAGACTTGTTTAAGATGTTGTCCCAATGAATAAACCAAGTTTATGACCTCGAGCGTCGAACGCAACTTCAAAAAATCAAAAAAACCCACGGTTATGTGTAGATAAATGGTCAAAAGAATATAAAATATGAATTTCGGAAAAAAAAAAAATAAAAAATCTTTAAAGAAATGAAACAGAAACCAATAACTTATTTTCTGTTAAGTTTTATTTCGTGTATCACAGCATTTTAATAAAATGCACAGTTTGCAAATTGTTTATGGAACTTGAAAATAGTTCAAGATTCTACAAATATCTTAGTCAATTTTTATGCTTGAAGGTGAAAAAATTTTTTAAAATAAACAAAATATTCGATTCAGAAAATATCGAGAAAATGTTCGAATTGGAAGACCATCAGGACATTCACATTACTCTGAATTTATACGTGAACCTTTAGTCATTAAAATGGAAAAAGGGTGCCCCAATTAATCATCTACGTCATTTATCCTAAATTTTAGTGTTTGTAAGCAGTACTATACTTGGTTTGAAATTTATAAATTGTTCTTGATATGAAAACTGCTTGATTTTAACAACCAAGATGGCAATAAAATTTTCTTAATCGAATCTTACAACTTTGACACAAAAAAGATTTCTCTTTTGATGAATACTTGCTTTTAGCATTACCTACTCCCAAAACATGTTTTGCAATGTTAATAACCTCAGTGTAAACATGCATATCTTAGAAAGTTCAAAAGGTAAGTTACTGAATTACTCTGGTCTTAAATTACTCTTATGTTAGGGATTCCTAGGATACTGCTGTAATATAGCGTATTATAGCGTAAAATGTGGCATGACAACTAAATAATTATGGCTTTTGCATATTATTTATTTCCTTGTCAAAGAGTTTCCTTCCCGAAATATAACACCACCGCTATCGTAGGAAGCCCTCACTTAAGATCTTCAGAGGTACACTTTTTTGACTCAATAAAATTCCAAAAAATCGTCTTATAAAACTCTAGTATCAACTGATTCTTTGAAAATTCAAATAATTTCATTTTAAAATCAAATTGAATCACTTCGGCATGAATATAGGTAGGTAAAAAGTGTAGACAAAAAAAGATGTATACTAAGAGCAACTCGATTTAATAAGAGAACGTCGAACCCTTATGTGTGGTGTACATATTTCCCTTTCCATACCCACTCCCACCTGCTGCTATTATGAAGTAAGTACAATATAGCATTAAGCAAGTAGAAAAAAAAGTTGTGTAAAATGTACACAGAAAAAGAAAAGCACATACATTCACAATCAAAGTGTTATCTGATGAAAAAGTTTTTCGAAATGCTTAAAGTAAGTAATCTTCAATGGTTTTGTTATTTGACAGTTATTTTATCTATCTTACCGCGAGCACAAGCCGCCGTTTTATTCTCCCTCGTCTCGTCTTCAAAACTCGTCTCGTTTCCAAACGTGTATTTGTCAAATACTTTTCTCGTAACTTTATGGCAAAATTTTTTATCTATATTTCAAGATAAACCAATAATAGCTTCTTTCTGTTTCTGTACAGAATGCTATAGAATTAAATATCAAAAACTATTTTCATTGTTGTACGATTGGGTTGTTTTCGTAAACTTTACGAAGCTTGGAACTTCGATCTTACGTTTTCTAAAAAGGGGATGACTACGTTTTCTTAGATATTTAAATCCTGACATGGGTTTTAGATATATCTTCTTTTGATTCAAATATCGATGGAAAATATATTAATCTTATCTAACCCAACTAACTTAATCTTAATAACCTCAGGTTGTTATGGTACTTTATAACCTTAAGCTATTAAGGTATTCTGCAAATAAGATAGTTTTGATCGCTGAAAATAACATTATTTACAAGTTATACATATAATAACATAGTTTACAAGGAAGTCAATTTTTGGGTGGATAAAAAATCACAAATTTTTTTTGTTTCTGAATCTAAGTTTATGTGAAAAAGTGGACGAAGACTTTAATAAGTTAAAAGATGTGGAGATACAAGGAGAAGAGTTTTTTAAATAATGGCACCTATTGATATTTTTTGAACGGAGAAGCGGTGGTGGCCCTGTGAATTATAACTGTTGATTCCATTAGCGTTAAATTATATAAAAGCAAAATAATTACAGTACTTAAAAAATAAAGTGCTGAGGTTCTTAATCTTACCTCTAATAGTGTCCTTACTGTCGAGAACCTCAAAAGTAAAAATGGTACACCTCATTTTAAAAAAACTAAAACTGTCAGCTGTGACACTATCTTGGTTATTTCGTTGTCAAATGTCAACATTTGGCCGCACATATGGCTTAAAACGGAAATGTTGCTTGAATTTGGACACAACCTTTATATTGTAAATTAAAATAAAGCATTTTATTTAATTTTCTATTTTATTTTCTTTTTATGCCTTTTTGGAAAATATCAAATTATTTTGATACTGTACAAAATTATATTTAACCCAAAATAAAAGAATGACCCAACCAAATAGTCGATCAATGAACCATGATCAAGTTTCAACTTTTGAAATCATTTTCTGGCCAAAGAAGAATTATGTTAGGACAGTTACTCCCTCACGACAATGAACAATTACGACATTGACTACATGCGGCATGTTGTAGTTTGAATCTGTACTTTTTTAATATCACGCAATTTCCCTTTAATCTCATTGAAATAAACGATTGTCTGTTTTGCGAACACAAATTCTTATATATACCAATTGTTTATATAATCAATATTAATACTCGGCCAGCTTTCAAAAAATTAATTGACTAAATTTTGTTAAAAACAAGTTTAATCTTTCAACCAAATAAAACCAAAACCCTGGTGCATTTTGTTCACACGGTAATCAGTTCATATATGAAGTATTTATATTATTGGGGTAAGCTTTGAAAGGGTGGTATGGAATATGAATAGATGGATGGCTTGGTGACTTGGTGCATCTATTCTCTACCAAATTACAGTTTCTCTTTTGGTGTTTATTACATCAACGTCTTTGAATCTGTTTGTTTTCCAACTATTAATACAAATTTTATAATGTTTTACTCATCACAAGTTGATTTTATGAGTTTTTGATAATAGTTCAGACGTTTGTGGAGTTTTGATAAACATATAAAATATACTTTATTTAAAAAGTAGTTCATAGACGTGACTTTCAGTTTATTACAATTAATGAAGAGGTATATTATATTTTATTTTAAATGCTGTCATTTGTTGAGTAAATGGATATCCATAATCTTTTCAACAAAAAATTTTTTCTATACTGTTTATACCAAGAAGACTTTGGAGAAAACTACCGAAGTTCTTATTGCCAAGATGGACAATGGAATCGAGGTCGACCCATTTATTTGGCAACCCCTTTTGTTGCTAGTTTTTGGCTAACTCTTGGCCAAGATAACTAAGGTTTACCGATATGGTCGTGTGAGTAAAGGCGTCCAACTGACAGTAATCACAATTGTGTCTAAATACGGCTTACTTGATGAGTTTTTAAATCTAAAGAAAATGATTATTACACGTAAAATCATTAGGAATTACGTCAAACTATACATAACAACCATGATATTATCGGATGGTTGAAGTAACTAAAACCGAAAAACGAGATTATCAACTAACTATAACATGTAGTTAAATGTCAAGTCATAATATATTCTGATGGTTTAAATAATTTTTTCTTTAAAAACATCTCTATACGATCTTTTTAATAAATGTATTACATGTAGGAACATCATTTATTATTTTAGCAACACATAATAATTAAACAATTACAATAAAATGCGTGTGTGCACTCACGTCACGGATAATATTACGTGTGGTCTTTATGATGGACGAAAGAATAGCGTATACTAAATGCATCTTATAAACCATTCACTCATAATATACTACCCTGTTATTACTAGCATCCGCCTCTACCATCTTCCATTGTTTTTTGTGTTTTTGTAATGTTTATCAAAACTATAATTTTTGGAATTGGCGCAAAGTGTTTTCTTTCTGCCTAAATTATAAACTGAATATTTATATCAATTTAAATGAGTAATATCAACCTATTTAATCCAATGTTTTTATACCTTGTATATATGAAATATATCAAGGTATTCTAAGTTTTGTCCCAAGTGTGTACCTACCGCTTAAAAATGTTGATTCTACGGAAGAAACTTTTGTAAAGGTGTTCATAAAATACACTTAGGGTTGTCCTTTCGTCTATCCGTAAGTTTGTCTGTCTGCCAGACTGTCTGAGGACACGATAACTCAAAAAATGAATAGAGATATCTACCTGAAATTTTTATAGCGTGTTCAGGAACTAAAAAGTCAGGCTAACATCTGTCTATCATGGTATTTCAACAATTACCTCAGTCAATTGTTGGTCTTCACTTGTTATTTATTGAGTCGACATACAGAGTGTTTCGAAAGGAATTGAAGGGAATAAAAAATCCTTCTCCCCGTGAAAATACATATGATAAAAGAAAAAAAAAAACAGGAAATGAAGTTTTTAAATTTCTAAATTTAACTAATCGTAGTAGTTTTCATACAGAAATTAAACCATGAAAAATTATTTTTAATTGCAGCAGATATTCTTTAAATTAAAAAAATATTGTTGATAAGGTACTAAGAGTGTAGAGGTTATGGTACTCAATGTATGTTGTTTTCATTAAGTACTACCAACGCTTAAAATTACAAAGCCCTAATAAGCCGTAAAAATAATCGAATATTGTATAATATTATAGAAAATGTAAAATTATAATTATTGAAAAACACTAATCAATTAAACTTAATGCATTAAAAATTGTGAAAATAAGAAATCAAATTGCACAAATATTATTTTTCAAATGTAAATTATCATAATTATTTATTTAAATTTGTGAGACAATAAAATTAAATTTTCAATGTTAGTCATAAAAGCACTTCATACAATTATATATGCATCCATACAATTCTATAATTATAGTAGTGTATCGTTAACATGGAAACGCCTCCTATAAAACTCACGCACGGTGCGGATAACCTTAGGATGGAAATTATAACATTTTTCCTTCTCGTTTCCTACATAACTGACTGTACATAAAATTTTTCGTCTGTTCAACTGATCCATCTCATATGTTGAAATCTATAATCTAACACTATTTCACGTTCCATATATTTATATAATCCAATTTAAAATGGTACCACATAATTTAATTTTGTTAATCCATTGTTTTGATTTATAAAATTGTAATACAAATCTAAACAAAATGTTATTTTTTTTTTAAATGTGTGTTATATTATTCATTCGTTTATCTGTCCACCATTCTCAACAACATATTTATAATATGGATAGATAGATAGATACATGTAACACACCCATAAAACATTTTATTAAATAAAGAAACATTCTGTTATCTATTTAATGTTACTTTAACATTTAAAATAAATAAACAATAATCATAAAATATTTTGTGTAAGTAAAAAAAAAAAAATAAAAAAAATAAACTAAATAAATATAAATAAAAACAAAATGTAGCTAGCTAGCTGGGCGATCTAAACATTAAATTAATTCCATTTATTATAGAATTTATATAGGGTGATCATTTTAGAAGTACAAATAATAGAGAAGAAACGAATATATTTAAAGAAAAATTACTTTCTGATCTCAGCTCCTTTATTGATAACGTATTCGCATCGTGCATGAGTTTTATAGGAGGCGTTTCCATGCTAACGATATACTACTTTAATTATAGAATTCTATGGATGCATATATAATTAATTGTATGGATTGCATTTATGACATAAATTTAATATTATTTAATCTCACAAATTTAAATAAATAATTATGATCATTTACATTTAAAAAATAATATTTATGCAGTTTGATTTCTTATTTTCACAATTTTTAATGCATTAAGTTTAATTAATTAGCGTTTTTCAATAATTTTAATTTGACATTTCCCATAAGATTAACATGTAGATAACTGCAAATTTTAGCCTCCTTTGTCGCCAAAATTTTTCACTGGAAGAGCTGGCATCGATTTTGTTGTCCCTACCATGACTAAGCACACAACGAATAAGGGATTCATTGAACTATAAAGTATGTGCCAAATTTTAATACTATAGTAGGAATATTTGTTGTGTCAAATTATTATCAACTAGCAGTTACACACCCGCTTTGCTGGACAATTTAAACTTTAAAAGCAAGACCACCTCCGTCACTTTCCTTGTCCTTTTAGTAAAAATTCACAAAAATAATTCCTAATAGTAATAATTAATCATTAAAATTTAATTTTAAGGATAACACGAGATAACACGAACGTGGTGCATGAGTAAATTCACGAGTTTTTTCATTTTATTCATGATCAAAATGTTCCCAAATATATTTGACCTGATGTTTGAAACAAACATCCGAACAAACACAAATACTGACCAACATTACGGCATACCTAACTATACGAGAAACAAGGGAAAACAAACAATTGACTCAGTTAATAGTTGAAACACCTTGTTTAGACAGTGTTGACAACGCATTTGTTTGTTTTTTTCGTCATGTTAGTAAATAAAGATAAACAAACAAACACATACATATTATATGTAACGTATAAATTTCAAAAGTGACCTGTATATACATACTATTTAATGTTTCTAAGCGAATTTGCGGCCTCACGGGTAAACAGTGATGTTTAGGCAAAAATGTTTCAAACAAAAGTTATTAAATATTTTATAAGGAATATTTATAGTTAAACTTTTGGTCTATCTCTAACGGTTTATAAAATGGGTCCTACGGACCCAAGACCTTGATCTATGTAAAAGCTGTAAAAATTTCAGCTTGATATCATTCTTCGTTTTCGAGTTTTCGTGTTGTTAGACAAAATGACAGTCGAGCAGACAGTCAGGCAGACAGACGGACGGAAAATTTTGTCCCTAGCATCAATATTTTGAACCTTTCAAACTTGGTATACTTTGAAATATTTCATATATACATAATATAAAAATCAGTAGAATCAAGAAATATTTACTTGTAAACAAAAATATAAGCTTTAATAACTACAATACAATGATATTAACACATTCGTCGCTTATACGGTTTCAATAATCATCAAAATAAAATACTTTAAACAAAAAATATATTGAGTGTTTGTCTTATTATTTAACCAAGAATCAGATAATTGAAATTTTTTTTAATTTGAAGCATAAATTCATTTATTTATTCAAAATAACTTTAGATTTTTAAAAAGAATGAGATTTTGAAAAGAGATTTTTCTTGATTCATATTTTTTTCTGCCTGGATCAACTTAATATAAACACTCTATAACTAATTTTTTTTTATGATATGAAATTATATAATATAAAACATGATATTATTTATGTATATTTTACATATGGAACATATTTAATATACAGGGTGGACTAAGTTATAAAAACAAAGTTTCATAAAATTATGTAATATTAAAATCAATACAATTTAAAGGCTAAAGATTGGCCATGCCTAAATATAGACTGTTCGAATTTTGGAAAAAAGTTACGTTATATTCAATATTCTACGAGAGCTAAGAAAAATTTGGCAGACAACACCACAAGTATGGAACGTTTCATAACGTTAATGTATGTTTAATAAATAGCATAAAAGTCAGTGACGCTTGATATTTTTTTCTCGAAACGGAGTGATGGCACATCCATATCTCTACAGCTGGCTATTCAAATTTCATTCTTGGCAAGCTTTTTGGCAATATTCACAAAAACATCCTTTTTCTTGTGTATTAAGAAATTGTCATTATTTTAACTTTATATACCATTTGATGAAGTCGCTGTTATATCTTAGAGTCTTAGACCATCCTGTATTTTTTTTTTTTTTGAATGTAAATATAACATCAGATATTATAGGTTATATTATATTATATTGTATAGTGAGTGCATTTTTCGTTGAAATGAAATAGAGCATTATATTATAATGTTATTTTATTTTATGCTGTTTAATAATTTTTTTCAAATATGTTCATGTATATTTTTTTCATTGAAAAATGTATAGATATTTTTCGGGAAAATTATGATTATTGATAAATATTATCATTTATTTTGTGAAACATATAAAAATTTTGTAGAAAAACATATTTATGTTTACAAGGTATATTTTTCATGTATGTTTTGACTTATGAATAAAATAAAATCAAAGATAAATTGTTTAGGTAAAAAAAGTTTTGTAGGAAAAGATAAATTATTGATTAATTTGAATATTTCAAGATTTAATTGAAAACCAAAAATGCACCTGGATTTTTATTTCTTAAAGTGTCACTTATGCTACTCAAGCTGATGATATATAACGTAACTAAAATTTTTAAAATAAAATTATTCCTAAGGTGTTAATTATTGCTCTTTAATCTTTAGCTTAAAATGTTAAGCATGTCAATTTTTGTCTCACACGAAACTTTCATTATTTAAACGGGTAGTATAAAATTCAGCGTGTAGCATAAAATTGCAGAACTTGCATCACGAACGTAACATTTAATTTTGAACATGAAAATCTACAAGTTGCAAACAACAAAAAGACTGTTAGGATAGGTTTGGCTAGAGTGGCTGTCGTGGGGTGGGACACACTTAGACCATAGCGTCCGTTGTGATACCATAAAAGGGTTGGCTCATCTTCGGCTACTACTTCATTAATCAATTGGAGCTGTTTAGGAACAGTAGGAGTGCTTTGACGCCAATCGACTTCAGATCGAAAAAATCGTTATACAAAGACTGGCATAATTGAGTCCACCTCCTGGCAGTGACAAAGAAGATGAGATATCGTTTCTTCCTCCTACCCTCTGGGCCAGCTCTTGCAATAGTCATGATACCGGTAAAAAAGACTGTTGCAATATCTCAACATGTATATAACCTTTTTGTGGATTCTTTAATCAATGTCGACCCAACGTCTGTGTATTCTATAAATACTTTCCTCCGCAAAAATAAAATGATTACTGCTCCCCATTGGAAAAAGCATAGTAAAGAAAAATTCAGGCACGAGAACTTGATTATCGTGCTCGTCTCATATCTCTTGATTATATTTAAAAATATGACTAGGCTCTAAGAGTTTTGCATTGTGGTACGAAGAGTATTATCATCAATATCACAATCAATAACTAACTATTGGGTTCCGTTATGATCATAGAAAGAAGTTTTAGTAAAGAATGTAAATTACACTACGTATGAAGTTAAAAGTGACGATAGAGAAATGAGAACTAAAATATTATACAAAAATAAAATAATAATGATTGATGAGATGGTAATATTAATCGTAATGAGTTATCATATATTAATAATAAATATATCTACATATTATACCATACAATATATAAACAATGTTACTACACTAATGTCAAAATCATTCATATACATTCATTTTCACTCAGCAAGCATTACTGACACACAATGTCTATGTACGTATGTGTATATGTGTTGTAATGATATACAATGTGATTTGACCTGATTGATAACAGTGATCAGCATCTTAATTCCTTATATGGTAGAGTAATTTTTAAGAATAACGATATAATTTAAAATTTATCCTACTCTTAATATTGTACGTTTAAGTGGCTGGAATTATATGCCGAAACCGTAAATGGTTGCAGCTATTGTCCAAACAATAATTTTTGATTCAGCAATATAAGCTCTGTTTATGAGTTTACGATTGACAGTAGCTCTTATACTAGAAAAGATTTCAGAACAATTCGACTGAAAATAGCGGCCTTGTCTTAACTCTCTTTTAAAATTTTAGTAAAAATATTATGTATGTGACATGACTTTTAGTATATTTAGGCACCTATATGACACCCGTTTTGATGGGTTAATTAAATCAAGAATTATTTGTTATTTTTTGAAAAAACATATTAAACAAATAAATTTAAATAATTTTCATAGATTTTTGTTAAAATATATCCCTTAGGACCCAATATTTATAGACTATATAAATATTTTTTAATAATTTGAAATTGCTTCCAGAGACCAATCAAATTCCCTTTTGAATTCGTAGTTATTTCGAATACTGTGAAATCATGCTAAGAATGATTCCAGTCCAGAAACCAACACACTATCGACACTTTTTTCTATTGTCGCATACTTTCTACTGACTAAGTACTCTAGCATCATTCGGATGACCGTAAAAAAACGATTTTGCGCGTAGTTTGGAAACAATTTTAAAATTTCTAGCACAATTTTACTAGATGTCCAAACAAATTTTTGAAGACAAAAACCACAATAACTAAGACCTCACTAATAATATAAATATCAACTAGAAGCAAATATACTAGATAAAAAAATAGAAAAAATAAAAGGGAATATTCATGCAATTTAAATTTGGTTCAAATATTGTTCTTCCGTAACTTTAATGACTGGATATTTCAACTAAACCATTATTTTTGTAATTAATCTTTTTAATTACTTAAAATTAATTAATAAAAGTGCAAATTCAGTGAGGGCATTAAAAAATTTTAAAACGGAAATTCAAATTTTTATACGGACGTGACATCAAAGTACGGGCTTGTCAAATTTGTTGACAAACTGTGTGATATTAATTACTTACATTTTATATGGTATTTCATTAAATTATACTATACGACGGCTTTTTATTAGGAAACTTAATAATAACGAGTGTATATTCTGTGTTGTAAATTCATTTTTTTAAAGTGTAAATTATGTATTGAATTGTCAAAAATTGACAGATCCCGTATTTATACGTCATCAACAGAGAGCGCCAAAAAACTGCGTTTAAATATCTCAAAATTATAATGTATTTTAAATATTTTTTTATAATTAAATACAGTATTTTTAAGCAGTATTTATATTTTTACTTTGTTATAACGGTGTAAGCAGTGAATTAAAAATATAAAAAAATACATGAATATTCCCTATTAATATAGTATTTCAAAATGTTTCACAACCGATTTTTCGACCGATATTTCGAGTATTACCGATCAATTAATCAAGCGCGAATTATCCGCACGTATTCACTTTTGAAGAAATTTTTAAGCACTGGAACCTTTACAAAAACGCACGCGTATTTTAGCTATTGGAATTTAAAGAAAAGCGACTTTTTGTTGTTAAAAGCGATTTTTGCCCAAAGTTTTCAATATTTTTCAAATTTGCAAAAACGCTCTTCTTGGGAATATTTGGGACTAATTTTTCATTAAGGGTCGTTAAAATTTTTTTTTTTCGAAGGGTTGTGGGTATTTTAAAAAAATGCAATTTTTACCAGTTATTTTTCAATTAATTGTTTATTTGATAAATTTTTGACATCTAACTGGGCTATATCGATCCGAAATAAAAGTTACGCAGTTTTTGTTCAAAATTTTATTTAATACAAGAGTAATTAAAAAAAAAAATTGTCTTTAAACCGGTGTTTCGATATTTCAACTTTGACAGCCATTTGAATGTGATCTCGCACTTTTTCGCAAAAATTTTCGAATTTTTACATGAAGTGGTTGCCTGTATCTTGACTTTGGCTCGAAAAATGTAGATGGAGTCTAATTGTCAAATATTCTAGCTTAAAAAGATTTTCTCACAAAAATGACATGAAGCGAATTGTGACTTTATTATTTAAATATAATCATTTTAATATACTTATCACCTAATAATAATTGTATGCACGTGTAATATAAAAGATACAATCTCTCTTCTATAACATGGTTTAATGATATGATTAAACATTATACATATTTTAAATGAATAACATATATAATTTACATTATATATAACAACCTGTATAATGATATATATTATATATGTATATATAAATTATAAAATATATGATTATTGTTGATAGACAATAGATTTAACATATCGATAAAGAAATATGCATGTTTGAATATTAATTATTAAATATTATGTCATGTTGTATTCCACTAAAAAAAACTTATGTCATATTCTAATAGTAATTATGATTTTTTTCTCACTTCAAGTGAATAATTTTTACTTATCTGACAGGAATGTGCAGTTAGTTTTTAAAATTATTTATAATAATGTTAAAATATGTACAATTTAATAATTAAATAAATTGGCAGGACATAGTCAGTGTGGCACTGAAGTCGTGAGAGTGCGACCCCTGTAGTCCACACGACTTACTTCCCAGAGGGGGGAAAACATTAAAAAAAGGTCTTGTTAGCCTTCCTAGATTATCCATCGAACATGTACTGCAGCTTATGGAACATGTACTGCAGCTTATGATGGAACGATCATTATCTCCATAGATAAGTAATGTGTTTTATCCACTTTTCTGATTTTTTTTATTCAGTTTTTTCCAGTTTTTGTATTACCATTAAAAAACGTCTCAAACAATTCTGCTGAACATAATTCAGTTCTTAAATACGCCATTACGCGTCGAATAAACCCAGTCACGTCTTAATGTCATAACCGGTTCGCAAGATAATCGAGGCGACTTAAAAATTTTCTAGCTACTTCTTCGTTTGCAATTTAGTTATTGTATTAAGCCCAAAGTTTTACATCTTCATGTATAATGTGGTAAATTGTGACAAATCATAAGCAATCATTTATCTATTTACCAAAAACAACTAGTCGATTGTACATACCAAGCCCTCAAACTTTCTAAAATAATTAATAAAGGTAAGGACGCATATACCTAACCATTGATTATGAGGAATTTTCGGAAACTGAACAAGGTTGAACAGGCTAAAAAATTTCCTAATTTTATTTTTAGTTTACTTTCCATTGTTATTCAGCTACCTATAATTTTAATGTGAATAAACGGTTCCTACAAGGTAAAATATTTGCTAATGCGCGGAAGTGACCAGCATTTGCTTACTTTATCAACGGACGTTGGGGATTTATGATGATACACATAATGATGAACTATACAAATTATCTGGTTAAAGAGGAAGGTTCTATATTTTTAAAGTTTAAAAATGCTGTTTTCGTCTACTAGGTGTAGGTGTATTTTCCAAGAAAAAAACTATGATAAATGAAATTAATGAAAAGGATATCATATGTGGTAATAAAAGGGCAATAAAAAAATCCGTATTAAAAGTAAACCGTAAATTCTGTATTTAGTCTAATAAAATATTTACCTATAAATAAATAATTTTTTTGTTTTTAAATACACCTTTCCTATCTGATATTTAAAACTATTGTTTGCTTTTATATTTATAACACTAATAATAAATATTAAGATTATTTAACACTTTAATTAAATTATCATTTTATTGGGTCTAGACTTTATTTTTTGATAAATACGTATTTAAGCTTGAATTATGAAACATTATTATTATTAAAATATTGTTTCTTATTGTCAAACTTTAAATGTTTTTTCTTTCAGCTCAAATAAATTTTTACCTTCTAGTATGTACATTTAAGTTGTAAGAAAAGATAAGAAAATATAATGCTTGGCACGTACCTTTTGAGCAATTGAAGATCTCGTCATTGAATATCTGAAATAATGAATATCCGAATTACTAAAAAATTTAATTAGAATGAGAATGCTTATTTGTTATCATTTTGCTTTCTTATTTTTATATCCGACTTGAAGCGTCGACACTAATATCTTAATTGTCTTCCAGTGAAATGGGAATACTACAATAGATTTAACAGGCCCACAATTTAAAACTTTTCGTTGAAGAAGGATAGACAATGAAAATAATTTATAATTTATGGGCGCTATTTTATTTAACACAGTGTGATATTTTTAGAATCATTATCCTTCTGTCATTCAAAAAAAAAATGTTTTCTTTGTTTTTTTTCATGTTTTTCTAGAGCCATAACGCCGAATGATGTTGGTCGTTGAATGAGCGAAGGAAAATAAGTAGTAATTAAAACTTTTAATATACCATACTTTTTAAAGCACAAGCTTTTTCTTAAACCTCAACCAATAGGCCCGAATTGAACTTTGACCTCTTCGACTACTCTCCTCCTAAGGATTTTTAAATTACTTACAAAAACGAACCGTTTATTTCAAAAAACTGTTACCATATGTTAAACATCGTTCGTTTTATAAAAGTGGGGAAGACATCCAGTCACAAACTGAATAAGTGGAATAAATAAAATTTTTGGTGGACAATTTTTTGCTACTCTGCTGTGCTTTGTTTTTGTTTCTCATTTAAATTAACAAAACGTTTCATAAACCTACAAAAATTCTTTTAAATTGTACAACAAATACACATAAAAAATAAACCATATTTGGCAAAAAAGGGGAACATAGCTTGATTATGTGCATCATCAGTTAAATATTTGTAAACAATGGGTTTGTTCCACTTTTGGGGTTTGTCAGTTGATTACATTCAACAACGATAAAATAAAAAGCCATACTGGCATGTTCTATATATTTTAATGTACAAATTGGTTCATAAAACTTGGTCACTAAGAAATAAAACTTCAAATTTAATAAGAAATTTAGATGAATTTCTTAATAAGATAGAGCTGTACATTCACACTAGCTTGAGACTTCCTCTAGAGTTAGATTTATTAATTCAAATTTGGAAAAGTAAAGAAAACTATAGCTTTAGCTAGAACACTCTGCACTTCAGGTAAAACGCTCTAACGAAAAGTTCTCTACGATCTAGCCATAGTTCTCTACAGGTTTAGTCCCACAACAAAGAAATCCTAGAGCAAATCTAACTCATTGTCCTCTCTCATAAGTTAGAAACTGAATGGCGCACATTCCATATGCCCGTAGTCAGTATTCAGTCGCTCAACCAATAGCGTGAATCACATCTCACGGATAATCTTATATTTTTAGGGGTGTTTATTGTTTGACAAGGATATGCATTTTGGTAAATGGGTATGAACTATTTTTCTTTATAAATAAAGACAACAAAATATTATTTTTAGTATTCGCTACTCAATAAAATTAATTTACAATCAATTATTGTTTTATGATGATCTCTATATTCTAAAGTGACACCTACTAATTTAATTAATTTGATAGGTTTGTGAATTCATAAATCTTTCTATTTTCTCATAGCCACATCAATGGTTCGTAAAATGTGTGATGCATTTTACTCCGAACGAGTCGTTTTCGATATTCAGAAAAATTCCCCTAAGCTATAAACACATATCTGAAGACTGAAAGAAATATAACATAAATTAAAGCTTGGAAAGGATTAGCTTTGGATACAAATAATCACATTGTGGTAAGTTTCTTAGAGACTATTTGTCAAATAAAATATGTCATATGTGTATATATTTTAAAATGGGTACAACTGATTATGACAGCAAATCGTAGTAATAGTGAGTTAGTAGACAGCTCGTTCGTAGTAGCTTCTATCGCGACTCGCGAGTAGTTACATCAAGCACAACAATAACAAATAACAACAAAATATTCATATATATGCATAACACATATAACCAAAAATATTATTTGGTCTTTGTCTCGCTTTTATTTTCGCATGGAAATATGTTTGGTAATATCATGACCTAAATCATCATACGTATTAAAAATCATTTTACATACGTATTTGTAAAATGATTTTTAAGTTCAGTAAAGTCGAAACAATTAGTTCGTCTTATCCCATAATTATTTTGGCCACATTATCCCATAATTATTGTGGCCAACAGTTGTTTTCTGTTCTCTACTTACACCTGATGTTGAATACAATTGGTTTTCACGTTATATCTGGTTTAAGGACAGGCGTCCTTTAGTTAAAAGTAATAATTTAGTTAAGAAATACTTATTAGAGTTTGGATATATTTTCTGAAAAATTGGAGGAGTCACCACGTGACGATCATTTCGAAAGTTAAATTTCTTATTTCACAACATCGTTAATTTTGTTAATCACAAAATTTTAGCTTAAAATTGCCAATTTTTTTTATAACGCTTATACTTTAAAAACGGTGAGGAGAGGTGAAAATAGCTAAAAGACAAAAATTGTTTAAAATAGTCCTAACTATGAGATTTAGCAAGTTTGAAGTAAAATATTTGATCAAAAACACACAATAATCGTTAATTTCGACAAAATCAAATTTTCATCAAAATTGTTTTTATTTATTTATTATTATTTTTTAATTACTTGTGTGTTAAAATGTTAGGAGACAAACAATACCCCAAAATAAAAAATCCGATGACTGTTTTCTAAACTTTCATGATTTTTCAATAGAATTAGCTTGTGCAAACTTCTAGGCGCACACACACGTATGCATAGTTAAAACACATTTTCTAATCAATGTGACCTTGTTCTACACTTTCATACGATTCCATAGAATTGCAACCTTTTGACCTTTTTTCCGGCTTTATTTCTTATCATAACAATGAAACCATGGTTTAAGAAGTTTATAACAGTTAGAAAACCAATATTTGTGCTAGATTAACACTCCGTATATTTTATATGCATATGTTAACATCAGAAAGAAAAATGTGTTTGTCGTAAAATATAAGTTTCCACATATTGTTGATATGGAATCAGGACGATGTGAAAACATTAATATCCTTTACGTTATATTATAAATATTTGTTAAACTACGATAAACGATGCAATGTTACACTGTAAGTGGCATTAAAGCATAACCAATTGTTTATAGGGTTGACCACATTAAAGTCTACAATATTCGTTCATTTCTGTTAGACGTTTATAAGAGATGTCAGCTGCTATTGTTATACAATAATTAATTTGTGTTCGGGAGAAAGTTTCGTATGGTGTTTTATTCTCTTTATTTATACGAAAAACGGAAATTTTGTCATTATGTTTCTGTTTTTTTAAGCCAAAATATAATTGATACAGTCCAATACTATTATTTTTATTTAAATTCTAGTACTTCATCAGTCTTCATCAGACTGTATTCAGACAAATTCTATTGTTTTTGTAAGTTTATTAACTTTTGCTTAATCTATAACTTATTCAAACTTTGAAAACGATCAATGCATTTGCATTCTGTATAAGTAAAAAAAATTATCAATTGCCAAAAATTCAAGTTTCTGGGATTCGCGATGAATAATGATAGTGCAATTAGATCACCGTTGTAAAAACACTAATTTTGAAATTAATTGAATAATAATTAATAATAATTTGTATTATTGAAGTGATGAACCGCATACGAAATACAAGTAAAATCGTCATTCAGGTACTCTAAAGAAACTCAGTTTTAAACAGTTTTCCAGAGCACGGTTCCCCAACTGTAATGATGATTTCACTTTTACTATTATTTACAATTTCAAGACAACAAACAAAATCCCCGACGCCTACAAAATCACGCTATAAAAATTATGAAACAAGGAAATATTATCATCCATTCTCATAAAGTCGGGGAATCTTTAAGGTTCAACAGTTTTCCAGGTCTATAATAACAATTTCAGAAGATAACATTTTCTTTTGGCGTACCTTTAGGGCCGTGATTTTTTAGTCGTTTGCGGTTTTAGTTTTTGAACTTTATTTTATTAAAAAATTATTATGGGGATATTTAAAAAAAATTAGGTTTATGACTTTATGACCTTGCTTGAGTGTAGTTTCGTTTGAAAAATCAAACCTATAAACAAGAATCAATACATTAAGAATCAAACCCATATACTTTTATTTTTGAATTTGTCAACAAGTTATTTATCGCAAGCATTGCATTCTCTCTGGGTATTGCCTGTTTTTTGGGCGACCATTCTGTAATCGTTATTAACAAAAATCTTAACATATATACGATACACATTAAAAGTGACCATCAAATCATCCACATTTTCTTTATAGATATTATTTACAATTAAACGTGACACGCATTGGTAATTACTTTTATGAATAACCTGGAAACTTTTAGGTTGCGTTAGACACCATGAAACAAAATGATGTATCACCATTATATTAAGATATTGTGAGCATATCGTGCTTCAGTTGTAGTCACTATGTAGTCTTATGTCTAACTCAAACATTTTATAGTGTAAGTTCTGGTTTAAATATGGGCTAGCATTGAAAGTAGCTCCGACGATGTCGTAAATGTTGTGTGGAAATACTCAGT
The DNA here is from genome assembly GCF_905475395.1 of Chrysoperla carnea. Taxonomy (NCBI): domain Eukaryota; kingdom Metazoa; phylum Arthropoda; class Insecta; order Neuroptera; family Chrysopidae; genus Chrysoperla; species Chrysoperla carnea. Next base: position 41,796,087 of record NC_058338.1, on the reverse strand, counting down.
CGTCTGTGTGTGAGTGATGAGTAAAAGTGGTAGATGAAAATATCTGTACAGGAGGTATCCATATATATCATGCCACATAAATTACCAACACTTTGATAAGACATATCTTCCAGGGAATGATACAGAAAATGTTTGGGACAAAACTGGTTTGCCTCATAGGGGAAATCTTAAAACTAACTAGACTTTGAAGTGATCACTGAATTTCGTCAATAAAAAAATATTGGAGACAAATTTAAGAAAATTGTTTGCCAAAAAAATTAAACTAAATGTAAAAATTAAATTTTTTTTAAACTTTCTTCATAGTATTATTATTATAATATAAGTTTTATAAAAATTAAAAAATTAACTTCTAATATAAAATGGTTTTCTATCTGTTATCATTTTTGAAAAGATTATTATGAAAATTATATTGAAGGAAATTCAAATTCCAGATCTTTTTACGTTGTTCCAATTTGAGACCAACAGTGTTTGTTTGAAATATTTTTACAAGATATTATTTAACAAGACATTCAGAACAGTTCTATCTATAGGGCAAATAAATTACCTTAGAGTGTTAAATTATCGATTCGTTTTTAGTTGCGGTATATGCTAAAAGAAACTCATTGACAACAGTATATGTAAAACAAATTATAGGAAAACGGAAGCTCTTGTGCTTAAACGCTTTGGAGGGTTTCGAGCTCTTTGTATATTTCTATTAGGCATTTCGCTATCAATGGATATATTTTAAGATATACGGTAGACAAAAAAAAATCCTTGAAATTCAAAAGTGAAAATATGTTAATCGAAATTTTTTTTTGTATATCTGATGTTCTAAGTTTACGATTATTTCATTGAAAGTTGGCTTAAAACTTGGGCCTTACCACGCTGTATAAATATATTTTAAGGACATAATATTTTCAACCATAAGGTACTTCTCTTTGTCGTGTAGATGGAGTCGAATATACCATCGTCGTTCAAATAAGATTACAAAATGATGAAGAAATATATACCACATATAAAATTATTGTTAGACATTTATTATTATAAATGTGAGTTGCAAAAATTTTAAAATCATTTTTGTTTGTATCACTAAATTTTGAAAGTAGTTTGGTAAATTCAAAAAAAAAAAATTCCGATTTATCATTAATTCCGTTTTCCGAAATTACTGACCCGGTCAATTTAAACATCCGAAGGTACAAAAATTCGTATCCGGCTGAATTTTGGTAAAATTGTTCAAAACACCCTCATAAATGAAAACTAAAAAGTCCTCATCGATCCGATGTGTGGAAAATTTACGTGGGGTCAAATGTCACAAAAATGGAGTTTTTGCGACTCTCAGCAAAACAGTAAAACCGTCTTAATTCTCAAAAGCCTAAATTGAATGATTTTAATTGCCGAATTCCAAGACAAGTGAATCATTCAGTATTGATCATGGAACATTGATTAATATTGTGAATTTTATTTCATAAATTTAATTTTACTCTTTAAGCATGGCATAAAATGCAACCACAAAGGTTACAAAGGTTGTTTTTTTTTCTCACAAATTAACAAAAAAAACTTGTCTCACAACCACTATTTAACTATGGATATTAGGAATCTTAATCATTGCAGTTTTCAACTAAACAGCAATAAAATTCAATATATTATCGAATTTTATTTTGAATTTTCAGTCGATTTTGGACTGCACATTCTGAATTACAATGACTTATTAAACACGGAACAACTGAAAAAACGATGCTTCTATTATGAAACACGAGAGAAGTGTAATCTTGGAAGTTGTATACTCAATTCCCATTAGCGCCCATTCTGTAGTTTCTTTCAAATACTTTTTTGTTGTGCGTCTAAAGTATATTCTATACGTGTATAAGATTTGTATTCTCCCTAGTTGAAAAAATGAATTAGATTTGTCATGAGATTACCCAAAACAATTGATAAGAACGAGACCTTAGGAAGGGTGTGGTAGACACACACTATTTAAGGTAGAAAATATAATATTGTGTTATTGGTAAGATGTCGCAAAATGTAATCTTTACAATTACATGGATTCTTTTGTTTTTTGTTCTGATAAAGGTGCATTTTTGAAAAATTATTTATATAAAATGTAACCAAAAAAGTTTGAGCTAGACATTTAAGACACACAAAATCCAAAACAATACTCTTATGGTAGGTCCACACGATACCAACTTCACACAAACTTCAATAGGATTATGTCTGCGCAAAAAATCAGTGCAAACAAGTCGTTATGATGGTAAAGTCTAAGTCAAAAAAGTCTGAGCACAGAAGTTCGAGGTATTCCCATACTAATGATAAGTCTGCTCATACATTTCGTCATCATATTTACATGAATATTTTCACTCAGACTTTCAGTCTGTACCATATATGTGTACAAACAATAGTCTGTATTGTGTGAACCTACCATAAGTCTCCCATAGTATAAAATTTATGAAAAAAAATTTTCAAAAAAAAAAACGAAGCTTCATAGATACAAATCCTACGCAGCCATTAAGTTTGGACTGGACTTTCAGGTTCAATGAAAACGGCACTCTGCTTATAACTAGTAAGAGATAGAAGAACCCTTAAGGTAAACAAAAAAGTAACATATTTGGCTCGTAATAATTTTCGAAAACCGCATGGCTTTAGTCAATATACTAATAAAGTGTATGCCTTTGTTTATATAATAAAACTAAAAATTACCACGACCGCTTATTTTAACCCTACACATATCTTTCTTGCTCTTACACCATCCAATATATTATTTCATATTGTATTTTTGACAACCGTAATCATTTCAAGTGGAAAAATTTGTTGCGATACTCCTCCAAATTTAAGAATAATAAATATTTTTTTTTGTAACAACTGGCAAAATAAATGCTCCAAGTAGTTTTGACAAGCTCAAAAATATTTTGTTAATGTAAGTTAACCTTGAAAAGACATAATATACAATACATTTTATAATATTGACAAAACAATTAGAAGCAAAAACAGACTCTTTACATACAATGAATGTAACTAGTCTTATAACGGAGGTTCGTAGCATATAATAAACTCTTTGTTATTTAAGTAATGTAAATGGATTTTTGTGATTACATTTATCAAGTGGTAAATTATATCTTCTAAAATTTGTAAAAAGCTTTATAAATATCTTTTCATTTATTATTCTCTTACTACTACGTTTTTTCACCACCCTTTTCCCAATGTTTTTTACAGTTTTAAAATGTTCAATTATTAATATTGTGTAGAAATGGTTATTTAACAAAAAGTTTATATACATATTAATATAATAGCGAATATATAGATTTTACCATACTAAAGTAAAAAAAGTAATAATTAGCATTGAATTTTAAAATATGAATTAAGAATGAAACAAAAGAATATTTAAAATTACTTTTGAAGTCAATTCAAGGCAGATCTTAAAAGAGCGTAGTCGTTTTATAGTATTGAAAATTAAAAAGTATTTAGAGTAAAATTATTTCTTTCTCTATTTACATAAAGAAATGGAGTTGTTTATCAAAATTATTTACGATAAAACTAGAACTGCAGGAAAATCACATTTATGAGTTTTCACAAAGGGTTTAAAGAATTTGGTAGATGTCTCAAACCTTAAAAAACAAATTGAAGCTAATGACAAAAATCTATTAAAGAACTTCATTTAAAAAAATTAAATTTATTTTCATTTTACCACAAAACTACCCACTTATAATAAAACAATCTCTTAAAAAATTACAGCACCTCAAAGAGTCTGGCACTATTATAATTCATCCTCTTGTAATGTGTTCGTCTCTTTTAATACGTTGTACGCACATTCAATCAGTGGTTTGGAAGTGCCCTTTATGCCTGTATCTTGACTACTCTTTTTCTACTCTTCTTGTCATTTCAATAAAAACATCTGCTGATGGGTAAATATGACCTTACACAGCTAGGACCTTGCAGCACTAGACTAAATGAAGCTCTGCTACCAGTGACTTATTTTGAATAGAAAACTTGCATGTTTTTAACACGCTTTTAGTAGCTTCATACGTATGTTAGTTAGTATGTTAGTATGTAACGGAAACTTTGAACACGATTTTGATCCCTTTTTAAACGTCGGATTAACTCGAAATTTGGCATTTGGAAACTTATCAAAGACCGAAGACAATTTAATAATTTAATAAATCTATTTGACTATCCTGATCAGAATTTTCAGGAATAACGATTTTCATATCTCAAAATATATACATTTATTTGCGCTCCCACCGTATTTAAGCGATAAATAAATAATAGTCTAAAAAACTAAAAGACTTGCTTTTCTAAACTTGCTTTGAATATATATAATAATGTAATTTTCCACAGAAAAAATGTGAATAAGAATGATTCCGATTGGATCATTGCTTCAACGAGTGTAAATACGTCACTACCGTTTTTTCATTTAAAAATATAACTATTTTTATTAATAATTAATACAAAAAATGGAAGTACAAATTTTAAAAAAAGTTACTTAAATATACTTTAGATGAATTATACATTCATTTGTACATGAACTTGTGACAAGAAAAAAACTAATGCAAGTTCTCTATTAATTGTATTACATTATAGAAAAATTCTATATTTTAAGTTTATGTGTCAATAAAAACATGTTTGTTTTTTATTTAAACTAAAATCCATTTTCTTCTAAGACGATTTCAACATACAATATAAAAACAAATATAAACAAAATATTAAATAACAACATTTGTAGTTATTTATGATTTATGAAGTAAACATCATAAGCAAGCAATTGAATGCAATGTTTAACTAACTGCGAAAAAAGAAAAACATAAAAATAAAAATGACGTCACTTATGTTTATATAAGTTCATATACAAAGTGCTTCCATACTTTCACTTCTACGATAACTTTTATTTGCCATATAACGTTGGAACTTTACGTCTTAGAATAACATTTCCTAAAAATATCCAGTTTTTAAATTATGAAAAGTCTGACTTACTTCTAGAAAACTTGAGTACCTCAAGTTGAGGTAACGCAAGACATAAATTCTTGTTCATGGATATCCAAATTTAAAAAAAAATATTCAGTTTATTAAACCTTCGCTCAAAGTATACTTAATTATAGAGTGATCGTTTCATACTAGTTTTTAAATTCGAATACAACACATTTATGAGAAAAATTGATACTGCCTATCGAAAATTAAAATTGCTTCTATACCATGTACCAAAAAATAATGTCTTTCTGTTAGCAACCACGGTAGAAAAAATACCTTTTTCTGTAGACTTTTTGTAAATAAGGTTCCATTTAACCGCGTTCGGCTTTTAAAGTTTAAATAAAAAGTTTTTTAAGCGATTTTTTACTTTATCATAAGCACAAAACTTCCGCACACATGATGTCCTGTATTTCTTATTTTAAATTTGGATTATGTATTTTTAATTTGTAAAAATTAATGCATCCGTTGTTACTAAATTCATATACTAATGCCTTCGCCATTGTACTGCTAACTGACATTATATTTAAATAATTGAAACATTGTACATTTACGCAAGCACTCGTTACATATTTTGGATGGGACAAATTTTGGTTACCTTTCAGTAATGTAATGCTATATGATGCTATTTGCAATAGATGACAATAGTAGGTAGTAGTTTAATAAAACCTATTTAGGTTAAGTGTCATAAACAATAGATAATGTAAATATATGAAAACATATCTGTCTTGTGTTTTTCGAATTCGTCTCAGTTACAAAATAAATATTTTAAGATATAGAGGATTGGGTAAAATGAGTGCGATTTTGAAAACGCAGAAAGACAAAAGCTCATTATTTTTTCAAATTTTTTTGTCTTAAATTAAAAAAGCATTTATGAAAATTTCGCGATATAGAGAAGTTGCATCTTTTTTTTTCCCATTTATTTTAAGTAAATTTAAGTATTAATTATTAATAACAAAAAGCTACATTTTTTAAATAAAACAAGAGAAAACAAACAATTGACTGAGTTAATTGTTGAAATACCATGTACAGACAGTGTTGATGATGCAATCGTTTGTTTTTTGAGGTCACGTTAAAAAAAAACATATCCACTTTTAAATAGCCACTCACACATAACTGATATTACCATATTAATACATACTATAACATTTGCACCTAATTAGCGCCCTCGTGGGTAAACAGTGATGTTTACAAAAAAATGTTTCAAACAAAAGTTGTTTAATTTTGTATAAGGAATATTTTTTACACTTAAATTTTTGTTCTATCTCTAACAGTTAACAAGATAAGTCCCACGGACCCAAGACCCAATTGACCTATATTGCTCATTTACGAACTCGACCTTCTTCTGATTCTATGAACACCTATACCAAAGTTTTTTTCGTACCATCAATACTTTTAAGCGTTACAAACTTGGGACTAAACTTAATATACTGTATATATTTCATATATACATGGTATACAAAAAAAACAACTTGTGTTTGGTTCTGCCGTCAAGATATCTGGTGAGGTTGTAAGTCAATCGTAATCAATATAGTGAAAATAAGGTGGCAATATTAAAACGATGTGAAGACATCACTGGAGTTTTAATTTATAGTTAAGAAAACCATTTATAATCGTAAAATTACATTAATTCCCTAAAAAGTAGAATTTAGGAAAGAGAAAAATTGTACCAGGATAATTGGGAACCAACAGTGAAAGAAAGAAACTTAAATAAAGGTAGGTCAAGTCCTATGTTATCTGATAAATTATGAATGAGTGTTTGTTTGACAGTGTTCTTAAAATCACACGCTTCTCTGCCTCAACTAAAATATAATGTGTATGTAGTAAGTACCTATGTCTTTTAAATAAATGTGGTACATTCATCATATTGCACACCTAAACTAATTTTAAAATTCCAACTCAATATAAAACTACAACTATATTTCATTGAAACCAAGAATTTACACGAAATACTGTAATTTATTTTCATAAAATCATCATTTAATTTGAAAATCCTATGAGTGGGGAGTCTAATAACTTTAAGGGGGGAGACTTAATAAAATTATTTTATACTCTTACCAATTAAATATGGAAGTGATATTTTCCACCCAAAAATGAGCGATGATTTTTAACGAATCTGTGTGTAAAAAGGTTCTTTGTAAATTTGAACATGTACCTAGTGTTCCTACATCGAACCTTGATAGATAATTTGAGTTTAATACATCATGCTATATATAAAAATGTTTTGGAAAAATACGAAAAGAAGCTTCAAAGTTCAAAATTACAAAAAAAAAATTATTTTTTTCCAATTTAATTTTTGTTGTTTGAAGTTTGTTGGGGAGGGCTTATTGTGTATACAGTGATTTCTTGTATACTAGCAGCTGTTTTAAAAACAAAGACTACCATGTTACATCATTCATCAGCCTTGCCATTAATTATTCACCTTTCATAACACACGCCATATAAATAATACCAACTTTAAAGACAAATCGACCAGTCAATCCGGCCAGTAACCACTAGCTTACCTTCCAATCGCTGAGCAATTTCACAGTCTTTGTCCTGACATCTTGTGTCACGGTCCATTTAGTATTATTGTGTCACGATCCTTTTGTTCGAAACATTTTTTCCTAAACATCATTATTTACCCGTGAGATCACAAAGAATAAAACTTCGGTCTCCTTTTCTCCAAAACTTTAAGATAAATAGAGTTGAAATTTTGCAGATAGCTAGCGATCCTTTGAAAGATTCTTGAGAAATGAGAAAAAATTCTAAAAACTAGTTTCGAGGAACTTCGAAAATTAAAATGACGACCGTATAATTGTTGTTGGTTTTTAAAGTTTTAATTTATTAAAAATAATGCAAACACTGACATTCAACCTTTTCTATACAGAGTATTTCAATAATTAACTGAGTCTATAGGGAATATTCATGAAATTTAAGTTTGGTTCAAATATTTTTTTGCCGTAACTTTATTGGCAGGACATTTCAACTAAACCATTATTTTAGTAATTAATTACTTTTTAATTACTTAAAATTAATTAATTAAAGAACAAATTCAGTTAGAAATAATTCAAAATTTCTATTCTATTCTACGGGAAATTCAAATTTTTAAACGGACGTGACATCATAGTACTTGCTTGTCAAATCTGTTGAAATACTGTATGGTATTAATTACTTACATTCAGGTATTATCTTTATTTCTATTATTCTACGGTTTTTTATTAGAAAACTTAATAATAACGAGTGTAAATTCTGTGTTGTAAATACTATTTTTTTAAAGTGTAAATTATACATTGAACTGTCACCAATTGACAGACGTCATCAACAGAGAGCGCCAAAAAACCGCGTTTAAATATTTCAAAATTATAATGAATTTTAAATATTATTTTACACCTAAATACAGCAGTTTTAAGCAGAATTTATATTTTTTACTTTGTTATAACGATGTAAACAATGAACAAAAAATATATAAAAAAAAATACATGAATATTCCCTATTGTTTTTTTACCAACACAATAACTGAACCTTTTACGAAGAGGTGAATTTGTGGATGAATCAACGAACAAACTTGATAATATATAAAATTGGTTGTATTTCGGGATGAAAGTAATATATATTTAATAACAGAGAAGTAATAATAACTTCCGTCATATTAATAATTCAACAAAATAACATTTTGACATTTTTAATACTCTTAATGTAGTAAGACTTATCTTTTTTAACGATTATAAAAAAATTAAACTATAAATAAAGATTAAATTTAGAAAAAATAAATAAAATAAATTGTGTGTTCTGTATGGTATTATCATCGTGTAACTACAATGTCCAGAAGATCGGCTGACGATGACGGTGTGTGTGATTGTAGATGAGAAACAAGACGTAAAGAGGTGTAATGTTGTATATAATACTATCGCCAGAAAAACGTATAGACAACCTACATTACAACCAAGACATTGAGTAATTACCTTAACTTAAAAACTAAATCCATGGTTAAAACATATAAAAGAACATGATGATTATCTTTACCTGTCTATAAACTTATAAAGCAAGATTCATCTATCTCTATCTCCTCTTTTTAAATTGGATATCGATCGAACAACTGAATATGTATATATGTAACTCAGTTTATAAAGTAAATTAGCAATTATCCAGCATTCAATAAGAAATTTATAAAGTCAATTACAGTGATAAATTTATTTACTAGTTTTTTGGTATATCATCCTTTGATTAGAAAAAATAATTTTATATATAGAGTTGGTTAAAATTTGTTTGTGTTTAAAATTTTCCACAAATTATGGTACACGAGGCTGTACCTAGAAGATTTGGCTCTTTCAACGTTCTTCCAAAATAAAGAAATTGCGTAATCAGAAGTGAAGCAGTTTACATTGTGAAATGATAAATCGTTGTCCAACAAAGCCAGCTCCATGTTATTATTTGACAAAAGAGATTTCAGTTGCGATAACCAATTATACTTATTTGTAGACATACCTTCAATATAATTATTTGAAAGATTAATGAGACGGCGGAGACAAATTTTAGGTAGCCTACGGTTATCTAAACTAATTATACTCTTCCAGTATAGATAGAGTGGCACGCAGTGCTTTAACTGGAACGGGCGTTGACCACTTTCTATGCGGATAATGTAGTTGGGAGTATTTTCGGGTAATTGGAGTAATTTTTTAAAGAAATTTTTTTAAGTAAGTACCTAACAGGTGAATCTAATGTCTGCATAGTCCATTAGTTAAAACATTTGTTCTGTAAACTGTAAAGAAAGAAAATTTATTTTTTTGAAAAACTTTTCTTCATCCCTCTATTTAAAGCTTACAGAAAAATCCATTGAGACAAGAACGGTAGTCTTATGCTAACGTAAGGGATCAGAAAACACTTGGTTGTACGTCAGGTTATCCACTTGCCTGTTCATATACTTGCAACGGTCAATCAGCAGGAATGTAGACCTTACATCTGAGTTTTCAGAATAGGCACATATTGCTACACTTTCAAGCTGAATGTTACCTCTATCGAATAATACACTTTTTGTATGAAAGGGCTCTATCTTTATATTGTTTATTTATATAAACAATCAAGATGGTACAAGCGATATACGACATACCAACAAGAATAATATCAACAACAACAAAAATAAAATGGCATCGTATAAAAATATACTGATGATAAAAGAAGCGCTCGTTTGGTAGTTGTCTTCCTACTACCACATAATAATAAAACTCTTATGTAACTTTGTTTTCGAGTGATGAGTTTTTACTTTTTTTTTTCTTGTTGTATCAGGCGATCACCGTCAGTAGTAAACAGCTATATATTTTGCTAGATACTTTATAAAAATAATAATATACTGCTTAGAAAATGGAAAGATGGAAAATATTGTTGTAACAACGATTATTTATTTATTCGACGATGCTCTTGAGTTATGATTGTAAATTCTGCGATATATTTTTATATAAGTTACGGAGTTGTTATGAATATTTGTGTTAGAATCGTCGCCGTCTAATTATTGTTATATTAATATAGCTAGTGTGTTGTGAAATTTTTAAAGAAGGGGTACGCTAATATATATATATATATATATATATATATATATATATATATATACCTATATATTTTTTTAACAAAAAAATTTTAGTGATAAAAAATTGAATCGCTCCTTTGAAATAACCTATTCAGTTTTGCTGTGAACGCTTTCTTAAAGGTATCAAATAACCTATTGGGTTTTGCTGTGAATTCTTCTTTAAAGGTATACGCATTATTTAGATAAAAACTGCGTTAGTAAGAACTATTGTCCCCGTAATTGACGGTTCCATAATTTACGCCCACTGCTAAAACCGCATAAGTCTGCGACGTAAGTTGTTTGGACCGTACCTGATTCTCGTTTAGTGCTATAACATAAAAGCCTTTGACTTAGTTTGTTGACATGCAATGGAGAAGTTTAATTATTTTGCCACAAATGCATATATAAATGAAATAATAATTCATCTTTATTATATTTAAGTAATTTAAAAAAAAAAAAAATTAATAATTCCATTTTTTAATAAATTATTAATAAAAGATAGTTATTTTTAGAATAAATAAAACAGTAGTGGCGTATTGACCTCCGTTGAGACTGTGAGCCAATCGGTTTCTATGGAAATTTGCGTTATAATATAATGAAAGCCAGCTGAGAGACAAACCATTTATCATTATATATGTAATTTTATTATTTCTCAGTTCAATGGCGTTTCGAAAGCAACGTGTTGACTATTATTATCAGCCTTAAATGTCCTTTAAAACTTGATTAGGTATTTGTGAATGGAATCTACTCTTATTGATTTATTGATTTCTGAAAAATTTAACTGTGCGACTTACGCGGTTTTTGAAATGATCGATTCAATTGAAAACCTCATTGATAGCCAGACAATTATTTTACAAAAATGATAATAATTGTTTTACAAAAATGATAATAATCGCTTTACAAAAATGATAATAATCGCTTTACAAATATTATTATTTAATTCGCAAAGCCACGTTGCCTTTGTGATCTGACTCTTTATATAAAATTAAAGCATGTTAAAATAGTTTCACGGGAGAATTTCATAAATTTATTTAATTTCATCAGCATTAATTATTTTGTGTCTTGTTCTATGCATGTTCCAGAAAATTTAAATTTGCAGACAGTATGTCACAAATATTTTTGGTTAACCCCGATATGTGCATATCATCTGATATATGCACATCTATCATTGTAATATGTTTGGTGTCTGTGTAAGTACCATGTTGCTGCTAGTGTGCTTTGCTTCATATCATATTATCATTTGTATATACAGAACATAACACTATGTTACATGCTTGTTATTTATTTGTAATGTTATTAAATTGGAACAAGTTGTACAAGAAGCTGTGTTGAATATGGCCTTTCAAACTTTCCTAAATTCAAATTTTACAACAAAATTGTTTTTAAATATTGATTTCTGAGATATATTTAGAGACATTGACCATAAAGAAAATCAATAGTTCCATATTAAATCGATAGTTTACAAATCGATATAATCAAGATTTGTTAATAATCAATAGTGTCCGGCCGAAGGTTCGTTTCGGTTTCGGCCAGTTTCGGCTAAAAAAATCTAGTTTCTGCATCAGTTTCGGTTTCGGTAGAAATCTGCCGAACCTTCGGCCACACCGAAACTGTGCGTTCGTGAATTATCGCACGTCGTTCGGCTAACTTTGATTGAACTCGTATCTGCTGAGTAAGCCGGACAGTCTGGTGTAATTTTGTTCTGATTGTGACTTTTTGTGTTGTGTTGTGTATGCGTTCTTGGATTTTGCTTAATTAATTTTAACCACCCAAACAATGAAACAACTACCAGATATCGCTATGATTTAATTTTGTGTGATCTTCAGATACTTGTCTGTTAATTTTAACTGTGAGAAAACACAGTAATTTAAAAGTATTAAATATTTATAGACAGATACCGAAGATTCGGTTTTGGTTTCGGTTTCGGTAGAAATTCTAGTTTCGGTCGGACACTAATAATCAATAAATAAGGAAGAAACTAAGAACGCAAAGTTTTGTGTATCCCCCTGAAACTGCCACGTCTCTATTTCACTGTCAATATAATAATCATTTCTCATAGGACATTACTAACAGTCAATAACTCGAATAGATATTCCATCTCCATAGAAATGTTATTTTCGTGTTGTGAACACCTGAAAACTTAATAGCGTTATAAAACGTAATGTAATGATTTTTAGGGTGAAAAGAATTACTTTCTGTTAGAAAGTGAATAATCATTATAATAATAACAAACAACAACTAGTTTATATTATAGAACAATAATATTATTTATTATTATAATAATTATTTTAATAACAGGTGATAAATGATGAATGCATTATCAAAATACCTCAATCAAATTATAATATGTGATAACTATTAATACTTAATAATACTTATCACCCTTTAAATCATTATTATTTAAGGTAGTATTATCATTGCTATAATTCAATCTTTCAATATCATATTTAATGCTCATGCACTTACTTCATTACGAGCAATTTGGCCACAAATTTGGTCAATAAACAGGTTGCTTTATGCAGAACGAGTTCAACGGAATGTAGAATTAACGGAATAAAATAAAACTTATTTAGAATGACTTGAAACATATATAGAGTCCAGGGAACAATTTTTGTTACTTTAGATAAGTTAAAAATGCAAAAAAAACAAAAAATGCAGAACTTGTATTTTCTAGTTGTGGAATCTATTGCTCAAAAGTTTTTCTCGGTTGTACATTTTTCATAAATCTGAGATGTAAGGCCTACATTTAATGCTTGTTACACCTTCGAACATTTCAATGCCGAATCAGAAAACTAGTCGTCAGAAATATAAATATTCAAACCTGAATAGAGATTCGAATTAGTATGAATGAAAAACATTTTTAATTGCAGCAAAGGTGTATATAGATGTATATTGCAACTAAAGTGTTAATTGTAAGTTTAAACTTAAATGAGAAATTTTTCCGACTTCTTACTTTTAAAAGAAACTATATCACTGAACCGAATTTTAAGTTTTAGATGTTCAGTCGACAGAGAATTTGATTTTCTTTAATATTGTATTGAATAACCTCTCCCGCCCGACTTACCGTTTTCGTGCAACAATAACAACAAGCAAAAAACTGATATGACAGCAGAAGTTTATTGGCTGTTTGGCTCTTAAAAGTGACGCACACATACTGGGGTTACGTATACTCGGATTACACGCATTTACGATCAAATGAAGGTATTAAAACGATTTCCGGCTTACTGGAAATTAAGTCCACAAATACTTTTTATTAGTTGATTAGCCTAATGTAGTGAACACCTAGTTGATTATAGTATTTTGATCAAATTCGGGGTTTGCGTGCATGAAACATAAGTGAACCGAATTTGCCATCAGTTTTCGAAATAAAAATATCATGTTTTATATACAGTTATGCATTACATTAAGGCCATAAGTCAAATTGGTGTTTTTGATTAGTTTATTTTGAAAATAAAATATGTTTTGAATCGTTTTTTCATGTTCAAAATTAAAGAGAAGTTGAACAAGACACACTGTATGGTCTATAATGAATAAAATATTAATTGAATGTAATTAGTTAAATGTTTGATGTTGCACAAAATGAAATTGAATGTATTTTTTTTCACATTTAAATTCAATTAAACCAGTTTGTAGAATATGCGTTCACAAAGACTCATTTATACAAACTTTACTGTTCATAACAGTGGAAACCTATTTGAGACTCATCAGTTATTGTGAAAAATAATTTGGTCATGTTTTACAAAATATACTTTGTAAAAGTAAAAAAAGTACGGAACCTTGAACTCGTACTTGATATTTCTTTTTTGAAACAAATTTTGTTTGAAATGCATTTTTAATGGATATAATATAGCTTTAACGTATACATACATCTTTAATTAGTGAGGCACAACGAGTGTTATTTTTTTCAATAATTTATTAAGGTTATTTATTACTATAATTTAAATAGTTTTATTTTTAATTTCCACCGACTAGTTTTGTAGAAATCTATGAAAACATATCATTCGGCTACCTTTTTTCCCATAGGACCAATATTCGTATTCCAATTCCAAGCAAATATAATTATATCAATACATCATAAGTACTGCTGTGCATTGTAAATATTTTTCTAAGGAACTACTTATCGATTCTTATTACTAATGAAGAATAAATATTGCTGATTTATCGATGACCATCTACTCCTAATTAAATTATATATAACGTAGAAAAAAAAAAGGATGTGAATATGTTACATCCATGATAAAATGAGATAAAGCAAATAGAAGACGAATTTATGCTTCTTAGAATCGCATGAAAAAACACAAACATTTTTTTGCTTAACATAACAAAATTCAATAATTTTAAGAATATACCACAAATTTATTTATAGTTGGCAATCCTAGCTCTAATCTGGGTCAGTTCATAAAAGCTTATTTATTAAATATCTTCGGAACAATGCATCCATGATTGTACTGAACTTTGTTGGCATATTTTTAATAAACTATAATTCATAAGGCTTAGAAAGAGGTAGCAATAATAACAATAATAGCTGTTCTACTAATATAACACCCAGTGAATTTGGTCTTAATGTTTGTTTACTTCTTTTAATATATAATGTCTTCATCTTGTGTGCTCGAATGAATGCTGATAACGATAATATGGATATTTTAATATAAAAATAAAAACAATTCACTGGCATATTGCCAACATCATTCTTATATAGTCTGCCACCACTTTATAATATATGTACTTGTAGATAGATATATTATATTAATGTTTATCGCTGCTGATACCGAAAAAATTCACTCTGTGGAGATATTGGCCATAATGACCAAACCGATCCTAAACATTTAAGTAATTAAAAAATGTCTTGTTATATAAGTTTTATGCATAATTAATTCATCTCCGATAACAAATTTTTGATTGTGATAATATAAATTTAGTAAGTATCCGGGGTTAATCTTCTTTGAAAGCTTGTACCTACAGTATATTATAAATAAAACAAGTGAAAACAAACAATTGACTGAGTAAATTGTTGAAATACCATGCAAAGACAGTGTTGATTACTCTGTCTTATTATATTACCATATACTACATACTTTACAATTTACGCCTAATTTGCGCCCTCACGGGTGAACAGTGATGTTTACAAAAAAATGTTTGAAACAAAAGTTGGTTATTTTTGTATACTTAGGAATATTTTTTATATTTAAACTTTTGTTCTATCTCTAACGGTTTACGAGATGGGTCCTACGGACCCAAAACCCAATTGACCTATGTTGCTCATTTACGAACTCAACCTCACTTTTTATGTCTTGAGCACGCTATAAAAACTTCATCTTGGCATTTCATAATTGTTCGTTTTTGAGATTTCGTGTTGACAGATAGACGGAAAGACGAACAGACGGAAATGGACTAATTAGGTGATTTTATGAGCACCTATACCATAATTTTGTGCTTACCATCAATATTTTACGCGTAACAAACTTGGGACTAAACTTAGTATACCTTGCATATTACATCTATGCATGGTAAAACAATATCTGTCTTACAATAATTTACTATTTTACGAGAAATTCAAAGGTACATGTAATGAATCGACCGAGAAGCAATGTTTGAGATATATCATGTGTTTTACATTGTGCAGGATGGGTCGAGATAGTTTTTGGTATTTTATAAGTTTTGGAATACCAAAAGCAATGTGTCAATGGTATATTATATTGCTAGGTTCAAGGTAAATGACAATGCGTATTTGAAGAATTATCTTCTCAAAATAAACTTAACGTTATGTTTAATACTGGAATAAAGCAACGAACGTATGTTCGTACGTACGATTATAGTAAAGCAACTAACCCACCAATAGTCATTGTATTTTTTTTTTTTTTTGAGAATGGAATATTGTATTTTAGAAAACAATATGCAATGGTGAGCTTCCAAATATTGATAAGAATCAATTTTTGTACTTTTTTCGGTCTCTCAAAAATACCATCATTTCCATAAAAATGCTTATTTTCAATAAGCAGCAGCTAGTTTATAAGTGAATCAGTCTTTAACGGAGGGATACTAAGTACGCAAGTGTAAACTATTCGCAAGGGTATAGGTTTATCACAAATCTTGACGATAAATTACATTATGATTGACAGCGCGTTTTGGCAGTTTACTGGCTTAACAAACGTTTTCGGTGATATTGTATTCAGAAAATATTTTAGTAGTATTGAATGTCAGTTTTTAACATTGATAAATTTGTCTTTTTTCATTTTTACAACGCTAATGTAAACAATTTTTACATTTTAGTCTTTAGAGACGGTAAGGTCGAGTATGAATCGATAATCATGACTATTTAAATTTATGAATTGAGTAGTACTTTGAAACCATCATTTGATGTTGAATTTTAAATAGTGCTTCATCACACAAAATCTTTCAGCATAGGTATATATTAGTATTACTTACCCACATGTTTTCGATTGTAACTGCAAAGTATTACCCAAAGAGATTAGAAATATTGCCAAAGAGGTCACTCAACAAACTAAAAAAACAATTTTTTATTAAAAGCATCTCACAAAAAGCATCTGCAAAAAATCTCTAATTAGTAAGAAATACCATCATATTTTAAAACTAATAAAAAAATAAACAAATATAGAACCATTTTCAATAAAAGGCACAAAAAAGTAAAAAACAATTTCAAGTATGAATACATCTATCAAATAATTTCCCTGTAAACAATTGTATTTTGAAGTCGAAATCAGTGAGTTTTTTGTTAAGGATACGACTGACGCCAACTTCAAATAATTGCTGAAAAGATAGAAATGTAACTCTTTTTAGTAGTTTTGTATTAAATATTCTGTCTAAGATATTTGATTTTGAACAAAAATCTATTATACTGTTTTTCCTTTTGAAATTTTTTAAAATAATTCAAATTTTATATCTTTAATGGCTTTGCTGTCAGCGGTATAATCATTGTTATTCGTACAACGATAAAATATAGTTTCATACTTTCAATTTATAAATAAGGCTTCCTACATACCGCTTGTGAGAAGAATAATTAAAATTCTCTGTAAAATATTATAAACCACATGCATTTAAAATAAAAAATAAAAAAAACGATAGTAACATGTCAAACATGCAAACGTTGATTTTGTTTATAAAATTATTAACACGGGTTTTCCATTTACAAAATTCACACCCTCTTTTCACTCCCTTAGTTGTCGAATTTTGAAAAATCGTTTCTTATTGGATGCCTACGTCATACAAAAAACACACTCTCTAACTTTTCTGTCTCCAGGATCAGCGGTTTAGGCTGTGATCCGTCAGTCATTTAGGACAAAGCATTTAATATGTATAAATTTCCTTGGTGCTCGTACATCCTTAATTTGAACTATAAATGGTTCAAGCGTTTATTCCACTAATTTTGAAAATACAATTATTTTGGAAATAACTCTTTATATTAAAATGATGTATATTCGCATAAAATAGCTCATTCATGTGCACATGAACAGTATTTTCGTGGGCAGATATTTTGGCATCCATATATTTTATTCTAGTAATAATGTTCATCAAAATAATTAATGGTCCATTGCATCACATATATAAACTGTAAAAATAAATCGTTATACATATTATTTTATATAAAATATATAAAATAATGCCTCCATTGATTATGTTTTAAAATATGACCAATACTAGCAACGGCAATATAATTATATATACTTCTAATTCTTTCGATTTCATATTCAGCATACATATCGATAGGTATTTGATGTTTGTGTTGGTATTACCATTAATTTGTATAGAGAGACAGTTGATTAACAACAAATGCATCCATAAAATGAAATTATATAATAAATTGGTAAAATGTTCCACAAGGGACAATTCGCTAACTCAACAAACGTATGCAGAGCAGTGAGTATTTTGTGGAGTAGAGCAGATTAAATTTGTTCATATAGAATACAGGGATATTCACACTATAGTGATCACTCAATAACAATTTTTTAATTATTAAGAGAGAATTTACTTTACGCAATTCTTCCATAACGCATCAGTAGCTTGGCTTGAATACGTGAAAATAATCAGTTGACAATTTACGTGGTTCCGGGATATCTGAAAAATATCATACTTTATTTACTTTTGAATAAAAAATATTTTTGAAGTGAAAGATTCTTTTAGCACGTTGAGCACTTTTTAGGTAAACAAAAATCATCAAACTCGCGTCGCCGTTACTAACGCTCGCATAGACGTCTCCTAACACTGCTTCCTACATACCACATTGAAAACAACGGTTCTATCAGATCACTGAAACAACATTGGGCACACTTAGTTCTAGGATGGGCGATCCCTTGCAAACATTGTATGTTGTCGCTTTTATTATTATTTATAATAGTTTTTTAAACACATGTTAATAATTTCAAATTAAAAATTATGAAAGTTGTAAAAAGAAAAATTATTCCAAAGTTTTAAATTTTCACTTCCGTCGATGGGGACTGATTGGCTATCTTTTTTTAAAAAGTTTTCGATTAAAATTTCTGAAACTATCGATTCGAGCAGTTCTCTTTTTATATTGCTACTATTTTGGATTCTTTTTTGCACGTTTTTAAAGGGTGGTTCTGAGGCTTATATCCCATGAAGGTATTCCTGTAAAGAAACCTTTCGACACCCTGAACGATCCTTTCTTCTCGTACATATATTTGGAAAAGTAGTAGTAAACCTCGAAAATGTCATTAAATATACATATTGAGTGTCACTTACACAACCAACATTTTGATACTGAAATGCCGACGTTAGTAGTCCCAACATTTTGCTGCCAGCCAAATAGTTCTGATGCTCATAAACAACCCATTAATAAGGTGTTTGTTTCGCTAGCCAAATAAAGAAAACCTTGATGATGTTCGCTTTTTTTGTGAAACACTGTATTCAGGGAGAAAAATTTGTGCGCACTAGTTAACTATTTCATTAATCAGGATACCATGGTGTTCTAGGTCGAATATAACAATCGATGGCAACGTATGCTTTGCATGTATGAGAATGGACGTTTATTGGACATCCCATTTCCCATGTGAATTCTATGAACTCTCTGTTGTATATACTCAAACATTGAAAATAAATTATTCTATTTAAATAGTAAACAAATCACTCAATACAGGGTGCTCCATCAGCATATGCTAAGCTTTTATTGCAAATGCTAAGATTTTTCTGACTTGTATGCATGTTTGCATTATGCCAACGATTTCAGTAGATTTTCTAGGGCAAAAAATTAAGTGACCACCGACTGTTTGATCTTCTGGACGTAGTCATGGATAGAATGATGAAGCTCCTGTTTTCGGGTCTAATTCGAAAAATAACTATTCTTGGAAAATCTGATAAGGACCAAAACTGTAGAAAATTTAATTCCAGGCAACTTTAATAATGACAATTTTTCGTGTAAAATATCAAATTATATTTCGATTAGGCTAGTTTGGGCCAGTTAGGTTATCTATCAATCTTCAAATTATTAGGTAAAAGCAAGATTTTCGATATTTTTTCACACATAAAATATTTGTAAATAACATTATGAAAACATGCATTTCGTAATCGAAGAAAATTCTTTGTACAGAATTATAGTTTATATATAAATTTCACTGCATAGATATTACGGTTATTCTTTGAAGAAAAACTTTCTTATACTTTTACTTAAGTATTTCGATCGTTATTTTCCCATACAATAAAAAAATGTTCTCATTTAACGAGCTGTGAACCGGAATTGTTATAAAAGAAAACTTTTATTTTTGTGTGTCAAAATAATCTTTTTTTTTCTATTTCCAAAAAAGGAAATAATTTAGTGAATGAACTTTTTTGGGTTATAAATCACAATTCAGAAAATATGTGTTAATTGAATTTTCAGTTAAAAAAGAAACAAGAATGAAGACGAATTCTTTTTTGTACTAATTTTGTGTACTCCATTAAACGAGGTAAAAAAACGAAACCTCTAAATTTTGACTAATAGTACCGATTTTCATGAAAATTTGGGATTAAGCTTTGTTCACCCTATAGATCAAAAGTTATATATTGCTGTGTGGTGCAGGGGGTGGTAGTCACCTCTTGGAAAGGCACCGATTTTTGAACCATCCAATGTTTCATTTGACCGGATAATATTTTCTTATCGAACTGTTTCTGGAGCCACGTTGTCAACAGAATAAGTAAAATACAATTTTATTCTGATAAAGAATATTAAAACTTATTAACTTTGAATGATATAAGGATTATAATATAGTTTTTATAATAAAATTCGTTGTGACTATAATCTTATTCGCTTTTAGGATATCCAACCATCTTTAATCTTCCATAGTACCTAACATTATGTTAATTATTCACCATTTGGACTGTTATTCAATAATCTTATTAGTGACTGCTGTCTATAAATGTATGGATTTCTTTCATTGCAAAAAGAATGACTAAACGGATTGTCTTACAGCGTCTTATTAAAATTTATATTCATTTGTCTAGAGAGGATTTCACAAATAAAATTGCATTTAAAGAAAAGTATTCAAAGAAAAATGTAAGCTATTTGAATAATTGATAAGTTATTCGTTCGATTGACTGTACTTCAAATTATATTGATTAAAATACCAAACAACCGTTGTTTTGGTTGTGTAACCAAAAAATTTTAATACCTTTGTTGTAAACAGTCATAATTTTTTAACTCAAACCAATAATGTCAAGCGTCATGATATTGGGATGATTGAAAATACCTTATTGAATTTTATTGTATTTCTTGCAAATATTCCATCTGCCTATATAGTTTTGAAGAAAATGGACACCAAAGCTTTGTCCTAATTTTCACCCTCACGAATGAAAATAATAAGGTTTATAAAAAAATGTTTCAAACAAAAGTTGTTTGTGTTGTTATAAGGAACATTTAAACATAACTTTTGTTTTATCTCTTACGGTTTACAAGATGGATCCTACGGACCTAAGACCTTGATCTATGCTACCCATTTACGAAATTAAACTCACTTTTTACATCCTGAGCAGGTCATAATTTTAGCTTGATAGACAACCGGAAATAGACGAGTAAGGTGATTTTATGAATAACTTTATCAAATATTGTTCGTAGCATAGTATACCAATATTTGTAAACGTTACCAACTTGGGTATACTTCATATGTACAGGTTTCAATAATATCATAGCATTTCCATGTATATATGTAATATACATCAAGGTATACTAGGTTTAGTCCCAAGTTTGACACGGTAAAAATATTGATGCTACGAACAGAATTTTGGTTTAGGTGTTCATAAAATCAACTACTTAGTCCATTTCCGGCTGCCCATCTGACTTTCAACACGATAACTCAAAAACAAAAAGAGATATAAAGCTGAAATTTTTATAGCGTGCTCAGGAGGTAATAAGTGAGGTCGAGTTCGTTAATGAGCAACATGGTTCAATTGGGTGTTGGGTCCGTAGGATTCATCTTGTAAACCTTTAGAGATAAAATAAAAGTTTAAATGTAAAACATGTTCCTTATAATAAAATAAACAACTTTTGTTTGAAACATTTTGTCGTTAACATCATGTTTACCTGTGAGGTCGCAAATAAGGCGCAAATTGTACAGTATGTATTATATGGAAATATCTATATGTATGTGTGACATGTACGTATGTGTAAAGTGACAGAGTAATCAACACTGTCTTTTTATGTCTATACAAGGTATTCCAACAATTAACTCAGTCAATTGTTTGTTTTCACTAGTTGTTATTTCAAATAATAAATGAATAGCCCCAATATGATCATCCCATAGTTTATTTTTTGTAATTCAAACATAAATAGATCAAAGTGATAATACTTTACTACAAACGGTTACTTTTATTGAGACAAATGTCAGAAGAGACAATATATTTCATAATACAAGATACAAACTTGTCTATATAATATTCTTGTAAGAAAATTAAATTTAAAAAACAACATTTACATTGAAAAAGAATCGTCCAGACAATGTTTATCTTATGTTATTGTTGTTATATTGTGTTAGTTGCATATATGCATATATTATATTATATTGTAAGCATATCGTTTATTTTGTTGTATTTGAGTATATGAGGGTGGAAAGGATATGCATGTCTGTATTGTGAGTATAACTACTCCATACCACTCAAAGTTGTTGTTGCAGTCCAATTTAAGTACAGCTACTTCCATTATAAGTATTCAAATATAGAATGAAGTAGCCCCTAAGCCGTTTCGAAAATCAAACTGAAACCATAACAAAAAAATTTGAAATTTCGTACATCATATAATGAGTACTTAATACATCTTCCGTTTAATTTCAATTAAGAACTTTTTTGCTAATTAAGCATTGTAAAATTTCATTTTATTGGAAAAACAACATTTAAAATTATCAATTAATTCTCAGTTTAATGTTTATACCATGTATATATGAAATATGCATAGTATATTAAGTTTAGTCCCAAGTTTGAAACGCTTAAAAATATTGATGCTACGAAAAAAATGTTGGTATAGGTGTTCATAGAATCATCGAACCAATCCATTTCCAGTTGTCCGTCCGTCCGTCTGTGAACTCGATAACTCAAAAACGAGAAATTATATCGAGCATAAATTTTTTCAGAGTACTCAGGTCATAAAAAGTGAAGTCGAGTACGTAAATGGGCAACGTCGGTCGAATGTGTCTTGGGTCCGTGTGACTAGCAAACTAACTTTGCTACTGCAGTTGCTTTTACAAAACAGGAATGAATTTTTATTAACAACTGACTGGTATACGGTAATTTCGTCAACCATTAAACAATACTTATGATGGCCGTAAGAAGATGTATTACAATATTATCTTTCTTTATAACATGTTATATAGGTATAAGTAAATGTGTTGTTATTCAAGAAGGTCATAAGGGACACACTTACACAAAAGTGAAACATAACATTGCTTTCTTTGTATATTGAAAACATTTTCTGTTATGTTATTGTAGTTTTACCCTACGTAAAACATCTTTTAACACTATTCTTCTCGATTTTTATATATTCATTGATTTAAATAATGACTTTATAGATAACGTGAGTTGGCCACAAATGCAAATGTAAAATACTGTATTACTAATAATGGGTCACAAAAAACTAAACGGCAAAGAATTTCAGAATATTTCAAAAAAGTAATTCAATAAAAACTGATCGTTAATCATCACTAGTACGATCTCATTAAATACAGTTAGTTTTGTTAATTAAATCAAGGTCGATAAAACACACTGAAAAGATATAAGGTTGATAAATTCTAACATTTAGAATCTGGGATACATCAAAAACTTTCAACTGAGTACAGCCTTCTTGAGACATGAACTAAATGAGTTTCGTATCTCAAGAATGTTTGTATCTTATTCCAAAAATCAACAAAATATAGGTACATTTTACTCTTTAAACAGGCAAAAATAAAAAGAAAATCCAGGTTAATTGGCGTATTAAAATTTAAAATAAAAAATACGTAAAAAAATTTATCGTATCGACAAGCCTATGCAAATTGCAATTATATTTAAATCATTTTTCCTTACAAAAGAATTGAAAAAAATCGTAAAACCGAATAATGTTGTAAATATACAACATAAAGAGGTTGAGAGTCAATTAATGGGTAGCCGAAGATTAACGAAAATACATAGAAGAAAACATTAAATTAAAAAGTTACCTTTTTAATAACAAAAACTTTTTGGAAAATCGGGTGCATTCTGTGGAAATGTTACCTACAAGTCAGCTATGACATATGTCAAAACAAAAGACATAAAAATTGAAAATTACCTCTTTACTTTTACAACAATTCGGTTTTTTTTTTGTCTAAATTCTGAACTTTTTTCTAAAAATCCCGATTATATTCTGCCCATGCTTGCCTTTATACATAATTAAACGTGGGTTTTTTATATCGTTCCATCCAATCCTGACCAATTCCTATTACTATATATTTCATATGTTTTTCTATACAAGTCAATACTATAAGTCATTTATACTGCAGCAATTATGGCAATTTTACTGATTTTAAATAAAATTTATTTTCATTTATGTTCATTGTAAATAGATATGTTTTAAACAATCACTCGTAAAATTTGCAAAAAATCCTTCAAAATTTTACATAAATTCTATTGACTCAACTCCGAATTTGTCAACTCCACGCGCAGTTGTCAACATTTCATAAATTTTTCCCAGTGTATAAATACATTTTTCTGCCGTAAAACCTACCAGAGCTAACAAAAATGCTTAAAAAAGGTATAATACATTACACTTACGAACTAAATATGCCTCATCAATTTTATTTATTCCAAAAAGTAAAATAGTTTTAACATTCTTGACTTTTTTTGCGCTGTTTTACCTCTATTTTCTTATCAGTAACTTATGTTATTAAGGTAAGAGGTAAAACAGCGCAAAAAAAAAGTCAAGAATGTTAAAACTATTTTACTTTTTGGAATAAATAAAATTGATGAGGCATATTTAGTTCGTAAGTGTAATGTATTATACCTTTTTTAAGCATTTTTGTTAGCTCTGGTAGGTTTTACGGCAGAAAAATGTATTTATACACTGGGAAAAATTTATGAAATGTTGACAACTGCGCGTGGAGTTGACAAATTCGGAGTTGAGTCAATAGAATTTATGTGTAAGAAATTGCAAAACTTTAGGAAATTTTTCATTTATTATCACTATACTTAAAGTAAATATTTTACGTTTATTTTCTTCAATGTTGTGTAAATAATACTATTGATTATATAAACCAACAACCCTAAACTTACATTAGATCTAATAAAAACATAATAAATAAAGGATTATTTACGTATTAGAAACAATAACAAATTGATATTAAATACGAGAAAGTCTACTCTTATATATAACGACATTAGTCCAGGCAATAACACACAAAATACATAACTAGCTGGAATGCAGACTAGATGGATTCAGATGCTTAAGGCTATTAACTTCTCAGGAGAAGTTATGGTAATGGGGCTGATGAAAATCTCCATTTTTACAAATTTCCGCGGTTTTCGATTCGATTTTAATTAAAGATAGATATACCTATGCCAAAGTTCCTTTCAAAGCATATGTATATTCAAAAAAAACAAACGCAAACAATTCCACACAAATCTTCTATTTACATTTCGAGTCTTCTTTTCTAAGAAATAAATTTCCAGCACTAATTATTCTCAAAAATATTTCCAAATTCGTTTCAAAGCATGTATATTACAAAAAAACATATCAACAAATTAATATTTTTTGTTTATTCA
Source organism: Chrysoperla carnea (assembly GCF_905475395.1). Lineage (NCBI taxonomy): Eukaryota > Metazoa > Arthropoda > Insecta > Neuroptera > Chrysopidae > Chrysoperla > Chrysoperla carnea. Next base: position 41,770,406 of record NC_058338.1, on the reverse strand, counting down.
CAATAAAATCTCGGACCAAAGCTTTTTTCCGACACTAAAAGAGATAGTAAACTTTGGTAAGGAAGTTATTGGTTCATTGTTTTTAGCTTCATTGAACCCGCTTTGATAATAGTAAAGCCATGAAAATGTGTATATGTTTTTTTGATAAATCTAATTTCACCCGTTTTTTCTTTTTTAACGGTTCTTCTTTTAATCGTAAAAATTAAAATTTTTTTCTCCTAATTCGACTACTTTTTACGTTTTATTTATTTATTTGATATGCAAATTTTAAAGAAAGATCATGAACACACGTACTTCTTATGAAAGATGGTGAACATACTCCAAGACATTGAACAATTTCTTCTGGAAGAATATCGTGATTTAATACCCCTTTTACGACCAAAACAAATTACAAGAACAAATTAAACATGTGTAATACCATCTTAAGTATTGTGTAGATTACCTCTACACACAGACACACACACAAAATCTAATAACATAAATCTACTATTTAACCGTAATATGTTTATTTTGTTTTGTGGTAGTTTGCAACTGTACCTAACGAAAGTAAAATCTTAAATACAAAATACATAATGTAATTTTATTAATATTACGTTTTCTACGACGATATTTATCGATAAGCTAAATTTATTAGTATTATAGAAATGTTTTTATTACCTCTATACATACGGATACGGTTGTGATATGCTCTAGAAGATATATGGTCTCATTCGAGTGTTAATCGGGCATTAATTATTATTAACAATTTTGGTATTTATTAAAGACTATTAAAAAGTACCATTCGAGCCAAAGACAAGATACAGCAAACCAATGCATGTAAAAAGTCACCAAACCAATACAGACAAAAATTTTATTTTTGTCATGTTTAAAAAAAAAAGATAAAAATTTTCAACTGTTACAAATTTACACTTTTTCGTTTTCTTTTCCTCGATTATATTTATAACAGTTTCAAATTTCTATATTTAAAACAATACGTTGTACTATTTTATAAAATATCAGACGGCGACACAACATCCTCTTTTTTTAAACAAGGCAAAAATAAAATTGGTTAAGTATTTGACCAGCGCGAGTAACAGTTTCCAAATTTCTTAGTTTTTTACCAAAAAATTACCACACACAAATTTATTTCTAAAATCGAATGTGAAATAATTTCAATTTTGTACAAAACTTGCAAAAAAATGCATCGGTATTGAGGCGCGATTTCTGTACGAAGTGAGTTGAATTAAAAGGTCAATATGTGGCTCGTTACTTAATTTACCGAATCTTCAACCTACTGAAGGTGCTGCAGTTCAACACTCATATCGTACTTCATTTCAATAAACATTACCAAGAAATTTTTCTTTTGTACGCATTATTATCTATCCAATTCTGTTTCAAGAACGGGTTTTTTTTAAATTTTCTTGGTTTGTTGTATCTCGCTTGCGAAAATTTGCATTGCGCTCAAAAAAGATAGACTACAATTTGGTTTATTAAAAAATTTTATACATTGAAATGTTCCTGTCAAGCTTTTTAAAATGATAAACAATGTCATACATTATTTAACTTACTCTTAAAACAAAAGACAAATTAAGTTTGAAAATCGGACGTTATTCTACTAACATTTTTTCAAAAATTTGTAGAACTGTTACCGTTTATACAAATACCTACATGAAATATTTTAAAGCTTATTTATATCTATTTTCAATCAATATTTAAAATTTAACTTACAAAACATTCAAAACTTCGAAACTTGTAAGCCTTCGTTGAAACCTGTAAAAGTCTTTGTGATAGTGAAATTTGAAAAAGTTACCTGTAACAAAAGAATATTTCATTAAGCACTTTGTACAAATAGACTGTAAGGTATCAATTACCTGTTTGTGTCTCTGAAGTCACAAACGTGAAATATGAGGAAGAGTTTTCAGTCATTTACAAACACACACCAGTGAAACTATTGCGTCAAGGACTGCTGTGGGTTTGGATTCTGCCGAATCTACTAATAGTTTAGTTTTGCTAAAAAACCTAATTTTATTTTATACTTATGCAAGACCTTGTTACGTCTTAAAATATAAAAATATACGTGAATTTTGATATCCACTTCTCATTTTTTAAACGTGTGAAACTGTGAAAACAATGCACATGTGAAGAGAAATAAAGAATTCTAAAACTTACGAAATGAAACTTTACACAATGATTTCCTTACGCATAGACGTCATTTGATACCATAATTTTTATATATATCGTTAGTTTTTACAATTATGTGCATTATTATATCAGTATAAGTTTTAGGGGGCGTTTAATTATGATAAAACGAAATCAAAAAATAAATGAGAGAAGTTTTTTTATGAGATACGTATAATTTATAGATTCGCTTATCTGTTTTTTATTGAACCATTATAAGAAGTTTATAATACTTGAAATTCATTGAATGTTCATCTTTCTCTCTTTATTTTAGATATTTAGATAATTGCATATAATAACGTTAGTTAAAAATCATTTTCATTTCTATTTGACATTTTGTTAAAACTTTATGAAAAAACAACATTTTAAAGTACGGATCAATGATTGCGCGGTTGGCATTTTGTATTACCTTTATAATAGAACTATAGCGGATTAATATAATCAATTCAAGATTGTTCTCAAGTTGTAATATGAAATTTTTAGGAAAAATTACCTGAAAAAAAACTATTTCATATGCACATTAAGTGTTCTAATTTGTTAAAACCAAATAAATTACGGAGTCAAGAACTAAGCAAGCAATAATTAAAATTATCAATTAAAATAATTAATCGTATTTTTCTGAAAAATGTTAAGTATTTTTAGTCTATTATGATTCCTTTTACAGCATATTTTGAAGTCTAACATAAAAAACCTTACACATTAGCAGAACACATAAGAAAATTAACCAATCGAAGTGAAGTATTTCATCTTATCAAAACCGTAAGAACTTAAGCTGTAGTATATATTTTTTTTTGTGTAATGGGCAAAAGAAACATTTCAGTATAAATTAGATGTCATTCTTTTTTATAGTTAATTAATTGACAAAACAAAACAGTTCGTAACACTGAAATGCACTTTTTGAACAGATGTGAACCAATTGGATGCTAAATTAATCTTTTCTAATCTCATTTAAGCCCCCCAAGTGACTTTCTTGTACGGAAAGTAAAAATTATGAATAAAAGGAAAGGAAATGTATTCAAAAACGGTTACCAGTATAGTGCAGTCTTATTTCCATTCATTTGTCAGAAGTTATAAAGGAGCAAACCTGAATTTCTGTATGTCAAATAGATACAGAATTTCATATTTGCAATAAACTGGAAATAGACCATTAAATTGCCAATAATAGATACTTGTCATACACAAAAATAACGCGACTAAACATCTTACATTAAAAATTGAAGATTTCATAACTAGATATTACTTGAGACCTAAATCCAATATTCTATGGATGGATAGTGGTTGGAGTCTCTTTCATTCATACACGGAAGTAAAAACACATTTTATAAATATGAAGACGATATTAAAAAAGGAAGAAGCATTGTATAATAACATTGAATGCTTTTGCTGTTTGCATGTGTTGAGGTTTGACAAACACTTGTAAGGTATCAAAGTAATAACAATTTACATTCAAATATACCATTCACCTAAAAATACATATCCTTCATACATGGAACGTATGTACTATGTAGCATATGTCACCGGATTATTTAAGGGTCGTTAGTTTATAATAAATCTAGAACAATTGTAAGGCAACCATAAATTTGAAAAAACAATATTATTTACGTTTTAACGATTTTATTTTCATAGGTTTATAAACTAAACTTGCGTTACCGCCAATTTGCGGTATGCCTAGGGTAATGGGCTCGATTCCTGTCGTCACAACAACAACAACAAATTATTACAGGTTGTAATGAGCTGGTGTAGTGCATGGTAAATGTGTGAAGGAAGGGTACTCAGTTTCTTAAAATAATTGAGCTGATAAATGAAATTGTCAGCGTTAAAACAAAAAAAAGGTGGTAAAACACATATATGGTATTATAACGGGCTTTATGGCCTAAGTGTGTCTCTCGTGGACAATAGAACCTATCCTCCAACTGTTAGCCTATAATCTTACGATATTCAACCGTTAGTTTATAAACAAACATTCACAATAATCACTGCAAGTCTAATCGACACAGTCTTATTGCCCGACTGTCAAGGAGTGTTTTATTTTTTTCGTTTATAAACTAACAAAAATAAAAAGTTAGATTGTAAATATTTAGTTTCGCTCACAATCTATTGCTGGTTTACAATCTTACTAAATATATTATAAAATTATGATTTTTAAATAATCCGGCGACACATATATGTGTCGTGGTAATAGAACTTGAGATATTAACAACAACACTTGATCCTGAATAACAGATGTCAACCCTCATCTTAAATAATGTCATTATGCAGCTAATTTGAAAAAGCAACAGTAATACAGCTAAAGTATTAAAATTGCTGCATTATAGAAATGTTTATATATAAAAGTCTACAGAGTGGTGTATTGATGGATATACTATATAAAATTGTGAAAGATTAGTTTTCTTAGTTATTATTCTTTTCATTTATACCTAGTCTTTATATTTATAAACTAAACTAGATTGAAACCCGCCCGCCTCACTGGACTTAAAAGTAGAAATCACCTCTTTATAGCCTCCACCCTATCTTGATTTACACAGTTTTCAATTTTGTAAAATGGAAAATAGTCATAATTAATTCATTGAGTATTGAATGATGATCATAGATTTGCTCCAACTATAATCATCATTTTGAACCAAAAATTAAAGATATCTGTAAAAATTTAAAAAATGGCAAATGTCAAATAAAATTTATTTTTTTGATATATCTTTATAAATTATAGTTCATGTGTTATTCTGATATATCAGCTATATTGCTGTACAGTTTCAGTTTCAGTGAACGCGTAACAAACAAACAAACATGCTTACTTTCATATTTACAATATATAGGAATATATTTTAATTAATTATCATAATTGTGGAATACTTATTGTCGAAGTTATAAACAATTTTCTTTAATGGTTAGCAGAAATCATGAGTATTATTATCTAACCTCTTCAGTACAACTATATTTAACATTGCAAATTGATTTATTTGTATGATTTAATGTGTTTTAAGTAATATTACGAAAACATTTTTATTAACCCAGGAAAATAAAGTTTAAAAGTCCAAGTGAAGTTTTTTCACCCGGATTATTTTTATTTGGATGCAAGAAATGACTTATGAAAAGTTCATTCGAAAAATAATGATTCAGGGTCAAAGTTTGCGAAAATAGGCTTAATTAAGTATCTCATAAACTAATAATTTTATGGCAGTTGTTACGATTCAAAATTTATAATTTAATCCAACTCAATAATTTTAAGGTAAGCTTTGATCTTTTGGTGAATTTGGAATACAAATTGAAAAAAACCTAAATAATTCGTTAAATTATTGATAAAAACAAAATGTTGGTCAACATTTATAAGCATTCCGTTATGTTGGGAATCTAATAAAATTTTTTTATTTCTAGACTTATTTAAATAAATTTGATACTATCATAATATTAATCAAAGACTTCAAAGGGTTGTTTTCGTTTGTAAATTTAACACATTTCTAATTGATTTTAAAAATAGTTCTGATACTTGATACTCTGACTGACATATTCTAAGGGCTATGTAGAAATTAACCAACTGCTTGTCATCAGTTTTTAAAAACATTCTCGTTGATATGTTAATATAGTTTAAAATTATCTGGTAATAAGTATTAACTATCACAGTAAACAGTTTTATCATTTCCGTAAAAATGACGAACAAACCAGGGCACGCATTTGATGATAAAGGTTGGCCCAATGTCTACGATTACTTTTGATTTGTTAATATATAAATAAAAAGGTTATGTTTTGCTTTTAGAAATCTAAAATAAAAATTGACGGCTGTGAAATAGTAAATTAAGACATTTTTGACTAAGCTATTATTTTTTAAGAACAAAAATTTATTTTTAAGCTTTAAGGGTTTTAAAGCTCGCAGTTTAGAAACATGTAATGAAAGCTCAGAAAGAAAATGAATTCAAATTCTAAGACTCCAAACTCTGTATACGTAGGTTTTCGAAATGGCTGATTAAGAATCGTCTTGCCAGTCAATTCCATTGTTAATTCAGGAAGTAAAATAGAAAAATTTCTGAGCTTCTTTGCATAATATACTTGACCTGTTTTTACTTTTTACTCCAAGTAGGCTTCAGGTCGCGAAAAAGTATCATGCTTTAAGGGAAAATCTGTACCTGCCCTAAAATGCAGAAAAATCAATCAACTTTCTTTACTTTTCCTCACTTTAATGCCTTCTAACATTAAACTTTTAAAATGCAATTCAGTTTTTTCTACATGAGCACTGTGCGGACTATGTTTTTTTTTCGGGGAAGTACAAATTGCATGGCAAAAATAACCAGTAATAAGCTAAAACTCAAAAAATGTAGTTTTCTGCGATTGAAAAATTGCTCTTGAACAAGGGAAAGATCTTTTCTAACGTCACTTTGAAACAACTATTACCAATTTTTATTATAACAAACAAATGACTTTTTAATATTATTACAATTAAACATAGTTTCTAGCAAGTAAATAGCTTCTATTTGAAATAATATCCACGTTTAGACAAAAAAATGAACATAAAACGTATTTTATCAAATGAAAATAATAATATAAATAATGAAAAACTAACGGTTAGTTGTGCAAAACGCTTTAAAGCATAAGATGAAGGTGTAACTTTAAAATATTATTTATGCTTTGAAAGCATTCACAGTAGAGCAGCCAGCAATAGTTTAACGAGTATGAAAAGTAAAATATGGTATAGAAAACAGTCTAGAAAAACCAAACATAAATACAATGTAGGTACGTACAGGTAATTGTGGCTAACAAATTTTACTATAAACATACTAGAAATAGTACCTATTCTAAAAAGCAGCAGCTATATGGTATATTATTACTACAATGTAGATTGTAGAGTCATTCTTTACAAACTTTTGCTTGTTATTGTGGTAATACTATATGTATGCATATGTGTGAATATTTGAAAGTGTACACCTTTCTGTTTTTCTAGAAATAGACGTACTAGATATCTGATTTTCGATTTAATTTATTCAATGATTTTCGTTTTTATCGAAAAAAAGAATTTTCTGATTACGATGATTGAAGTATTTTATGGCGCTAGATATTGTAGAATATGGCGCTTCAAAAATCCACGAACCCTCACTTTCTGTCGCGTGGTAAATATGGTTCTGAGTCAATGTGGAGCATTTCTTCTCATAGGACATATATATAGCAGAACGGTCATTTTTAAGACAAAGAAGGTGTAGAAATCTGGGTAACAAGGTAGACCCTAACTGTCTGGTAAGGCAAGGCATTCATTTCTTATAAAATGGGAAAAAAAGTGGCAGGCAAAACTTGATTGCGATTTCGTAGGGTAAAAACCGGTAAACTGGATAAGGTCAACTGCAATTTTCTTGTTACAACACATACTTTAATGGAAAAAACTTGGGAAAATTCCCAAAAACTGTTGTATAGCAGTATAAAGTAAGTAAAAACTGAAAAAAGTTTTGATAACTTTCATTAGGACCGCACAAACGTTACACATTATTAGCAGAAATTACGAAAACTATTTTTCTATACAAGTACGTGGATGCTTTGACTTACCATTTTTTCCAGATGGTTCCCAGACTTTTACCCAGATTTCTATGCCCCCTGTCTTGAAAGTGGCCGTTCTACGATATATATGATTGATCTACGAGAGAAAATTTTCCATATCTCGTCTCAAGTCACTCAAATATCCCCCCGTAGTTAAATAACTCGTAAGTACTAAAAAGTTGATTAAATTGATAAGCCATTGTTCCCAATCGGAACACAAAAAGAATTCGGATGAGTTCACTTTGATTTTTAATGATTGTAATAGGGATTAAGTAAGCATATTTATATACTTCCTTAGTTCTATTCAACTTCTACACTTTCACATTACTATTAGGTTTATATTTGTATAGTATTTATACACAGTTTGGTTGGGTGAATGTTGTTGTTATATATGTTATATAACTAGACTTTGTAACTGTCATATATTAGCGGTTTGCTGTAACACTATCGTAAACTGTTTTAGTGGTAAAGTTTTGTTTCAAAGATTCACGTTTATTATATACATGATAAAATTTTGTTTTTAATTATTATACTAATTATATAAAATAAATATTAGAAACTATACTTAGCGTAGGCTATATAAAATAATTTATACCTACTTAAGTTTTGAGTTTTTTTATTTTATTTGTTGTAACTACTAAAAATATGCTGAACTCCAGTTCTACTCCGTGAAATGGGATAATAAATCACGTGTGTAAAATTTATATATATGGTCTAATAACCAATAAAAGTTACTAGCTCGACCCGTGCTAGTTCTGCTCCCGTAGCTACCGTTACCCGTGGCTAAAAACAACAAGTAACAATAATAAGCTTAAGAGTGAGAGATGAATCATGCTTTAATCAAAAGTTATTTATTTTTGCATAAACAACATTATTTACATTTAAACTTTTTTTCTATCTCTAACGGCTTACAAGATGGATCCTACGGACCCAAGACTCAATTGACCTTTGTTGCTCATTTACGCACTAGACCACACCTTTTACGTCCTGAGTGCACAGTAAAAATTTCAGCTTGATATTTTTTTTCGTTTTTGAGTTATCGTGTTCACAGACGGACAGACGGACAGACAACCGAAAATGGACTTAATAGATGATTCTATGAACACCCATACCCAAATTTTTTTCGTAGCATCAATATTTTTAAGCGTTAAAAACTTGGGACTAAACTTAATATACTATGTATATTTCATATATACATGGTATAATAATACGCAATATAAGTAAATATATTACATGTGCTCTAAAAAGTAACAAACTTAACGACTTAAATTATTCAGGAGGTTTGCACAATTCACTATGTGAGTTGTTCTGACAAGAAACGTCCTTCTTGGGCACAATTTAAAAAATTAAAATATGTCTATAAAAGTATAACATGGATGCAATTAAAGTTAACTGTAGAAAAAAAAAATAGAACTAAGTAAAAATATATAAAATTTTCTTATCAGTGTACACCATGTACGGTAACAAAAAATAGTACAATATAGTAACAGATAATAAAAAAAGACTACAATATATATATATAGGGTGAGCCATCTCATTTTGTAGTTACGATGAAAGGTAGTTTGTACCAATAAAAATAACTAAAAGCAAAGTTTCAGTGTCCTTGGCGTTCCTTACTAGCCAATTTAGATCCTAAACGGTAAGAGATAGAATTACACTTTAAATCATAAAGATGATTCTAATATAAAAAAAAACAAACAAACAACAAAATTGCCATTAATGCATTTAATCGAAAGAAAATACGCATGAAGTTTATCGATATTTAGTAGGTCAAAGTCATGGATACCTCCAAATGTCGTCTACCGCATTTGAAAACTTTTGACTGAAACTTTTTCCCATACTTAGCGTGTTTTATTGCGATTAAATGCATTAATGACATATTTTTAAGTTGCTTTTCTTTATTTTCGCTATTCTATTTCTTTCCATTTAGGACCTTAATTGGCTATTAAGGAAACCTGAAGAACTAGGTCCAATCTGATAATAGAACATGATATCTCCCATCAAACTCTGCAACTTTTGTTCAAGATATTTTTTGATTGGTTAACTACAAAACTTGAAATTTATAGGTGTGTAGATTAAAATATCTCACCCTGTATATAAACACTTAGCATTTGCCATCTCAAACTTTTCAAGTTCTATTTTTATAATATTGAAGAAAATGTTTAAGCACCTCCGTGAAGTTCACACTAGGTCAGACAACTTTATAAACATCATTCCATAATGGATTTTTCCAGAATATAAAGCGGAAAAAAAAGATCTGGGGAGCCAAACAATCCAACCCTCTTATACTAGTAAACATGTTGCTAATTCAATTAAATGTTAAAAAACCGCATCGGTGGTCTATATAGTTGCAGAACAAAAATTGCGGAGAAAACCAATTCTGATTTAGGCGATTACAATCGAATTAAATTCTGTAACAAAAAATGGGGGGGAGCAAACTACCAGGAGGTTAGTTTTACTAAACGAATATTAATTAACGAATAACGAAAGCAAGCAAATCAAATGATAATAAACTGGGATCCAGCTAGTTTTGAACGCGAAATTTACTTCCGATAAGTATTTAATTTATTACCCCCGATTAGGCACCACTAATCATGTACCCGATTTCCCGGTTCACTCTCATTTAGGCATACGGTCTTCCTTTAGAAGTTTAAAAACATGTATTTATATGTAAAGAACTTTAGAATTTACCATTTACACAAATACCAAAGTTTTAATTAATAACACATATTACGAAATTTTAACAAGGATGTACTATTCATAAAAAAAATACTGGGAAAATTATCTAAATGATCATGAAAATGATGATGAGATATTATTAACAGCGATTTATGGTCCCACCGACGAATTGTAAAAGTTAACCGTGCTAATAAAAGTTAATATCATAAATTTTTTAACATTTATTTGTTTAAAAATTTTGAAAGCACAAGTAAAAATTTTTTTTAATTAACTATGATTGCATCAACGTTTTTCGGCGAGTTTCATCTAGTTATAATATTTTATGTGGATATATTCAAACATCAACAAAATTATGAATCAATTATGTGGATAAAGTCGTCTACTTATTCTATGCCGCACAGCACACTCCACCCACACCATTCATATCTGTGGTTAAACCACATTTACTGCATGTATAAACCTAAACTTATAAAACATATATATTCTACATATAATAATGTTATATAAAGATGTGGCAGCGGTATATACGTATATAACTGAACAAGCGACCGTTTATTGAAAACTTTTACTTTAAAGATTGGCTGATATAGTTAGAATGTATTATATTCTTAGAAAACATAAAAGATGATTTCATTTTTATGCTACTACTAAAGTAACAGCCTTAACTTAAAAAAAATTTTAAGAAAAAATATTTTTTAAGGGACAAGCTTTTATTGTACTAAAAAGTAGCAAATAATTTTATCTATAAGTCACTCATACCCGACTATTTGTAAAAGCTTGAGGCAGTTAATGTCAAATATCAAAAATGAATCCGAACGCCTCATCTACTCTACATGCCTAATTACTTTTCGATTCATCCTTGATATTAAGCGCCTCAGGGTTTTACAAATAGTCGGGTTTGAGTGACTTATAGATAAAATTATTTTATACTTTTTAGTACAATAAAATCTTGTCCCTTAAAAAGTATTTTTTATTAAAATTTTTAACTTAAGACTAAAAAATGTATTTATACAAAATATGGAAGCGATGGGAAAATCAGGACGGCGCAACCTTACCATGCATTTTCATCCAAACTAAATGTGCATACAAAATTTCAGCTCAATCTGTTGAAGATATCTACTTCAAAATTGAGTTCAAAGAATCCACCGTAACACACATACATACATTGCAAGTTAAATAAAAGCTTTTAAAAAATGATCCATTCTAGATAAGTTTTAGTATTAGTTCTAGATCTCACTGTTGTCAAAACTTTCAGGTAACACTCTATAAATTGAAAATTTTGATGATCCATACAAAATCAGTTTTGTAAGTTCTAAAAAGAACTTTTTTGTCTGTTAGTAAGATTTCGCGCGTTAAATATTCTTTAACTTTATAAATCAGAACCTCTGCATAATTTTATAAAAATTTATTTTTTAATGCTCTAGCTAATTAAAAATAGTTGGATTATGTGATTTTTGAATAATGTTTAAGAGTGAAAATTTAAGAGAAGAGAAATAACCAAAATAAGTAAATTTATTTAACTAGTTTCACAATATTTTTCAAGTCTTTTTAATTTATTGAGTACGACTTATATTAAACTAACGAAAGTACACGAACAGATCTGAAAATTTCAGATGCCAATATTTTTCTTGCTTATATGACTCTCGTGATGAGAGAAATTCTCACTATTTCCAAAGGGCAAGAAAAAAAATTTTGAGAAACTGTAGATAGATTGAAAAAATCTCAAAATTCATTATTCGAAAATAGATAAAATTATATGAAGAAAAACTGATTTGAAAACCATGTGAAAACAAACAATTAACTGAGTTAATTGTTGAAATACCATGTATAGACAGTGTTGATTACTCTATCACATTACACATACATGTCACACATACATAACTGATATTCCCATATTAATACATGCTATAAAATTTGCATCTAATGTGTGCGCTCGTGAGTAAACAGTGATGTTTTAAAAAAAAAACGTTTCAAACAAAAGTTGTTAATTTTTTACATTTAAACTTTTGTTCTATCTCTAACGGTTTACAAGATTGGCCACACGGACCCAAGACCCACTTGACCTATGTTGCTCATTTACGAACTTGATCTCACTTTTTACGTCCTGAGCACGCTATAAAAATTTCATCTTTTTTCGTTTTGAGTTATCGTGTTTAAAGACGGACGAACGGACGGACAACGGAAAATGGATTAATTAGATGATTCTATAAATACCTATACCAAAATATTTTTAGTAGCATTAATATTTTTAAGCGTTACAAACTTGGGACTAAACTTAATATACTATGTATATTTCATATACACATGGTATAATAAAAGTTGTTTATGTTTTAAATCGAGCGTGAGCAAAATGTTCATACCGCGAATGCTGACGGGTTAAATAATACATAGAAAAGAATCTGGTATTGCAATCTATAGCGATTCATATAATAAGTTGAATCATTCTGTATATTGAGAACGGTTATATGATGGAAGAACATAGATATATGAAGTATTAGTTGATAAGTTATTACCAATAAATCAACCACTTCGTCGAACGGAGTAGTATAGTTACTAAAATTATGCTTCGTACGAATAATTTATATTTGATTAGTTAGCAGCTAGTTTATAAATGTGTTAATAACTTTTATAAACTTATTGAAAATTTTCTTGGAAACTATTTTGAAATAGTACAATTTTTGAAGTCCAGTAACTGTGTTTCTATGTATACATGTATGCACATTCATCGTTTAACGATAATATACATACTTTTATATTGCAATAAGATTCAAAGTAAAAACTTTTACGATTAAAAATGTGTTTAGAGATAGCACAAAAGTTTAAAAGTAAAAAATGTTCCTTATAAAAAATAAACAACTTTGGTTTGAAACATTTTTTTTGTAAACATCACTGTTTACTCAAGAGGGCACACATTAGATGCAAATTTTATAGTATGCATTAATTTGAGATTATTATCAGTTATGTATGTGTGACATGGAAAGGTGTAGGTGTAATGTGGTAGAGTATTCAACACTGTTTATACATGGTATTTCAACAATTAATTCAGTCAATTGTTTGTTTTCACTTGTTTTCATTTAATTTTTAAATTTAAAATATTTACTTATTTATTATGAGAAGCAAATAAAAAATTTCCAAACCTAAAAATAAGAGTAGGGGCTTAGTAATAATAATAATAAACTCTGTATTTTGCAATTGCTTAAAAGTGTACAAATATCCAACGTCTAAATAATTTTTTTTACCCGACTGTTAAGGAGTGGTTATGTTTATCTCGCGTATTTTGTATATTTCTATGTATGTATATTTTTAACTGGAAATTTGTTAATTACCTCGTAAGGAAAATATAAGGTTTCATTATATTTGTCTCAAAAACCCAAGATAGGTGCTTGAAAAACAAAACAAAATGGAAGAGTTTTGGAGCGACATAGTAATACGTTAATAAACAAAAAAACCTAAATTACATGTCTATCCAATTTGACTGCTAATAATGTTTTGCTCAATGTGTCTTTTCCTTTTAATTGGTAACTTTTGGAACCAATTGACTTTCATTTAGGTGGTAATATGTTATTGAACAACCCTGTATAAAAGATACTATATAAAAGTATATATTTAGTTTAAAAAAAAAAAAAAAAAACATTTCACGTCTGTTTAACCAAACATTGTGTTTGATGGCTTTTTCTTGTTTATGCGTTTTATAAAAGATAAGCTGAAGATTAAATGTCAGATTAAAAAGAAAATTCTTTCTTTTTTTTTCAACACTGTTTAATCATCAAAAGTTTATATTTGATCCACAAAATAAATTATTTACTCATTTCATCATCATTCTTTCTAGTGTATGTATTGTCGAGAATATACACATAGAGTTGCTTACGATGGCTGTTTCTTTTTACATTATTAAAGCAGAAATGATGATAATTATAAAATCAACTTCATACCACTCACTACCATCATACTATCAGCACTGGTAGTAAGTAGTAGGTACTATGGTTAGTAGCGAACTCGTATGACAAGCCTACGTAAGCTCTACTTAAAGAAAATAATACGATTTTCTTTTTTATTTATGTAAAAGCTTATTTATTTACTTTACGCAATATTTAATTATGTTTTAGATATCCCAACCATCGTTTTTTTTTTTTTTTTTTTTAAATATCTATTATTTTTAAAACAATGCTTTTACATCATCAAACATTTGCACTTACCTTTTTTTTCGTAAATATACCTACATTTTATTAATTAATGCTGATTTAATGTTTGATAATGTTGTGGGATAATGAATGACCTCGATTTAAAACATTTTTTTTTTTTAATGAAAATCAGAATTTATTTTATATCAGAATATATTTTAAATAAATCGGATGTCACATAAGTAACGGAACGCCCCACTGCAAATAATGTGTTTTATCCCAAAAATGCACATTCTTGTACATTTTTCAAAATCCATCATATATATACAAATTTAACAAGAAAAATTAACCCAATTTTTAAGCCCCGAAAAAAAAGTGTTGTTACAGGTTTTAAGTGTTTCCGTATATGAGTCTCTGTGTGCCCGTATGTGGCATTGTAGCTCTTAAACGGATTAACCAATTTTTATGATTTTTTTGTTCGAAAAGAAATTTTATCAAGAGATTCCGTACTCGGTAACAACTAGAAATGAGCCAATGTCAACCAATGAGGAGAAACACAGCTAAAAAGCAAATAGCTTCATAGCTATGAAGGCTCTCGATCAAGTTACCCTTTAAACAAAAACGAAACTCAAAATCGATTTATCCGTTTAAGAGCTACGATGCCCCACAAACGAATCGGTGATATCGATTTTATAGTATCATTTCTCTTAAGCGGATAGATCTTTATACAGTGGAACCTCGATAGCTCAAACCTCGTTAAGTCGTAATCCTCAGTAAGTCAAAAAATTGTCATTCTCTTCCACTGAATATCTTAATACACGATATCTCGAATTATTTAGACATTGTAACTCGTACACAAAGTTTTCCGACGAGGAATTGATAGTACGTTACTCGAATTTCAAAAAGCAGACTCCGTAAGGCGTAGTTAGTTAAATGTGATTGTTTTGAAGTTAGTTAAACATAATCGCCCCTTTCTAAGGCAAAATTTTGTTAATGAAATTTTCTATATCTCGTTGTTACTTCTTGTTAATCTGAAAACTCATTAGATCGAATTCCGACATTAAATGTTTGCATGTCCCATGAGGTCCAATTTTTGAAGTACCACTGTACATACAATTATTATGATTAATTTCTTTTGATGAATATTTTAGATTCCAAGAAACTGTGTGTAAATTATTTAGTATCGTACCAAGAGTATTTTTTATAACATTAATATTTCATACGCACATATTTATCAAAAAACACATCATAACATTAAAAATCATTTTTTGAAACATAGTACACACAAATCGTTTACATTATCCAGAAATCGCAAACCTTTTTGCCTCGATAAAATCGGAATGAGATTCTATTACATCAAGCAAATTTAAGTTTTATAGGTTCATTGTTTAGTAAATGCTTATATGAGTGTTTAACCAAAAATAATGGTTTAAAAAAACTAAAAAACACGCTTTGGTAACTAGCCGAACTAAAAGGTTGAAAATAATTTTTGTAAATTCAAAAAATCTTTTTATAGTAAAAAAGCGTGGGGTACTAAATTTCAATTATTGTAAATATATTTTTTGGACAGATATTGGTAAAAGTAAAGTCATTATAAAATATCTTAAAAAACACTCGACGCTTGTTTACTTTGAAAATGATTTTTTTTAATTTACGGAAATTATTTTCTTAAGTAATTTAATTTTATTTACGGGTATTTTAACCAGTTTTTAAATTCCCAAAAAACTATCAATTAATTTTTACGAAATGACCTTATATCTATCTATAGAAGGTAGGTCTTAATATTTATGTTTCTTCACAACTTTTATAGAATTCGACCATGTACGTTCTGTATATATCAGATTTGAAGATTTTTCGCTTATAATCCGATTTTTATCTTTAGGAGTGAAATTTTTTTGATCGTCGTGTTTAGCTTTATACTTATATGTTTTGGGAAATCAAGACATTTTCTCATTTTCTAAAACAATAAACTATATGAAAAGTTTAATTAAACTACATATTCTTTTAATCTTATATTAAAATTATAATTTTTCAAGAACTCATACTGTTTTTCATTAGATATCGACTAACTGTAGTTATGCACTTTAAAGTGATTATGTTTCATTCGCCTGGATAACTTTTAAAATTTAAATGCATTTTTTAAAGTATATGAAAGTTTAGAATAACTTTTTAAATGATTAGGTTGGTGTATTATTTAATAAGAAATATTTCTTACCTGGAAAAATAGCATGTAGAGAATTTTATAAGACTTTTTGTCTACATAACTGTTTTAAATTCACCAAGTCGCTTTAGTTCTTTTTTCAGTTTGTTTTACATTGAATGATTTTCAAGGAATTCCCACATTTTATGTTAAAATACAAAAATATTTGAAACCCAAAGAGGAAAACTACGTAGCGCAGAAGCTGCGTTAGTTAAGGGAATTCCCTCACTGATTGACAAAATAACACATTTTTCTTAAAATCGAATATTGCATTTTTAATTTTCCAAGAATTTTTATTTCGAAAACAAAGCATCTGGATAAAAAATTACAAGAGTACCTATTTTTTTGCTTAAAACTGATCAAAAATTTAAAAAATATTTTTTATTTTGAAAAAATTTAAAATTTTGTACTATAAACCATTCGAAAGCATAATTGTTCCATTACCATATTACCTTTTCCGTTAATTCCGAAAATTACAAAACCACCGACTAATTTTTCCAATACGGACCCCTAAACTCGCACTTAAAACATATCTATGAAGACTTTCCATTAAATTACCATTTCCTTAAAATCTTTTCCAAATTGAACCGATTTTGAAACCCTAAAAACGCACTTGACACCTAACTAAGAACTCTCTCCACTAAAATACCTTTCAGACGAGACCAAAAAAATCAAAATCGGTTTATCCGTTTAGCGCTACGATGCCACAGGCAGACACAAACACGCACATATAGACACACACACATAGCGGTCAAACTTATAACACCCCTTTTTTTTAGTTCGGGGGCTAGAAATACTTATTGATCATTAGCTAATGGCCAAAAGTGCATGACTTGCTTAAAATGCATTAATTTTCATTTGAAATAACGATACAGTTAAAAAATTCGAAAAGGAGAATATTTCAGAAACCGCTTGAATACTTTTACTTAAATTTTAAAATTTACCAAAAAATAATTATTGGATAGTACTTTATCTTAAATATTTGAACAATTTTGGAGGGGGATTCAAGTGGTTTTGGGGGTCATTGTTTCAGGACGGTGTTTAAGTTGTTAGAAAAGGTTCTTTATGCTCGGTCACAAACGCTCGGTCGTATTTAGGGCAAAAAAGGAGGTACTCATTTAAAGAATTAAAACATGTAAGAAAAATTATAAACATTTCTTCTTAAATATCTTTTTATAGTCTGCTGTGTTCGAGTTTAGTTTATTGATTCTTGAGTTTTTCATTAAAATTTTTCTCTACAAATTGCATGTTATTTGGCTATAATGATATTAGATTAAAAAAAAATTTAATAAAACTTTGTAATAAATTTCAAACTAGGGCAAATTTTACTGTTGATAACATCCTATAAAAAAATTAAAACAATGCCGTTGAATTGAAGTACATACATACTTACATACAAACAAGTCGGTAGAAAAAAATCCATGTCCTTCAAGAAATAACAGTCATGCAGATAACATTCAACATACAAAAGCATACTTATCGAAATGTACATAGGCTTGTTCACAATGCAAGAACATTTGTTATTTATTTTGATATATCTAATTCGTTAAACGTTTGTTTCGAAATATTTACAAGTACAAGATTCGAATAAATTTATTCAATTTTTTAATATTTTATCTTGACTATAAAAATTACAACAACGGAATATTAGTGAGGGTAATAACCTGTTCCTGTTAAAAAATTTTCAGCTATTAAGTTTATTTTAGAATTTGAATGATTCATTTTATTTGCAACGTTAGTCGAAAATTTGAATTTTTTAAATATTCCTTAAACTCCACTCTATTAAACTTCAATTTAACCTCGTTTTTCTAGTTTCAGTAACGAACCAATATTCATGCTACTTCAATTATTTGTAACAAATACGAAATTTGTGTAAATTAACGTCGTTGTCATAGTATTAGTAACAAGTCAATATATTTTATTCTATTGGAATTGTTTGTAACAGATCAAGTCTTTATATAAATTAGAAAGCTACGCTTCTGAAGTACGAAGTCTCGAAAATTTTGAGCCGAAATTGAAGAAAATCAATGAATTTTACAATTTGCAATATTAGATAAAGTATTTAAGTTTCCGATTTTCGATTTATACAGAAACATTCCCAACATACTGCTTTTGGGAAGAATAATTAGAATTCCCTTTTGTAAATATCATAAACCACATGAAGTTTAGAAAACCGTAGTTACAACATTAAGATTTTAGCAAACATCCACATTTGTTCATAAAATTATTTACGTGGGACTTCCATATACAAACTATCATTTACTTTATCATCAGTTTATCGTGGAGGTAGGAGGGTGAAAAATACCTTACAACCTATTCTTATACCTACCGGATATATTAAAAAAATTTGATTAAAGTCAAGCCGTTTAGGAGTTTAAACACAAACACCGTGACACGAGATTTTTATATATTTGAATATAGAAAAAAAGTAATACATCCTCCCTATTGATTAGATATTATATTCATATATCATTATTGATTTTCACTTAAAGAGAAAAAAAAGAAGTATAAACGTATATTTCGTATATTCGGTATAAAATATAACTCTACGAGGTTAGAGGTTGTTTTGAATACAAGAAACTGAATGTATTTAAGGAGGAAAAAGATTTATATAAATTTCAGTAAAAATTTAAATATAACAAAATATAATATTTGTGTATCATTTATCATCAGGACGTCTTCTAAGATAAACATTTAAGAGTTTTTAAACCGTTGACATAAATCTTACTATACCATAATACTAAATATAATACACCTACGCTCCTGTTAAAAAAATATGTTCCCTTTTGTTTTTTATTAAACTATGCAAGCATACCTGAATTACGGCATTGATTTTTGGCATTGTTCGAATAGATAAGTTGTCCATTTTCAAATGTTATAAGAGTAACTATTTTTGTATTTGTGAAGGATTCATAATCTCTACGTTTTTTATTCCATGTTTATATGAGATATACATAGTATATTAAGTTTAGTCCCAAGTTTGTAGTTTTAAAAATATTAATGCTACGAAAAAAATTTTGGTATAGGTGCTCATAGAATCACCCAATTATTCCATTTCCGGTCGTCTGTCTGTCTGTCGTCTGTCTGTTGTCTGTGTGTCGTCTGTCTGTCGCCTGTCTGTCGCCTGTCCGTCATCTGTCTGTCGGTTGTCTGTCGTCTGTCCGTCTGTCATCACGATTACTCAAAAACGAAAAGAGATATCAAACTGAAATTTTTATAGCGTGCTGAGGAAGTAAAAAGTGAGGTCAAATTCGTAAATGAGCAACATAGGTCAATTGGGTCTTGGGTCCGTAGGACCTATCTTGTAAACTGTTATAGATAGAAAAAATTTTAAATGTTCCTTATAAAAAAGTGTGTATGTTATGGGTATATGAGTTATATATGTGTGACATGTATGTAACACTGTGGGCAAAAAATAGTAAGACTTTTGAATTATATTTCGCGCGGAAACCCTATTCGTCGAAATATTTTTTGTTTTCTAGATCGGTATGATTGTCAGTGACATCTGTGCCGAGTTTCACGTCAAAATAATCATTAGTGTTTAGTATACGTCTGTCTTTCTGAAGTATTAAAAATGCAATCGGCGATTTTTACAATGAGTGAAATTATTCAACAAAGAAGTTCCATAAAATTTTGTGTGCGGAATCAAATTTCTGGTGCCGAAACGTTCAGAATGTTGCAAAAGGCCTTTGGTGATAATTGTATGTGGCGAACAAGTGTTTTTGATTGGTACAAGTTGTTCAAAGAGAGTCGAGAACGCGTTGCCGACGAACCACATCCAGGACGGCCATCAACATTCACTAATGATGAACACGTCAATAAAATCAAGGGATTGGTGCTCGAGAATCGACGATTAACAGTCAGGGACCTTACTGAGATCGTTGGAATATCAGAAGGATCAGTAAAAACTTTTTTGAAAGATTATTTAGGGACAACTTATGGGACAACTCTTGGTTTTTCCACCATGATAATGCACCGTCGTATACTGCATTGATTCTTCGTGATTTTTTCGCCAAAAATTCAACCAATATCGTTCCGCAACCACTGTATTTGCCTGATTTAGCTCCGTGTGACTTCTGGCTATTCAGCAAACTCAAACGACCGCTCCGGGGAAACCGTTTTTAGTCAATTGAAGACATCATACGTGAATCGCTACGCGCATTGATGGCTATTCCGGAAATTGACTTTAACAACTGTTTCGAGGATTGGAAAAAACGTTGACACAAGTGTATTGGGGCCGGAGGGGGTTACTTTGTGGAGGACGAAATGGATTTGGAAGAATAAATAAAGAATTTTGAAATAATAAACAAAGTCTTACTATTTTTTGCCCACAGTAGTATGTGTAACGTGACAGAGTAATCAACACTGTCTATACATGGTATTTCAACAATTAACTCAGTCAATTGTTTGTTTTCACTTGTTTTTTTTAATTTGCGCACAGAAAGAATACCGTATAAGAAGTAATTAATTCAATTGCACTTATTGGTGGTCTTTTAACTTTTTAAATTATTTTTGGTATCAAACTGTTATATATATCGAGAAACATTATTTCAAAAATTGTATTGAAATTGAGGACTTTTTGGCTTCTTATCCATGAGAATAAAATATCTTAAAGCTTCAATAAGAAGATTTTCAGCATGTTACAACAAGAAACCAAATTCTAAATTGAAAAAGTACAAAAAAAACTTTTGTATATAGGTGCATTTTTAATGCTGTACTAAGCACACTTCTAAAAATAATCAATGCATGTCACGGATCTCCAAAAGAATATTTTCAAAATAAACTGATAATAAATTTTATTTCGAAAATATTAAAAAATTTTGCAAATCAATAAATGATAAACACTTATCATTTTATTCACGAATAAAAAACCTTTAAAATCTTCTAAAATGACCGCAGTCAGTTTAATATTTTTTAACAAAACAGTATATACCAGGTGTACCATTTTAATGTCTCCAGCTGAAATATTTTCATTGAAAACTGGCACCAATCAAAGTTTCTGTGCTTCGAAGTGAAAATTGACTTTAAATGTTGACTCATAGCTGTTACTAAAGCTAGAAATTTTTAAAATATGAAAACTGTTCTTTTCTGAAAACAACAAACTGGTTATGTTGTAATAACATTTTTTAATAGCTTCGATAGAGATCTAAAGCAAAACTTTCGTTTTTATTATTCATTTTTTATGTTTATTTATTCTTCCGACATTGTTTTTGCTATCGAATTTTTCGATATATCGATATTTTTATAAAGAAAGAATTTATATTTAGTTATTTTCTCTAAGACAAAATTTGTACTAAATATATCCTTTATCTCTCTCTTATCCGTTATAAACATGGGTTGGAAGATAGTCGAAGTGTAAATCACAGTATCCTCAACATTTTAGATTTGTGATAGAAAGTTATTACTAAGGTAATATCGAAATTTATCAAATCTTTCAGATTTTACAACGTTTTTCTATGCTTGTCTGTATACAGAATGTTTCGTGACTCGATAGCTATTGTTCAACAGTGTATTTTTTTGATAATTGTAAGTCGAAAGTACCTGATTTCCTTTTTCAAAACAAAATAGCTATGGTGCACAATTTTTATTCAAATAAAGACAGAAGGCAGTGTTGAGTAAGGGATATGTTTTCTTAAATATTCTAAGAAGAAGAAGAAAATAAATTTTACTTTAATTCATAAATCAATTCCATAATGTGCTAAATCAAAAATTTCTTAACCTTGTCTACGAAAGCTATATCTACCTCGGACCTGCGTCAGTACGTTTCATGGACCCTTAAAATGAGACACTTGGTTATAATATTTATATGTATATTCACTCGCATATAGGCATCTAAGTGTTTTATTACCATATGTGGAACACGGACGATAAATACAAATGTGCACATGTATTATTAGTGCAGTATTTCTAACTCTATACTTATAGAGCTAGACAAACGTTCTAATCTTATAATACACTGCGCTATAAAATTTCGTTTGGATTTTGTATTAAAATTTCCGTTTTATACTGTCAATATTTATTGAAATTCAATGGTCTACGTGTTTTTAAATCAAGTCTCTTTTTTATTTATCAAATTTATATGAGTTGGCTCCAGACATTTTTGTTGTTAGGACTAAAAGCCAATAAAAACATAAAAAACAAGAGGTGTAAAAAAGTAAGAGAATTAATAGCAAACTCTTATTTAAAATTCCTTCAATAAATTCTAATCTTCTTTTTTGAATTATTCATGAATAATTTTGTTTATTTTCTTGAAATATATATTTCCAAAGCCTAACCGTCGAAGATAATTTCGAAAAGTAAATGTGTGGAAGAGTACCAAAAACAATGAACTTTTAAAACTTGAGGCAGAAGCCACAAAAAAATATTACAGATGTAAATTTTTTTATGTTTATACTCACAGGAGTGTTCTAAGGTATATTTGAAGCACAAGTTTAGGGTTCCGTACCCGAGAAAAACCAAAATTTGGCGACGATCTTCAAAATGGTTTAAAGAAAAAGGTAAATATTTAATGGAAAGTGTTTTATATATGTTTCAAGTGCGAGCTTGAGCTTCCGTACCCGAAATATATGCCGGGGTTTTTTTTAAAATTTGTAAATTTCACTTGTTTTGATTTTTGATTTTGATTTTAGGTGTTTTACTGCGGACAACTTAGGAGTTTTATTGTGGACGATGGCCATAGCAATCAAAATCAGCCTAGCTAAATAATTTTTTCTAAATAGCTATATATTTTTAATACGTCTTGAAGAGCATATTTAAACAAATGCAACAGGATTTGTTAAAATTTTTCAAACATTGGGTATTTACTAGATAATATAATAGCATGGCCAATAAATTTGTCGTCTATTATGTATGTTTAACGTCGCCACAGACATACGGTGGTTTTGACCATCAATGTATATACGTACAGTTTATATACTATACATGCTAGAATGGGGAATAAAATCGAGACAGGATGCGACAAGATAAACCTCATTCCCCCAAAAATGGTCATTTTGATCGATGACTATCGACTTGACGATATATCTATATATACATCGTTAACTAAACTGCATTTCTATGTAAATATATCAACGTAGTATCTTTGAGGAGGTACAACTACCAATAACTTTAGTTTACGAAAGATAAAATATGTGATGTAATCATGTAATGAAATGTATTTTATAAATTCTATATAGGAGGATTATTGAAAATGTAAACTGTCAATAATTAATTGATCATGGAAAATTCTCTACATTTTCACTATGTTTTTCTTTTTCAACGATAAATAATACTTCGTCACAGATTATTATGGATTTGAAAAAATTACGTGTAAGTAACAGATAAGAAACCAAAATAAAGGCATTAATTAAGGGCATAAAAATTACAATGTAAAATTAAAATACTACATTTTTCTTGTGAACCCGCAATGAACTCGAAGTAACTGAAAGCAAGCAAGCATTACGAAATCATGTGATTGTATCAAGTGTTCTACTTAGAAATTTGCTAATATACATATTCGCACCGTGCATGAGTTTTATTGGAAGCGTTTTCATGGTAACGATCACTACTTTAATTATAGAATTGTATGAATGCATTTATAATTGCAAGGATTGCATTTATGACCTACGTTGAAAATTTAATATTATTGTCTCTCAAATTTAAATAAATAATTATGATAATTTATATTTGAAAAATAATATTCTTATTTTCACAATTTTTAATGCATTAAAGTGTTTTTCAATAATTTAGATTTGACATTTTCTATAACATTAACATGTAAAGAATTGCAAATCAGTCATAACAGCCTCCTTTACGCACACAACGAATACATGCACTTCCAATAAATACATGGAACCAGCAGTAACACAATCTATGTGTCGTTCACACGAGATTATTTCGTTCTATAAAGCAAATATTTTAATAAAAAGTGTGATTGAAATAATAAAAGAAAAATTGCTACAAACACATAAAACAATTTGTTCCATGAAAGAAGAAAAACAATAGATACAACAACAAAATTTTCTAAATTTATGTACAAAAAGTTTTTATAACATAATAACATTAAGTAAACAACAATAATATTTATAATAAAAACAATAATCAATTTCTTTCAATAATTTTATTATCAATTTACCACCCTATATTCGGTTGTCATTTACAAATTATGGATATTGAAAACTTTTTTTTTATATTTATTTATTTAAACGTATACAATAAAACACTACTTCCTGCAGACGGAAAACAATAGCAATAAATGTGTCCACAGTACCTACTATGCTCTATATGTATGAATGTGTATGTTGAAATAAATACCAATTCTCTGAAAGTTTTTTAAAACAAGTTGTTATTTACATGGTCACTTGAAGACAGTGTTTCTTGTAAAATATTGTAAAATACACGTGAAATATTATAGATTTTGCCCGCTATACTGTAATGTATAGAACCGAAATTTTAATACCAATCTAGTCTTTAATGTGTAATAATTATACTTTTCAATAATCACGACGAGCATCAACAAACAATTTTATTTGGAAAAATTGTCAAAATAATATTTTATTTACAGACCCTGAAATCCATTTTTTTATCAAGTTAAAAATGTAATCTGTGTCTTGAATAAAAGGTTTAGGGGCAATTTAATTATTAGAAACTATATTCTATGAAGCACGAGCTTAGTTAAAAAAAATTGTGTAGCAGTGGCTTTTCTGTTAGTAGCCCCAAAAAATTTTAATTGACGTTTGTAAACTTAATATACATCTCTTTTCGACTAAACAAGAAAAAACGCGATACTGTTCCGTAAAAAGTCCACAATATTTGTAAGCATTTAATTTTGATATCTTTGATCCTTTTGGATACTACTTGACCTTTTATTAGAATTTAAAAAAATAACTAGAAGATACAGTAAGGTCTGGAGTTGTATCACGGTTTAAAGTAGTTTTCGCTTTTCTGAAACCGCATCAAGTCCGGGGATTGAATACGCATTGAAGTTAAGGTAAAAATATAGGCCACTAATTTTTTTACTCATTTCTGAGCTTTCCTTGCGGAAATTGATCACATTAACAAAATACTTGAAACTTGTTCACACAAAATCTGGTACTCTTAACCCCAAATATCTCAAAAACTATTCACTATATACTAGTTTTAATCTAGCCTTTTTTTCCTCAGCGTTACATTTTTAGACCGCGATATTACCTTCAAAGGATGAAACCGTTTTCAAAATTAATAAAAACCCACTGCGAAAAAAGTGCGCCATCTTTTATTTCGGTATATAAACATTGAATAACTATGGCATTTGTCTACCGATTGAGTTATGAGACTTGTTTTTGAAACGTCAATTCAGTACAATTTTAACCATGAATTGTTTCACACCGAAACAACGGGGTGATGTAGAGGCGCTGAACATTGAAACTATTCGTTCAACATGACACTGTACGTTAACGTGCAAATAGACAATCCGTTTTTTAAAATTTATTATTTAGAATATTTTTGAGAGTAGTATATAACAATTTCGATTGTATGCTTGAATAGTTTGGTACAAAAAACCATTTATTTCACAGTCTTTCTATGTCGTATCGTTCAAATAAAATATCTTTAGTCATAATTTTATATTGTACTTGGGTATTACTTTTTATCAAATGTATATATTTTCTTTTGTCTGTGTATCTGTACATATGAATAATTTTATAATATTTCCAACGATATGGAAATATAATATGTCTGTGAGTTATTAAAAGCTGAATGCATAACTTTCAGCGGCGAGTTTTTTACTTAATAGTTCGATCTGTGGTGGTATATACACATAATATTTTGAAAAAATCATGATAGGAAATCTGATCGTAGTAAACAATTTCTGATAACAATAAATTAATTTTATTTTATACTTTAGGTGCTTCTTTACCAATCGCACACGGAGCAATATTCCGAACCACTTATTTTTACATTTTCTCAAATTGTGCGACAACCTTATTTTATTTTACAACAAAAATATTGTTAAAGGCTAGAATTTGGGACTAGAACGTATTTCTTGGTGGTCACACAAGCCGAGAAAATAAAAGGTGAAAAACACGACATTTTCTCGATAAAACTGTGTTTTCTCATAAAGTTTCGATGGGATATGATTTCATTTTTTTAGCTCAAGAACCCTTTATTTTTTCAAAAAAGACCAATTCGTTCTTTACAATAAAACAAAAATTTTTATCGTGAAATTTCCAAGATAAACGATAATTTACAAACTATAATGATATATATATACTCAGTAGAAGGTTATTTTGTATCTGCTGTACTATAGACTGTTTTGACTATAAAAAGGGTCATTTGAATAATTGAATACGGGGAATCAATAAGCGAGCAAAACATTAAATCCCCGTAATGAATTGATAGTTTGAGAAATTGAAAAAAAAATTCCCTACTAATTTTTTAAGTGAATTATAAAAATTGTTCCAGCTAAAAATATTTACAGAAATAAGTTTTCAAACCACGATTTGTTAACACCCTTTATTGACACAAATTATTAAGTGCAAACAGTATTTACTAAATAAATATAGGTTACCAATACACGGAGAATTGCATCTGGTTCAGCCGGCCAAAAGGTTATTAAGTAGAGAGTGAGTTTTTTTGTAAATAAAAGTTTCACAGATGTGTTAGTTTGGAACAAAATATAGAAAGCACAATTTTGTATCAGAACAATAATAGATACCTACTATGTTTTAAATAGAGTGTGTCAACGATTTTAGATAGCTGGAAGTTATGTTTAACAGGAATTTATGTCAATTTCAAGAAAAATTTCTAAACGTTCATATTATATTATATACATCTTAATAGATTCCTCGATCAGGCGTAATAAATATTGACTTTGTGCTAATATTCATTTGATATCAAATAAATCGCGCCTTTTAAAAAGAGTACATTTTTTCGAATTTCAAACAGCTCCTTCTCTGAAAAAAGTACTTCCTTACTTTCTTTTTTTTTTGGAGTCTTAATAATAATTTTGCCATCCTTTTAATCTTTTTGTCAAAAGTTAGGAAGATGATAAAGGTTATCTTATAGTTTTACATGAACTTTAAAATACGATGAGGCGTAAAAAAGCAAAAAAAAAAAAGAAATAAATGCACGTGTTCGAAAGAAAGTAAAATTGATACTCTAAAACTTATTTTAAACTTTTTAATAAATAAATTTTTTTTTTTTAATTTCTAAAGGACTTTTATAAAACAAGATTGAGAATAAAAATAAAATAAAAATAACTATAAACAAAGTAAACTCGGCTTAGATTTAAGAGACTGTGTTTTGGGCTGAAAGTCTAACTTTAATACCCGCATTAAGTATATAACAAGATTGAGAATAAAAATAATTATAAACAAAGTAAACTCGGCTTAGATTTAATAGACTGTGTTTTGGGCTGAAAGTCTAACTTTAATACCCGCATTAAGTAAAGTAGCTGGCGGGACCCCATTGCAAATTATAAACCGAAAGCAAATTAATGGACCCGACTGCTCCTTAACTTAATGCAAATATTTAACAACTTTGGCTTTCAGCTCATAATATAGTCTGTAAAACCGAAGAAGAGTATACCTTGCCTTGTTATTTTGGTACTCGATAGGTTTGGTTAATTGTTAAAAATTTTTTCTTTCAAACATGTATCCGAGTGCTTTTGTGTTTTTAAGGCAAATATAACGTTAAGTAATAAAGAAATTAACAAACGCGCAAGTAACATAACCACTCCTTGATATTCGGAAAACACAAGGAAACTAAGGCTGATTGTATGCCTTCAATACCAAACGAGCCCTGTAACCTTACCCAACACTTAGAAAGTTCTCCCTGTAAACTTAGCGTAGCGAATGATATATATTTTTACAAAAACATAGAAACAGCTAAACAAAACTTTTTGTTTTTCCCATATACCACCAACACAACTAAACAACAACAACAACAAATGCCCAAAGCTATAACAAATGTATTATGATATGTTTTAATACAAAAAAAAAAAAAAAAAAATTATAACAGTAGACATTATGATATGGAGAAGTATGATGGAAATGATGTTCAGGTTTTGTTCATAATTTATCTTATTTTCTCTCAGTATCCTCTTCTAGGTCCCATGTGGTATGAAATACAAATTGCAATAAAGCATACAAAATTTTAGTACTGACAATAAAACCTTGCTATACGTATATACACATATAAAGACATAACATACAGATAAAACGATAAACATGTTTATTTGCAAAGCGTCGTATTGGTCAAAAAAAAAGTAAGAGTTGTAATCAACAGTTTATATTTAGCATTGTAATGACTCACTTAATTCAGCAGCCAGAAAAATATCTTAAGTCATCTTCAAGTCAGCGGATCAACAATCTTATGAAGAAATCTGCATATAACATTTTACCCTTGGAAACACGTCTTTTGTAGTATATTTATTCAGACTGAGGAACGTTTGGAGCATCGAAATTTCCAGGTTTAGGTAAGCTGGTATAAGAGTATGTACTGAAGCTTCACAAGCTTACAAAACATCAAAGTAATTAGTTTTTATAATCAGTTATGGTTTTATTTGAAAGATTATTTAATAACATAATAAAATTATGAGTAACAACTTGCTATCTTAATAAACTCTTACAACAGCTTACCTTATCTCTCAGGAAAAGATATTACATTTCACATCTTGCCGTTTCCAACTGATTTCGGTGTAGTCATAATAGGCTTTTGTCCACCTGGAATAAATCTGTTGGATCATTAGTTTCAAACGATTAATCATGAAATGCAGATAACAAAACACAAAACTATTTATCATTTAAAAAAAGAAATATTATTATATTTACAAAATAATTTTTGTAAAATTTGAAATTCAGTCACGTGACAGCAAACACCAAGCAGAATACAATTTAATAGAACGAGGCAGGTTAGTTGATTACAACTCTTTAAACTTGCATACACAAAAATGATTGCATGCCAAGTCATTATTTCAGACGCCATGACACTTCTTACATTGTTTTCGAAGTAAATTTGATTTGGTTTTTGAAAATGCAAAATACATTATGCAAAAAGTGTTGTTTTCTATTTTTTTATAATACTTTCTAGTGTAAATCAGATACTAATGTTACGTGTAAATCAATTATTCAAATTTAGGGCAAACCTATATTACTCGGATATACCTACTATAATTATTTGTCTTCAAGGTAAATGTTGTTTTTATTTGTTACCTTTGGGAGAGGGGGATCCCCATCTATAAAAGCAAAACATATACGCTTGAGATTTAGATTTCAAACTAGTAGGAAATCGATTATCAACTAGCCAAGGTACTTTCTTCACGTATATATGCCTAGGTATAGCACATGGCTGTAATGACTATGCTCCAAGTTGGCATATATGTTTCTCTTGATCGGAAACTGGTTTGCTACCAATCGAATTCTGTGTTTATTTTTTCTGAAACTTTGTTTCAAATTGATAATGAAAACTTATTAGGA
This sequence comes from Chrysoperla carnea, assembly GCF_905475395.1. Classification (NCBI taxonomy): domain Eukaryota; kingdom Metazoa; phylum Arthropoda; class Insecta; order Neuroptera; family Chrysopidae; genus Chrysoperla; species Chrysoperla carnea. Next base: position 41,740,302 of record NC_058338.1, on the reverse strand, counting down.
ACCTTAATCCCGAGAAGGTTGTAGTCATTTGTGTTGAGCCTTGAGCTAAAATTATTTTGATATCGCGTGTTCATATATTTAAGAAAAAATATTGTGAAAATATTTAATCATAGAGTGCAATATATATTTGAGTCTTTTTGAACAACGCATTCTGCTTAGCGCTTATCATGAAATATTTGCTTTAATTTTAGAATTCGTAAACTGTTTCTAAAAACAAGGTTAACACATCGAACATATAGATTACACTGGTTTAAGGACGACTAGTTATACTTTTATGGCAAGCACACTGTATTTATATTTTTAAAGATTATTTACTTGAATGTTCGCTCGTTTTCTTAGTTATAGAACAGAGAAACAAATAGAAGCATAAACGAAGAAGTTAACTACCAAGAAATAATACATAATAAAGTTTTGTACTTAGACAGTTTCCTATTTACAATTTGACATAATATCATGTAAAAATAAATTAAATTTGAGTTTTTAACTAGTTTTAGAGTAAAATAATTTTTCTATATACTAACTATTGATTGTACTTAATAATGGTTACTTTACTAATAAAAGTAATTCAATTACTTTATTTACTTACTACATTTAGAATGTTTTATTAAATAATGACCTACATTTGTAATAGTTTTTGTGTTACACTTTGTGGAATTTATAACATAAAATAAAATTTTCAATTTCATATAAAATATGGATGTTTTGGTAAAAGAAAGCAAAGAACAAAAAAATGGCCGCACCATTATCTTTTTAATATACTCTATAAATGTGTTTCAAGTCCCCTACACACGCTGATTTTAAAAAAAAAATTTCCAGTTAATTTTTTCGAAAACAGATAACAGGCATATTAAAAATCGCTAATATACTAGCCATCTTAAAGTCACCTTCGTCGTCAAACGATGATTGTTTTTTTTTATACCATGCATATATGTAATATGCAAGGTATATTAAGTTTAGTCCCAAGTTTGTAACGCTTAAAAATATTGATGCTAAGCAAAAAATTTTGGTATAGGTGTTCATAAAATCACCTAATTAGTCCATTTCCGGTTGTCAGTCTGCCTGTCGTCGGTCGTCTGTCTGACCGTCTGTCATCACGATTACTCAAAAACGAAAAAGGATATCAAGCTGAAATTTTTATAGGGTACTGAGAACGTATAAAGTGAGCTAGAATTTGTAAATGAGTAACATAGGTCGATTTGGTCTTGGGTCCGCAGGACCCATCTTGTAAACCGTTAGAGATAGAACAAAAGTTTAAATGTAATATTCCATATAAAAAAATAACCAACTTTTGTTTAAAACATTTTTTCGTATATATCACTTTTAACCCGCGAGGGCGCAAATTAGGCGTAAATTGTATAGTATGTAATTTTAGGAATATCAGTTATGTATGTGTGACATGTATGTATGTGTAATGTGCTAGAGTCATCAACACTGTCTATGCATGGTATTTCAACAATAAACTCAGTCAATTATTTGTTTTCACTTGTTTTCACTTGTTTTTTTTTTTTTTAAACTACGTACCTATTTCTTCTAGCAGATTCTGATTTATAACCTCAAAAAAATTTGCTTGAAATTTTTTTCTAGGCCTTAATTTTTGTAATTCAAGTAATTTATAGTTAAAGTAAAATGTCGTATGTAATTTTTGTACAGATTCTTATAATTTATCGAAAAACAAGTAGTTCTTCTCAAAAAATTATTCTTCTCTATTATAAAGCCTTTAAAAATAGTAAAGAAAGTACCGCAAAATGGGGGCTAAGAAAACAAATTTTCAAACAAATGTTTATTTTTTGAGACAAAAATCAGAATATGCTGCTAAATATGGCAGTTCAAAAGATGACAACAAAGGCGACACTGCTTTTTGATATTCCGATCCGTATTATAAAATTGTAACAACTAGTGGAAAACTTTTTAAAAAATCACTCTATATTTTTTATGGATGAAAAAGTTCATCGAGTTTATATGGTTGCTTTTGCTAGTTCAAATGAGTAATTTAATCATACTTAAAAAGAATATTGATTTTTATGCAGAAGTATATGTTATGCATAAATGGAGTATGGAGCTCTTTCCTCGATATTTCCGCATATTACACGATTTCTGTTTATATAGATATATGTATACTAGCAAATACCAGCCCGCTTTACTGGGTAATTTCTCCTTTAGACTATCACGTTATAACCCTCACTTATCCACCCTTTTGTTCACAATTTTCTGGATTTTAATTTTTTGTTGGAGTTTTGAAAATTAAGTTTAGCCATGATACTTGCTGATATTTTATCTGTAATTTATGGTAATGTTAAATGATTACTTTTATAGAAACCTGTAATTTAGGGTAATGTCAAATTAAAATAATTTTTAAATTGTTTTTTATTTTTATTAATATATCTTTATAAAATATGTCTCATGTGTTATTTTGAAGTATGAGCTATATTGCTATACAGTTTCATTAAAAACCATTCGCTAGTTTTAGCGTGAAAGCGTAACAAACAAACAAACAAACAAACAAACATGCTTACTTTCGCATTTATAATATATAGAGATTTTGCCACAAAAAAAAAACCGCTAGCAATAATTTATTTATAGTTATTAGATAAAATAATTTTTAAAATGATTATAATGTTTTTATCATAAATATTTTATCCAATATATTTATAATAATGGTTGCTTGTGTCAGTGTTATATATGGACCAAACAGTCAGTACATAATAAAACTGGGTCAATTAATATTACGTTATAATATATTTGCTTCAATTACTAAAGTCTATATCATACATTAATTACAATCCAATTTGGCAAGTCAATATAATTATATTCATCAAATATGCGCACATATATGTATATATATATATATACATAATATAATGTATATAGACAACAAATATAATTATAAACCAGCTTGTGAATTGTGGTTTCATTTCAACATGTTATAGACGTATTATAATAAAACCGCCTATACTATCTATCTATACTAAATAGATCATATACTGTTAGAAATAAATCATTTGATCCAGGAATCGACTCTACATAGGTCAGTAGATTTTTATGGGAATCGGTGTAACCAAGAAAATCATATTCATGCGAACTAGTGGTTTTTCGATTTACGCCAGCAGGGTGCAACAGAAGTACCTTACTTCCGGACACCACATTCTCTTACATTTGAAAAAATCGGACAATTCCAAAACCTCGCACAAATTAGATGATTTCTGCATTTCGGTAAACATTTTCAAATTTTGGTAAATGATAGTTTGAGTCATTCCAATGAAAAGTTCCCATGGTCACAAGTAATGAAAATTTCATGCTATAGCTAAATTAAAGTTGGAAAACATACTTATTTGTATAATATATGCCTATATGTGTATAGACAAATACATATACAGATATGTATAACTACATGCATACGTGTGTTTTTTAATGTAAGGATGTTGTTTGTTAATTCTTGTTTTTTTGGAATGTGTTACGAAATTCGAAGAAGAATCAGTGTTAAATGTTCAGTGGATCAATAATATGAATTGTTAAGATCAAAATTTTCAGCTACATATATATATAGGTACGTACATGATTTTTGACAATTAAATTACAATAATTTTTTTTATATAAATGAGTACTTTTGCCAATTTTAATTTAGCGATAAATTCTGTCATTTTCATGACTTTTGACCATGATTTGACCCCAAAATTTGAAAAAGTTTGAGCAAAATGCAGATTACATATAATTTGTGCGAGGTCCTTTTTTAATATCAGTCATTACAGCAAACGTGAAATTAATTTGTGTGAGATTAGTTTGAGTTTTAAATAATCTTAATATATATATTTCTTGTGTGCGTGTGTATGTAATTGAACTCCTCCTAGACGGCTGGACCGATTTTGATGAAATTTTTTGTGTGTGTTCGTGGAGATTCGAGAATGGTTTAGATTTACAATTTGGTCCAGTACAACTGTTTTTGAGGGCTCCGTACCAAAAAAATGAAATTTCATTAAATGGTGGGAGCGCATATAAATCATATCACATTATGTATACTATGTGTACTATGTATTTTTAATAGTATTCAGGTAGGTAGTGTCAATAGGCATTTATTAGAGCCACATGCGAGCGCAGCGAGCTCTACTATCAAAGGTCAGGCCAAAGGTCGAAGGTCAGGCCACTCCAATAAATAGGAGTTAAATTGGGGTTTAGCGGGATGGGTTTAGCGGACAGGCTAAACGTAGTATAGGTATTTATGAATTGGAGTTACGTTTTTACGGGACAACGTCCGTCGGGGCCGCTAGTTTTTATATAAATTTTAAATCATTATTTATACAATTACCATACTTTCATATAAGAGATAAAGAAAAATAGTAGAGTATTTACGGCTAGAATGTATCCCACATCATAGTGTGTGTGATATAATGTTTTGAGACTCCCTCATTCTGAAAACCCAAAAATCTGGCCTAGGATCGTCATATACATTTTATTATTCTATTGAATTTTTCAGACAATCACAAGTGCTGTAAATTGAATACAAATTCGACTGCATTTTGGCGTTCACATTGTTTTAAAAAACCTGAATTTTAATCAACAAAGAATATCAACACTTCTTTAGATCTATAAGAAGAAACTCTCAAATGATTTCAACAATAAAATGATAAAGCCATTTAAATTGAATAAATGTAATTAAATAATTTATTTAAATGCACACAAGTAGAAACAAACAATACGAATCTCTTTTTATTGTAAGAACAACAATGCTCCATAATAATATGTAAAATATTAATTTCTTATTCGTATTAATATTTTCTCATATAAAAAGGAATATCTCTGGAATTTATAACCCGTATATGATTCATTTATAAATCTTATAACAATATAAAATTTTCAAAGAACAAAACTCATTTACCAACAAAAACTTTCAACTTTTCTGTACCTACGAGCTTTCAAAAATAAAAAATCTAAATATAATACAACTTTATCATATGTTGGTACAAACAGCTAAGAGAATTAATTTTTAAATACACCATATATACTGAGTTGATTCAACATTTAAACTGTTCATAATTCATTTGGTGTTTGTGAAGAAATTTCCAGCGGAAACATTAATGCTTTCGTGTTTGGTTTAAGCAGTAATATTAATGCTTTCGAGTGCTAACTCCGATGGTTCAATAGCTGAAGGTAGGTTTGGGTTTCATGTTAAAATTGATAGCCTCAGTGTAGTAAACAAACACGAGTACAAAGATGGCTACGCCGTAGAACACAGGTCATATTATGATTTGATTTGTAATTTTATGCTTAATCTTAATTTGCTTTTTATTTGTTATTAATTCTTTGTTAATTTTATTTAAATATTACTAATATTAGAACAGAAAAAGAATAATATATATGAACGTGCCCACTAAAAATTTTAGAAATCAAATTTTTGAGTAATAGGGGGAAAAATTCACGAAACAAGTCAGACTAAAAATGCAAAAAAAAAAAAAAAAAAAATTGAGAACAGCTTAGTTTGACTAAAATAACTTGAAAACAAAAACTGTAAATAATACTAAAACCAAAACGACTATTTGACATGAGAAAAAATTTCAAAAAAAAAAGTATCGCGGCTCTTTATCTAGACGTTTCAAGAATAATTATCTCTTGCTGCGTTGTCAAGCTAAAAAATTTTTGCATATTTGATAAACTATTGAAATACTTTTGTCGCGACAGACTCCAGAAAATGAAAAATCAAATGTATCTTATTTATTTTGCTACTTGATCCTTAACGTGGTCGCAAACTTCACTCTTCGTTTAAAGTTGTGGAATTTTGACTTTCCACAAAGAATAGTGAATAACGTAGATGCATTTGAAACGCCCCCTTTCTTGTCAAATATTGTAATGTCTTGGCAATATAACAATATGATAAAAAATCGAAACTGTTGGGTTGGAATTCTGTTGTATAAAATATTACGGGAAATATACGAAATAAGCAATTATAAGAAAAGCAACAACAATCACCGCTAGCGAAATTTTTAATAAAAAAGAAAAACTTAGTGAAAAATCGTCCGAGTAATAATTCATACATCAGTATCTTTACAACAACTGAACAATCAACTGTTCAAAATATAAAAATGAAAACTGACGGTCACCATATGTGATCGACCGTGTCGTTGTAATTCGATCATTGTAAAAGTACAAATTTTACTCAGTTATGTTTTACATACAAATTTTTTCTTAATTTTTTTGATTTACTAAAATGACAAATTGAAAATTTAAAATGCTCACTCATCAGTTACGACTCTAAGATCACCTTTAGGTGACCGTGGAGATTAAAGTCAAAAAGGTATTTAAAAGATGACCAACCTTGAATATTAATTCTTGTGTTATAAAGAAAAAATATTTTTCGTTATAGAATAAAACAGTGTACATACATTGCGCGTGTTCGCATAACCAATCCAGCCAGCATGCCTACTTACATTTTCCTATCGTTGTGTTAGGCAGCCGGTAACATAAAACTTAAAAGATTATAATTCATAGATAGCATTTCTTCATACAACAAGAATATTACCTATAAAAACATTTGTAATCATATTTCATATCTCATTTAATTGGTATGAATGACATGGATGGACGAAGATTAACTTGGTTACACGCAGGTGCAAGTATTATATAAAAGGATTATCAAATCTGTTTAGTTTAAACATTATATGCATGTTTATCATATTGTTATATTATTATTGTTTATTCAACTTTTATTATAATCCTTGAGACAGTGGATATTTTAAGGTCAATCAACCATTTATTTTAATAAGAAGGTTTTCAAATAGTTGCTATAGGTCTAGGATCAGGCACTATATAATAAACTAACAACCTTTGAGGGTAATTAAATGAAAAATAATATTTCTCAAATAAATTAAGGAATGGTAATTACATTTGAATTAATAATTTTTATTTAACAAGTGAAAACAAACAATGGAATGAGTTAATTGTTGAAATGCCAAGTATAGACAGTGATAATTACGCACTCGTTTTTTTTTTTTACATCATATCAGTAAAAAAAGATTGCCAGACAAACATACCTGTCACTCACACATAACTGATATTCGTCCCATATAATACATTCTATTTAATTTGCGCCTTATTTGCACCCTTACTTCTAGATTTATGATTTATATTAATGTAGATGTTTACGTCATTTTACATACTATAACTTCAATCTGGTGACTATCAGTCCAAAGAAATTCGTTCCAAAAAATGTTATCTGAGACTTATCAAAGCAGAGTAGCACAACGAATATTCATTAATTTAAACCTTCAAGCTTAAGCTTCAAAATTTTGAAGAAATAACTGTCAAATACTACGCTAGGTCCCAGACCTGTGCTCGGCGCAATTTCAAAAATATTTGAATGCATTCGGGATCCGTTATTGAATTAATATTCTACTCCTTCTTCTTTAATTCACTGCAGGGGTTTATTACCTTCTGGGTTTGTTTTCTCTCTTGGCATGACATATAAGATCAGTATTTCTTTCAAAATAATACGCAATTTTAAACAGGTACTAGTACAAGTACTCAAGTACGAAAGTATCGAGATATTAGCATCTCAATGAGAAAAAAGTGGTTCAAATATTTGTTCTAAAATTTTGGCATAAAACTTAGTTTTGATTTCAACCGGTTTATCAAAAATCGATTATCAATAGAATATCAACATGAAAATTTTGATCTTAGAATAGTAAAATCTGATTTCAACTAGTTTTTATATTTGAAAGTTTTTTATTGTCTGTTTTCATCACGTGTCAACATTTAATATTTTTTGCATTTCACTAAAAATAGTAATTGCAACTGTGATCGGTGCGAATATGTTTAACAGAAATTCGAAGTTTCAAAATAGAAGATCTTTAAAACTTTCCCTTTTGTGATGAGTGCATTTCACAAATTTTGAAAGCTTATGGTTTGATTGATAAAAAAGGTAAAGTGCAAGTCTCTCGAATATTTGCCCTCTTGTTCTTTAACATCTATCATCGAGTCTTATCTTCAAATAGTCCCTCATTGGTTTATTCTCGTTTCTTTCAAACTAATATTTTATGTGTACCTATATATAATATTAAATACAAAATTTTGAATAAGTAACTGAAACATACAGATTCAAGATCAGCTCCGGTCAAGAATAAAATACTTTTTTTACAATTTATTCTTGGATATGTTTAATTATGAATAGATTTATTCATTTTCTTGTTGGCTTTTAGATTTGTTAATTTTACTGCCACAAAGTAACTTCATAGCCGCCGCCATAATCGAAATTTTGAGTCATATAAAGTAGAGACCTCAGTTATTCTCTCGTTTTGTTAAAACACAATACTCAAGAAAGTAAAAATTTCCATTCAAAAAAACTGGCATAATAGAGTTTGTCACTAATAAACCGTTCTTAAACTAAGGGACTCATTTTTAAAGAAAATTTGCCAATAAAGTAACTAATTTTTCGAATAATTCTAAAACACTTAATTTATTTTATTCATTATTTCACTTCAAACAAAATAAATAGAACTAATCAGGCTGAAAATTTCCAGCCTTCTACTGCCACTAATTCACAATTTACATCCTTCTCATTCTAGCTTATAATTCTGAAACAAGCATTCATAATATAGTGAAGCCGCTGGGATGACTTGGGTATACCACATTCTTGAATCAACAATTTCGAATTGATTAGAAGAGTCGTCGTATAAGAAAACCTTAATATAGTTGTTGTACCTTTTTAAGAAAGTGTAAGGTAAACCTTGCTTTTGATCTACTTACAATCTACAAATTATCCTCGTTATTTAAACCAAAAATGTTCAGGACTCCATAGGTTTTCGTGAAATTTATCATCAAGTATGGTGTAATTATTAAAATCGAAAATGTTTGTAAAATGACTTTCTCATAAAAAACCTCAATTAATACTTTCAAATTGCGGGATATAATTTTTCGAGCAAATCCACTCCTTTTTAGTTGTACCAGACAATTGACTACCACAAAATTGTCTTTTTTGATGGTATTAAAAAAATTTTTGAATGTTGTCTATTTTTCAGGTCATATACTTCGTAGCGCCTTGTCTAACATTTATGTATTTGTTTCTATCGAAAAGAAGAACTCAATACATTTCGTCTACAAGGCGTATACTGTACAAGCAACATTAAAATCCTATAGTGTAAGCTGTATAAATAGCTATGGATTATGTATAACTTCTCGTCTTCTATTCAAAATGAATGTCTCTCATATCACGTGACAAACAAGTAACAATATGATGTTGTCGTATGTATTCTATACAGAACGAATCCTATCCTATCCAACAATGTCGTATCGTCTTTGTTCATAGTAAACCTCTATAATATGTTACATGTCAATTGTATACATATAACAGGGTAAGATGTGGTACCTATACATAAGGTTCTATGAATCAATAATGTATATTGTTGTGTACCAAAAGTCTTAGGCTGCCACCAAAAGTCTTAATGTTTGAAAAGGAAAGACTTTGTGAATCCTTGGGGATAAATACGCCGTCTAACAAAATAAACACTGATATATTTCTTTTGATATTTCGATTTAATTAAAAATATTTTGATTCGTTTAAATTTATTTTATGAATTATTATCACTTGTATTTTTATTATCAAATTAAGTTAAGAGTGAAACTCTAAGTTGTAATAATTACTGTATGATTCAAATCAATTTCCAATGTCTTTAAATACAAAATTTTTAGGTCTAAATATTAAATATTGTGACGTAAAAATTAAAATATTAAATATTAATTTTGCTGACAAGTAAATATAATCAGAGCCATCCATGCTGCTATCACACATAAGATATGATATTCAATATAAGGTACAATATAAATTTTGCTGACTTAATAATCGAAACTATGCCAATATTTTAAATTAGGTTATTATTAAATATTATTACTTAATAATAATATGAATGATTTAGTGTGTTAGAACCACGTTTTTAAAGCCGTCCAGGGCCTAACAATATATCAATCATTGTATACAGTTTTTCAAAGAATATTGTTACCAACTGGATAGCATTTGAAAAGAAATAGAGCTAAATGGATAAGCTGTCTGAATACTGATTAGTAATGTGGATTTGTTTTAGAATATTTTAAAATAAAATGTTTCGAAAAGGTAAAATTTTGATTCTTCTGGCCGTTTATGTTCACAATTTCCTATTGTTTAAGAATTGCTCTTAATGTTAGGCCTTCCTTATTGGTTCGTAAAATGTTATATTATATTCCTGCAGTTTTTAATATACACGTCATATCTGAGTAGAAAAAGTTTCAAATAAGCAAATACCAGCTGACACATCATGCACTGTTGTACCATGGCTGACACATAATGCACTGATAACTTTTTATTTTATCATTTTCATAACTTTTTATCGATAGTTGTTTGATTTTTGAATTCTTAAAAAATACATTTTTGAATAAAGAAGAAAAAACTGTAGTATTTACGCCCATTGAGGCAGTGATCCAATCAGAATCACTGTAAATTCAAATTTTTCAACTTATATCTATGGAAAGTGACGTTATAATATATTTAAATCAAGTTTAGAAATAGACTATTTTGCAAGTTATTTGATCATTTCTCCGTGGGATGCGATGATAAAAACGATATGTTGACGTCATTGGTTTTTGAATTTATAGTTTAGAAACCATTTCAATTGTAAAATTACATGCAAAAAATATTTTTTATTTTTATTTTCCTAGTAATTTTTAGTAAACTGAAAAAAAAAATGCAAATACTAAATGTTAAATTTTGATTTAACGTACTACACCTTCCCCTAATGTCTCTATCCTTTTTTATCATTATGATAAAGTAAATTTTAGAAATTATGTTACAATTCATGCGTTGTTAAACTTATTGTGTGCATAATCATTTTGAATAGCCATTTATTTTACGTTTAAAACTAACTTTTGTACATATTACGTTCTTTTAAAGAGCAATGAGCAGATATGGATATAATTTTATATTCAAAAGCTTAAATTATCATAACTATCTAGAAATAATGAGTACAAGGTACACAAGAGCAAATTTTGTCTGAAAGACAGAAACCAAAATTTTGTGAGGGCGTAATCTTTGGGTATTCTTTCAATACTGGGCAAGGACGATAAGAGAGAGTTGTCCTTTTTTAATATTTTGAATATCCCCTTAGTTTCCTAAATAAACAAGTGTCGGTATAAAAATATAAAAATCACGTTTTACTGAGTGAGACATTATTCATAGTATTAAATGACATGTGTTGCTGATACCGGTGAGTATCAATAATGTCAATATAGCCCACCAAGTGGATCACACACATGGTCCTAGTTTTTGTACTCTTCAAATCAATTTATATTTATGCAAATTTCATTTGTCTTAAGCATATAAACAATATTTGTGCTTACACATTTTGAATTTTAAAGTCATGTAGACCGTAAGATAGTGATATATTTTTATAATTCATTTTGTTTGATTCTACCTCGGAACGGACTGAAACATATTTCAATTAAAATGATAATTTTGTCCCATGAAATTCTTATGTCTTTTCTTTTCCGATGGCTGGAATAAAAGTAGATTTTATAAAAACGTCACAATAAACGGCACAGAGCCGAAAAAGAACTGTTAACTGTTGTAAGTGGAAAATAAAATTTCGATGTTTAACCAACGAGGGCAAAACTAAATCATACTTTTAGACCCTGCCACCGAATAAGCGAAAATATACAACAGTTTTACCTGTCATCATCATCTCACGGTCTACTGTGAATAATAATCTTTTGATTCATATGACTCACCTGAATTTTGAAGCAGGCATGTCTTACTACATGTAATCGACATGATGTTTGAAATATTTTTAACATCGATACAAAAAATTAATTCTTTGTGTTAAACTCACCTGGAATAAAAAGATTATAATGTTAAAACTATGCACTTATATATAAATGGCATTATTTGTCAGAAATTATACGATTAAATGGAATGATTAGTAAATACAATAAACGAATATTAAACAAATATGGAACATAAACAAAAGAAATAACTATATTATGACACGATACTTAATGTTTTATTGGCTGCAGCTGAATAATATTAAATTTATTTAAAACAAACTCAAAATAAAAGTAAAAACAAACTATTGATTGAGTTATTTGTTGAAATACCATGTATAGACAGTGTTCATTACGCAATCGTTTGTTTTTTTCTTATGTCATGTAATGAAAGAAAGATAACCACTTCTAGATAGCCACACATACATTTATGTCACACACACACACACAACGATATTCTCATATAATACATACTATATAATTTGAGTACTCACGAATAAACATGATGTTTACGAAAACATTAATCAAAAACAAGTTCTTATGAAAAAGTAAACATTTCATAAGAAATTTGTTTATATTTTGTTCTATTTCTAACGGTTTACAAGATGGGTCCTACGCCCAACGGCCCAAGACCCAATTGACCTATGTTGCTCATTTACGAAGTAGACCTCACTTTTTACGTCCTTAGCACGCTATAAAAATTTCACCTTGGTATCTTTTTGTTTTTGAGTCATCGCGTCGACAGGCGCTTGTATCAAAATTTTGTTCGTAGATAGCTTACGGCAGCGCCACCACAATTTCACATGACTTTATGGACACTTTTTATATACAGAGATGATTCTCCTTTTACTCTACACTCCATAGTAGAATCAATATGTTTAAGCCTTACATATGGAGACTAAACATAGTATGCCTTGGGTATATTTCGTATATACATAGTATAAACATGGCATAAAAAAAAGAAATACATTTTTTGTAACAGAACACCTTTAAATAAAAGTGCCATTAACTATGAAGCTTTGTTTGGCTATTATCACGGACTTTAAATAACATACCGTACTATAAATAACATAATAGATGCAGCACAATATTAATTCTTGTGGATGCACCTAGAGTAATTATAATCATTTTCTTCAATTAATGATTAGATGATGATTCTGGGAATATGTTTAAGTAATTATTTATTGCAAAAATGTAAAAATTGCAGGTGGTGTTAGTAATTGCATATTCTTGAGGCAGTAAATTAAGTGATGATCAAAACTTGTATTCCCACATAATTCAATTTGAATAGTGCGCTATGCAAATTAAATCGTTTATATTTTTTTTAAATTAATATTAAAGATTTTATTGCATAAAAATAACCTTTTTTCCCCTAAAGACTTTGTAGGGGGGGAGAGGTACAAATTCATTTCATTCAGTGATGATCTAAATGTATATATATTAACATATTAAAAATTAATACATATACAAGAGTATAATTTGCTATATTTGTATTCAAATTATTAAATAAATCATAAAATACATTCAATTAACTGAATTAATATATTTAATCTTTGATTTCGATCATAACCTCATAAAATGAACTTGTACTCACCCCCTACTCCCCAAAGTCTTCAGAAGAACTTAGGAACTTTGTTAATTAATCAGAAATTTCGGAAATGATGATTCCGAATTTTTGACTGTGTTCAAAAATAATTAAGAAGATAGTAATTACAATTTTGAGATAGAAATTAAATGTATGTAAACTTATTATTATTAAGGGAGATTACAACGTTCAAAATATGCAAAAGTTCTAAGTAGAAATATGTAAGTAAAAGGGAAATGGAACACTTGAATAAGTTTGTACTAAAATCTATAAAATTTTAATAGTTCACACTTAAAAAAGTCATTTATGGATTAAGGTGGTAAGGTCAGATTTATGAGTGAGTAATAGTTAACAAAATCAGTGATTACTGCAAAATACAAACAGAAGAATGTGGGCTATTTATTTTAAGTGTGTGAAATAAAACTTGATCTTAGAAAAAAGTGAAGAAATAAGTTGATAACATGGGTTCATCCACTCAAATCTCTCGAGTTCAATCACCTATAACAACAGCCATTGCGGCTGAAAGACACAATATGCATGTTGTTTGGTTGTATTGTAAGCAGATAGTAGTAAATTAAGGACAATAATATACAATACGTTGTTTTCAAAGCATTGTAAATGTATGGCGCCCGGGAATGTGCGTGGTCCGCATATTCAAGTACATAAATAAATGTTTACTATCGTGAAACTAAGAGTAAACAGTTTTGGTTCTGCTAGTAAATCAGGATCTACTTACAATACAAAGGTTTTAAATACAGAGCCAGGAAATGGTTATGTTAGTGCTAGTGTCAGGTCAATTTTGGCTAAAACGCTTGATTTTTTTTATATGAAGTTGAACTAAGTCTAAATCAATTCGGAAAATTTCAAGGGAGGTGGGAGTTGCACGAATTATTTAAATAAATAAATGATTTCTTCAAAATTAGGCATGTTTAACCATGATTCATGATTCTTGAACACTTGTTCTTGTACTTTGGTATATGCAACAAAAAACAAATAAGATCAAAAAACCAAAATGATACGACTAAGTGTGTCATACTAAGATAGATAAATACAATCTCGTTTTAGGTCTTCGTTTGGTTTTTGCTCATTGTTAGTGTCTAGGGGTGTGTTTTGCCAAGTATGATAATTCGTACACGAAAACAGGTAACGATTTTAATAATGTGGTCAAGATGTGATCAAAACCATCTATCAAAACTCAAATTCTGTAGGTCACACATTATCGATTGTAAGGATGACAACAATAACTTCCTATAAAATTTTGTAGGAAATTTGTAAAAAAAAAAAAAAAAAAAAAAAAAAACAAGCCAAGATCAAGCCCACGTGACCGGAATTATTGGCCAGAAGATAACTTTTGTTTTCTGTAAACATTATTGTTACACATACAAATAAAAGTATATCTAAGACAGGTAACAGATTCCATTATTACTAATAAGGTGATTGCAACTTTATTATATTACTTTTTATCTTACAGTTTTTATCCAAGAACACAATAATATTCCAATTTAACGCATATCCAATGTAATATCTGGTTTTAATGTCACTAACACGATAGTGAATTGAAACAAGTATTTCTCTTTTTGTAAATAGTATAAATTTCATTGAAATTACCTTTAAAATTCTCTTGAAATGTTTCGTAGTTAGTATTACATTGTTCTTAAGAACAAAAGTATTGATATAATATGTAGGTATTAAAAATATTCTTTGAAACGACGTCTATATGGGAGGTATTATACTAAAATGTTTATACAACTTGACTCAATGTAAAATCTATAGTCTAGGATATACTAGCGCAAGAAAAAAAAATTTAGTAAAAATTTATGAAGTTGCTGTATGTACATAAGCCATCGATCTATTTTCAGCACTTATAGAAAATTGCAACAGTCTTTTGTCTGGTCGCCAATAAATTTTGTAGTTCTATTTTCTTTGCCAGTGATAATCACTTTTTTGAAATTTATTACGAGTCATCAATTCTTTAGTTTCACTTCAAGGTACATTTAGTATTGATCTTCAGTAAAAGTTGCTTGAAAAGCTAAATCAGGACGATAATTGTCATACTGATTAATATTTCAAATGGGCGGAACTCTCTAAGACCATATCCGTTTTGGAATCACAGCTCTTTGATTTCAAATATATTCAATTCCAAAATACGCCACTTTAATTAAATAATGTTCAATAATTACGAATATAATAGGGCACAAGAACCGTTTCAACCCTTTAAAAGACCAAAAATTGTGTTTTGTATATCTTCATATAAATGCGAAAATGTTTTATTGAGGTAGTAATTATCGGCTGAATACATACAAATCTAGATATTTCTTATCCAAAATCCAGGTCAACTTCACGAAGACCATTTACGAAAATACCTACCTCAATAACGTACCCTTAATATAAATAAAAATTCTCATTTCAAGAAGCCCCACACCCCTTCTTCTCTAATAGCCAAGTTCCTCCAAACAAAAAAACCACTCGTTGATTATGCATGATACCTCAGCATCCTCAATGACAGTTTTTTAACTTCATTTAAAATTGCATTGTATAAGGAAACTCGGCCTTAGTCTCTAAACTGCTTCTTACTCGAATATACTAGAAATGTCACACTGATCATATTGTTTTGTATAAATACAAAAGTTTTTAATCAAATTACATTTTTTCAGAGCAAAATTTTTGATGAAGTTTTGAAAGTAAAATATGTATAACCAACCAACATCAAAATACTATATAGTACTTATCTTCATAACTCCTAATGAGGCATGTTTGCATTATCATTGTGCAATAAAATTGTTTTTACATCGAAAAGATTTTTTCTAATCATTTTTTGCTACTGGTATCTCGTGTGTTACAATCAATTATCATTTCTCCCCTATATGCGTAGTATTAAAACTATTTTTCCTTTTTCTTATAAAATTTACTCGAATAAATCTTTGAAATAACCGATACAATACTTATTTAAACGATTCAATTAAGATGTTACCCAAACAGTCGCCCTTCGTTTAAAAATCCCTACAAAAGTAACAACTGTTTTCAAAAATACTTTATTTTTAGTGCTAATATTATGTCGCTTAAGATTTTTTTAATTTTAGTACTATTATTATGTGGCTGAAATCTTTTGTTTGTCGAAAGTGAAAATAGTAAAAGTTTATTACACTGATCTTTTTAGTATTCACTGAGTATTTATGTTCACCAAGAACTAGTTATCTGGAAATTACCAAACTAAGCAATTGTGGAAGTAAAATAATAACAGAGGAGTTCGATAACTTCAAACGCTACAAACAAGTATATCTACACAATTCAAGTTCAATGATTACGATCAACTATAGTTGCATAAATATTATGAAATTTAAATTTTTTTTTGTCATTGATCTAAGGGTCAAATAAAAAAATACATCGGTAAAAAAATGAATTATTTAAAAGTATGCTCCAACAAAATAAAAACTTTGGTATGTTCACTCCTTTAGATGACAGATCAAGGCCATTAGCATAAAACTTCTATTATTTTAGAACTACTCCAGACACTAACAAGAATTCTGATGATACTGAAAAGATTTATTCTAGATACAGAAGTTTTTTGACAATTGATATCTATTTTTACTGGTTTCAGACTGGACTGCCAGGCCAGCTCACTTCCATCATTTTTTGGGTGATTTTAAACACTCTTCATCTTATATACTCAAAAATATGTATTTGTAATTTCTAGTATTTAAAACTTTCCAGAAGTATTTTTTTTTCTGGAATGAGCCACCTCTGTGAAAATGCACACAAATTAAAAATAATTTTTTTGCTAATACCCACAAAAATCCATTCTACGAGTCAAACAACACAGAGAAATGATCTTTAACTCTTCTACATTCTTTCTGTATTCATGGTGTAATTTTCTAGTGTAGTTGAAGTAAATTTGGTACACAAAATAGACGTAGTAATTAAAGATAAATAGTTCTTTTTGCAAACAAACACAAGACGAATCTACTTATGAAACTTATGCTTTGATGGACTGTTGTGGCTATGATGTAGAATCATTCAATATAGTTCTCAATAGTGTACATTGACTATGGCTACACCACAAAAAATCCAAGGAACTGTACAAAGTTCCGATTCGAACTTTCGAGACTAGAACCTAATTTTTTTTTTTTTTTTTTAATCCTCTGGCTTGAAGTATCATCGTGAAGTATCTTTTCAAGATTATTTGTCAAAAACGTCACATATCTATGTAATATTTTCTTTGGCCTGGTTAGCATTTTTGCTCTTAGATTTGCAAGTTCTTTTTGTCCACAGTCATGTTAAAGGGCATCAGGTGCGATTTTAAAGCAGTAAACTTAGTTTCCTTTTGCAGAAGAATCTCAGTAAGGTTTTTATTTAGTCCGCTCCAGATGCATAGGCTTCCCACTCCTTTCCATCAAATTTATTACCCTTCGAATTTTTTTAAATTTGACATTTAGTCAAGATTTAAAAATCAAAAAAATATTGAATGAAATATTTATCTAAAAGAATACGAATAATGTTATGATAACAATCCGAATGTGCGTTTTAACATACAGCTCTCTGTCCAATATTTTTTTGTAATTTAATAACATGACACTTTTGTCCATTCTAGTCCTTTTTCTTGTATATTTATTAAATGTTTTCTTCTTGTTTTTAACTAGTAAAACGATATAAATGTCAGTCTGTTATAACAACGACATGTAATAAGAACGGTTGAGTTGAAGACTAAATGAATATAATAACAACTACAAAGTACACACATAATATTAAAGAAGAACAACATACTATTACACCATATTGAACAGTGCTCAGTTTTGAGCTGAGCTGAGCGTCCAACATGAATGTTTACTCACTTGTGCAATCCATTTGTTATCTAAATATGACAGAGTTAGATAAACATTATATAAACAAGACAATAATAATTGTGATATATTGTTTATTGTTATAGATGTCGTTGCTGTGGTTGTTATTATTATATTCTAGTATGATTATACATCTCTCTAACTAACACTTAACCTAACTTATTATATATTACATTTTAAACTACAATCAAGATATTATTTTACTAGTATTATATGTATTATTATGGGAATAGAATATGTGTGTATATCTTACAAACACTTAATTTGAAACCTGTAGGCGATTTTAAATAGAACACAATTCATTCTCTAATGTTTTCTTTCCATAGAATCATATCACACATAGAATTTTAAAAATAACTTGTACACTGTCGGCTAGTCATATAGACAAAAATTTTAATATTAAACTGGAGCATTCCGCTTTCAAATATTTTCTAACGGCCATTATTTCTACATAGGCGGACTAGTATGTCTTGACCTATTCACATGCGGTCTAGAAATGATAACCGGTGGTTGCAAAAGGTGATGAATTAGATTAATAATAAATAGCTAATAAAATACTTGTACGATTGGAAACGAAAAACATGGGGCGCATGCAGCAGATCCAACATTATTTATAGTTATTTAATGCATGCGCCCCATGTTTTTCGTTTCCTATCTTACTTATTTATATAGCTATTTATTATTTTATACTTTTTAACAGCTACTTATTATTTTAAACTTTTTAATAGCTATTTATTATTTTATACTTTTAAGCCCGTTATAAAAACATGGTGCATTAAAAATTTTTAATTATCATTTTTCTGCTTTTTAGAGCTATGTGAATGCATTGTCATCCACTGCTGACTTATGTTTCAAATTTCAAGTTTCTAGCTCTTCGGAATAGTTTTAACGATCTTAGTGGAATAACAATACCTATTATTAACGTATGTGTGTAAAATTTGCACTACGAATCCGTAGCACGAGTTGGACAGTCCCAGAAGTACGTTAATAAATACGTACGTTACCACGCATATACCGCACAAAACTTTATATAATTATAATATAATAATACATATCGAAGAAGACTTTTAAATTAATTTAGATTCTTTTGTTGGGCAAAACTCGTGTCGAGTACTGGAAACAAGGTTGATTATTCATTTTGGCAAATGATATTAAACAGACAAAAAAGATAATTTTATAAGTAAAGCTGTCCAATGCTACTTTTTTTTTTATAAATATTTTCTAAATTAAATTCAATTCTTCTGAGACACATTATCTTTCAGTGAAATCAAGATTCTATTCACAAAACAAATAAAATTTAAATACACCCAATAGTAATAAATGACAATGTCTATACCAATGTGTAACCTTGGCAAAAAAGTACCATATTAGTCGTTAGAATTATCAGCCGACTGTGTTTTTCTTAATATTATGCTTGCTTATTTCATTCAAGAAGATATAGATTATAGAGTTCAAATATTGCCAGCCAATCAAGATAAGTTGATGCCATCTTTTATATTAAAAAAAGTAGAATATTTAAAATGAACAGCAAAAATTGTGTTCATTTTTTTAACAGACTGGAAAACATATAGTTCAAAATAAGCAAAATGCACAACCATTTTTATTGTAGTTTGTATTTAAAAAAAATAATTTTCAAGTGTGCAGAGTACTACTTTTATAGGTTCTGTAAATCAAATTTCATAAATGCAAATTTTTCAGATGACATTTCTTTCAAGTCTTACAATAGAAGTCGAACTGTTACAATACTTCAAACTGAGTAGACAGTCAAACAGGATTTTCTTATCCGCATTTTTTGGAATAGAAGAAAGAGATGAGACTTTGGAACAAACTCAATAAAAGCTAAAGAGTTATCTTATTTTGCTTTAGAAGAGACGATCAAAAAGACGGAATAATAAGAAACTGGAATAACAATTAAATTTCCACCCCGTTCCTGTTATCCCTTTAAAACAGTGCAGAACATGAACTAACATCCAAACTCCAAATTGTCATAGATGCATTTTCAACAAATATAAGCCAGAAAAAATTTCAAATAAAAAAGATTTTATGGAGAACTAATAGTGCAGTCAATTCGTTTATCTAAAGAGGAACAAATTTCGCCATGAATTGATCACAAAACCTAAGATCACTTGGAAAAGAATGTTTCTTTTAAAGACGGCATTCGAATTGCTCTTACATTCATACAATAATCAATACAATTATTATATGTAAGAGCAATCCAAATGCCTTCTTTAAAATAGTCATGGAGAGGAAATATTTATTTTTAAAACCCTTAATGATAAAAAAGTATTTTAAGGCCTCCCTAACTAAAATCATATCTTGTTCTGCAGCTATTTTTAATGAACATATCTAAATATTTTTATTAAAAATTATCCATTCTCGGATTGTTAAACTTCATAACAGAAATTTTAAAATCTAGAGTAATATGAAAACTATCAGGCTGATTAGAATAAATTTCTTACCAGAAAGAAACCATGGTCAAAATCAGTTGCTTACAGTGCTCAATTTTCTATAGCCCTATAATATGGAGGGCATTGCATAATAACATTTTGAAAACCATTTTTGTAAGGATATTGACACGTGCCTAGGCTCTTACTCTTACTTTAGAAAAAAAAAATTATTATACAGAAATAACAAAACTGTCAACGATAAAAAATTAACATAAGTTAAAAATTTATCTTCTAAGAGGTTGTGAAGTAAACCGCACCCTAATAAAACTTAGATTTCAATGTTTGGTTTATTTTACATTTTGATAGAAAGATAATTATTAAGATTTAACGTTTATTCAGTAAAAACATTGCCAATATTATACGTAAATATATATCATATTTCTTTGAATAAAAATCTTGTTTTGGCATTGAATCAAATTTGTGGCAAAAACAAAATAATATTATTTTCTTGGCATTTATATAATAAATTGGTACCCATTAATAATGTGAAATAAATGTATAATAATATTATTATATATATGTTTATTTTGAATTATTTCATTTGGTTTAATGATGGTCTACGAAAAGGTTAAGTTTTTCGTTAATATGTATACGATTATGTAAGTAAAACGAAATATAACAGAGAAATTTAGGATAATATGGCCAACTCTTTATAAAACGAAATTTTGTATTCACGATTTTTTATTAGTTTTTCAAAATTTTAGTAAAGGCGGTATAAATTGAATTGTAATACTGTAGATTATGACAGTAAAAATTGAATTTTCAAATTAGTATAGAATTTAGGAAACTAAATATTTTCAAACTTCTATCTTTCATTGTTTCGGAGAAAAACAATAAACAACGCAATTTTTTCTAACGCCTAGTCATTTGAAACTCAACTTTACTATGTGTTTTAAGATATTAAAGATAATAAAGACAATTTATTTCAAATATTGTTAGACTTGTTTCCAAAATCATTTTACCAACCAAACTAAAAGACTTAATTAAAAAAGATTTTATATATAATTACTATCAAATTAATGAAATTCGATAAACAATTATATCAATAACATGTGATGAAATTTACCACAGAAAATATTAACTATATAAAACACAATTTATATAATATGTATTATCTGGAATGATTCCAGACCTATTAACATAACATATAAAGTGATTGACCTGTCAATCGAGACGGCGAAGTTTCATTTAAGTGTCTTAATGTCTACAATCAGAATACCAAACTACATTTTGTTTTACCAAAAAAAAAAAAGTTTTTTTTAAACAATTATATTATTATTTGTTATAATCTTAATCTTATTTAGAACTTTAAAAAAATCGGTACAGAAACATTCAAAATTATGAAATTAGTGAAGTTTCAAACTATTTTTTGTCACGTCGTTTTAACATTGATCGTCAATTAACATTGATCGTTTCATTGACAATGAACACTTGCGCCTCTAAATAATTCGTTACTTATAATATTTGACACCCGAGAAACCCATGCCATGAAGTTTTAGGAAAATGCGAGCCGTTTCTTTCATTTTTCTTGATTAGCCGATTTTTGTAAAATATTTTACTGTATTAATAACCAACTAATCTAAAAATATGGTTTATCTATTTAACAAAATAGTTTGGACTATATTTTCGGAATAATAACATACGTAGAATTTGGAGTTCTACGGCTTCTGTGATTATATACTCAGTTCATGACACGAAAACTAACTTCTGTGTTGTCAATCGTTATAAATTGGTTTTGAACAGAGAAAGAGTTCAAGCAAAAGTGGTACATTTTCACTACGTGCCGTTAAAACGGACTACAAGGTCAAGTTGGTTTTTTCAAATTCTTAGGTTTCGGTTTTTTCAGTTTCCCCAATTTTTTAGGGAACTTTTGAAATTAGTAAGATTACGTATTCAAATGAATGTTATTCCAGTAAAAAGCGATGGGGTAACTAATCAACAGTTCTTGATTCTCTTAATAATGGGTTTGGAAGGCTTCATACTAACCATCAACCGTTCATCAGATTTTTACACGACATTCAGTAAATTTAACCTTCAAAATAAATGTATCTACACGCAAAGTACAGAATGGATTATTAAAATCATAACTTTACAATCAACTTTATAGGAGATTTATAAAAGTAAAATAACACAATACATTATTAGAAGACCTGTTTCTATTATTGGAAAATCCTACTCTATATTATTATAAAAGTATTACAATGATTATAAAATAACATGTTTCGATCAAAACTTTATTGTCATTTTTTTTAACTGATTCTCGTCTATGTATGTGTGAATGTTTGTATGTATGTATGTGTACATGTATGTATGTATGTACGTAATGTGTCGACTGCATTCTTTTAAATTGAATTTAAAACAGTGAAATGAGAAAACTATGTATAAGATAAATTGGTGTTTCAATTCAATTTACAAATTGATCGATTTTCGTAAATTCTATTACCTCTCAACTATTATTAAACCTAGAATATATATTAGATTATGCAAGTACATTAAATTTTTTATTTCACCATAATAACATAGTTTACGTAAAACAAAATGAATTTCAAATTGAAATGAATTTACGAACGAAGGATTTAAAACTAATATAAAAAGTTTTTATTGATCGAAAGTGATAACGTTAAGGTCTCCACGATAAATGTAAACAATATGTAAAACAAAAAGAATATTGATTAAAATTCATCGATTTATAATATTCACGATTTTAAAAACTAAGACATTTCCATTCTTAGATTATTCTTTTTTCCATTATTCCTAGATTTGACGGAAAATATACTCACGGTCTAAAAATGTACCGCTTAGGAAAAAACACGCTAAAAAACTAATTTAAACGTAAAAATAATAAGTTTATTAGGCAAACATGTTAGTTTTAACAGAAGCTCTTCTAATACTCTAGACTCTAGACACATAATTACTATTTTTAATACATGTTCTCCTAATATTAATTTAAGAACTTTTGATTTTTTCACTACTCTACGAAATGAGTTTATTGTTTGTTGTTTTTAGCCACGAGTCCAGCGTAGCCACGGGTTACGGTAACTAAAGAAGAGGAATTCCCCACGGGTGAAGCTAGTACTTAATTATTTGGCTTACGTATTAAAAAAAGCGACAAAAAGCAAAATCCTGCTGGTCTGTGAAGGACATTATAATATGAGACCCCGTTTAGAGAAGTATTACAATATTGCATAACACTGAATAATAAAAAGCTAAGAAAGCACTACAAGTTTTGGGCAGTAATTCTACTAGTACGACTGTATGATATACTTAACTAATGATTTTTGACTTATTTTAAATTTCACTCAACAAAATTAAAAAGTAAAATTTGAATATAGAAAACTGTGGTGTAATACCATTTGTTTTTTGTTGTTAACAATTTTACTACAGCTATAATAATTTTAAATCCCAATGGCAATACAAAAAATGATCAAAATTGACTATATAAAAAAATATTTATTTACTTTAAAATAAAAAATCGAAATGTTTTCTAATAAATAATAATAAAATAAAGTTTGAAGGAGTTTTTTTGTTTGTTTTATTATACAATTTATTTTGAGCTATGAAGTTGTTTTTTTAAAGGTTTCATATTTATTGTCAAAATAGCTCCTACCATGGTCCTCTAACCAAGTGAGTGCCTAGAAAGTACAATTTATTTCACATAAACGTGTTTTTGTAAATTTTGGATCTCATATAATATCGCAATGAAATTCCTTCTTTAATAGAAAAGAATGATTAGGAGAAGTACAAACAAAACAAATTAAAAATCAAACGCTTTTTTATTAAGTCAAATATAAGAAGCGTGGTCGATATAAGAAAAAACACTAAAAAATATAAAGGTTTTAAACTTTATGGAATCTCTAGTTAGCTATAATAAAAATAATTCAAATGTATATGCTCTTTGTTTCTTTAAAGCCTGGAATTATTTCGTCAGTGTTAGTCATTAACCTGCATTGGCTTTTTACCAGAATTGGCGATTTAAAGATTAATCGTAAAGTGAATCTGATCTTCTATTCATTATGATAATGAATACAAGAGAAAAATATAGTAGTTTAAAAATTTACAAATACAGTACCTATAACTTCTTTGTACTAACACACTTTTACTAGCTTGGTGTGTTATCTATGTAGCGGAATATTTGATTTGAACGTGATTTTCACCCATTTTAAAACGTCGGATTGAATTGAAACTTCTCATACTTATCAAGGACTGATGACAATATAATAATTTATTGAGTTTGTCCTATTCATCGGTATCTTCAGAATTAACGATTAACAAAACAATATTTAACAGATAACAATCTTGGGTACTTTTAAAGATACTTTAGAATGACTTTACTTTTATCAATCCCTTCGCGGTATGCCTAGGGTAGCGGGTTCGATTAATTAATGATTGTGATGGCTGTAGTGTATGGAATGTGCATGAAGAAGGTGCACTCAGCCTCTGAAAATAAATGAACAGGTGATAAATGAAATTATCAGCGGAAAAGGTCGTAAACATATATGGGCTCTATAGCCTAAGTGTGTCCAATATAGCCAATACGTGGACAGCCAATATAGCCAAAACTAACTAGCTTTTACCAACATCTGTCAATAAAACATATACAATAATTGAAGATCTATTTATTTATTTTTTAAACTTAAATAACTTATTTTTTACTTGATAATTCAGCTAGTAACAGATGCGTAATTTTGGTTTTTGTAAAACTATTATCTATTTTCGGAAAATAGATTGTTGATCAAAATTTTATGTCGTTCAGATTCCCAGCGTTTTTTGACATAGTTTATGATGCAACAGATTAGGTTTTATCTTCAAATTAATGAAAATTATTAAAATTATTGATAAAATGAATAATACATTACGTGTCTCGGGAACAAGAAAACTAAAATGATCTTCTTTCGAATCCATTTTTTAATTTAGTATACAGATGTTTAATTTATTTCTCTGACAAAAAAAGAGTACAAAATTAAAAACATTCAACCATTAGTGTCTATTTAAAATTGAGAGTATATGACTTTGTATAATTGGAAAAGGGAATGTGCTCCTCGAACGTTTATCTGCGCGATAATAAAATAATATCCCGCAAACAAAAGTCATTTTACACTCTTGCTACATATTTGATCGAAAACCAACCATTAAACTGGTCTTCTTTTTTTGATTCTTCGTTTTTTAACATTTAAGTTTTCACTTTTATGAAAAACATTACTTTTTAATAAATACATTTGTAAGATAGTTCACGATTTTTTTACTTGTGTTTATCATTTCAAAAAGTAAAAGTATATAACTTTTTTTTGCATAAAATATTATTTGCACTAAAATATTACGACATATAAAGGTAAAAATATTCATAAAGTTAGAATAAACAGTTTTTTGTTTGTTTTCTAGTTTAAGTTATGGCACCAAACAAAAAAATTCACTACAATCATCATAAAATTGTGATGATTTATCGGCAATAAAAATTTGTGAATAAAAAAACTGTCTGATTTTTAGATAAAGTTTATTATGAGAATTTGAAAATATATTGTAAAATTATTTTTTCTTTGTGCAATATTACAATAAAGCAAGTTCTCATTCTGGACTGGCCAATTTATATGATAATTATCTGTCTTTGAGTGTGTGAATAACATGGTCGCTGGCACGTTTTATATCAAATTATATCAAGCGGAAAAATTGATGGTTATAGACGGTCAGTTTTTTTTGTAAATTAGATCTTATATGTGTGACAGTTCCATACCAAAAACAACACAGTGCCAAAACAACTCCGTCTATGAAAAAAAGACTCCATGTT
The DNA here is from genome assembly GCF_905475395.1 of Chrysoperla carnea. Taxonomy (NCBI): domain Eukaryota; kingdom Metazoa; phylum Arthropoda; class Insecta; order Neuroptera; family Chrysopidae; genus Chrysoperla; species Chrysoperla carnea. The sequence continues at coordinate 41,713,881 of NC_058338.1, read as the reverse complement.
TCAAATATAAGAAATTATCTTTTACTCCTTATATTTGAAATCATACAAAAGAACTATTATTGACATTTATTTTTTTAAAGATTATTGACGTCTGTAACTGCGGTTAATAACTGAAGTTATCATAATATTGATGCTATGAACAAACTTTTGGTATAGGTATTCATAAATTCACCTAATTAGTTCATTTCCAGTTGCCTGCCTGTCTGTTGTCTGTCGTCTGTCCTCTATCGTCTGTCATCACGATTACTCAAAAACGAGAAGAGATATCAAGGTGAATCTTTTATGGCTTGAGGACGTAAAAAGTGAGGTCGAGTTCGTAAATGAGCAATATAGGTGAATTGGGTCTTGGGTCCGCAGGACCCATTTTGTAAACCGTTAGAAATAGAACAAAAGCTTAAATAAAAAATGTTTCGTATAAAAAAATAAACAACTTTTGTTTGAAACATTTCTTCGTCATCATCTGTTTATCATTCTAGGAACTTCATTATTTTGCATTCTAGGAAGTATTCTCTCTGTTAGCTTGCTTGCATTTTTTGAAAATTTTGTTTAATGACTTTTAAATAACTCTAAATTATTTGTTTTCAAAAATATATAGAATAAGAAATCAAGATGTATGTATTTAAATTTGGGACGCTATATAAAAATATAAAAGAAAAAAACAGGAAACACTTTGAAAACTTTAATTACTATATTTATTCCATTCTAAAATTTTGCGATATTTTTGATTGACATAATAATTCTGATTTTATAATTTTATTTAAATTATAATTAATCTTACTAATTGCTTTTCTTGTGGGTAACAACAACAATGCCTCCAACAAACAACAAGCAAAAGTTTTCTCATTTATTTCTAGTCTACCATTCATAACTAGTTATCACCTATACCATGTGACTCAGAGCAAATTGATTTTATGATGTTTATTGATTCAACTATGAACAAACATAAAGTTTGGTATCTTCGTTGTATTTAATTTAAATTAAAACTTCTTCTAGTTTTTCTATTAACAAGACGATCGTAACTGAAAAAAGAGTCAACAGAATAAAAAGGAATACCATGTTGACCAATGTACAACTGCTTTCATGATATTTATGCAAATCAGTTACATTTTTCAGGTCAGGCGCGAATCCAGGATTTGTTCATGAGGGAGCAATTCTTGTGAAAAGTTGCCCAGAAATATTCGTAGCAAAAAATTTTGTACAGTAGAATCTCGATAAGTTAAAGTCCAAGGGAAACACAAAATATTTTAAGTTATAGAGGTTTTAAGTTATCAAGTGTCTATGTTAGGTAAAGGTTAATATGGAGGTATGTACATGTTTCTATGTACCCTAGTTAATATAGAGGTATGTACATGTTTCTATGTAGTTGCTGAGGGCCTATACAGAGATTATTTATTTAAGTTATAGAGGTTGCGTATTTTAAGTTATAGAGGTTTTGGGCTCTGATGGGAAGGGAACATAGTATTTTTTGAAGTAACAGAGGTTTTTATTTTACCGAGGTTTAAGTTATCGAGATTCTACTGTAGTTTGTTACTAATATAATGGCTATTTTAAATTTTTCAATTGAACTTTTTGATGTTATTTTTAAGGCCCCAACTAAAAAAGTGTGTAAAAAGTTTGAGCACTATGTGTGTCTGTCTGTTTGTGGCATTGTAACTTCTAAGCGGCTGCACCAATTTGATTTTTTTTTTGTTTGAACGTTAATATAATGGAGAGTGTTCTTTGTTATGTTTCAAGTGTGCATTTAGGGTTCCATACTCGAAACAACTAAAAAAGAGGCGATGATAGCTACAAGAAAAAAAGTGCGTGGTTTTTTTAAATTTCCCAAATTTAAATATTAGTTTATTTACTGGTGAACAATTCTACCTAGATCTTCCAGGAAGTGGGGAAATTGGGCAATTGCATCCGGTGAGCCCCTTTGTAGTCACGATTGATTTAACCAAAAAACTTTGAAATTTATATTATATTCACCAAAGATGTTATTTTAATTAAAACAAGAAAGAAGAAAAAAATTACTCGGAAAACAATTACTCTACATGAAATACAGAATAAGGATAGCATTGATTTAAGGATTCTGATTGTTTTAGAAACTTTCAATTTTTAAATGTTATAGGCAATACTTTAACTTACGATATACTATCTGTTTTAATAATTAATTATTAACTTATATCTGTACAGTAGAAATGTCGATTAAAAAAATTGTGTTTACATAATCTAGATAAAATTTAAGTATTATGATTATATTTAAAGTCATTTCACAACGGTATTTTGGCTACAGGGGAGGTCCTTAAAATAATCATTTTTCTTAACACGAAATGATAATGCAATTTGTATAGTTTATTAGTGAAGGTACACCTACGGCATTAGAACTGGGTCCAGTGTTACAAGTCCTGAAATATATATAACTTCTCATTTCTCTATATTAACTTATACTTCTTTATTGAATCATTTTGTATGAACAGAAACTATTATAATAGCAAAACTATTTCATTTGCAATTTGACATAGCAAAGAGCGAAGCACACGTCTATTTAAAGTCGAACCTTTTACATGAATAACAAAAATTATCATACATACATGCAAAGTTTGTTCATTTTAGGTCGGTGTAGAACACTAAGTGTGAAAACATAATATTAAAACACTGTTATATCGCTATGTTTTACTATTAAAACACCGAGCTTAGAAAATCATATTGGAGTAAGTGACTAAAGAACGGTAGAATTGAAATCAGTTTATAATTTTTTTTATAACAAATGAAAACTTATGGCTTAAGTTTTCATTAATTTTTTTACAAATTTAAATGTTCTCATTTAAAGGAGGCAGAAGAGCCTCTTAAATTAGCAAGTTTCTCCGGACATATTATTTAGAATAGAGGATTGCTTAAAGAAATTTTTCGAAAACCGTATATATCGTCTTAACAGAAACTTAATGCGAAAATAGAGGAATTTCATTTTAAAATAAAAGATAAAGTTGTCAGTGACGACAAAATGTTTCTAGCTGTTTCTTCATAAAATTTTTTCAGAACATATGAATCACAAATATTTATATTTATATTAATAGAAACATTAACATTAAATTTTAATAATTCTGGCACAAACCTTCGTCTTCAATATAACAAAACAATTTTTACTTAAATGGTTAACAAACACATATAAACGTAAATTGAATGCCATGGTAAATCCAGAGCAACAACGAAGAGGAGAAATCTAACGATATGCTATTTATCAAAATTGAACAAGAAATGGCATTTAGAAGTTACAATGTTTTTAGGATGGTCTTTTTTTCATCTTTGATGGTGAAACTCAAAAAAACAATAAGCTTTTTTAAATATTTGCTTAACATTGTATTAAAAAGAAATACAGAAAAAATGCTTTGTAATTAAAACATCCTTAAAAGCAAGCCTTCTTATGTCTTTGGTATACCATTATTATAAACTAGTAGTTTTTCTTTCGTAACGTTTATAATACTCTAACTATTGCCATATAACTTTAACCATTTTATAAAATATAGTTATTGTAATTTCCTGGCAATTATCAGTTACTGTTTATTTATTTCGTGCATTTTGATGGTTATATCGTGTTGTATATTGTATACAATATATTAAATCAGGCATACTAACATGATTGAAAATTCAAACTAAATAATTATTAGTTCTTAAATTAAGATAAAAAATACAACTTTAAATACATTTGTAAAAACGTCAAAAATTAATCACGAAATATTGTATAGTCTTTTTAATAATAATTTTTAAATATTAGATGAATTATGATTAAACGAATCTGAAGTCCATGTGGTAACAGCATCAGTTAGTGATAAATAAGTACTTTAAGTAATAATTTTGCTTGACTCTGAACGTTCGTTCTTTTCCTAGAGCGTAAAGAATTTTTATAGAAAACTAATGATTTTTTGCTCTAGATGCGCATTTTAAGATATTGGAGTTTTCTATTTATTTACGATCATTACAGGCAGAGGGATATAGAATTGTAATTTGCTGCACAAAAAAAAAAAAAAAAAAAAAAAACGAATTCGAAATAAGTACCAACTTGAAATAAAAAGAAGTACAAAAAATATTTTTCCACTCACGTCACAATTTCTTTTTTTCTCCAAGAAGAATTTCATTTTTTAATAAAAATTCAAAAAATTTGAATCGAGCAAAAAATGTCTTGCCACATTAGGAAGTAAATCGAAAGTTTAAGTTTAGGTACCAATCAAATTGCATTTTCATTGCATTTTCACACAACTACATTGTGTTCTTATGGTCGATGATCTGATTATAAGTAAATACTTCAACGGTCTCAATACTTAATTATCGTTTGTGCTGACCAACCGTTCTCTAAATTTGAATTTAGTATGAAGAATGAGTATGAATAATTAAGTGTATCAACTAATATAAAATAATATTCATCAGTGGAAAAAACGATACAAAAATGTGGAATTTGTTAACTGCTTTTATGGTAAAGATAATTTTTTTGCATCAAAGCCGTTATTTAAAAATATTTAGAAATAAGTAAATACTTAAAAAACTCATGCAAAATAACGTCCAAGATATTTTTCCAGCTTTTTTTTTCAGTCACTTCAATTTCAGTAAACGATACATATAATGAATAGATTAGGATGTAGTCTCTAAAATCAAAGGTGCCTTGAATATTTCGTAATTCTCGGCAGATGTTGCGGATTCGTTTTGAAAGCAATTCTATAATTTTATTGTGTGTAATAAACTTATTGTCTGTCTCTTTATCCAAGTTCGCATTGCTCATAGAGGAGGAAGCGATACGGGTATACGACTCTTCAACCTATCTCAGTTTCTCTAATAGTAATGAGATAGGTAGAACAAAAAAATGTTGTCTCTCTGCCTTACTCGTATTTTTTGTTGTCAATCGTTATGTTAGATCTGTCTTACTCGTATGTTAATTACAGAAGTCTGATAGACATCTCTAAGCCACGTTTGCCCATGCCTGCGGTTTTATGGGAATACAGGTAAGCTGAAAAGGTAAAAAAAAAAAAAAAATTACGAAAAAAAAATAAAATGTTGATTGTTTTACAAGGTTGTCAAATACACAAAGTGATACAGCATCAGGTACCCTAGATGAGGTTGATTTTTGGTAAATTAGGTTGTGAAACCTGGAACATTTTTACGATGTAACATGGTTACACATCATGTACCATCGTTCACACTTTTTTATCGAAAGTTGTATATCATTTAAATTCTTAAAAATAGATATAAATAGTGCTATAAACAGAAATAATTTGCATTGTGATATTTATATGTATAGCTTTAAAAAATACATAAATGTAAATTTTCATTCTAGCAACCTACCACTCCTTTCTCTGTAGTAAAAGTTAACCATTTTAGGTATCTTATAATCAAATTTATCGATTTCCGTAAATTTGTTTCCCAAAACTGTTCTTTGCAAATAATAATTTTATTATACTATTTAGGCCTATCCTAATATCATTGTTCGTTCGTCTTATATACCTATTTATAATACATAAGGTACATATTATATATGGAATAAATATAGGTACATTTGTTAGTCCGTTCGTTTCAAATGTTGGACGTCTTTTTAGATTTATCTATAAATGTTATAAAGTAACGATTCGAAACAACGAAATAGTGCGTGAGATAACCACACACCATACACCAAGCTGTGTATTGATGTGTATATATATGGTGGAAGTGGAGGTAGGAATATGTGTATTGTACAATACATATACGTATCGTTATTTAAGACCTATACACGAAACCTATTGTGGTTGAGGGCAAAATAGCTTTTATAGATATGGGTTTTATGTACATTTACGTTACTAACAATGTTCCACTATCCAGGAATGAAAAGTCCAAACTGGAATCATGGGCACATTTATAGATAACAAATAAAAATTAGTATAGTTTCAAAACAAAAATTATACACATGTGCGTGCAAAAACCTATAGTTGGTTGCAGGTTCGGCTCTTAAAGCTCACAGTAAGTGGTAATTTGAGATTTCGTCCGATATTGTTTTGAATGTTTCTTTATCACTTCAAGTCAAAGTGGATCAGTTGCAAGTAGAATATGTTTCTAATGCAAAACATGAAAAGATTCGTTTCGCAGGAGCTGCGTTAGCTTAACAAATTCCCTCAGAGATACAAAAAATAACACATTTCTCTTAAAATCGAATATTATTTTTTTAATTTATCAAGAATTTTTATTTCGAAAACTAAGTGTTTAAGGAAAAATCATTTACTGAGAATAGTGTTTTGCTTAAAACTGATTCAAAAACACAAAAATATCTTATATTTTAAAAAATTCAAAAATTTCTACTTCGTGAATATATAAATTTATAATTTGACGCTATATCAAAATAAAAGCTAGTTGATATATTAAATAAAATTGTTCTTACTTTGCTTTCCATTTGTTATTTAACTATAGATTTTGTAGGAATGGTAAAACTTTTAAATTTGTTGGCTCAAACAGACCCAAGATACCAAAGAAAATGGGCGCCAACATACAAGTATTATGGACTTTGCGGAAAGGGGAGTCTTGTTTAAACATTATTATATGCAAACTTTTCGGTTTTTTTTCACTTTTTCAGTTTAATTCAAAAACTATGAGCTTTTGACATTGTCTTTGAAACTATATTTAATTTGAAACCATTTAAGCCAACCCACAAAATTTTTCTCCAAAGATAAATAGACAGATGAAAATTTGTGTGTAATTTTGGTATGTTATTTGGAAACCTTAGGAGGGAGTGAAACTAAATTTAGTGCTTGCTAAATGTAGTTACACACTCCAAGGGGGTCTATGTGACATATTAAAAATCAGTTTACATCGCATTTTGCGATATTAATGTAGAATTTTACCTATCAGGCGTAGGTATATGACTGATATGTAAGTATTAATTTATTGATTTTGTGAATGCTTAACGTGAGCGTTATGATATTGTTGTTTGTTAATATTGTTGTTTCTTATATTATTGAGCATTATGTATATTACTTAATTATTGTCTCTCTATTAGCTCAGTTAGTTAAGGCGTAACCATTCCGTTCGCGGTATGCTTAGGGTAGCGGAAACGATTCCCGCCGTCGCAACAAAATTAATTTAATTAATAGTTGTGATGGGTTGGTGTAGTGCGTGTTATATGCATGCAGGAGGTGCACTCAGCCTCTGAAATGGAGGAGCCGATAAATGAAATTATCAGAGGAAAGGTGGTAAAACACATACCTATATGGTATCACAATGGGCTCTATAGCCTAAGTGTGTCCTTCGTTGACACCCACTATAACCTAACTTAACCTACTTAATAATTATTATTTTATGACGATTACTGCCGGAAATGTTACGAATAGGTAATATTTTTGTGCGACATATTGTTCAACCACGATAGGATATTTGTATTATTGTATATTGTTGTTATAGCCCTGGAACTACAAATATATATTTTGTAGGATAACATAATATTATATATATATTTCATGGTTTTTTTGCTTAGCTCTATTTTTTTATTATTGGGTTTGTAAAAGCATTAAATTTTTTTTTCAAATGTGGTTTTGTGTTATTTATTTTATAGTATATATATTTGTGTATTTATCTATAACATTTTCCATGAAAATTATTGATTATGCACTTAATACAATTTTAACGGCTTTTCCGGTCGATGCGAATGATAGAAAGAAATGTAAAAGCTGTATTTTTATAAGAGATGTTTGAGAAAAGTTTACTAATGTAAATTTTTTTATTGTTTCAATTTTTGCTTTTATAAAAATGCAAGTTTTGTCAGTAACCGTATAAGAAATACATTTCCATAACCTGTTTAAAATTTGATAACACGAACCATGGTTTCATTTCAAAATAAAATAAGTTTACTATCCTTTTCTTGCATAACTTAAGCGTTTGAAAACTATTAAATATTTCAGTTTTATATTCGTCGTTCGTATTTACCTGTTAAATACTTTTATACATGAAAAGTACGGTCACATAGCTGGAGTTACTAGGCCAGTAGTTATATATTTCAGTTGTTTATTTTGTTCTATTCGCACCGTGTGTGACTTTTATTGAAGGCGTTTCCATGGTAATGATACACTACTTTAACTATAGAATTGTATGGATGCATATACAATTAATTGTAGAGAGCTTTATTTTGTGGAACTCCATAATTAGGATTTGAAGAAGAGTTCACTTTTATTTATTTAATATTTTAATAATTTAAAATATTAAATAAATAAAAGTGCACCAAGCAAAGTTAATTGGAAATTTTATTTCTTCAAATCCTGGATATATAATTGTATGGATTGCATTTATGACTTACATTGAAAATTTAATATTATTGTCTCACAAATTTAAATAATTATGATAATTTACATTTGAAAAATAATATTTGTGCAATTTGATTTCGTATTTTTACAATTTTTAATGCATTAAGTTTAATTAATTAGTGTTTTTCTATAATTTTAATTTGACATTTTCTATAACATTAACATGTAAAAAATTGCAAATTAGTCATAACAGTCTCCTTTATCGCCAAAATTTTTCATTGGAAGCGCTGACATCGATTTTATTGTCCCTACCATGACCACGCACACAACGACTAACAACAGTGGTTATCAAAAAACTGTCCGATTGGTTCCGGAACAATATTTGTGTAAATTAGTTTGCAAAACAATTTAATATATTTATTATAATCGAAAAAAAACTTATCTATAACATTTACTACAAATCTCCTCAGTACGATCATACTTTCAATAAAAAACGATCGAAAATCTCATACGATAGAATTCTTATAAACCGGAAAAGAAAAACACAACGAATAGATTTGTTTCGCATAAAATGACAATTCATATTTCCATAATAAATTATTTTTATGATTGTTGATATTGTTCATACAACAATATCTAAACAATTGGTGTATTCTTTATTTAGGAAAACTATTTATATTTTATCTGTGGAACATAAAATGCATTCACAAAATGTTTGTATATACAACAGAGAGGCAGAGAAACATAAAAAAAAATTGAAAAAATTGTACACAATATTGTGGTAACATCAGTGCGCGCGTAACATCATGATTCATTGAACAATACACCCTCATTGAATTTAAATTGGTTTTTAGGGCGCGTAAATTTCTATTTTTACAATACTTATATGGATATGTTTTCAATACATAACACCTATTCCAACACCGATTTGTGCTTATATGTATTAAATCTCGTGTGTGTTTTGTCATCCAAGTTTAGTTTCTGGCAGTGTGGTTCAAAATCGCTGTTTATATTTGCCTTGTGGTTCTTTATGAGAGTATACAGACTGTTCGATTTACATCTAGGCATATAAATATCAGTAGTATGACAAAGTACATGCGTTGAGCAATGCACCTAAATAAGATTGATTATAGGTGGTATATGAAATTGCAAAAGTGACTTGTATCGTGGCTTATCTGTTGTAGTTCATCTATTCAACTCCCACTCTCCAAGCGTCTTACAACTATATCAACGCATATCGAAACTGCAACACATATATATAATATATCTCACTTAGATGCATTGCTTAACGCATGTATTCTGTCATACTAGTGATATTTATATCAGTTATGTATGTGTGACATCTATGTATGTGTAATGTGACAGAGTAATCAACACTGTCTATATATGGTATTTTAAGAATTAACTCAGTCAATTGTTTGTTTTGACTTGTTTAAATAATCGATTAAGGTTCACTCTAATTCATATAAAAAAAGTCAAACTTTTTATTCAAAGCTGCTTTGGTGCTCGTAAATCGTTAAAAAGGGATTATAGCTATTTTTGAGGCCTAGATACAACAATTTTTTAAATTCAATTCTTTTTTGAGGAAACATATTCATAAGCAGGCAAGCATTCAGGCGTATAGATACACATATAGACTAGCAGACCTGTACAGACAGATATAAATGGACTAGGTAGGTAATTTTATGTAGGCCTATTCCAAAATTTCTTGATACCATCAATATTTCATTGAATTTCAAAATTAAGAAGTTGATACTATATGTTGGTTATAAATAGTTTAAATATTTTCGTCTCGAAAAAAGATTATCAAAAATTCTTAAAAATCAAAAAATTTGGTTAATACAAGGAGTAGGTAGCTCTTTGATGTTTCTCTCACAAGGGAATATCCCAAAAGGGAACTTTGACAAAGATTAAGTTTAATTTTACAAAACCCATTACAAAAAAAAGAACGAAGGACACTTGTTCAATTTGCATTTGAGGCCATAGCAAACAACATAAACACAATTCAAGATTGATTTTAAATGCAAATAATTTATGTAGATTTATGTTTGTATCAAGATGACTATAGCAACAATTTGAATACTGTACGGATATACACTGGAAACAGAGATAGGAAAAGAATAATATTAAGGGTCAGTTATACATTATCAGTGATATGTTGTAATAGGTATAGGTGTTTTCTTATTCCATTGGGAACATAGTAGATGGATATGTGGTTGATCTATACCAGGAGTATAGGTATCTACGTACAGTGATAAACAGGGGATATATACGAAAACTGATCTAACTTTACAATAAGCATGTAGGAAGTACCTACCATGTGTAATGGAAATGTTTATAAAAGGTGTTTATATTTTATGTTTTTCCAACACGTTAACCCTAATCACAAAAGTATTACATTTCAAAATGTTTCTTCTCATTATTAAGAAGTGAAAAAGATACATTTCAGGGTTATTAAGAATTAACGTAATGACGTAAAATTTTTTGAATATTTACTTATAATAATAATAATAATAATAACGGAGTTTAAGCTCCGTTTCTATTACTTATACGCCTTATAACGGAGGCCACCCACATAATTATTTGTTAATCTTTATTTATTTAACTATATACATATTTACAATTACATTTTGATGTAGGTGTATACGGTTACTTCGTTCTTCTGCACCCATTCATTATAATTGTTCACACACGCTGCCTAGACCCGAACCCGCAACCTCCTAGTCAGTAGCCAAACGGTAAAAGACTAAATGCCTTAGCCGCTCGACCACTGCATACTTACTCATTGGCATGCGTATTATGTCAGATACATTCTACAATACTGACTTTTGATCTACTAATTGTTTAATCTTTAGTTGTATTTTGCCCAAAAATATAGGCAAATGCACTGTATCTAAGGGCAATGGAGAGATATACCCCATGTTATAAATTCGCTCATTAGCACTACAACATTTATGGGTTTTTGATATATATATACATGATTTCACAAAAATCGTTGAAGTGACCTTTTTTGGTCTCGAAATATTTGCATATCTCTTCAACCTACTGAAATTTAGCTAGAGGTTTAAAATCAATAAGTAGGATAAGTAAGAGTCAGGAAAGCAACTTTTGTAATTGCCAACTTGAAATGAATTTTTTAAGTTCGGCACTTTGTAATGAGGACTAATAATAGTATCTGGCAGGGTTTTTAACAATGACAAAACTATCATTTATTAGAAACTAAAATTATTAGAAACGCCATAAAAATCAATGAAATAGTTATATTTATCTTGAAAATTGCTTAAGTTATTAGGTGAAAATTATTTGAACTGCCTATAGAAGTAAATAAAGCAGTTTATGCAAAATGGGCTAATCTGTGTTCTCTAATGTCTACCTATTTTGATAAATTCCTACGTATTATGGATTACAAGTAAAACATTAGCATGTTATTTGGTGAATGAGAATCGTTAGGGAAAGAGACGTTTCACTGCAAAATGGTGTCTGAATATAAAGAGAATATGAATCTCATACATTTACACAACTCTAACCATATTGTGCGCCTATCGCAGCATATACCAAAACGTAGACATATTAGAACCCTCAACAAGAATGATGGTACTTGTCTTTATCCATAGTGCACAAAGATTTATAACAATCTGTAACTAGTAAATACTAACTTGAAGTACGAATTATGGTAGACAGATAGACAGACTGACACACAACTATTGCGGTTTACCAATAAATACAATAATACACATATGTTTATTTTGGACAGTCTATAGTGACGTGATGTCTATAAACAATTTTTACCATAAAATTTATTTTAGTTTCAATAATTTATGGTCAATTCAACTTTGTCTAAAAATTGATCAACTTTAGCAAAAAATAAATATTTCAAGATGGTACTACATTACCTAAATGCCATGACTCATAGAAATAAAGAATGTCAATGCATGGCAAATTATGGGTAATTTTTTCGGGAACTATTTAAAAGTCTTGCTTTATCGATGAATAAAATTAATATGCTTCGAATTATAGAGAATTAAAATAGAAAATACTAATAATTGTGTTTGAGACGAATAATTGTGTAAAAAGAAAAGTCGATTAATTGTGTTTTAACCACATATAAGGTGATACAAGAGCTGCATTGTTTTAAAGAATATATTGCTGTCTAAGATAAAAGAGGGCAAGCATTCGTTGCTCAATTTGTTATTTTACAAGAAAAATAGAAATTATTTTACTGAAAGCAATAAAACATTTTGTTTTTCTGTTTATTTATTTATAAGTATAGACAGGCCATTGTGTTTTATATAATACCCGTTGCCTATTAGCAAACTTGGTGCGACCCGAAAGGTCCACACGACTAACTTCCCAGTGGAAAGGATAAAAAAAATCGCTTGACCGATTTTGCTCAAAATCTTATCAGGTCTAAGTTACATAATTATGCGTTAAATGAAACTGGTCCCATGTCAATATCATCATTTGTTCTCGATACGCGAGGCGAAAATTGATTCCGAACATACATACATACATACATACATACATACATCTGCACACACGGACATCCTTTTAAAAACCATGCTATTCGACTCTAAAAGCCTTGAAACGTGGAGATATGTTAAAATTTTCAATTTGCATAATCGGACCCATTACACTAACTTCCCACTGGGAAGTTAAAAATATCTCGCAAGTCGAAATAAAATCGATTTTCATTTATTCTAGAACTACTTTAATTAGATTGTAATTCACTATAATGCCACAAATATTTTTTTCAATATTGCCAACATACAGTAGTTCTAAATTTTATTAAATACATGAAAGTCTTTACATTCGTGGCATTTCTCATTCTCTCTTTCCACTGTTCAATATTCAAATGTTGTGAGTTTATTGCAAACTTTAAAGTAATGGTGAGTCTATAAACAAAATTTTTGCTAATCTAATAATAAGGAATAAGGAATATTGTCTGTCTAGTATTTGTCCAATTATTCAGAGCAAATGATGTTGATTAATAAATTGAATTCATTCTCAAAAAATATATTACCATCAACAGCTTTTATGTATCATAGATAATACAAAACGAGTTTCTTCACACGACTTTCGTGTTTCAAATGTAATATTGCCATTGTCGCCCTATTAGCTCAGTTGGTTAAGGCGTAAACAATTCCGTCCGCGGTATGCAAAGGGTAGCGGGTTCGATTTCCACCGTCGTAACAAAATTAATTTAATTTATAGTTGTGATGGGCTGGTGTAGTGCATGGTATATGCATGAAGGAGTTGCACTCAGCCTCTGAAATTGAGGAGCTGATAAATGAAATTATCAGCGGAAAGCTGGTAAACACATATATGGTATCACAGTGGGCTCTATACCCTAAGTGTGTCCTTTATGGGTAGCCAATATAACCTAATTTAACCTAATTTTATTCCATTTGTGTCATTCTCTTGCATTTACGTTCAATGTATGGTTCCTTCTATTTGATCTTTTTATAATAAATATATTTACAAAATATGTAATTAATCTTGAACCATATACAGAATTAGAAATTGACCGAATTTAAGTTCAAAGTCATTTTCTAACTTCATGAATGACTAGAAGATTTCGTAAATATCAGACTCAATAGTTTCAAAAACTTCGACAGGCAGGTTTTTCACATCTATAAACTTAAATTTTTATACTAAGAGTTTTATTTTTAACATCAACATCAGCAGCATTACGAATTGTACTATTGCCTTTTATTTTGTAAATTATTTTTTTTATACTTATGTATATACAGCTATTTTTTAAGTTTCTGGGTGTGCTTCTTGGCGAATTCGAAATTTTTTATTAAATTAACGTCGAATTTTTTAGTTGTTGTCTTGTGATCAAAAAAGTTTTATTGTTAATTTTTATTTTTAATTTATTGGAGATATGCGAAAAATAATAAAAAATGAACACTTTTTATGGATCACATAAATACCATCTAAATCTAAAATGTTTACGGAATCCAATCATACAGCCTATTTTATGGTAAAATCTAAAAATGAAAAACAGTAAGCACACCGTGAATGTCCGAATGTTTTATCATTAAGTTATGGTCTGCCAGAAAAAGACATACCAGTTTTCATTTTTATAAAATCGCAAATATGGTAACTATAAAGTTAATAAAACCTATTTCATGATGTAGGAAACTCCGCTCCGAAACGTCAGCTGATTTTTATGGGATCTGGTGTAAAATGTTTGCCTGAGTGTCCTCAACAATATCATATTCATGTGAGCTTGTGCATTTTCCACTACGCCCATGGAGTGGGACAGAAGCTTCCTACTCCCGGACACCATATTCACTTTATTTAACATTTAGTTTGAGTTTTTCCCGAGTAAAATGCTTCGTTTCCTAGTTGGTAAGTATATGAAAGTAGAAGAGGCCGTGTTTACAAACAAATATAAAGTATCAGTATCTCTCAAAGGTTTTTCTCAGAAATAAATATTAGATTTCATAGATCAATGAATATATTAATGTCCATTCGTTTCAATATACTACTATTAATCATACATTAGAAAATTGAGTTAATCCCCCTTTGAATTGAGATATTCTGTTTATAATGCATGTACGTATCTATATTGTATTTTGTTTGTTAGGTTGTTGAATTTGAGTTTAGGGTACCTATGTAACAAAATGACGTGCTTTTCTCTACTACTTTGAATCATTTTGCTTTCAAATATTATATCATCTTTCAAAGTTTTGGTATTTTTAGAATGATTTGTTTTCGTATACAGTACACAGGGTGGATACTATGGTTGAATAGTTTAAGACGCATTTTCGAATAATACAAACTTATGAAATAAAATTTTCTTAAAACTTTTCACTATGAAAACATTTTGGATCTGTTCATCAGTTACATTCAAGATTGTCTGAATTTACTAAAATTTTGCTTACCTAATCACAGAGTTATATAATTAATAATAGTGAACTATAATTTAATTTATTTTTAAGTAGGTTAGTTAATTAAAGCGACTGGCAAGCGAAACATACGTTAGTTATTAAAAAATAGAAGCACAAATTCATATAATCAAAAGAAGAGTCTCGTTACAATATTATTTCAGTATTTCGAAATATTCAATATGGTGCATATATATTTAATGAGAAATAATTTTAATATATTCATCTATAAATACATCTTTCTAGCATACAGCCTCCCTTCACTTACTTAAGAGTATACAAAACAGAATTCAATGTACATGTAGTATGATGCCGGTTCCGTTTTAGTTTCCAAAAACAATTTGCTTTTGCGTTTTCTTTTCTACTATTTTGGGTTTACTTTTAGTACACGTCGGTTCACAGGTATTACTTTACAAATGATCCCAAGAATGATGCGCCTCTTTGAACCTAGAATGTCAATATCAGATCTAGTCATAAAATTAATTTGTTCATAACACCCCACCAAACTTGGATGCGAAACTTGTTTCAAGGCTGGCTTCCAGGTCTTCGCTCAAGTCTGATTTGGTTTAACTCAGATCTGTTTCACTTAATTTGCTTGATGCTTAAGCAAGGTTTTGGAACTAAGGATGAGCCTTTTAGACCTCGCCCAGGATTGGGACTGAACAGTCGGGTTGGAAAGCGATTTTTTAGCTATATTGTCCTATAAAAAACAAAATGCTGGTCTAGACTCTCCAGCTCCAGACCGAAGACTATTTATTTTTCAAACAACTTGTCTCTAACGTAAAACTATTGCATTCATATTTGCCATTTCTCCTGTATATAGAATCATTTTCTTCCTAATAGTATATATTCAAAAAATCTTTATAGTTAAATCCTTTTTATTATTGACATACCAAAAACCTTTATAAATAAGTTTATATATGGGTTCAAAGCATGTGATGATTGTACGGTTTTGTAAATAATACTTTGTACTTCTTTCATTATAGCTGCAGCAAACAAAATGATAATTTATGTTAAACCAATTTAAAATAATCGAAATACAAGCACAAAACAAAATCTTCAATGGTCGTTATAAAAAAGAAAAACAACAACAGCAAATAAATAAACCAATATATTAGAGATAAAATTATATTTGAGCTAGAACTCGGCGGATTATTTCGATTGCATCTGAAAATAGATATAAAATAAATAAAAAAATCTCAAAAAACGACATACGTTGAAAGTTTTTGATAATTTTCATCATAGTATATTAAGTTAAGTCCAAAGTTTGTACCGCTTAAAAATATTGATGCTACGAGCAAAATTTTGGTAAAGGTGTTCATAAAATAACCTAGTTAGTTCATTTTCGGTTGTCTGCCCGTCTGTCTGTGAAATTTTTCCAGCGTACTCAGGACATAAAAAGTGCAAAATAGGTCAATCGGGTCTTGGGTCCGTAGGACCCATCTTGTAGACCGTTTGAGATATAACAAAAGTTCAAATGTAAAAAATGTTCCTTGTAAAAAAAATAAACCACTTTAATTTGAAACAAACGAGAGCGTAATCAACACGGTCTATACATGATATTTCAACAAGTAACTCAGTCAATTGTTTGTTTTCACTTGTTTAAAAATAAAGTGTGGATATAAACTTTTTTAAATAAACAGATAAATGCTTTGGATTTTGCTGTTAGACTCTTTTGCAGTTAGAATTGTTAATTGTTAATTAATGTGTGAATGGTTAATGAATCATGATAATGTAAAACTCTCTTGGAGGTACTAAACTGCTAATCATATTTTTTAAATTAAAACATAACGTAGATGTAGGTATCATGATTTTAAAATAATAAACAATGTATCCGGATAAAATTAAATTATTATATTAAATAATATTATTTAATGCCCCTCCATTCATTGCTTGAAATAATCAAAAATTAAGCACAATATGACTATATAATTACAATAAATAATATATAACATGATATAAATGTATGTGTAAGCTTAAATTAATTACCAAATTTAGGATTATATGTTTTACTCTTCAGAGAATAAACATAAAATATACTTATAATTGAATATATTTTTGATGTCAAAATGATAATATTCCACATTGTAAATTCAACAATAATATATTATTAAATCACAGTGATCACTTTACCATTAACGTTATTTTTACAATTCAAATAAATTAAGCATTATGTTATTAGTTCAATAAAAATGTAGTTTTGCAACAAACTGGCTAAAGACGCAGAGGTTTGGCTGGATACTTTTACATATGTTTTAATCATTGATCATGAAGCGTACATTTTCAGGTACTATAAAAAAAACTAATATTTTGTGTGGCTTTCTGTCTGTGGCATCGTAGCGCCTAAACGGACGAACCGATTTTGATTTTTTTTGTTTCGTTTGAAAGGAAATTTAATTGAGAGTGTTCTTACCTATGATTCAAGTGTAAGTTTAGGGTTCCGTATACGAAAAAAATAAAAAAATTGGCGATGAAACTATGGATACTATAAACAAAATTTTGGTATATGTGTTCATAAAATCACGTTAGTCCATTTCCGGTTGTCTGTCTGCCTGTCTGTCTGTCATCTGTCGTCTGTCGTCTGTCCTTCTGTCATCACTATTATTAAAAACGAAAAAAGATATCAAGGTGAATGTTTTATAGCGTGCTTAGGACGTAAAAAGTGAAGTCAAGTTCGTAAATGAGCAACATAGGTCAGTTGGGTCTTGTAAACTGTTAGAGATAGAACAAATGTTCCTTATAAAATAAGTAAACAACTTTTGTTTGAAACATTTTTTCGTAAACATCACTGTTTACCCGCGAGGGAGCAAATTAGGCGCTAATTGTAAAATATGTATTTCTGTAATATCAGTTATGTATGTGTGGCATGTATGTATGTGTAATGTGGTAGATTTATCAAAACTTTCTATACGTGGTATTTCAACAATTAACTCAGCCAATTGTTAGTACTCACTTGTTAAAATCCATTCTTCAAATACAAAGCTTGCTATGAAAAACAGTAAAATTAACGTTACAAAATTCTAAAAATTAAACTCAAAAAGATAATTTAGTTTCTTTATACATATTAATACCGTATTTTTCGTTGCTGTATTTTACTTGGTATTTATAATTTGTGAATGAATTCTTGTCTATAAAAAGGGTTGTTAGATATAATAGTAAAAGAAGAGAATGTCTAAAGGGTACTTACATACAATATTCATGGATAACAAATTATTATTTTAATTGTGCAACACTAACTTGATTAAATAATTTCTTCTTAACTGCATGGATGTATGCAGTGTATATAATATGTAATGTTAATCTTTCTTTTTAGTTGTGATAAATTGCATACTGCTTGATTACATTTTAAGATTTGTTCATATAGGGGAAAATGGAAAGCTACCTACATCTACAAAACTAGAGATACAATATGTATTATATTAAAATGTTAAGGAATAATATATGTAAATATTAAAAGTCTTATATTAAACGTTTTTAGTCAAGAATCAAAAGAAATGTATATTAAATACTATACAATTTAATTTAATTACATATAATTAATGTTTTAAATGTTATTTATATTATAATATAACATATATTTAAGTACCTGATAGAAAGTTTTTTTTTTATTCTGGAAATGAAATAATTGGTCCACACATTTAAGTGTCCAGTTGATGAAAATTAACTTTCCATACATAAAGCCTAAAACATTGCAAAATTGACTATTCTATTAAAACAGAGATGTCTACCCTAGAGGTAAAATAATTGCTTTCTAGGTAAGAGTTACAAATATAAATACATACTAGCTTGATACCCGCCCGCTTCGCTGAACTGTAAAGTAAAAACCACCGTAGCTTCCACCTCTCTTGATCTCACGTATCTCCCTTCCATAGCACTCGAAGGGATTATTATACACATCTACAATGTATGCCTAGTTTTCAATTTTTTAAGTATAAAATATTCATAATTCATTGAGTATATGGGAAGAGATGGCCATGAATTATTTTACATTTACTATTTAAAATTTTTACAGAAATCTGTAATTTATGGTTCAAATAATGATTATAGATGGAGCAGTAAAATGTCAGAATAATATTTATTTGTTTAATTTTTTGTTTAATATATAACCTTTATAAATAATATTTTATGGGTTATTTTGATGTAGGAGCTATATTGTTGTACAGTTTCATTCAAATTCATTCACTAGTTATTAAGTGAAAGCCCTAATAAACAAACAAACAACCTAACATGAATTAAACACATTTGATTACATTGTTCTGAAGATGACTAACAAGTTGAAATGTACATAAACCAAATATTTTGATAGACAAAATTTTTAATAAAGTGGGTTTTAAGGAAATAAAATGTGTTTAATGAATGTTAATAACTTCCACAAATTAACGCTCTCAAACTTAAACAACCTAACTTTCACATTTATAATATATACGAATATGTAATTCTTGCTTATATGGCCATTTAAATCTTATCGGAACCATTTTATAAAATCGAAAATATATATATATATAAAATTTATTTGATGTATAATAAATATAACTATTAATTTTGTAAGTTTGAATTGGAGGAAATGTTGACTAGCAGTAGTAAAGCACTAATTTAGTGAACACCTTGATTCCGTCACAATATTTTAAGGTCATATTCACCGCTGCTTGTGTATTTAATGTTTTCTGAAGTATTTCTTTGCATTTAAAGGAAGAGAATTTGCAATAAATTTCTTAAGAATTTTCATGTTCTGGTTATAAAATTCTTACAATTAGTTAACCAACAACCGTGTATTTTAAAGAATATTAGTTAATAGTTGCTTTGGCTTTAACATTTGATAGTTTATAATTATTATTCACTAACAAAGCAACGTTTATGTATCCATTGTCAAAAAAAATAGTATAAGAACCTTCGTAAAAATGGATTGCTTTTTTCTTTCCCTCTGCCATTACATGTGATACTTTGACAATATACAATTTTAAGGCTTTTAGTCTTATCAACCAAAGTGACAATTAAATTCCTGATAAATTTGACTACTTTATAATTTTTGCCCGTTTTTGAAAAGAGTTATATTATAATTAGAGTTATATTAATTTTAGGATGTTAATATCTGGAAAATTAAATAGTAAAATTTCCCGACTGATCACTAATGTTTGTAATTTTGCCCGAATCAAAGTATAATGGAAATTTTTATCATACTTTACAAGATGTTAAAAAACTTTTACAAGAAAATAAACTCTTTTATGTTTTGTAAAAATACACAGCAAAAAAATTTCCATCGTATGGTTTCGCATACTTGAATCAAAGTCACGTTCTATTTGAATTTCATTTAGAGTATATAGACCGTGGGACATCACGATTTTTTTAAATGAAGAATACGTTCTCGCAACTTTGTGTGTGGATACCTTTTGACAAGTCTACCAAACTTTCCTATAAGATTTTTTTCGAAGAGGCTGTGTTTTCAAATGAGTATGATGAAGTCATATCGTTTTGAAAAAACGTTGCAAGAAATTTGTCGGACCCTATGACCAGTTGATCACATTAAGAATTTTTAAACAATTCAGAAAAAGTGAACCCTGTACGTATTCAAAAACAAAAGTACTAGTAAAAACAAAAGTACGGCATGTTCGTGGTTGTATACAAGCTCATCAATGCAGTATTTTTGTCAGACAAAATATTTTATTGTTTAATAATTATTAATGTTATTTAGTGGTCATAGTGTCTTAAAAAATCCCTGCTGCATTTTTTCAGAACGATAACTCAAATATGACGTCATCACGCTCATTTTGAAAAGGCAACCTTTTAGAAAACAATCGTAGAGGATAGTTTGTAGACTCGTCAAATGGAAGGCATTTACGAAGTTTCAAATATGTACTCATTTAAAAAAACGCCCTGTCCCACGGTCTAATACATAATACAGGCAGGCAAATAAAAAACGAAAAAAAAAACCTAACGATGAACAAAGACCCACAAATTATCCATAAAATATACATAACGATGGAGGTATGATGAATTAAAAAACAGTGGTTACAAATTCAGAATAATAATTAATTTTGGTCACACAAGACAAGGGATAAAATAATAATTATAATTAAATGAACATTTAGTTACACAGGACTGTACGTAAAACTCTATCTGTGAGTTATTTACAAAGGAAACTATTTCTAGGTTCATTTTATTTTATCAGCTGCATTATTAGTATTTTAGAGTGAGCTTTATAGAAATATTTTGTAATACAAATTTAGTAGGTAATTAGTTTAAGGAGTAAATAATAAAATTACTAAATAACTCAAATAACTCGACTGAGCAAAATATAAAATGATTAACGTTTTAATCATTAAAATCGGTTGACGCCTTTAGTCTCTAGAGTGCCTCAAAAGACCAAACGTATACTCTACGTCACAAAATTGCACAGAGTAAATGTAAAAAAGGTGCCATAGTTTTTCTGTGAAATATATTTGATGTGATACATAGGTTTCATAACTATTTTTAACAAACCTTAGGAATTTTAAACCTTAGAAACCTTAGAATTTTTACTAAATTAATAAAAATGGACAATCAACTAGTGCAGATTTTGTGATGCAGACTATACATACATTCGAACACAGGCGTCTCGCTTAAACGATTTTCAATGAATGCTAACATTAAAACAAGAATTTCTGCTGAAAACTTAAAAGAAATTCGTAACGCAGGAGCTACATTAGCTACTAATTCCCTCAGAGAAAAATAATTGAAAAAATAACAAATTGTTCTTAAAATCCAATATTCCATTTTTAATTTTTCATGATTTTTTATTTCGAAAACAAATAATGCTGTGGGTGGCCTCTGCTATAGGCGTATGGCATAAAAAAGGAGGATAAACCTCATTATTATTATTATTATTATTATATTTCGAAAACTAAGCGTCTAGAGAAAACATCACACGAGTACTTTATTGCTTAAAACTGATTAAAAATACAAAATTATTTTTTATTTTGAATGTTGTACTATGCGTCTGTGAACACGATAACTCTAAAAATGAAAAGATATATCAAGCTGAAATTTTTACAGCGTACTCAGGACGTAAAAAGTAAGGTCGAGTTTGTAAATGAGCAACATAGGTCTTGGGTCCGTAGGACACATCTTGTAAACCGTTTAGAGATAGACGAGACCGAGATAGAACAAAAGTTTAAATGTAAAAAATGTTCCTTATAAAAAATTAAAAAACTTTTCTTGTATACATTTTTTCGTTAACATCACTGTTTACCCGTGAGAGCGCAAATTAGGCGAAAATTGTATAGTATGTATTACATGGCAATATCACTTATATTAGTTATATATGTGTGACATGTATGTATGTGTAATGTGACAGAGTAATCAACACTGTCTATAGATGGTATTTCAACAATTAACTCAGTCAATTGTTTGTTTTCCCTTGTTTGTTTTGTTTTCTTTATCATCACTGTTTAGAATATAATTTTAAGGATTCTCGTCCGTTTTAACTTAAGTTACGCACTGTGAGAGCAAATTCGACACTTTTAAATTTACTTAAACGGTACAAAATTCAGTAAAAAAAGTTAGGAAATCTAAAAAAGGCAATTATTTTTTTAAACAATTTTATGGAAAAATCAATTAAATATAATAAAGTAAGTATTTGAAATAAAATCATCATGTATATTATGAAAATATATTACTGATTATGAGTGCTTTACATACAATAATAAATTTTATGTTTTTCTACAAAATTCAAATTTGTTACACATTGAGTTTTATCTTCATATAAAATATCTTTTAGTTATCCTTATTATTATTACAATATATTATACATACATACATACATACATACATACATACATACATACATACATACATACATACATACATACATACATACATACATATTAGTATTATTATTATTATTATTATCATATTCTGAACTAAAATGATATTTATGAGAGCATCACAAAATTTTCTCATAATAATATTATGTAAAATATGTGTGTTCACTACATGCATGTATCTATACTGTTTATTTTTATACCATGTATATATGAAATATACATAGTATATTAAGTTTCGTCCCAAGTTTGTAACGCTTAAAAATATTGATGCTACGAAAAAAATTTTGGTATAGGTATTCATAGAATCACCTAATTAGTCCATTTCCGGTTGTCCGTCCGTCCGTCCGTCCGTCCGTCTGTGGACACGATAACTCAAAAACGAAAAAAGATATCGATCTGAAATTTTTACAGCGTACTCAGGACGTAAAAAGTGAAGTCAAGTTCGTAAATGAGCATCATAGGTCAATTGGGTCTTGGGTCCGTAGGACCCATCTTGTAAACCGTTAGAGATAGAACAAAAGTTTAAATGTAAAAAATGTTGCTTATAAAAAAATAAAAAACTTTTGTTTGAAACATTTTTTTGTAAACATCACTGTTTACCCACGAGGGCGATAATTATGTGCAAATTTTATAGTATGTATTAATATCAAAGTGAATATCTTTTGTTATTTACGTGACGTCAAAAAAACAAACGAGTGCGCATCAACACTTGCGCATTATATGAGAATATCAGTTAAATATGTCAGATATGTATGTATGTGAAATGTGACAGAGTTATCAAAACTGCCTATACATGGTATTTCAACAATTAACTCAGTCAATTGTTTGTTTTCACTTGTTGTATATATCTTTTTAATTTCTAACGACACTTCTTTACACATTGTAGGAAAAGCTTGTATTCCAAATATTCACTTTTTAGATTTCCAAACTTTTTTTACTGAATTTTGTACCGTTTAAATAAATTTAAAAGTGTCGAATTTGCTCTCACAGTGTGTAACTTAAGTTAAAACGGACGAGAATCCATAAAATTATATTCTAAACAGTGATGATAAAGAGAACAAAACAAACAAGGGAAAACAAACAATTGACTGAGTTAATTGTTGAAATACCTTGTATAGACAGTGTTGATTACTCTGTCACATTACACATACATACATGTCACACACATATAACTGATATACCCATATAATACTACAATTTGCGCATAATATGCGCTCTCGCGGGTAAACAGTTATGTTTACGAAAAAATGTTTCAAACAAGAGTTGTTAATTTTTTTATAAAAAACATTTTTTATATTTAAACTTTTGTTCTATCTCTAACGGTTTACAAAATAAACGGTTTACAAGCCCATGCGACCTAGAGGTTGCCCATTTACGAACTCGACCTCATTTTTTATACCCTGATATAGTTTTTCGTTTTTGAGTTATGGTATTGACAGACTTACAGACGGACAGACAGACAACCGAAAATGGGCTAATTAGGTGATTTTATGAACACCTATACCAAAATTTTTTTCGTAGCATCAATATTTTCAAGTGTTACAAACTTGGGACAAAACTATGTATATACTATGTTTATTTATATACTAATATACTATGTATATTTCATATAAACATGGTATAATAATTACAACAAGTTTTTATTTAAATAAGTCTAAATCCGAAATTATCCAACTTTTGGATCCCACGTACGTAGCTTGGTCAAAACAGCTTGTATGATAACGCAAAAAAATACGTCCTACATAGTAATTTTTATAAGCTATCGAAATTTCGAATACCTATATTAAATTCCTTGCAATGCGGGGAAGTTTTTATTAAAAATTTTTAGCTTAGTGTTCAAAAACGACAAGCTAGTACAAGCTTTCGTATGAATTGAAGTTGATCCCAAATTAATCCATTTTGCTCGATACCTACAGCTTTTTATAACTTGGAAATTATTTGATTTGATTGATTTTTTTTTTAAATACTTAACTTTAGTAAGTTAAATTTTTTTTGCCAACCAAATAGAGAAAGTACTTCTTTAATCGAGCATGAATGAAAAATATTGGAGTTGACTAAAATTGTTTTCCTACCACATTTTCGTTTTAAATATTCTTTACATTTATTTTTTTTGTAAGCTATGAAATCAAATGAAAAAAAAGTATAAGTCAGTTATAAATGTAATTTTTAGGGTACTATGAAATTCAAACTCAATGAATCAGTATGAAAGTTCTGCTTTGAAGCTTTTTCCATAATGTTTGCATTGTTTATTTATTGATCTTTGAGGAACACATTATTAAAAAACATATTCTATCTCATGGTGTGATGGTGGCCTAGAAGCGTCCGATATGTATATGAGTCAGTTTTATTAAAACAGAAGTTAAATAAAAGGTTCAACGTATAAACGCTTGTTTTTCATGGTAACATAACAAATTAACTTGATACTTAATAAAAACTTTATAAAAGTTTTGATTTCACATTTGTGAAAAGCTAGTTTGATTTCACATTTGTGAAAACTATGTCACTCGTGAAAATTTTGTGAAGGTAGACATACGAAACTTTTTCATCAAATTTGATTTGTTAATTTAAAATATTGAATGAATATTTTTCTTAAAAGAAGTATGGCCTAGTTTCAGTTCTTAGTTACTTCTTTTTTAGATGCTTTTAATTTAAGTTATATGGGACAAACTATTTGAAATTTTTCATTTCAATACGATCTAAAAAAGAAATATAATAATATATATAACCAAGTAGCTGGATTTTTGATTTTAAGTCGGGTAGCGAATTGCGACCTTAATACCTACATGGAAATTTGAAACCTTTTCTACTCACATGTATAACTAGTCAACTTAAGCTAATTTTTCTAATATTTGGAAAATGGTCTATTATTTCGTAAACAATTATCTGACAGAATAATAAACAAACAAATGGTCTTGGAAATTATGAATATTTTAGGTATTTTTGACCTTTATATACATATCTAGGAACAAATTCATTATAATATATTAATACGTTAATTACTTAAAATTATCGTTAATACAGCTATAAAATATTTGAGAAACTAATTCATACGAAACATGAAAAATTCATTGGGCATCATTACATTTTATTTAAATACATTCTTACAAAAACCCTATAAAATTCTTTTATCTTTACATTATACACAACATTCGTACCTTTCCTGCTAGTCACTTCATACGGTGGTAAGTAATTATTTAAAATTAAAAAAGATCAAGTAAGTATGTAAATTAATTTAATTTTTTGTTCGCAGTGGATTAAAAAGTCAATAACTTAAAATCAATATTGACAATTCTCCGCATATAACACAAACAGCGAATCACATAGCCCTGAGCCGGAATTGCCCCTTTATTTAGTGATTGTCTCAACTTTAATATTAATATTAGAGTCAAATAAAGTAGTTTTTAAATAAAATATCAATTCTGAAACGATGTTACGGTCGGTCTGGTGTCGCCATAGTAGAAAGTCGGGACCTCACTCCAAGGATAATCAACTGCCTCACATACCGGTTTTCCTTCAATCTTATAGACTGAAGTTTATATTTTCGGAAAATTATAATGAAAACTTGATGTCATTAATTACAGAACAACAAAGAATAATACTACTAAACAAACTACAATTCATATGTAGTTATTGTTAATATTATTTTCTTATAACATCATTAAAGAATTTTAATAAACACCAACACTCCCATGATTGTTATCATTTCAAATTTAAAGTCAATATGTCAATACTTTTAATGTTCCATATTTTATAACGGACTCTGTTTTTATAGTATGTTATTATGTATTGCATGTGCCTCACGTTTTTCGTTTCCAATTTTACAAGAATTTGAATAGCTATTTCTTATATTACTTATTTTATACTTTTTAGTCCGTTTTAAAAACATGGTACATTAATTTTTTGTATTTTTTTTTATTTTTTTTATTTTTATATTCTGCTTTTAAATCATGTGGAAATACATGGTCGAGAATTGGTACAGACAAACAAGCGTGGCGAAACGCATTGGACATTCTGCCGTTATTGTGATTATTGTGATTACATTCGCAAAACTGATGCCCGCACAATTTCGAATTTCTCTACAATTATTCTTATTTCTTTACTTTTTCGTTTGTGAAAGGAGTGGACTTTGACCATTTAAGATCAAGGTTTATTATTATTATTATTAGTGTCCCTCAAATAAATTAACAACAGATGGCATGCCATGCGAAAAAATAGTTTACTAGAGTACATAGAATGTAAAATGCTCCTCATGGAAGTTGATATCAACTGAACAGAGAAACAATATCATTATCCTCAATTAAATAATATATGTTCTTGTCATATGTTGTTTAAGTTTTCAATTTTCATAGATAGTATTATATTCTATATTTAATAATATTATACATATTTACAATTATAGATGTATGTATGTATACATATAAGTAATACATATGTTTTACTATTATTTTAGATAATTATAGATATGATAATAAATATTATGTTAAGCTCATTATATTTATGAAAATAGGGCTTATTATCTACTTTATATATTACTATTATTGTATATAACATAAATAAGACGCATTATAAATAAAAATATAGCTAATACCGAAGGTATAATAATTATAGAATACCTAATAAGTTTTGTCTTTGCTATTACCTAGTGCGAAACGTCTGTCTATTGATACGTAGATGTATTGTTACCAAGTGAATGTTACGTCGAGAAGAGACGGGGCGAAAGTCCCTTGTCTATTGCAATGTTTCGTATTGTAAAATTTCTATCTCGTTTCGCTTTGTTTTAGATTTAATCTTTGGTGCTTGGATAAAAATCACAACAAATGATTAATCCTAGTTCATTGATCTGTTTAAGAGAGGCTAACCTGAGGTTTCCGAAAATAAACTTTTAACTTAGTTTTTTGGTAATTCAATTATTTATACTTTTAAGAATATTTAAAACTCTCATTACAGCCCCTCTAAAAAGAGGGCTGAAAATCGTTACGCAGATTGATGTGCCATTTGTAGGCGTTAACTTTCTTAATATTCGTTCGCTGTTTCATACCACAAAATAGAATGATCGAATTTATATGATGTCTAAAGTGAATAGCTGACTGTTAATATTTTCGAAAGCAGAGAATTTTATATAGAATAATTTTTTTTTCGTTATAATAAAAAGTTTTCCATACAGAGTCAACCTTAGTCGACACACTGTATAGGTAATAACCCTTAACTGGTTCCTTCAACTGCCCCGATTGTGACAAAAATTACCAATTGTTCAAACCGATTATTTTATCAAAAATCCAAAAATAGTACGATTTTATTGGAGATATGCAAATAATACATGCAAATATACAAAATCGCTTTAATATAAAATAGGTTAAACTACAAAGTCACTTTTCAGCCAACCGATTGCCAAAAGTAACCAAGAATCTATGTCGTATTTGCAAATATTTGAATTTGAATTATTTTAGTACAATTAATTTTAAATGGTAGATATATATAGATATATAGATATTTTTTTTTTTTTTTTTTATTTGTAAATCGACAATCGTCATTACAAAGAAGTTTGACATATAGATACAAAAATTTAAAAAAAAAGAAAAAAAAAAGTATTAACATTATAAAAATAGAAAAAAAAAGAAAAAAGTACAGTAAATATATACGAAAAAGGCCTTAATGGATTCTACTAATCTGTTGCATAAAGGAAAAAGACACAAAAATTTGAGTAACTAGAGTTCACTCATTCAAGATGAATGACCGTGTTCGCAAAGCTCCCTCGACAAAGGAGCATAAGTTATTTAGGTGATCAAGATTGGCGACATTCAATAGGAGCGGTGCAAAATTTTCAGGCTCTATCGTTACGGATAACGTTTGCATGTACTTTTTCAGGTAATGGAGTCGTAGTCCACTGTAAATGGGACATTCAATTAGAAAATGGTACAAAGTTTCCATCTTGCCCAAATTACAAATACTACAAATTTCGTTCGGGTACCATTTGTAGCCATTTCCATTACAATAAAAGCTGATTCTTACATCGTTTGTTGTTCGTACTTGAAACAGTATTCTTAGTTTCTTGATTGACGAACACAGAAGTGACATGTTGTCTTGAGCGTGGTTAATTAAACGGTACATAGGGCTATATTTCGAATCAACAATACGCTTCATATCGTCATTTTGATGCAAATTATATAAATCGTTTACAAGTACATTTATATTTCTTTTAATTAACCCGATATTCTGCGTAAGCCACAAATCCTCTCGATCAATACTGATAAAAAGATTTTTAATTTGAGTTACCCAGTTAAGTTTTATACAATTATTATTCGTTTCATCGAGATTAAGTAATCTGTTGTAGCATATGCGAGGGAGTCTGTCATTGGGCATAGATAATATTTTATGTAACCAATTGAGAGCTCGCTTGAAAGTATAAACAATTACTTTTTGAAGTTGAAATTCCGTGCGAATAATGTAACCCGGTGTTGTAATATTTAGAGCAAACAGAGATTTGATAAGTTTAACTTGACATTTCTCAATTATATCAGGGTACCTCAGTGCCCAAATTTCCGCAGCATAAAGAAGGACACTTAATATTAGTGAGGAATACAATTGCTTTATAGTATCAAGAGATAGCGATTTGGTTCTGAAAATAATTGATTTTAAATTGACCATTGCTAGGTTAGCTTTACTGACCATTTTGTTAGCTGCGTTTAAAAACATTCCAGACGAGGAGAAAGAAACACCCAAATAATTATATTCCTTAACAATTTCTAAGGTATTTGATTTGTAAAAAAATTGTAGATTGTTTGGTAATCTTCCGGAGCGTCTAAATACTACTATTTTCGTTTTATTTGTGTTGACTGTGAGCTTATTCTTATCGCAATACTCCTCCAGTGCATTTAATGCTTTCTGTAGTTTGTGAGGGGCAGAACTAAATAAGACTAAATCGTCGGCATAAAATAAATCAGTTATGTCGGTGTGACTATCGATATTAACGCCTCCTACTCCTTTCGAAATCACAAATTTTCCGAAATCAGCTAAAAACAAAGAAAAAAGTAAGGGCGAAAGGGACTCTCCCTGAAGTACACCCTTTGTGACGTGTATAGGACTGAGGGACTTGTTATTTACCTGCAAAATCATATTAGCGTTTTCGTAGAAATTTTTTATTATTCTAATTAATTTTGGGGATACTCCTAATGTTTGTAACTTTAGCCACAATAGATTATGGTCAACTGAGTCAAATGCCGATTTAAAATCGACAAAAGCGCAATATAGTTTGTTTTTCGGTAACCTTAAGTGATTGGCTATAACACATGAAAGGATAAATACATTGTCCACACATCCTCGTCCTTTTCGAAATCCCGTTTGAGTCTCCGGTAAAATTTGGTTTTCCTCAACCCAGTTGCTGATTCTATTGCATAAGATTTGAGTAAAAACTTTTGCTATAGTGTTTATTAAAGAAATGCCACGATAATTATTCAAATTATTGGGATCGCCTTTTTTGTGCAGTAAAATCATTTTTAAATTTGCCCACTTATTTGGAATTTTTTCATTAATAAGTATATTGTTAAAAAATCTTAATATATATTCTTTTCCCTCTAGTGAAATAAATTTAAAAAATTCATAGGGAATCCCATCGACACCAGGGGACTTGCCGTTTTTGCATTTACTTAAAACCCTATCTAATTCCTCTAATTCTATATTACGGTCAAGTTCGGGGTTATGATTAGTAACTAGCAGATTAGGGATTACTTCATAAGGAAAATCGACATTGTAAAACGATTTAAAGTGATTTTCCCAATCCTGCACATCTATAGGATTAACTGGCCTAGACTTGTAATTAAAATGACGAATGGCTTCCCAGAACTCTTTAGGATTATGACTATTAATAATCTTTTTTGATAATTCCTGCAAATGATTTTGTTTTGTCATTTTAACCAATGATTTATAATTTTTTTTTGTATCAAGATATGCTTGGATTTGTTCTTCTGCAAATTTATCTTTCCTACATCTTCGCAGTGCTCGTCGAACTTCTTTTCTTAGGTTTCGACAGTCTGTATTAAACCAGGACTTAGAGTCCGCTCTTGCCCCAGCCCCAATGCATACACGTTTACACATTTGTAAACTTTCTGCGGTGTTTTTTATAGCCTCAGTTAAATAATTACATATTGTATCAGAATCTGATACATCTAAGGTCAAAGGATCTGAAAGTTTTTTATCTAATTCATTATTTACTAGACTTTTATATTGTTCAGAACAACTTTCTACCCAAATAAATTTATACTGGAAATATTTAATACTTTCAGCATGTTCCACTTCGTGGTAATTGAGATCAACATCGATAGTCACTCGATACGGAAGATGAGAGGATATAAGATCATTATTGCAAGAAAGGCCTGAGTCACAAATACGGTAGGTAAAACCGGAATTTATCCAGCAAAGGTCAATGACAGACTTACCCCTACTAGAAACGTATGTAAACTGTGCCGGATTGTCACTTATGGTTCGTCCATTAAGAACATACATACCATTTTCTTCCATAAAACTTACTAGCTGTCTTCCTCTAGAATCAATGTTACTGTCCATGTTAAATCTGTTTGGTTTTAAAAGCGAGCTACAGCAGATATCCTCATCCATTTGATTTAAATTGCCTATACGTGAATTGAAGTCGCCAAGCATGATCAACCTATCCGAGTTTGAACATGAAAGTATCTGGGACACGGTATCTTTCAGCAGATCTAATATAATTTTAATGTCTTTATCCCGTGGAAAATAAAACAAACCTAAAATAAAATAAAAGTTATTAATTCTAATTTCAATTATTAACCAGAAATTTGTTGTATCAAGAACCCTGACATTAAAGCCCTTTTTTACAAAAATCAATAAACCGCCACTGGCTCGACCTCTCGATTTCTCTTTGACAGCTAAACTGTAATAATAATTATAAATTTGTGAAAAATTATCATCTATAGAAATCGAGCCAGTTACCCATGTTTCACACAAGCAAATAATGTCCGGGCTATTATCATCAATTACAAAACATTCCTTGAAATTAGCGAAACCATCGCAATTCCACAGCAAAATATTTAAATTTTTTGGCTTCCTAAAGGGGTGACATCTCCAATACATTCAACATTGAGCTTCCTTGAATTTTTTTTTTTTGGATCCGGTTTCATTGTTTTTAATTTTTTTATCCTCCTGAACTATTTTTTCTGGATCTTCTTCGGAGGAAGATTGTGGAATAAGACGTTTTCTCTCATTTCGCTTTAGTTGCATCCTTTTCTCTTTATTTTCCACACGAATTTGTAGTGGTAAATCATCATGAATATATATATTCGTACCTTTGAGTTTTGTTCTATTGCGAATCACATCTAATTTCAGTTTATAATTAAAAAAACAAACTTTAATTGGTCGGATTTTGTCGTTCTGTTTTCTGCCTATTCGAAAGATGTTAGAAATATCTGTCGACGACACCGTAATTGAAAATGTTTCTTGACATATATTAGTAAATACTTGCAATAGTTCAGACGCATTATTTTCATTTTCTTGAATTCCATGAATAACGATATTACTTTTGTTGGCTTCTTTTAGTAAGAAATTAATCGTTTGTTCATGTTTATGGACAACGGGTTCAAGTGAGTTGTATTTTTCTTGATTACTAATACAGATGTTCTTTAATTCTTTGAGGCTATTATCTAAACTATTTTCCACTGCTTGTAAACGTTCCAAAATTTTGTCTTGAACTTGCAGACGTTCCAGAATTATGTCTAATTTTTTCCCATCCATAATGTGAAATATAGATATTTAATTTCAATCACAACAAATAAATATATGAATGTCAAGTAAATATTATTTAATATAAGTAAATATTATAGTATTAAATTGCACACAACAATAAAGTTGTTTATTAACAGCGATGACAGCAATGACTTTTTAACAACCTTTATGCAAATGTCTACATTATAACATAACCACTTTTTATTTTTATTAATTAGAGAGAAGAAAAAAAAAAAGTTTTGCACTGAAATTTTCTATTTTTAATTTGTAAACTTAGCAGCACAATTAGACAAAAAAAAAAAAAAGAAAAGATTTAATTTTCACGATTGGAAAATACTTTTAATTTCAAAAATTATCACAGAGATATGAATACACGTCTTAACAGTATGAACTATAGCGCCAAACATCAATTAATTTTAAATGGTTGTTCAACTAATGCCATTTTTATATAGAAAATTTTTTTGTTTTTGGTGTGTTTATTATTTTCGCCAGAAAAGAAAGACTTTACAAATAGAATGTATGTTATTTTCAAAAATTATTTCATTTTTATTTTTGAATTTACAGCTAAACACGAAAAGAATTTTATTTAATAATAAACTTACATCACGACATAAATATTTCAATCATACTCAAATAATATGCTGAATTATATAACAAATAAATTATATATGTTAAAAATCTGGTGCAAAATTCTCCACTAAATTTATATATATCGATTGCATACTATAATAAATAGAAAAAAAAAAGATAACAAAAAAAGCGTTTTTTTTTTTGACTTTTTCATCGAAATGGAAGAGACATATACGTAACAGTGTTCCAATTATTTCAAGTATCATATTAAAGCAGCTTAGTATAACAACTTTCCACAAATCATAAAATTATTGATAGTTTAATGAATCAAATCATCTTATCTGTAAAACGTTTACTGTCACAATTTTTTCAATAAGCATAAAAGTTTTTGAAATGTTTGTTTAAACATTAAAAATGAGAGATGTGCCAAGTTTGGTATAAGAAAAAAATTTGAATACACTTAAAACATTATTCAAAAGTACCCACCGTCATTTTAATTGATTCTAAGAAAAATTTCACTAAATAGGATGTGAACATCACCAAGTACTACTATCTTTATTAAAGCTCATACATTGCAAAAGAAGCTAATGGTTTTTCTTTATAAATAATAAATTTGCTGCATTGCAGGATTGTAGGTCATTCTTAGAAATTCCAAATCGCCGTGGGATGTTATATTACATCTCTAATTCTGTTGAATATTCTAGAACACTCTGCAAACTCATTATTCTTAGAACTCAATCATTGCAAATCTTCCATAAAAAATACATATTAAGTCTCCTTCCCCTCGAATATTTTAAGTCTTTCTATTGAAGTTACAAATGGCTTGTCAAAAATTTAAGTATAGGAAAAGCTTTTTTCAAATCAAAGTTGATTTTTTTTCAATAAAGAATAATTTCCGGTAAAATTGTGTTTACATAAACAAGGTTGACCTATGTTTGACCTTATAAATTTATAACTTTAAACACAAAAAATATGGGAAACTTATGTAAAGTACATACAATTCCCCACTGAAAATAACATTACAACAAGTGAAAACAAACAAAGGACTGAGTTAATTGTTGAAATACCATAAATAGACAGTGTTGATTATTCTATCACATTACACATACATACAAGTCACACATATATAACTGATATTCTCATATAATACATAATATATAATTTGCGCATAATTTGTGCTCTGACCGGTAAACAGTGATGTATTGTTGTTTTTATGTTTTTATAAGAAACATTTAAACTTTTGTTCTACCTCTAACGGTTTACAAGATGGA
Source organism: Chrysoperla carnea (assembly GCF_905475395.1). Taxonomy (NCBI): domain Eukaryota; kingdom Metazoa; phylum Arthropoda; class Insecta; order Neuroptera; family Chrysopidae; genus Chrysoperla; species Chrysoperla carnea. Next base: position 41,679,370 of record NC_058338.1, on the reverse strand, counting down.
TCCTACAGACCCAAGACCCAATTGACCTATGTTGCACATTTACGAACTCGACCTTACTTTTTACGTCTCAAGACGCTATAAAAATTTCAGCCTGATATCTCTTTTCGTTTTTGAGTAATCGTAATGACAGATGGACAGACAGACAGACAACCAGAAATGGTCTAATTTGGTCATTTTATGAACAACTATACGAAAATTTTGTTCATAGTATCAATATTTTTAAGCGTTACAAACTTGGGACTAAATTAAGTATACCTTGGCATATTTCATATACATGATATAAAAATCGTTGTATTTTCACTTTTTTATTTATTTTATTCGTTGTACTAACCGAACGCAAAACTGTTTTCTATGGGTAGTTGGCATTTTTCGGCATGCTTGTTAAAAAACCTGAATGAAATGACCGAAGTCTTATTATAAACCAAGCTTTTGTATTTTTATGAGTCGTGTTCAAAATATGATTTTTATAGTTTTTTTAAAAGAAAAGATCATGTTACTCTGCCTATGAATATAGTCTGTACATGGAGGTATTTTAAATACCATACACTAAAGTTGTTATACTCTATAGGGAGGAATGTCGTACCTAGGAACACATTTTACATTCACATGTTTTTAAAACGATTTTTTAAGCAATAATAATATAAATTTTGTTATTCAACTATTATTACTAAACAATATATTTCTTATGTTTAAATATTAGACAACTATCGAGAATAGCTGTACTTTTTTTGTTAAAATGTGATCCTTCGCACAAGAACATAATATACCATGGATTACGTTAACATGTATAGGTTAGCTTAATACAATAGAGACACGAAGTTATATTCAGAGTCAGAGAAATAGAAACACTTGCTATAATGAAATACTTGCTATAATGCTCTTCTCCAGAGTGAACTGCCAAAGTTACAGTTTTCCGTTGCTTGCCTTCTGGTAATTAATTCCCTATATATTTTAGTTGTTAAAGTAAGCAGGTTTGTTTGTTTATATGTTTGTTACGCTTTCACGCTAAAATTAGCGAATGGTTTTTAATGAAACAGTACAGCAATATAGGTCATACTTCAGAATAACACATGCAATATAATTACAGATTTCTTTAAATTCATTTGGCATTACCATAAATTACATATTTCTGTAAAAATAAACAATATAAAATATTTCATGGCCATCTTTTCTGACATACTCAATGAATAATTACGACAATTATACATTTAAAAAATAGAAAACCATACATATACTTTACCTGTGTAAAACAATCCTTACCATAATTTCGAGTGTTATAGAAAGGGGATAAGCGAGAGCAATCTTTACCAATTTTTACTTTTAAACACAACAAAGCGGGTGGGTATCACTCTAGTTTTCATATAATTGCCATCTCATATTAAAAGGCAGGTACAACACTCTTTCCTCTATTACACACAAATATATAATGTACGTGTTTAATTTGAAATTTTAAAACACAAAATAGATTGTACGTACGTTTGTATGTATGTGCTATATCCATATAAAATAAATGAAAATTCAATTAAATAAAATGAATAAAATATGAAAATACATTTAATTGAAATTGTTACTACAAAAACCTCAATCATTAGCATCCACTAGAAAATCATTTTGAACAGAATGTATCTAAATACATTTTATACAGCATTAGAACGTAATGTAAAACGAAAAAAATAAAACTAAATAACACACCGTGTTCAACAAAACCAAAATTCATTATTATTATTATTATTATTATTATTATTATTATTATTATTATTATGTTTGATTTGTATAAATTTATGTACTTAATAGTGATGGGACGTATATTCGCATTCCCATTCGCGAATATTCGCGTACTTGCGAATGCGAATATTTTGCGAATGTTTTTGACATAAACTCATCATCATTTTGTATAATAAATTGCAAAATAACCCCAAACTCCACTAATATGTACTTTACTCATATTTTTAGATTACTTTTTAATCACAATTAATTTTGAATGTTTGATAAATGCAACTATAGTAAACTAACCTCAAATAATAAAAAAACTTAATTTTGTTTTCAATGGACTTATATTGTTTGTTTTTAATGGGTTTATACGACGGACTCTTTTACGCTATTGCAGAATTATATAAAATAATGTACTAGCTTGACCAGTGCGGTATTCCACTCCTGTGGCTACTGTAACCCATGGTTACCCTGCCTGTACACCTCAACAAAAAACAACAACAAATTTCGTAGAAAATTAGTAAAAAAAATCAAAAGTTATTTAATTAATATTAGAAGAACATGTTTTAAAAATAGTTTCAATTGAAAAATTTGCTGATTCACTTCTTACTTCTTAACAATGTCTTCAGTATTAGAGAAATAACATATAAGGATTAATTAAGTTAATACGTTAGAATTTGTTTGTGCTTCACTTTAAAGTTAACACTCGCATTCACATTCTCGCATATTGTACAAAATTCGACATTCGTCCCATCACTAGTATCTACAATAAATCTGACGCAGCGTAATTTATATGCACATTCGACTAAATTTTGAATAACGGATATCGAATTTGTTCATAAACACAAATTTTGATTGTGATATTTGCAACAGGAACTTTCGATTGTTTATACATAAAAACTAGAGGCACTAATGTTGAAAATATTCAAGAATTTAAATAGCTTCTTTTTTTTGGTCGTTGAAGAAGTCAATGTGGTCTTCGTAGCCACAGGTTAAAATTTTAAAGAGAGAGATTTATAGTTGCATACCCTTGATTTAAAGTAGTGAGATTTAAATTACGGTTAGATATAATCAACTCTACACTACAACTAAGCCATCTTAGTAATTATCTGTGTCAATTATTTCGAGATAACCACACTTTCTTAAAAATGCGCTTAACAATTATTTGTTTGTAAAATTTGCCTGATTATATAATACTTGATTTTCATGTTAATATAATTATACAATAACGCAATGTAAAAATATTTTTGTCTCAATAATTATAACTCAATTTTTATAACGCACATTCACATTTTTCCAATGTTTCTTGCATGTTAATAATGAAAAACAAAGCAGTATGATTATAAAAAATATTTTCACGAAACTTAGTGTGCACATTTTTTATTAATATATTGAAATATTTTGTATTTCAAATATTACTGTTTTTCTGTTTAAGGTAGTACGAGCGCCAAGGCAAAGTTAGACTTTTCAACTTAGATGATAAATTTTGTTATAACTTAAATAACTTCATAGGTAATACAAATTTGTATCCACACTACCGTGCTCATGCATCCTTAATTAGTAGGGCACAGCGTTGTTTTTTTTCTTCAATAATTTATTAACGATTTATCTTTAATTTAAATAGTTTTTTATTTTTATAAATTCCACCGACTAGTTTTGGGGAAATCTTTGAAAAGATATCACCCATCTACTGTTTTACCATAAGACCAATGTTACATATGCCTACTTTAGAAGTCATTTATTTATTTTAATAATCGGGCAACGAACTTCAAAAATTTTCAGATTTGATTAAGACTTAACCTAACTTCCCTTAAAAAAAATTATATCTTTAATCCAAAATTACTCTGGCGCTCGTACATCCTTAATTAACTAGTACTATTTGAGGAGTCTCTGAAAATAATTAAGGAGCTGATAAATGAAATTATCAGCGAGGTGATAAAACACATATATAATATCACAATGGACTCTATAGCATAAGTGTGTCCTTCGTGGACAACCAATATAACCTTACCTAACTTACCCTAAACATTTTCCAAACCAATATTTGTTGCATTTTATTTTTATTATGTAAATCTAACCACCTTTGAGGTAAAGTTTTAATTAATCGGAAGGCGAAATTGATTTTACATGGTGAAAACAAAACTATCTAGCACATGAAATAAAAGTATAATTGTAACTTTGCTGTAATTAATGTCCAGAGTTTTGTATGGAGCGTGACCCGTGTATGAATGGAGCGTGACGCGCGATGACGCAAGTTCCATGATTTTTGTTCACCAAAGAAAGTGCTCAACGTACGCAAAGAAGTTTTCACTTCAATAATTCAGCTTTCCCATGAGCCTACAGTCTGTTAAAAACAATGCTCGGTAGCCTACTTCCTACTTCGTACTTACGTAATTTTCCTATGATTACATAAAATTTATTTAATTTACTAACAACTGTGATAAGTTAACATACAAAACTAAAATAAAAGTTCGTGCAATGAAATAATACTATTAATCTACAATAAATTGTCAGTCTAATAAACAGACTATATTATTATAGTAAATTCATCTTGGGCCTTCGCCTCTCAGAGCGAGGTCCAATCAAATATACTTTACATCTTTAACGTGAGACGAACATAAAATTATTGGAACTTTTATACCCAGAAAAATCAAGATTGAAAATATTGCCAAAACTATACGATATTTGCTATAAAAAATTCTTATTCACAATTTTCATATTCTTCACAGGAGTCCAGAAAAACGCGATTGAATACCTGAAGGTGATTTTGTATGTTTAAGACGGTTAAATTAAAGTTTTTAAACATTTTGTGAGATCATCGTTCACATAAACAAAGGTTTTTTATGAATATAATTTTATTCAAAGCGGGTTCTACAACAGCAAAATTTAATTTTAGCGTTACCGAGTATACATAACTCAAAGTTTTTTATGGTTAAAGAAACACTCAAGTGTTTATCTTCGGCTTAAATGTTAAATGAAATGAAATAATTTTATGCCATGTATATATGACATATATTAAGTTTAGTCTCAAGTTTGTAACGCTTAAAAATATTGATGCTACGAAAAAATGTTGGTATAGGTGTTCAAAGAATCATCTAATTAGTTCATTTCTGGTTGTCCGCCCGTCTGTCAACTCGATAACTCAAAAACAAAAAATGATATCAAGCGTGCTCAGGACATAAAAAGTGTGGTCGAGTTCGCAAATGGCAACATAGGTCAAATGGGTCTTGGGTCCGTAGGACCCATCTTTTAAATCGTTGGAGATAGAATAAAAGTTTTAATGTAAAAAATGTTCCTTATAAAAAAATATACAACTTTTTTTCGTGAACATCAGTATTTAACCGTGAGAGCGCAAATTTTATAGTGTGTACTATATGAGAATATCTATCTATCTAGAGTTATATAGGTGTGACATGTATGTATGTGTAATGTGACAGAGTGATCAACACTGTCTATACATGGTATTTCAACAATTAACTCAGTCAATTGTTTTTTCCACATGTTTTAATTAAATTTTACTCATTAAAATCTATATGCAACCAGAATTATATTTCTTGCTTGCAAAGAGTAAGAGGTTGCTCGAACAATCTGTTTTAAATGACTGTAGTACAAATAGTTAGATATATACCTATATTTTAGTTAATGTAATTGTTATAGATATCTACACTTACCTATGTACCTATACAGTTTTATCTTTATTGTTAAAAGGTGTTTTTTCATTATTACAGTTACGATTTAAATAAAAAGATAAATGTAATAATTATAAACACGCAGCTTTAAATGTAACACCATATGGTAGGTATTAGTGTTATTGTTATTGTGCTTCATTAATTATTTCAACGATTACACAGATTGACTGACCTTTGTGATTAAATGCATAGAAAAGTAATGTTTATAAAAATATATGGTAGGTTTTTTTTATTCAATATTCACTTTTTATTACATTTTGTAGGTAAATAGAAAATTTAGTAGAATCTACCACTTCCTATTTATTTAAAAGGTTAACTTAATAGTCCTGGAGCCCGTGAAAATAAAACTGCACTTACACGGATTTCGAAATTTCGGATATGAATCAATATTGTTTAACGATTGCTACAATATGGACTGCTAGGTATTCCAGAGTTTATCCTGGTAGAAATATTTTTGCCAGAATTTGTTTATTTTTCCCTGGTGTGACATTATTAAAAATTAAAATATATTTCTACCATGATAAACCCTGGCATACCTAGTCCATATTGCACCTTTCGTTAAATAGCATTGATTCGTATGCGAGATTTCGAAATTCATGTAAGTGCAGTGTTACTGTCACGGGCTCCCCGCTTATAAGGTGAAATAGTTATAAAAACTTACTTCCTACGATTAAACGATGAATATGTAACGACCTGACAATTTTTATTTCTTTTTTTATCTTATGCAAGATCCATCAAATCTATGGTTACCTCGCACGTATTACTATATGGTTATGCTAATAACTAATCACCCTCATAGAGTTGACTTCAAACTTCAAGTTATACTTAACGATATGTGTTTTTTTTTTTTTTTTTATTTATTGCTGGCTTATTATTTTATTTTTATTTTTGGATACATTAATCTTAGCAAATTATAATTGAATAATATACTGTGTGCAAAAATAAGGTGACATTTGAATTTAAGCTGCGCGCGTTTATTGTGCATTATGAATTCTTTCCGCTCGGTCAAACAGTCAACAAGGAATATTATTTGAACGTTAGGCGTCATTTGCGCAACGCTTTCCATCTAAAAAGGCCGGAATTGTGGAAAAACAATTCATGGTTTTTACACCACGATAATGCACCATCCCATACTGCACTCATAATTCGTGATCATTTCGTCAAAAACTCAACCCATATCGTTCCGCAACCACCGAATTCACCTGATCTGGTGCCGTGCGGCTGTTCAGCAAGCTCAAAAGACCGCTCTGTGGACACCGTTTTGATACGATAGAGGAGATTCAAGCCGCAGCGAAGATGGAACTGAAGGTAATCACGGAAAGTGGCTACAACCAGTGTTTCGAAGATTGGAAAATCCGTTGGCATAAATGCATTGCATCGGGAGGGGATTACTTTGAAGGGAATGAAATCGATTTGCAAGAATAATTAAAGAATTTTCAAAATAAATACAATGTCACCTTATTTTTGGCACAGTATATATCAGTAACAAACACATTTTTTGTATTGGATAAAGCAGACTTGCGTAATACTGTCGGATATTGTACCATTGATACTGTTAGAAAAAATGAACTAATAATGACAAATATGATTATTTATTTTAAATTGAAATAGTATTGCAAATTAATAATAATAGATTTATGAATTAAAACATTGTATATATTTATTACATTTTGTATGGGAATGCGATTGAATGTGAAGAGAATGAGTGTTTATATAACAAAACATATATAACGTAATTATTTAATAATGTACATTTTACAAACGTTAATATTCAGGTTGGTTCTGTTATGTGTATTGTTTACGAATTTACAATTTCATATACTTTTCAATTAGAATTACACACATGAAAATATGTTAAAGTGCTGTACCTTGGATCATGATCACAATTTACATTTATATATTTTTGAAAGTCCTTTTAGTCATATTTGAAAATATTGACTTATGTGAAAAGGTGGAAGTATATTTTATATCTTTTTCATGACCCCTAGAATATCAGAACAGGTTTTTGGAGAAGTTTTGTTACCTTCTGTAATGATTTTACTAAGAACGTTACGTGAAAAAACAAATCGTCACATGGTATCTTTAATACAAAGTCGAAGCAAATGAATAAGAGAATGATTCATTTTAAATTATGGCCTTTTTACTACGAATCAAATAAATTCGCAAAAAATTTGAGCTAAAAATTATAATATAAAGTGTTTAAGAGTTTATAAACCAGACGAATAGATCACAAGCCCATGCTGAAATTTTTTTGGTGAAATGACCCACCGAGGATCATTATGAAAAAGATGCTCCTATATATAAAAGTAAATTTAAGCACCATCGCGTTAGTTTTTCGAGGTACAGTATCTATCTACACGTTTATGTGCTTGTAGACTCTAGCGATCGCAATTTAAATCCGATTTGAATAAAATTTGGTATAAAGAAGGGTTTTTGTATTTGACAGGTCAAATCAAAGTGCATTAAAGAGAAAAATTGACTAATAAACAAGGAATGCACAAAGTATACAAAATTATGAATGTACAAAATTTTGAATTTTCCAAAATAAAAATGTTTTTCTATTTTTTGATCAGTTTTAAGTAAAAAAGGTACTTACACTTGTGATGTTTAGTTTTCGAAATAAAAATTCTTGAAACAGTAATTGTTCAATTAATTATCGATTTAAAGAAAAATGTGTTATTTTTTAATCTCTGAGGGAATTTGCCTAGCTAACGCAGCAACTGCGCAACAAATTTTTAGTCCTGGGGTGAGATACTAAGGGATGTGACATCCATATTCTCACCTGTATCGGACAAGACTGACGCCATTGGTGCTTAAACTTACTTTTATATATAGGGGCATCTTTTTCAACACGTTTTTTTTTTGTGCTGGTCCATTTATCTGAAAAATTGTCTTTATAAAAAGTGTCTTTATAAAATTTCTGTCTTATTAGTAAGATATTTATTTTTTTTAAATTATTGAGGTACAATACTTTATCGTTTTATTTGCATATCATCCCGTTTTTTAATTCAACTCCGCCATACTACTACCATGCGATCATGAATGGTTTCTCTGCTGACTTATCATGATTGCGTCTATGTGTCAGTTGCTTCTGTAATAATAATGTAATTTTTCCATATAATGTGAATATATAAATATTTATGTATTTTAGGGGAATATTGAGCATAAATTTGTAAGAATTTTATTTTCAATTATTAACAATAAAAAACATATTTTCGATAATAAAAATTATTATTATATTTTCGCATTTATAAAATAGAATTTATTGTAATGGATTAAAATACACAAGTATATATTCTGGGTTCAAATTACATTTTTGATAGCATGACAAATTATCCAGTTGTTGTGAATTTTTGTTGCAAATTTTCGTAAATATATACAGATTGGTCCATGTTCTGTAGCGAGAATATAAGTCTTGATTCTTGTAGTCAATTTAATGGATTAATTATTTCTGATATATCGATTTACTAGACCGAAATAAAAATTAGACTGACATATTGACATGGGATTACTTTTAGGATTCGTTTTAAACTCACTTATTTGTAGAAACAAGCGACAAAAAAAGAAAGACTAATTAACGACAAATTTGAAGTTTTTGAAACAAATTATTATCCATTATAAAGAACATCGATATACAAGGTATTCCATTTTAATATACGTTGGCTTATAGCATGTTTTGTAGTTAACCAAAACCATTCGCTAGTTTTAGCGTGAAAGCGTAACACACATCCAAACAAACAAACATCCTTACTTTCGTATTTATAATATATAGAGATTGAGATAGGGAATGGGTTGAAAATGAATGATAAGAACTGTTTACAATTTTAAATGCCTAGTTAATTAAAGGTACCCAAGCCGTAAATAACCGGCAAAAATCATATAAATATAGGTCATAGTAGATATTTAAGCTATAAAACTATTCCAGATATTGCATTCTCAACGAAAATACAGAAAATATATTCATTTAAACCATAATACCTACTTGTCATAAACTGTAACAAATAAATGCAAGTAAAGTTTATTAAAGTTGGTATACCTTTATTTTAAATGAAAAAATATATTACCAGTTAGTATAGTTTATTGAAAAAAAAAAAACTCTGGTACACAGGAAATTGAAAGAAAAACTACATTTATATTATATAGAATAAAGATTTTGACCCAGTTTATAGAAGTAAATATTGCATGTCAATTTATACTAATAATCTATCATGAAATATTTTAGGTATACAATAATAATAATAATAATAATAATGAAAGCTATATTAAAGTCTCTTGAGCCCCAACTAAATCTGCTGTGTTTTAGTATTAATATTGAATCAAATATGCATTACTGTTTAATAGTGTTTTTCAAATAAAATGGACTATAATTAACTATTCAATGTAAACATAATATATTAATTTTACTCTGCACTGATGTTTTGGTTTTTTCAAAATTTTATGGCTCAATCAATAGGGATCTTTCAAGTTTACTATTAAGATGAACGAACACGGTCACCAAATTTGATTTAACTAAACTTAGTCTAACTGATAAAGTTTCTATAAAAATGTTCTGTACCGTCTATCTAGAGAACGTAAAATAAAAAGTGGCATCAAGGTACATAGCAATGAAAGGTCGCATTTCCTCCGAAAGCTTACTTTTTTTGAAAAAAATTGTTTGTTTTTTCATGAGGATCAACTTTCTATATTAAAGTGTTATTCTATCTCTTATCTTTAGGATCAAAATTGGCTATTAGAGTAACCCGAAGAACTAGGCCACATCTGATATCAGAACATAATGCCCCCATCAAACTCAGCAACTATTGTTTAAGTCATTTTTTGTTAACTACAAAACGAGCTATTAGCCAATATAGATTAAAATGACCTAAACTTAGAGAACTAGGAAGTAAAACCCGATTTATAGAACGGTACTTTCAAAACGGAAACATACAAAGTTAAAACACTCTTTTTATTTATTTTCACGGATTCACACACTACCGATTTTTCTTTTGTTTTTTTTACTTAATAATCAAAGTTAAAACAGCACCAACTTGTTTAAAATCCCGAATGATGAAAGCCAAAAACCAAACACAATAGTAGAGTGAAATTACGCCTTGTGTATGGATTAAAAGTTCGAGCAGTGAAAATTTGGGGTTTTTCTTTTCACATCAAAATAAGTATTTTTTGAAATTTTTTACTTTCCCGGAGTGGTGCAACATGTTTAAAAAACAAAATGGCGTCAAAAATGCAATTTTTTTCAGAAATTTTATCATTTTTATTTTATATTCGCAAAAGGAGACATCGGTGCATATCCAAATTTGGTAGGTTTGTAGTCCATGTTAAGAACTACTCCTCATAATTTTTTGGTGGGGTTTCGTCCCTTCCCCTCCCAGTTATATATATATGTATACATACATATGGTAAAACAGTTCATTTGACTATAACTTGAAAAATATTCGATTGATTTTAATGAAACTAATATCAATAGTAGGTTTTATTACTTACAACTTTCGGTTAAAATTTTAGCGACATCCGTTAAATAGTTCGGCCAAAATTTCCAATTTAAGGAATTGTTTAAAATGGCTGCCATTTTATGCCATTTTGTCCTACGAGGTTAAATTTTTTTTTAAATTGTAGCATTTTTTATTATCTTTCGATTTTATAATAAGTGACTTACCCGTAAAATGACTCCTTGATCCATATTTTTGCGAAAAACGGAAAATTTAACACTTTCTGGAAATAATTGTTTGGGGGGTGTATGGACTAGCTTTGGGGGGTGTTTTTTGCTTTGGCATGAGAAAACTATTTTTAAAAGAGGTCTATATGGTTTAAAGCAAAATTTTTAAGTTTTAACCCCCGCGCTGTAAGGGGGAAGGGGTGTATGAAATAAATGTATCTTAAAAGATTTTAAAAAGAGGTCAAAATAGTTTAAAATGCTAAAGTAACCCAAAATTTTAGATGCTTTTATTATTATAGCACTTTTTACAACATCCACCCCTTCCCCTCCCGCTTTCATATTTTTTGCAAATTCAAAATTTTCATGACGTATAAAGGGGTTTTGGGGGTCGCTGATCTCGAACTTTTGGCCCAAATAAGTACACCCCCTAAAAATATTACAATTGTTTTTGATAATCTATAGCAAATTCGAGATCAGCGACCCCCAAAACCCCTTTATACGTCATGAAAATTTTGAATTTGCAAAAAATATGAAAGCGGGAGGGGAAGGGGTGGATGTTGTAAAAAGTGCTATATTAATAAAAGCATCTAAAATTTTGGGTTACTTTAGCATTTTAAACTATTTTGACCTCTTTTTAAAATCTTTTAAGATACATTTATTTCATACACCCCTTCCCCCTTACAGCGCGGGGGTTAAAACTTAAAAATTTTGCTTTAAACCATATAGACCTCTTTTAAAAATAGTTTTCTCATGCCAAAGCAAAAAACACCCCCAAAAGCCAGTCCATACACCCCCCAAACAATTATTTCCAGAAAGTGTTAAATTTTCCGTTTTTCGCAAAAATATGGATCAAGGAGTCATTTTACGGGTAAGTCACTTATTATAAAATCGAAAGATAATATAAAATGCTACAATTTAAAAAAAAATTTAACCTCGTAGGACAAAATGGCATAAAATGGCAGCCATTTTAAACAATTCCTTAAATTGGAAATTTTGGCCGAACTATTTAACGGATTTCGCTAAAATTTTAACCGAAAGTTGTAAGTAATAAAACCTACTATTGATATTAGTTTCATTAAAATCAATCGAATATTTTTCAAGTTATAGTCAAATGAACTGTTTTACCATATGTATGTATACATATATATATAACTGGGAGGGGAAGGGACGAAACCCCACCAAAAAATTATGAGGAGTAGTTCTTAACATGGACTACAAACCTACCAAATTTGGATATGCACCGATGTCTCCTTTTGCGAATATAAAATAAAAATGATAAAATTTCTGAAAAAAATTGCATTTTTGACGCCATTTTGTTTTTTAAACATGTTGCACCACTCCGGGAAAGTAAAAAATTTCAAAAAATACTTATTTTGATGTGAAAAGAAAAACCCCAAAGTTTCGCTGCTCGAACTTTTAATCCATATAACAGCCTTTTTTTGCTTAGATTTACTCCAGTACAAGGTATCGCTATTAACACTGCGTTCATTCTATCATGTGCAGTGTGGTAAGTGGACTGAATACAGTATCGTTTGACAAGTGATCTGAAAATCGCAGGGCGTTTAAAATCATATGATATACATATAATACAAAACAAATAATAGAAACATAGAGAACGCATTGATAAACTCAATTCTATCTTTCTTTTTCAATCGCTTCTACTGTATTTTGATAAAAAGACGAATTTTTAGCCTTACAATCAATTTTTATTTAATTATAAAACGTTCACAGCTAAATTCAATATAACCTAAATTTTACATTACAATTAAAATTATGTAGGTAATTTTTTTTATACTTTTCGACCTATTTTAAAAAGGAGTATTAATATTTATTAAATTGTTAGGTTCATGCTTATAACTACATTTTTTAGTGACCCATATTAAGCTACGTGTTTTTCTTCGTCTAAAGTTATTTATTATAATTATTAGGACATAAAAAAATAAGAACTATTAAGTTAAATCAAGCTAGGTCACACTAAACTAAAGTTATTATAGCGGCTCCTAAAATTTTCTTGACCAGTTTTAAATTAAAAAGTATTTTCTTCACCAAATAATAAAATACAAATCCTATCAGAAAAATTTATCCCCAGAAACGATTAAAAATATAATTAGTTATTTTATGATGTAATTATAAAGTAAGTGACTTAAAGTTATAAACATTTTTGTATTAACTTAATAGTGTTTATTTATGTAAAAGCAATTATTAATTCATAATCAATTCGTGACCATGTGCATTTATAAACTTATTTCACATATTTAAGTGAATCAGACAACTTCCATCCTTAAGAAACTATCTGCAGTCGTTTTCAAGATTACTGTTATGAAAATTCCAAAATTTTGTGTTATATGTTCTAAATTCTAAATTACGATTAAAACAAATTTCATAAAGCCTAGTATGCGTCTTTATATTACGATTAATTTAAGGATTGGTATTTTTTGCAGGATAGAGGATTTCATAAATTTATTTATCGGATATCGAATACTGCTGTCTTTTTGACATTGAAGTTTGTATTATAATTATACTTATTCTTTACTTTTAAGTGAAAATCTTAAGAAAGCCAGCGTTATTGTAGGAGGGTTATGGTTTTATGTAATTTTTAGAATCTTCTTGAAAGCCAAAACAAAAAGGTATGTTATTCTAATGGACAATATATCAGTGTTAGATAGTCCGTGGACTCAGAAAGAAGTGTAATTTTTTGGACAAGTGAGCTAGGAAATTTTTGTAATAGAGAAAAATGAATTTTTCGAGCTTTGTATGTTCAATAGTTTTACTGTCATAATTGCAAGTCACCTTTATCAATCCTCTACTCTATCAATGTACTCTAAAAAGTAACAAATTCATCTAGAAAATTTTTATTGTTTTGTGTGTTTCGATTGAATAATTCGACCATGATGTGTGAAATGATTGTCTACCAAGGAATAAATATTTAATAAACGATGGATGTGAATAAACTGTAAGATACAAATATAGAATTGAATTCATAAAATGATTTTATTGACATCTTTAATAATTTTTTTATTACTTATTATTATTTAAATTGATAAAATTGAATTATAGTCAGGAAACTTGTAACACGTAGCTTGTTGAAATGGACAAAAGTGTTGAGTGCGTTATAATGTATGTACCCGACATATTTACCATCATAAAGAGACATCTGCGCATGGAAAGGCGTGTTTTTTTTTTTTTTTGGGAACCGATGGGATTTCTAAATTTTTCAAAACCGAATATGTATGGGTAATTGTGGAGTGGAATGAAAATAGAAGACAAATTGGTGTCTATTAGAAGCCTGAAAGTGGGTCGGAATATTTTCGAACTAATTCACTACATGAGAATGAGATGAAGTAGGTAAGCGGTGGAGTTGTTAAAGAATGTTTTGGAAATTCAAAAATTATTTCTGAATATTTGATAGCGGTTCGAACAGGGAAATACCAGAAACTCAGTTGCGAATTATCAAATGTTAAATCCTACTACCATTGTTTCCGCTTGGCAGAAGTTTGAACTCCTATCTCGTTTATAACAATTAAAATTTCTTTTCCATGCGACTAAATAAAAATGTTAGAGTACAGGTTTCAATCAACATATATTATCGTATGCTCTAGAAATTGGCGTGTAACCTATTTCCCAATTAGAATAACATATAACAATTAGAATAAAAAATAATAATATCCGTCAAATTGAAACTTTTTTTAGTTTCCAAGTCGCCTGGGAACAACACCCTACTAACACAACAATTTTCGCAGATTAAAACTTGTTAAAGATTAAAAACTTGTTACGCACCAATTTCTAGAACGATATTTATCAATGACAATTCATGCTGATGGATAGCGGAACTAAAATTTTGTTTGGTAAATTCTTTTAAAACTTTGCAATGGTTTAACAGTATATTTAATGATTTGATAAATAGATCACGAAGTAAAACATAATTTGTAGCGATTTTAGTTTTAAGGTTTTTAAAGTAATCTGCTGTAATTATAAAATATTAAACAAATTAATTGATTGACAATATAACAATGAATAGCTGAATTAAGCGAGGATAGCTTCAGAGATTATTTTCCATTGTTTCGAGAACGAAATTTATAAACTTATTTTAAAATCGGTCATATTTTTCTAAAATATGAAACGTTTTTGGAACAAATCGACAATCTTTTCACATTCAGACGTGAGCTCTCATAGTATGTAAGAAATAAAATGATTAATGAACAATAATAACAAATTATATACACATCTATTTTTTTTATTATCTAAAACAGATAGACAAAGGCCGACCGACGACTGAGTGATTGACGTTCAAGTGTATTCACATATCACAAAGAAAGATGAATTTTATTACTTAACACACCACAGACGTGATGTATGCATATATGAATAAAGAAATTAACGAGTTGCGGATGTGATAATTATAATATTATATATATTTACAAACAATGCATCTCATTACATAAAAAAATAATAACTAACTAAAACTTAATGGTGATATGTATAACTTTGACCTTTAATGTTTATTGATAATTAACATTATATTATAAATTATATTAATTAAAAGTGTAACTTTTAACATTTTTATGTAAATAACCTTCTTTAAATTGATACCAGTTAATCTTCATTTTATTGCTTTGCGTGTTTCACTGAAGTCTATAAACAATGGGTAATGAAATCAAATATTCCATTCAAAATAAATAAAGGATAGTGGGAATTAATGGCAATTATGTTATTATAATCTCTATATATACTACAAATAGATTTAACACAAGTATTATGCCCACAATTATTTTTCTGTATCTACTACTTTTGCAACAGTAAATATTTTACATGAATGGTGAGTAAAATTTCTTGCGAAATGGTTGACAAAAAAGAACTAATTTTGTCAGTAAGATAAGATCGTCATAATCAAAGAAGGTAGAAACTCAATTTCAGGTATAAAAAGTCACACTTCATTGAAATGTGAAATTTAAAGTAGAAATTTGCAATACTTAAACTAAAGCATTTTTAAGGGTTCCAAATCGGTTATAAGAAACAATTTTAGTTTTATACTTTAAATTTCACATTTCAGTGAAGTGTGGCTTTTCAGTTAAACCGAGCCAAATGGGAATTCGGAAGAATTCTAGGTAGGCCGGTAGCGTTAGAAATAAAAAGCCAACCGAAAAATTGAAAAGTAATAGGATAAATTTAAAATTTAAAGGAATTCCATATTAAAATTTATCTGCGCATCTATTTAAATACAGTTACTCTTTTTCTCTTTCAGCTCTTCGCTATATATTTGAAGCGTGCAGCGCGCTTCTAATCGAAAACTTCAATACTGCGGTCCAAACTTGTGTAAACGAAAAATGTCTATAATGATCGACTGCAGTCTGTCATGTATGTGATTACGAAAAAAAAAACAAATTGGGTAGGTATAACATTTAAGTGAGTGTGTGTACATTTTTGCAAAACAATATCAAATAAATACTATACACTATCTATACCTGTGTGTAAGTTCCCGGTGGGCGGCTTACCGTCATTTACCACTCCTGAGTTTAACCATTAACTTTTGAAAATAATTAAAAGTTGCGTTCACTCACACCAAATATACTCCTTCCCATTCCTACTCCATTTACATTTCTAATACATATTATGACCTTTTTACACGACTGTAGTGGTGGTTATTTTTTTGATTACTTCGTATCCTCGAAACGGCTCAATGGATTTTAGCATTTAAGGTACAAGTATATTTGTCTCAAAAACCTAAGTGTTCTTATTTGTCTCAAAAACCCAAATGTTCAGAATTTCAGAGCGAAAAAGTAATACTTTAATAAAAAAAATTAACAACACCTATCGAGCATGGTATCAAAAGAAAGGAAATTAAAAGGGGGATGACAAAAATATATTTAAGATACATCTTTAAATATAATTAGGAATAACTAATTGATTTTAAATAGTTTAAATATAGTATCAGAAGAGAGTTTTTTTTCAATGCTAAGACACTAAAAAGACTAAAATAAAATAAATATTTAAAATATAAGTTTACATAGCGGCTTTAATAGTCGGGGCCCATTTTTTGGGATGTTTTAGACGATCTAGATTTTAAAGGGCCCCGACTGTTATCGCTATGTAAATTTCTGAACTTTTTTTCTTTCTTATCAGATTTTATTTAACGCATTCAGGTTTTTTATTTTTAATTATTTATTTTATGCAATATTCAGATGTTCTGACAAATAACTTATAATTTTGACTCTAACTTTTACAAAGGATGTTAAAATAAATAAACAGGGCTGAGACATCGGAAGAATTAAAAAATTCAAAGCCAATTTTTATACGTGTTGACATACAAGTATGAAGCGAATTGAACCCGAAATTATCACTTGATCGAATATAGAAATTTCTTTTTGTTATGTACAAATTTTAAACATTATTTGATTGGCGTGAACTACATAATTTTTTTAAGAGTTCTCTTATTCAATGACCGAAAAAAATTTCAAAATTTTCTTTCACCATCTTAATGGGAGGGTATTTTTACTAGCCCTGGGACCATAAAAATTTTTCTTATTCCACTTTACCTGGGTGTGAAAAATGAATTTTTTCTTATAAATTTTTATTTTCTACCAATGAATATTTAAGACGATTTAAAAAAAAAAATTATAAAGTTTCACGCCAATCAAAGAATGTTTCACGCCAATCAAAAATTTGTACAGTCTTAAACAGTTGAGTACTTTTATGAATGTTCTGACTAATATTAAGATTGTATACCCAACATAAAGCTTTAACAAACGGCTTGTTTTGATATAAACACAAAGATACAAAATAATTATATCTTTATTGTAAAATGGAATGTTAAAAAGAATGAGGTGCTCCAATCTGTTAAATTGCTACTTATAAGAACACATCCGAGGAATGAATAGCATTGATTTTCCGTTTTTGAGGTATAAACCTACACGCTGCCTAATAAGCGTGTAATTAAATTATTTATATTTGAGCTAAATTCTGTACCGGTGAGTGTATATCTAAAATAATGTAAACAATTCATACCATATTTATGAACTGTCAAGTAGTTTTACGTTAGGCAATATTAGCAGTATTCAGTTAGTGTAGGTTCGTAATACTGTTGATGTAGACACAACGAGAGAATGTATTAAATAAGAAACACGTGTTTTACGTTCTTTCGCGATTATTTTTCTTATACACCAAAACGTTGCATTTTATAATTGACTTAAGAATAACAATAATGGTTTATATTTTCAGTAAATTTTTTTTCTTCATACTCCAACTATGAATTCAATTATAAAATTTAAAAAAAAAGACAAAATTGAAAGTGCTTTTGAACTTGTTAACCTTTTAGCCCAATTCATTTAAATACAGTGGCCTTCAACTCATTTCATAAATAAAACTATTTAAAATACTAAAGTTGATTTGAAATTCGATAAATCAATAGCCTAAAAGAAATTTTTCCATTTATTTAATAATCTTGTGAGGAAACACTATACTTTCTTGTGAAACATTTTGAAACTAGAATTTTACATGCAATTTTTACTTAGACCAACTAAACTTTATAAAAGCATTGTTAGCCGGTTTTGATTTAAAAAATAGCTTGTGCTATTTCAGATGTCAGTAAATGTGCAACTTTGTAAAGATATCTTAAATGGTTGCGTTATCTTACCTTAAATTATGTTTTGGAATAGTTTTCGATATACCACCACTCTCACAGTTTAAAAAACACAAGCACTTAAAAAATTTATGGTTACACTTATTTAATTTTCATGGTCTAAAACTGTCAAATTTTCAAAAACACCAAAAAACACTCACTGAAACATAAATGTTTTCAAAATAAATAAAAAGAAAATTATTAAAATTTATAACACGCCGTTTTGATTGAGAAATGAACAGTGCATGGCCTCTGAATAAAATTTTGATTCGGTTCTTAATCGCACGATGAATCGTTGAAAACTAACTAAAGATATATTTGATTTCATCCCAACATGATCAAGTTTGTATACATTCATATCACATGAAATTTTCACGTTAGAAAAGATAAGCATACACATTTTCCAATTGAACAGAAAGAGTAAGTAATATAAATATATTGTTTAGTAGTATTATATACGAGAACTTTATATAAACGTATATTATTGGAATAGATGCGCGCCTGTACAAACGCGCCGTTAATAAAATTGAACTATGTGAGTGCGCGAACGTTATAACGTCTGTCGCGCACCTAGCGGCCATTGCTGGTAACCACTACAAACAAAATGCGTATGTGTCACCTATCCTTTTTTCACTGGTTTTCACAAATAATCACTACTATTCGTACTCTTTTTGGTATACAGTACAATAATATATAGGTGTATACATTGACTAAGTTGCTTTTATATTATACACCTAAGTACCTTAATATCAAGGTACTACGTTTATCCATTCGTCTATATCTACCTAGAACATATCTTCAAATGTGTGTTTGACAATTACTATAACAATGTACTCGTATAATTTAATTCTTTTACATATCCACAGAATATTTTTGTAACAATCAGTAATAAGTAATTATTAAATTTCATTATACACAGTTTGAAATTTCTTCAAAAATTATTTCGAAAATGCGAAGAGTAAAGATTTGGAGAAGGTTTGAGCAAATTTAGAATATACCTATTACAGCAAAAAGAATTAAATTTGTATATAGAAAGATACCGTCATAGGCTAGTGAAGGAAAAATTCTGTGATTTTGTGGGTTTGGTTAATAGAAATCGAAGATTTGGTAAGCAGAAATGTCGCGTTAATAGAAATCATGATGAAAATTAGTGTTTCGTGATAAAGTAATCTTTTTTTGGCAGTTTTATAAGAAGAAAATAATTGACTAATTTCCAAAACAAAAGCGTAGTAAAAAAATGAATCGTAGTAGTCTTTGAGATCCGAAAGCTTTCTTGAACTCTTTTTCGCATTCCATTACAAATTACTTCCTGGCAATTTCATCCTCGCGTTTCAACTTAAACTTTATTATGTGCTTCTTACTTGACTTCTCTCACTTGAAAATTTCCAATGGTATCACATTTTACAATTATACTAGCAGATACCCGCTCGCTTTGCTGGGCAATTTCTCCTTTAAACTATCACGTTATAGAACTCACTATATTCACCCTTTTGTTCACAATTTTATGGATTTTAATTTTTTGGTGGGAACGGTTCTTTTTTGAAAATGAAGTTTTACCCATGACACCCGCTGACATTGTAACTTTCTATAGATCCAATCATTAAATTAACCTGATTTTTATACTTTTTGGATCAAAATGACCCCATCCACGGAATTTCATCAAATTCCAAAATTTTTTTGCGATTTTCTTTTTTTTTCGATGTTATCAAAGGGGTACCCCTTAAGAAAATTGCAAAATAACCGAAAAATTTTTTTATCTCCAATTTCGATAAAACTCAGTATATAAAGTAATTTTGACCCAAAAAGTTCAAAAATTGAGTGCATTTGATGACTGGTCTAATAGTCTTTGAGATACGGACTAAAATGGATCAAAATATTGCGATATCTCAGAAACTCTGCATCCAATCATTAAATTAACCCGATTTTTATACTCTTTGGATCAAAATTACCCCATCCACCGAGTTTCATCAAATTCCAAAATTTTTTGCGATTTTCGATTTTTTTCGATTTTATCAAAGGGGTACCCCTTAAGAAAATTGCAAAAAAATCGAGAAATTTTTTTATCTCCAATTTCGATAAAATTCAGTATATAAAGTAATTTTGACCCAAAAAGTTCAAAAATTGGGTGCAATTGATGACTGGTCTAATAGTTTTTGAGATACGGACTAAAATGGATCAAAATATTGCGATATCTCAGAAACTCTGCATCCAATCATTAAATTAACCCGATTTTTATACTTTTTGGATCAAAATTACCCCATCCACCGAGTTTCATCAAATTCCAAAATTTTTTGCGATTTTCGATTTTTTTCGATTTTATCAAAGGGGTACCCCTTAAGAAAATTGCAAAAAAATCGAGAAATTTTTTTATCTCCAATTTCGATAAAACTCAGTATCTAAAGTAATTTTGACCCAAAAAGTTCAAAAATTGGGTGCATTTGATGACTGGTCTAATAGTTTTTGAGATACGGACTAAAATGGATCAAAATATTGCGAT
The DNA here is from genome assembly GCF_905475395.1 of Chrysoperla carnea. Lineage (NCBI taxonomy): Eukaryota > Metazoa > Arthropoda > Insecta > Neuroptera > Chrysopidae > Chrysoperla > Chrysoperla carnea. The sequence continues at coordinate 41,658,206 of NC_058338.1, read as the reverse complement.
ATCTCAGAAACTCTGCATCCAATCATTAAATTAACCCGATTTTTATACTTTTTGGATCAAAATTACCCCATCCACCGAGTTTCATCAAATTCCAAAATTTTTTGCGATTTTCGATTTTTTTCGATTTTATCAAAGGGGTACCCCTTAAGAAAATTGCAAAAAAATCGAGAAATTTTTTTATCTCCAATTTCGATAAAACTCAGTATCTAAAGTAATTTTGACCCAAAAAGTTCAAAAATTGGGTGCATTTGATGACTGGTCTAATAGTTTTTGAGATACGGACTAAAATGGATCAAAATATTGCGATATCTCAGAAACTCTGCATCCAATCATTAAATTAACCCGATTTTTATACTTTTTGGATCAAAATTACCCCATCCACCGAGTTTCATCAAATTCCAAAATTTTTTGCGATTTTCGATTTTTTTCGATTTTATCAAAGGGGTACCCCTTAAGAAAATTGCAAAAAAATCGAGAATTTTTTTTATCTCCAATTTCGATAAAACTCAGTATATAAAGTAATTTTGACCCAAAAAGTTCAAAAATTGGGTGCAATTGATGACTGGTCTAATAGTTTTTGAGATACGGACTAAAATGGATCAAAATATTGCGATATCTCAGAAACTCTGCATCCAATCATTAAATTAACCCGATTTTTATACTTTTTGGATCAAAATTACCCCATCCACCGAGTTTCATCAAATTCCAAAATTTTTTGCGATTTTCGATTTTTTTCGATTTTATCAAAGGGGTACCCCTTAAGAAAATTGCAAAAAAATCGAGAATTTTTTTTATCTCCAATTTCGATAAAACTCAGTATATAAAGTAATTTTGACCCAAAAAGTTCAAAAATTGGCTGCATTTGATGACTGGTCTAATAGTTTTTGAGATACGGACTAAAATGGATCACAATATTTTTTTTTGCTTTTTTCTCGATTTTTTCAAAGTTTTTGAGATACGGTCTAAATATGGTACGGTGAAATAATTTTTAAAATCGGTTAAAGTTAAGTTAAATCAAAAATGACGAATTTTCATACAAACTATCATCCCCTTTTCACCACCAAAATTACAGAGTTTCATATAAACTTTCATATCCAATTTGACCCTCTTAAAGAATGAATTTTTATGAAGAAAGTAAAAAAAAACTTTTTTTTATGAAGAAAATAAACAAACTTCGGATAGAACTTAATTTACTCTACATATTTCATATCAGTCGTGCATATAAAAGGCTGAATTCGTGTGTATAATAGGCTTTGAATTCATCTTAAAAATGATCTTCAACATCAAATCCTCGGTCACAACAATATCCAAAAAAATTTATACAAAACATTTTTCAATTTATTGTTCTGACGTGTTGTTCAGCTGTCTCCATACTGTATTTTGAATTGTATCGCTTTTAAATTTTAACCTCTGTAAATATACAGAGTGTTCAAAAAGGTACTGACTTCCCCTATATTTTTGGAAAAAAAAACCGCCAACAAATGTTGTAGCAAAATCCTTCAACTTTTGTTGGCAGTTTTTTTTCCAAAAATATAGGGGAAGTCAGTACCTTTTTGAACACTCTGTATATTTACAGAGGTTAAAATTTAAAAGCGATACAATTCAAAATACAGTATGGAGACAGCTGAACAACACGTCGAACTATTTTATAGTGGACTTAGATTTGATCTTAACGTTGACCATGAAGGATACTTCAAAGTCAAGGCAATTTTTTAGAATAAATATTTTTCACAGAATTTTATATACAATAATTGGAAAAACAACTGGTAGTGCTCCAGAACAAAAGTTGGATGTGACCAGCTACGCAAAAATGTCTGCTTGGTTAGTGCATCCAGTTCTTTTTATATTTCAATATAAAGCTATGAAAAACATTCAGAAATTTTCTTCTAATACGTTTACAGTGAATTATTCATTTAATAATTTAAGAATTTCATTAAAAAAACGCCTTAACCTTAAAGTGACTTTCATGGTCAAGGTTAAGGTCAAATTTAGAAACATATCGTGTTTCAAAACTTTTTCAAGACCCGATATTTAACATTTAGAATGCATAGCTTTTTACGTAGTTCTAATATCTTAACGATTGATATTATTATTAAAAAAATCATTTCTAATGCAAAATAACTTTACTTTGTTATTTTTCACAAATTAAACCGTGATTGTGATCTAGGCGCCACTCATATTGATTGTTGCCATTATTCAGGTTGGTTCCACTCTGAAATTTCCATTTACTCCAAAATGTAACATTTCACTTTGAAATAGTACGATTTGAATGTTTTATCAAATCTTATCTCCATAAAAATTAATACAAAATCGACTGTACCTAATAAATTTGAAAATAAGTGTATGCGAATTAATATTTTACAATCAAATTGAATCAAATTTTAAAAAGACTTAGAAATCTGATCCTGTATTACATATACCATATTTTTTTCAACTTTGTGTATGATACAGCAAAATATATAAAAATGCATACTTAAATGATCAGTTAATATTCTCTACAGCTGAGTTTTTCAAAAAAAAGAGTTGAAGATCATAGTATATGCCGAAAATTATTGTAAGAAAAAATTCACAATTTTTTTGGAGTAACTAACGGTCTAGAAAAAGTGGAAAGTTTTTCAATTCTATCAGATTTGTTCACATATCGGGTCATTTTAATTAGACTGGATTCAATTTAATCAACCAAAAACTTTCTTAAACAGGAGTTTTTTTTTGTTGTTTAGCATTTATCGAGCAATTATAGCATTTATAATACACTAACAACAGTTAAGTTTTCGTTAAGTCCAAATTCAGACAATGAAAGGCTACCTAAATATTAATTCCTTTTACATCTTAGACACATACTAACCTGGGCATGTGTCACAAAATTTATGACATTAAGTGTATCTTCAAAATATATGTAAAGAAGAACAACCGTATGTTTTGCCATAAGATGTACAAACTTATTTCTTATTCCAGCTTCTGCATGAGTGTTTTTATTTAAGTTTCATAGTCATCGTCGATGACTAGCAACAGAGGTATAGTAAAAGCATTACATAAACTCTTCCCTATATACACATACAATCATATAGAAGACATATGGAAGTATAAGAACTACCAGCAATTTTATATTTCTGAATGTCGCGTCATAGTAGTCGTCGTATAGTAGTAGAAAGAGAGTATGGTATGTAGATAAGATTCCTTCTACAGGCGAGTAGTATATATATCTATCGTTTTAGTGAATGTTTTCTTCGAAGATATCAGCTATTGGTTTCGATCTGTTGAAGGAATTTCAAAAATCCATCGATCTCGCATAAAATGTGTCAAGAATGTACTTTAAATATCTTACAAATTCCTGAAAATGCCATGTAGTTGGAGGTCCTAAAGTTCGCATAGGGGTAGGTGCTCAAAAAAAAGGCCTTAATGATAGCAAGATGGCCTACAACTACTCGTATTTGTGTTCTATAGGTACAGCGATAAGTCAAATTGAAAGAGTACCTTGTTACCCTTTTTCATAAAAGTTAGAGCAAACATACAAATAGAAAATTGATATTCCCCTCAGGTTTCTTTCCATGCTCATACTATAAGCAAAAACCAAGTAAATTTACATGCTTTTCTGGATACTTTGTTTATTAATATCAGTTTTTGCATTTGCACGCTACACTGCAACGACCGAAAAGTCATACACAGACATATAATTTACATATGAAATTATTAAAATTTGAGGAAACTGATTAAAATTAATTAGAATGAAGAATATTAAATTCAGCAAAATTAATCACCAAATAAGATTTGCAAAATAATAACGTTTCTTTCTACTTCTATTAGTGGAGCATTACTCTACCACTAAAAACATTGCGGCAGAATAGGAATGTAACATAAAAAAACACAACGCTGCAAATTTTTCTGGAGATAATTCCTCAAGCTACTGTTGATCCTGAGTTGTGAAATTCTTTTTTTTAACCCCCGAACCAAAAAAGGGGTGCTGTAAGTTTGACCGATATGAGTGTGTGTCTGTCAGTCAGTCTGTCTGTCTGTCTGTGACATCGTAGCGTCTAAACGGATGAACCTATTTTGTTTCTATGTTTCGTTTGAGAGATAGTTTAATGGAGAATGTTCTTAGGTATGTTTCAACTGGTAGTTTAGGGTTACGTACCTGGAATAACTAAAAAAGTAGACGATGATCTTTAAAATCGGTCCAATTTGGAGAAGTCTGAAAAAGGTACTGTTATGGATTGTGTTCTTAGATACGTTTCCAGTGCTATATTAGGGTTCCGTACCCGAAATATTTGACGGGATTTTTAAGTTTTTTAAATTTCACTTATTAAATATTTTTAAGAAGGAATTCGCTTAGTTGTCGCAACTAACGCGTGACGAGTTTTTGTTTGGTATGAGTTTTGTAAGAATTTGCATTCCAAGTCGGCAAACTTTACTATGCCATATATACTTATATATATTTGTGAGTATATAGTCCTGCTTGCTTCCATCTATGTATATAAAATACTTATATCATTCTAATGAAGTGAACTAACATCTGCATTGCAATATCTTTTAACAATTTCTGTAGTAAAACTCGACATATTAGATTAGGTGGGTACACTGCTCTCATAATATTTAGAAACAAATTATTATTATAATTTTGAGTCATATGGTCGTTTTTCTTTTGTATTGTTTCTATTGTAAGTTTATATTTTGTAAAATACAGTCTTAATACAGATCTACACATCAGTCGAAAAACATTTAAAACAAGTAAAAACAATGCTTTTTATACAAGCTGAAATTATTTTAATGAACCAAAAATTTCCAACAAAATATTCCGAATTTAAGATGATGTGTTTAGTTTACGTTAGGTTGTATTGGCTATGCAAAAAGGCCCACTGAGGCTCTCAATTATTTTAGGAAGCTGAGTAAATACACTTCCTTCATGCGCATGGCTAAACCAGTCCATCAGAACTATTAAATTAATTTTCGTTATGAAGTTGGGAATCGAATCCGCAATCAAGGTATACCGCGTACAATATTAGTTTAATTCGCAAATATCTAAAGCACTTTATTTTATATTGTAAATTGCAACTTAAATCATCATTTAAGTGTTTAACTGTAGTAAATTCTCACGGAAATATGATGGGAGTTATAAATTTTACATTTTAATCTTGGATTTCTTATATCTTTTCAAATTGGTATATTTTGAATGATATAAGACATTGGGTCCGAAATTTGTCGGTATTTGTTAAGCTTAAATTTGCATTTCTAATAATTAAATAGCAAATTTATACAACCCCTACGTGGCACTCTGTATCGAAGAATTCGGCCTAAATCGAACAAAAAAATTTGATTTGTATCTTCTTTTAGGAATTTAGAACTAGAAATTCTTTAATTACGGCTTCAGCTTTAAGAATTTCTCGGTGAATAATACGTAAAACTTTTTGTAAAGACGAAGTTGTGAAAAATAATATTTACTACAGTTTATCGGCAGAAAGTAAGTGTAAATGAATTTTTTCCTCAAAAATTGTGGTAATTTACTTGATTTGAAAATTTCAAAAATAATTCAAACTTTAACATTTAACGCAAATTTTTTGTAAATATTAAAAGAAGCGAAAAATTGTGATGGTATATTGTTTTAGTTTTAAAGAAATAGATAGAAATAGAAGTAAAGAAATTCTTAAAATAAAACACAATATTCACGAAGCTGTAACTCAATATTTGGTCACTAGATTAAAACTCCATCTTTTCGTCTTAGAATTTCACCATCTATCCTCTATTTTTCTGTTGTTCACTATTTTCGGAAGGAAATATACGTTTTGTGATTTGAAAAAACAATATCACCAAAATTTAATCATAATTTATAAAATTATTTGAAGCTAAAAAACCATATACAAATTTTTAAAAACGAAAACCAATCACAAATTTGCAAACTCAACCATAATTTTTAGGCTTATTTTCAGTTCCCGGACAATTACGTTTTAGCAATGCCTGTCTATGTCGGAATGTATGTATAAGGGCGGTTTTAATGCTATTGAAAAGAAATATTACTCATTATATTCACATATAAATGTGTATATCAATACAAATAGATCGTATATTTTATATAAGGGTACTTCCTAAAGTGCTTTTATTGAGAATCCCTGTAGCGTAATGAGATGTTTTCATGTTGTTATATAATTCAAATTCTATTATATGATATCAATGATTCTAAAGATATACACATGTTCACATCAAATAAATTTTTATACATACATTCATACAGAGTGGCTTACCAATAATAAATATAATTAATAGGTAATTAATAAAAATAAGAACAAGCGAGTCCTCTATAAATATTTGAATAAATATTTTAAACCTTGTGCATACATTAATTTAGAAATTGGATTGATTATTTTAAATGAAACATAAAACATATATGTATTTTTACCAATATCAGATTTCTTTCAAATTTTTGTGCCATTTTTATGTATGTTTTAAGTCAAAGTCCCTGAACATGACTGACAAAATTACTTATATAAGATAGTAACTAGTAGTTTTGAGGGAAGTTACGATCTTGTTGAAAACTAATTTCTAGGCTACTATTTATAAGAAAGTGGTCATTTCAGTATTTTGGTTGTCATGACAATTAGTTATGTTCGCTATGACTATACTACTGGCCAGCATGGATCTAATTAAATGGCGTGTTCATTTTACTTCAACACAATGGCGTATTCATTTTTTAACCCCCAACTAAAAAAGGGGTGTTATAAGTTTGACCACTATGTGTGTATGTGTATTGTCTGTGTGTGTGTGTGTGTCTGTTTTTTTTTTTTTTTTTTGTTTTGTTTGAAAGGTTATTTAACCTAGAGTGTTTTTAGCTATGTTTCAACTGCGAGTTAAGGGTTCCATACCCGAAAAAACTAAAAAAGGGCGATGATCTTCAAATTGATTCAGTTTCAAAATGCTTTAAGGAAAAAGGTTATTTATTAGAGAGTTTTTAGATTTATTTTAAGTATGAGTTTAGGGTTCTGTACTCGAAAAATTTTTCGAGGATTTTTTAATCCATTTGGGATATTCAGCAAAATTCTTCTATTTCTCATACTCTCATCTTCTTTTTTCTTGATAAAAAAATCATGGGTCAATATAAAAAGTCTAGTCACTTAGAGAAATCTTCATACTTTAAAGCAATTGAATTATGTGCTACTATTTTAACAGCTAACTAGACATCGCATGCATGAAACTTAGCCTTGTATTAAACTTTTTCTCACTTTATGTAAAGATAATGTAAACATATGAACAAAGTGTTCTAAAACAAAATAGAATTCAATTTTAGTAAAACTCCCTGTGTAAATAACTTTCATTGATGTTGATAACAATTTCCTTTATATTATACAATTTCTATTTTAACTTATAATAATCAATTTCAATTATATCGTAATAGTAAACATATTTACATGCCTCTCATGGTTCAAGTTTATACATTTACTATTCCATTGATAAAATTAAATACATCAATAGATAGATACCTACTGCTACCAAGCCTTAAATAACACGTATCATCATTCTAAGAAAGTAAACTGTGTCAATAAGTTTTATAAAATGATAATTTAAGTATATATATTGTAAAAGTAATCAACAGGAATTAGATTGATGGCGGGTATGCACACGATTAGTGTTCATACATAGTGTTCATTAGTGTAGATGGTATCAGAGGAACATGGCAGTGCCCCGCCAAGTCGAGCGCGAAGCAAACACTTCCGTACCATTCTTTACTGGAATCATTTTACCGCACTTTCAGGCCCCTATTTGAGAATCTCTGGATAAGACCAAAACGCAGAAAATTTCGTCATCCAATAAGGTATAATCACATACTTAAAATTCAAAATTTCAAGTCTGTAGGTCATTTAGTTCCGAAGTTAAGCGAAAGCATTAATGACACTCACTCACTTATGATAATCAGAATAGAACTAGTACTTCCCAAACTCAGAGAGCTGAAATTTATATAATTAGGGTTTGTGCTTTTCTACAAAAAGAAGTGAAATCCCACCAAAAACATTCTGTAAAAAACTAGCTCTAGTAAAGTCTCGATGGAGCTGCTTTTTATCTCTAAAAAGTAATGAAATTTAGACAAAGTCGTGCCAAGTCTAAGGTTCCTTACTGTGATTTCTTTATTATTGTAGTTAATGTTGTGTGACTTGGCCGTTGAAGGGTACACAAGGGTACAAAACCAGGTGCTTCAGGACACCATTGTACCAATCTGAGACCATCTCAACGTCCACGGCCAAGTCACGCAACATTAACTATAATAATAAAGAAATATCAGTAAGGAACCTAACACTTGGCACGACTTTTATAGATTTCGTTACTTTTTAGAGATAAACAAGCAGCTACATCGAGACCTGGCTAGTTTTTTACAGAATGTTTTTGGTGGAATCCCTCTTTTCAATTTGTCATACTGTCAACTTTGAGCTAAGAGTTTTCCAGACGTAAGACTTACAAAAAAAGTTCAAATTAAATAGCGTCAAACGAAGCTCCTTTCTCATATTCTTGAATCGAGGATATTGAATCTGGTCAAAACAATACTATTATTATAGTCAAGACATCAATAACTGATCAATATTACTCATTAATTTATTCCTACAAATATTTACTTCAAAGTTATTCTAATAAAAAATTTACTTCTCTGTTAAATTTTATTTGGAAAATACATTTTTCCAATAAACAGCTAAAATTCTCTTTGTACTTTTTTCTGTTGTTAAAAACTATCATCTTCTTTTAGGAATTCCCATTCTGATAGATTTCTTTTAGTAGTTTCTATTTACTTTTAAAAAATTTTTAATTATTGCTACATATATCATCGTGTAATCCTTCATTTCTACTTTTCCATTTCCAATTTTTGTTTCTTCCTAGCTGCAACGCAATAATTGATACATAAGTTGAAATTGACTACGTAGAGAGCTTTATGGTCGAACTGAGGCCACAAACTAGTAATGACAATTTGAACTCGAAAAATTTTATTGAGATTCTAATAAAAGAGGGTTCCACACCAGATGGAACGAGACGAAATTTGTCGAAATTAAGCATCGTCTCGAAAAAATAACACAAATATTGAGCAAGTTTGAATTTTCTTCGATATCGAAAGAAGACTCTCGTTAAGTTAAGGATATTTACACGGTCTCGTATCAAGCGATATGGCCTCGAACTAATCTCGCTTTTTCAATATTATAAATGAGTAATATAAATAATATAAAATATCATAATATAAAATAAAATAAAATAAATATTATTTAATAAAATATAACGTAAAAAATAGCTGATCTTACGTTGTTGCCGATGCAAAAGTAATTCATACTTATAGACACCTCCTTTACCTATACGAGTAGCAACAATATAGGTATCTATTAATTATAATTGAAATGAATATCGTAGAAAGAAGAATATTTTAAGATAATATGTATGTAATTATAATTAAATTTAACGTTAATCTTTATTTATAATAATTAAATAAACAGGATAATTTCTTTAAAAGTTTCCAGTTACTTAAAAAAAAAATGATTGGATTGATACTTTGCTATAAAAAAGTAACTTTTATTTGAAAATTTTTTAAGGTACCTAATTTTACGATTTTTAGGTTATAAACTGTAAGAAAAGTAAAAGAAAAAAGGTCTTGTAAAGAAAATTTAGTTAAGTTAGATTAAAAATAATATTATGAACAAAAAAATATTATTTTGAGAATATTGAGGTCTAGGAAAAAGAATTTCAGACAAAAGTTTTTGCGGAATGTATCCGAATATACGATAAAAAAAGATATTTCTACTTTAAAAAATAAACTTAAACATCGTTTGACCCGCAATACGTTCTCAAAAAATAAAACTTTTTAAAAACACTTTTTTTTTTGGATCGGAATTAAATCTATTTTTGATATTTAACGTTTTCGTAAAAAAGTAACGGAAAAATTTTAAAAAATCATTCTGTATATTATCTACATTCTAATAATCAATGAACGGTATTTATAATCAACAATTAATTAAGTTTGAAAAATACTTTTTCACACTTATTGTTTATAGAGAGAATAATCTTTAAGTAGAGAGAATAATTTATTTAATGTTTATAGAGAGAATAATCTCTCAACGTTACACTAAAATGTAATATAATTAATTCATATATTTAAATAATTCATCAACAGTTTATATGTGCTATAATTCAAAAACTTTAAGCAATTCATAAACTCTTTAAATGCAAAAAATAGTTTCAACAAAATTTTTCCTTAACACACACCTTAAAACTCTGATTCCGAGTTTGAACACCATAAATAAGCCGGAACAAATGAACGAAAGTGAAAAAGTGGGGAAAGAGCACCGTTGTTATTGAAACTTTTTGTAACGTATTTATAGGACCCGAAGGAACATTCATCCAAAAATATCTCTTAGAGCACAGTTTAGAGAATAAATACTTAATTACACTTTTAGTGCCAAAAAAGTGAAATTCTTGCCCAAAAATATCACGATTTTCATAAGATAATATCACGAATATCACAATTTTCATAAGGCAGAATCCGTGTAATCGGACATCGGATTCGTAATCAGCGGCCTAAAGTTCCTCCTAGAAAACAGTCTGGATGATAAATAATCAGCTTTTCGTTTTTCTGCAAACAAAAGTGTATATGCGAGGCAAATATGGCCCGATTTTTGAAATTTTGAAATACCACGCCGAATTCATGTAATCTAACGTCGGATTAGTGTTCAGCGACCAAAAATACCTACTGAATGACAATTTTAAGCCAAAATAAGCATTTAAAAAGTTTTTGGGCTACATATACCCCCCACTTGGACCTTATGTCCCCTTATGACTAGGTTAAGTTGACCCTTTTTGATGGTCTTACCGGGCATAACGCTATCACAATGTTTTTGGTTATTTCAAAAATAATTCATGCATCGATCTGTTCGTACAACAAAATGATAATAAGTCTAGTTACGAATAAGTCGTTGTATATTGTACGCTCTAAAAAAAAATGTATTCAGTTGAAGTTAAGAAAATTTTAAGTGGTATGTATGTAATTGTCTAAGGAAAACGCTGCTCGTAAAGAGTGCGGTTCATAATCCATTTTGCTACTTAGTTAGCACTAGATGAAAAAGTAATTTTGTGCCTCGTGGATTTGTCTGCTAAATAAGCCAATAGCTGAAGGAAAACGGTGCACATGAAGAGAATATTTTTTTTCCTATAGATATTCTATATCTCAGTAAATATTTTACTATACGTAAAAAATACAATGTCCAAAATCTCAAAATCAGCAAATTAACAGATACGCCGTTTTGGTATAAGGCATTCGATTCATGTTTAATAACTTTAACTACTTCTCGTTTGGTGAGGTCTTCACCCAGCCAGTGGGATAATCAGGCTTTTATTATTGTTATTAACTACTTCTCCATCCAGGCTCCACCTCCACCCAGTCTGTAATGCAGCAAACCCTGTAATTGTATCACAAAAAAGATTGCCACGTATTTTCTTAATACAGTTTTTAACGTAGTTAGAAAATAGATATTAAAAGTAAAGAAAAATTTTTCGAAGGAGCATACAAAATATTTGATTTCAATAGAGTTAAAAAATTTCAAAACTATCTTGTCAAGAACTTTATTATCATCTTTTAATTTTGATGTATCCATTTACCATTTTCAACAAATAGTTATTCAACTTCTTTTCTCATTGTTATTTGTACTATCGAGATGGTAAAGAAATGAAGAAGCATATGAAAGGTTTGTTTTATAATAAAGCTTCTATGAAGAAATAGAAAAAAGTATTTGTATTATCTTGACTGCAGATAGCTGTTGTTGAATTGATGATTTACTGAATGAAAAACTGACCTTATTTCTAACATGTATTATTTGGTTTTCCTTATATTATTACTCAGGCTTTTCTGAATTTACTTTTCGTTATGTAATAGAATACAAACAGTATGATTCAAATATTGCTAAAACTTCTATTTCCATTTTTGTAAAAAATGACAAATAAAAATTATTTAATCAAACCAGGGAACAAATTTAATAAGTGAAAGACTGTTTCTCTGAAACAATAAGAAATAGAAAGTTGGAAATTTGTTCTACGAATTGTTGGACTATAGTGCAAAATATACCAACCTGATGATATTATGGGGGTGTAAGGATTGAAACCCGATTTATCTAAAAAACGTAAATCTCTTTAATGTAATGAAATCGGGTTGGTATGAAATAATTTTTAAAACTCCAATTTCAGTCAATAGATAACACACTTTAATTTTTTACCCCCTACACAAAAAAGGAGCTGTTATAAGTTTGACCGCTATGTTTGTGTGTCCGTAGCTACTATAAACGGATGAACGTATTTCGATGTTTTTTTTTAGTTTGAAAGCTGAATTGACTGAGAGTAATAGAACGCCAAGCTCTGTTCCAGGAAAAAAAGGTTCAGATTGGAGTTACTAAGAGAAAACCGCATTTGTCGGGTTTTTTTTTTTAAATTTTCACTTAAAAAACAAAAAAACCAAGTACCATTTTTGAGTACTCTTTTTTGGAAAATACGTGCATTAGAATGAATTTTCATTTGAGAATTTTTTTACTTTGTTAAAAGTAAAAAAGTTGTTTGAGAAATTTTAAGGCAAACTTTTATCTTATGAATTCTTTCTTTAGCTTGATTTTTCCTATCCACGCGATATCTTCCTTATTCCTTTATCAAATTCTATGATTGACCCCTAATTTTCAAGTTTATCGTGCTGGATAATGACGACAAATAGACTCTCTGTTAAAAAATGTTTCGCTTGGATTTAAGATTTAATTTTGTTCAATATGTAACTTGTATATCATCATATATGTAACAAAATTGACTATAAATAAAAAGAAAGTAAATTACTATTGATATTATGTATCACTTACTTGCACGGATGAAGTTAGTATTATATAGTTTTTGATCAAAAGTCGAAACTTGACCCCATTACCTTTAGTAACGGTAAAAATTAAACCTATTAATTTAAAGGAACCTTTTTATTTTATTTTGGCGTTTTTTCTATGATCATGTTTACCATACGTATGACTTGAGAAAAAGATTGTAATTATTTTCGCATAAATTAAATATTTAACACAAATTAACACTTTAAATTTAAAAAGCACGCATACGTTGAAATGTTATCTTTTGCAGTTTTTGAATTCGATGTAAAATTTACAGATACGTATTCGTTAATTAGTGTTCATGATTTTGATAATTTCCTAATATATCTTTCCTGCCTATCATGAAAATGATCTATAATAACGAAAATTGATTTTTAATTTATGGCTATCATTCTATATTGAAAATTTATTTTTTAATTATTATTAATTTTAATTAATATTAATTAATAAAGTTTGTATTTAACGTCCGTCGCTTAAATCTTAATCTTAGCAGCTACCGCATTTCAAATTTTTTTAACATGATGCACAAAAACAAAGAGTAAGGTCAACGTATGTATGGAAACATAAATCTCTATCTCTGTATGTTATAAATGCCAAAGAAAGCTTGTTTGTCTGTTTGTCTGTTACGCTTTCACGTTAAAACTAGCGAATGGTTTTTAATGAAGCTGTACAGCAATATAGCTGATATATCAGAATAACACATAAGATATAATTTTTAAAGATATATTAATAAAAAAATTTAAAACAGTTAAAAATTAATTTAATTTGACATTACCATTAATTACAGATTTCTGTAAAAGCAGTCATTTGACATTAGCATAAATTACAGATTTCTGTCAAAATAGTCAATATAAAATGTTTCACAGCCATCTTCTCTGGTATACTCAATGAATAATTATTATTATACATTAAAAAAAAAAAAAAAAAAAAAAAAAAAAAAACTTTAATAAAAAAATTAACTTTAAAATTTAAAAAAAAAGAAAACCATACATATATTTTACCTGTGTAAAACAATCCTTACCATTATTATCGAGTGTTATATAATGGGGATAAGCGAGAGAAATCTTTATAAATCTTTACATTTAAACCCAGCGAAGCGGGGGGGGGGGGTATCACTATACTATAAAATTGTTTTGAAAAATCTTTAAAGATACATGAGAATAGCTATGCTGCACGTTTCACAAGATAAGTAGATTAAAGTATCTAAAAGTAGACTTGAGTATATTTGAGAAATTTATAAAATTAATCAATGAGAATAATAATCATCTTATTAGTAATAATATATGTTTTTACTATTATGTAGAAATAGAACGATAGTAAAATTAGTCCATCTAGATAAATTAAATTTACCGGAAATTGTTATTTTGTAATTCTCTATAAAAATATAACTTGGATGTATTTTTTTCGCATGTAATTAATGATATATTACATTTATATATAACAGCTTTTTATGTTTATTTATCATAAACTATAGTAATATTTATATTACCCATGGGAAATGTTATAACTCTTTTATATAGCGGAAAAATTACTGTAAGGTAATGTGTAGTACCAGAGTAGAGTCAATTGAACCTTGGGTGATTCTTATTTTCTTAAAAAATTTAGGAGATATGTACAAGCTAGTAAATTGGTGACAAAGTTTATTTACTAGAAAGCAAATAATCGTAAGAATGATTATCTTAAAGCATTTGTTTACATGTAAAATAGAAATAAGTCTTTTTAGTATTTGAAAGTCACAATTTTGTTTTTATTATTTATGAATTTAAAATGAATGTCGTGTTTTATATTTAAAATTGCATTTAGAAATAGCACCCAAAGACGCGAATGTTCATAAAATGATACTTGGAATCTGATTGAAAGATATGGCATAATTAGAAATTTTAACATCAGCTTCTCCCTCTTTTTGGAGCTTCACGAATCAGAATTTTGCTTCCTGTTACTGCCCTATCCACTATGTTTTTGAAAAAAAGGTTTCGACTAACTCCCTAAGGTCTGTGGTTCCGAATAGAGCAATTTTCGGACACATGCTTATTATACCAAAAAGCTTGTTTTGATATACAAAATTCGCCCTTTGAATAATGACCATTTATTCTCTACCACCCGGTATATGTAGGTAATAAACTAATTGTTTCCAGCTACTTTTGAGGTATTTTCTAGGTGGCTCGATTTTTGTAAAAAAGAGATTGATTTCAGGAAGATGTTTACGCTCACGCACAGCCAGTTTGATTTTTAGAAAACGGTATTTAGATTGAGTTAATGCCAAGAAAATGCGCTTTTAGTTTCAAATTCTTATCCTTGGTTTTCCTGCCTATAATCCAGAATTATCACGGATTTTCACTGTTTTTAGATTGTTTGCCTTCTGTAAAAACCGCCTATAAGATTGAAAATTTATTAATGTGTTAATTTCATGTCAACGAGGTATCGCTTGAAGTTTATTTCCCGCACTCTCACTCTCTTTTTAAGTAAAAATGCTATGTTTTTGGCAATTGTGTACTTTTATAGCCCCACCAAATCGAGGTTGAGAGTTAAAAACTTCTCTGAAAATTTAATTTATGTTTTGGTAATGACGACTTCCAATCACCAAGGTTTTTGTACATAAATCATGGGTGCAGCAATAAAAATCCCATATCCTTAAAAATTTTCGAATGTGAGGAAAATATGACCTGTGATAGAGCTCTGCCGCTCACTAACTTTTTAACAGACAATCAGAAAATAACTCTATCTGTCTGTTACGCAATCACGCCTAAAATAATGAACCGATTTAAATGAAACAGAGATAGTCTAGAGCCTGAGAATAGACATAGGCTACTTTTTAATGCAAAAAAGGTTGTAAGGGGTTAAAATAGGGAATGCAAGTTAAAAGGGATATGATACTAAAATGTGTTTTGAACCGATTTAAATAAAATTTGTTACTACTCTAGAGATAGTCTAGAGCCTGAGAAAGGTGATAAGCTACTTTTTATGCGAAGAAACGGATAACTTGTTGAAAAAGAAAAAAATTAATTTTCTATCATCATCATCTAACTTTCAAATAATCTTATTCTTCCTTTTACAGATACTTTGTTTAAATAGACACTAGACGAGTACTTTTATTAAATAAATAATTTATTTTAAAAAACTTAGTAGATATCAAAGACAAAGACAAATTCAAAATCATTGATAGATATATTGTTTAAATTAAATTCATTGTACATAGACATAAACATATAATCTAGATGTAAATAGATTTGA
Organism: Chrysoperla carnea; assembly: GCF_905475395.1. NCBI lineage: Eukaryota > Metazoa > Arthropoda > Insecta > Neuroptera > Chrysopidae > Chrysoperla > Chrysoperla carnea. The sequence goes on along the minus strand of NC_058338.1, from coordinate 41,642,121 downwards.
TTGAAACACAGAGGTAGAGTATGGATATGATGTGATGCCACACGAATCTAATGAATATTAAACGGAACATTTGAACATATAACGCCTTTGTTGTAAATTTGATTCATATATTAATATTGATATCTCTCACATTGTATATTAATATATTAGGTACGTATTATTATTATTATTATTATTATTATTATTATTCTGACTATAATATTCAAACATTATGTCTGCATAATACAATCCTAATCATTTATACCAATAGGGTCGACATGATTCAGTCATTAATGAGCCAATAGATTTATTTCTATGACCAAACTCATCTGTATATACCATACCTACCATATAGATGATAACCATTATATAATATTAAATGATATAAAAAACAACAAATTGCTTTATTTTATCACGTGACTTCCATTCAAACTCTTCGTGTTTGTAGTTGGTTAAAGAGTCGCATTATTTATTTGAAGTAAAAACTAATAGGCGCATTGGGCAACTATTAGAAAGGAGATCCTCATCACACGCACACATTTGGCGACTTTGAGCTAGGCTCAAGAGTTCAAAACTTTTACCGTCGAGAAAATTTTTATTTATTTAAAATTTGTCGTGTGCTAAAGTCAATATTTTAATAAAACAAGTGAAAACAAACAATCGAATATCGAATCAGATAATTGTTGGAATACCATGTATTGACAGTGTTGATTACTCAATCGTTTGTTTTTTACGTCATATAATTAAGGAAAGATGGCCAATCTTAGATAGCCAACCACACATAACTGATATTCCCATATAATACATACTATATAATTTGCACCTCATTTGCGCTATCACGGGCAGACAAAAATGTTTCCAACAAAATTTGTTTATTTTTTTATAAGGAACATTTTTTACATTTAAACTTTTGTTGTATCTATAACGGTTTACAAGATGGGTCCAAGACCCAAGACCCAATTGATGTTGCTCATTTACGAACTCAACCTTATTTTTTACGTCCTAAGCTCGCTATAAAAATTTCAACTTGATATCTCTTTTCGTTTTTGAGTTATCGTGTTGATAGACAAACGGGCAGACGGGCAGACGGACAGACAACCGAAAACGGACTTAGTAGGTGATTTTATAAACACTTGTACTAAAATTTTGTTGGTAGCATCCATATTGTTAAGCGTTACAAACTTGGGACTAAACTTACTATACCTTGATATATTTCATCAAAGGTTAAGTTTTTAGTGTATGTGCCAAATACTGTTAATATACTGACATTGAAAAACATTATAATATTATAGTATAGCGTTTATATTATTGAAAGCACGATTAGCCTAGAAACCTCCAAACTTTGAAAAATTCATCATTTTGTTCAAAGTATTTTATTTCGATAATATACAATGTCAAATCATATCTTAAATTATTCATACTTATCAATAAAATAAAAATTGACAGATGCTTCTCAACTTAAGTTGATTTTGAAACGCTACAAAATGTATAAGATTTTGAAGCTGATGCCGTAGTTAATAAATTAACATACCTTATTTTATAACAGTTAATTAAAATGTTTTTTAAGTTCCGAAAATTAAATCTGGACAATATCGAATCGAAAATCATGTAAAAAACGTAAAAAAGTTCCATAATGGAAGTTACAATGATGATTAATAAATATTGCACATATTTTGGTATATTTATCAATTTAAGTTTGAACCATTCATGCGTACATTAAATCGTGTACGGTGATAATCATTAATGTCCTTCAATACGAACGCCCTTCGTATAATAATTATATGTAAAGCTCAACAGTAAATCACGTGATAAATTTTTTCTTATGGAATGGAAAATTGTTTAACAATATTGGTAAAACTTGTAAACTGTCGCATAAATTATAATAAAAGCAGGGAGGTTAACAATGAACCAAAAAAATAAAAAAGTGAAATAATAAAAAATTTCATATTTGATTTAATTATTGTTAGCTAATTAAATCAAAATTGAACCAAATTATGACATCATCTTAATATGACTGAAAAATATCTTCGCCAAATACTAGTTTTATGAATTTCTCTAGAATTTGTAGAAACAAGATTTTTTATTTCCTAACACCTTAATCCAAATCAATTTTAAATCTTACTTATAGGTACTTCAGTTTACGAGAAAGTTAATAAAAAACAATTCTGTCTGATAAATTAGTCCGTAAAATATATTGCCATTTCTTTTATTAAATGTCCTACAAACAAATGTAAAAATTATTCGGATAGATGTTAATATTTTTGAGAATTGTAGATTATAAGTAGGTATTCAAAAAAATTATGTAAAAATTTAATGTAAAGATTTGCTTAGATAAGCATATTTTAATTTATTCAATTTAAAATATTTAAGGTGCAACAAAATATCCTACAAATTCCGAATAAAAAATGAGTTTTTTTTTTGCGCAGAAAACTCCGCAGAATATTTATGGAAAAGGGCTATGGATCAAATATTTTTTGTCGCTTTTGATCATAGTTCTCTTAACAAGCATCCAAATATAAAATTACCCATTGATACATATCATTTCTTATTGAATTATAAAATCCATTCAAAATTGTGATGACACATCTTATACCCAATTTCATTGGTATCAAACTAAAATTTTGTTTCTAGAAAACTTTATCGGTTTTAAAATATTTAAATACGCTTATGTTTTATAACGAAATCTATTTTGGTCAACTGAATATTTAATGAAAATTGGACGTCATGTGTTATATTCCTACAACAGATTAAACAGTAGCAGTTCTTTTATTCATAAAAGGTGCATACCTCACTGGGCTTAAAACAAGAAATAAAATAGTTTTAATTCTTACACTTGTGTGCAAGAAAAAAAGTTATACAAACATATTTAATAACTTGAACGGGATATATCTGAGCGAGAGCTGCTTCTTTTTGTTTGCAATTATTATTTTTTAAGAATATCCAAAGACATTTGTGTGCATTTCATAATATTCTTGACTATTCAGAAGCATTTCCTGAACCTTAGATAAGGTAAACGTACTAATTATTACGGGGTAGTACGTTATTCCGGGAGTTTTTTATTTTAATAAAAAAATAAGAAACACTAAATAAATTTTTATTTAAAAAAATAACAGAACTTCTAGAACTAAAATATGAACAAAAAAATCAACTTTTGAACAAATCTAATCACAGTTAAATACTCATACTGATTGAAAAACTGAGCGATCGGTTAACATCTGGTTTTATTGCAAATATGTTGTCTGCATAAGGTGTCAGTGTTGAATTGTGAACGATTTTTTAGTTTACTGGTAAGTTTATCAAATTAAAATTTGTCAAAATGTTGATTAGAATGAATAAATAAATCATTTTAAAGCTTTTTCAAATTATTTTAATTATTTTCTTTAAATTATGACTCCCATAATTATGTTCTTAAATCCGTGATAGTGAACATATTACGGGAGTCTACTGTAATTAGGGAAAATAAGTAGTAATTATTTGTCTCTCATTTTAAATTGGTGTTGTTATTATTAAAATATTTGATACCAATCGAAGCAGTAGATACGGTAGATTTTTTGTGAGGTAATAAAGGGATATGTTTTTTTTTGTTTTTGTTTAATTTATTCTCCAAAACTTGCTTTTTATGATAAGTTTCTAATGTGATGAATACTTAATTTCTCTTAATGTATTTTTAAAAATCGTAAGGTGGTATAATAACAATTTGAAAAAATTTATAGGATTTGAGATTTTTACAGCGCCTTTAAAATCATAGAATTGTCTTCCTTACCATGTAAAATTTAACTTACCGCCATCTCGTATGCGAACAACTATGTATTAACTCATTGTATAAAAATTCCTTCAGTCACTATCGCAATTAATTTTCATTTCATAAGGTATACAATATACCGGAGGCTGGCCAATAATTTCAAGAGAATTGTCACTTTAAATAATTATATTTATTGACATACATTTTGTTCCCAACTATACAATTCCATTCGAAATGGTATAGTGTATATAACAGCAGCAACAGAGATACATTGCATTTAATATGATGTTGGTTTGCGATGGCGCGTGGGAACTCATTTGCATTCCGATATTGCATTATTTATCACAAAACCGCATTACATATCCCCTGTCTGTTATTGTATTTAGAATATGTATAATACATATATTAATTATAGAGAATATGAATGCATTCATCTTTGTTTTATGTGCTATAAAATTTATTTATATCTAATAATGTTTTTGAATTATTTATTCTTCTACCAGAAAAAAAATAAATTTGGAGTGTATAGAAATCACTATTAGAAAAGGATTTCAAAATAATTTTGTTATACCGCTACTTTGTTGCAAGTGTTGGGTTTACTAAAACCAGATCTGAGGGCAGGCAGCGACCATTTACAATTTTTGGCTTCGTAGCTATCAGCCTAATAAAAACTTAAAAAAAACCCAATTACTCCCAGCAATTTAAGGAATTTAATGACATTTCAAAGAATTTTACTCTTGGTATTTTTACTAAGGGTAGTCTTGTCCACATTTTTTCCTGACAACCCATTGCAGGGATATTAAATAATCTTTTATTTTTCATAAAAAATAGCTTTCATTCGATAAGCAGATGGTCGATCCTAATTCAGCTCTTAGACTATTTGAACAAAATTTGATATTCACCGTCCGGACAGTCAATGAAATATATCATTTTAGAGTTACGATGGAATTAAAAAACAATTACAGTAAATCTCTATCTATGGCCAATAAATAAATAAATAAATTTTTATATCGCTAATTGATTTATGTCATTAATTAATATGTCATAGAATATTTGTTCCCTATATGAAAAAAAAATAAATATTCTGTAGAATTTTTCTTGAGCTCATAAATAAAAGCCGAAAATAATATAATATTTTTAGTGTAACAACTAAATAATAATAAATTTTAATTAATAATCCCTAAAATAATATTATTTTGAATATTACTGATAAAGGGATTTTCAAGGTACGGTAATATGTACCAATATATACAGGCTGTATTTTAATTAAAGGATTTCCGTCACGATAGATAGACGACAAAGTGGTAAACCAAATTGAAGCAAATTGAAGTTAAAAATACGTCAAGTACAAACTTTTATTGCACTAAAAAGCACAATTTTACGTTATATTTATTTTGTCCGTCCTAGCCTGAAGCATTTACATGTAATCATATACGAATAACTTGCCGGGGAACAATATATTTTAATTTATAGTATATTAAAAGATTCTACTAATAATAAGTGTATCGCTTCCTCCATATTATTATATGGTGGAAGCGATGGGAAGAAAAAAGTGGTTTTATTACTCCGCTTTTTCAATTTTTTTTCTGAGAATGTAAATAGCATGGTTTACCATGTAGACAGACAAAAATAAAATAAAATAAAAGTAAATTATTCATAATAAAGTAACATTTATTTGGCAAAAGATATTTATATGAGGATTATGCTTACTATATCAATAAAGAAACAACCTGTTCATGTGTGTGAGAGCTTACAGCCCAAAAATTCTCAACTTCACAGATGATGAATAGCACGGTATTATTAATTATATTTTTAGAGATGTGGGGAGTAAAGGTTAAATATGCGTTATCTTTGCAATAGTCACTCAATTTTTTAATGTTATACAAATTCTAAAAAATTGTAAATATTTTAGTATCTAAATATTAGTTTTAAAGAAAAAAAAGTTCAGAGGCTTAATTATTGTTCTAAAATTTACTGATTATCAACAACTTTACCGATCAAAATTTCCAGGTTCTTAATATTAACACAAAAGTTTTAATTTTATTTTTCTCCCCTCCCCCTAAGTCACACCGATTTTAACAGTCTTTTCAGCATATCTTAATATTATTACGAAATAATGTGCCGCAAATTCGAAATCGCTTATATTTTCCATAGATAATTACATTAGGCAAAGGAGAATTTCTAGGTTTACATTTGTTTGCCAGTACCTAGGTGTACTTTATAAGTTTATAATAAACAGATTGAGACCCTGAAAGTAGATAATGATTTTTTAATAAAAGAAAATTAATATTATCTAAATAAGGCTTCAACCTAATACAATAATTTAATTAATTTGATGGATTTGTGTCTTGAGATAAATATATTTATTAATTACCAATTTATTTCGTGAAACAGTCTGTATATTGTGAATGATGTATCAATTATTATTCGACTGGACTAAATAATAAACAAAAACATGATTCATTTCCATTAAGATACTTTTAATTTACATTTTATATTTAAATTTGAGGAATAAATGGTGACTTAGCAGTGAGATTTTTGTGTAAGTATTCTATTTGCTACACAGTTATTCAGTTATGAAGGCGCTTCTTGTATTCAAATTATTAAAAAAAAAACAAGTGAAACAAACAATTGACTGAGCAAATTATTGAAATACCATGAAAAGACCGTGTTGAACTCTGTCACGTTACACATACATACATGTCACACATATTTAACATATATACCCGTGTAATACTTTACAATTTACGCATAATTTGCGCCCTCACGGGTAAACACTGATTTTTACGAAAAAATGTTTCCAACAAAAGTTGGTTACTTTTTTATAAGAAATATATTTTTACATTTAAACTTTTGTTCTATCTTTAACGGTTTACAAGTTGGGTCCTACGGACCCAAGACCAAATTGACTTATGTTGCTCATTTACGAACTCGACCTCACTTTTTACGTCCTCAGCACGCTATAAAAACAGCTTGATATTTCTTTTCGTTTTTGAGTAATCGTGATGAAAGACGGACAGACGACTGACGACAGACAGACAACCGGAAATGGACTAATTAAGTGATTTTATGAACACCTATACGAAAATTTGGTTCATAGCATCAATGTTTTTAAGCGTTACAAACTTGGGACTAAACTTAGTATACTTTGGCATATTTCATATACATGGTATAATTACATTTTAATTAAAGACAATCTGGCCAAGGAAAGCAATTTATATTTCTTAAATAAGTACACTTTTTTCCTAATTTTCTTGACGTGTAATTATAAGACAATATAAAGTCTTTTTAAATAATTAACGGCATCCATCAGAACTGGGTCTCATAAGTATATGTAGTGCACAAATTCGTGTTAAAGTTTATAAGAATTTAAGTTGTTTTACCACTTAGTATGGGTATGTTCTCCAGTACATGAAATAAACAATAATGTACTTTTAAAGAATGAAATGAATTTTACAGCTGCCACGTGGTATAATAAAATTTAATAAAATAAAGTACCTAATTTTAAAATAGAATAGAATAACAGATCAACAACAAAACAATAACAATAATAATAGGTGATAAAAAGAGAACAAACGTACAACATAACAGAGATAAAGAAGAAGATTATGATTTATTTGTAACAATTGTTAGTAACAATACGAATTGTGAATAAATTGTAAATGATAAATTTTCAATTAACCGCAACATACAGTGTGACATTTATTTTCTGCATCAGTGACTTATGACGATGAACTACAACTCTGTATATATATTTTTGTTTCTCTCGTACACATGTTATAAATAACAAGAGTAAATGTGTTTCCTTACTCTCTCATACTTATTGTGCAAAAAAAAAACTAAAATATGTATTCGTATTGTGTGTAAGCAATGGCGTTTAATATTCTGCTATTATTTTATTTTGTAATGCATAGGCGTTATTTTTTTGACTTCCGTTATTCTATGAAATTTAGACACTCAAACAAATGTTTTAGACAATTAAATTGAAAAAACTACTATGGAAGATTGTGACGGCATTTACTTCTTCTTTTTTCAATTTTACTTCTTTTTAAAAAGTAAAAATAGTTACAATATCACGAAAAAAATGTTGAGATTTGAACGAAATTATCTAGCAATATCTAATGAAATTCCGAATTTTTCATGACCAATTGTGATTATTATTCAATCAAATAATTTCTAAGAATTACTTCTAATAACCCAAGATCCCGATTTCAATTTTCAGCGGTTTGAGTGTTACACGTGTATAGCCGGATGAACAGGATAAACACCATAGTTTCCAGCAGTTATTATTTATTTGATATCAAAGGTGATGTCCTTTTTTCTTCCATCGTTGATTCCAGATACTTAGCCACAAACTAAACATAGTGCTTTCCACAAATTAAAATTAGTCTTTATCGTTATTTTTTGCCCATCAGCATATTAAATATTACATAGAAAACTTCACAAGTGAATAATACTTGTTATAATATGGAAGTGATCGTTATAGGTACATGATTCTTTATGCCGATTTTATGTATATGAACGTATCATGGAAATAACTTGATTAGAAAATCACATTTAATTTAAAATTGATATAATTTATCATTTTGATTTTATTAACAAGTATTTATTTTTTTATAAATTTATTGGCTTTATATTCAACAATGACAGACCATAAAACTAATTATTTATGGCTGTGAGTGCAGTTCATTTTAAAAATCTTTAATAATTAAAAGAGAACGGCTAAAAATAGAAAAGCGTGGAATGTACTAGGGGAGGGCTTTGCCCAAGGGAGCTAAATCAGGCTATTTATTAATATTATTATTATTATTTAACTGATAATAAAACATGAATAAGTTATTAAAAAAGTAGAGGTACTACATAAAGAATACTGTATACTGTATGTATATTGTATACTGAAACATTTGTTGGAAAACCATTTATAGCTTCATAAGAACAAAAAATTATTTCAAACAAAAAATATTCTCTGAGAAGAATTTAATTTCAGTATATTCTAATTCATTCCAAAGTAGCTTAGAACGACTCTGTAGTCGTACAACTTAAATGAATGGGTCTTAAAATATATACACACCTTTCACATTTCCATTAAAAATTTAAATTGATTTGTCCGACGTGACGCATTACTTAGATTATAATAGGGGAGCCCAAGAGTAGATTTTTGTAGTAACTCAAGCGCATCAGATAACACATGAGAGGTTCCTTGGACTTTTCTTTGTATCAACACCAAATATTAGCAATAAATATGGGGAGACACGCGTAGGGCAGACAATCAGATTAGTTACAAAGAAATTGCGATAGGAGAATTAACTTGAGCGCGTCAGATTAAGATATGGTAGGTTAATTACATGATAAATGCCTATTTCAATATATTTCAATAATCTGAAAAAATTTTGATCGCGCTCGAGTTACTGCGGATAATGCACCTTTTCAAGTCTCCCATTTCCTAGCGTCACGCTTAAATCATCGGATTATTGAAATGTACATTTTGTAGCATGTTATTAACCCACCATATCTTAACCTGACGCGATCGAGTTAATTCACCTGTCGCAATTGTTTTTACTAGTCTGATTAATAAAAATTATAATTATACTATTATTTTTATGTAAAATTGTACTGTTATTCATATGTTGCTTTCTCATCGCTTAAAGTTTTACAAACGAAATTAATCTACAAAAATTACACGTACAGGACCTGTATTTATGGTAATAAATCGAACGTCTTTAGTGTCATCATTTTTTCTGGCGGACAAAGCCAAGAAAAAATTACCTATTCTTCGGCATATATAATCTCACTCAAATATATAATCAAATTAATAAGGCAAGGCATATTGTATTGTAGTTGACCATAAGATGTCCCCGTATAAACAAACTGAATTCTGTATTTTCATTCCCCATAACAAATTATCGATACTCATTTTCATATTTTTTGCTTTTTCATTGCGTTTTGGAAATAAAAAGTGGTAACTTTTGTTTTTTAAATATCCTATACGTATTTCAATTATTCACAGTTCCGACAAGAAAGTCAATTGATTTTTGACTCCAAGTTCAAAATGATATAAACTTTGAGAATAATACGTTAAAATTGCTTTTATAATTTCAGAAAACAAAACTTTCATTTTGATAGTAGAATCTAAAAATGAAATAATAAATAGGGTGTTCCATTTAAAGCTTTAACTTTAATATATTCCGCGTTTAAGATCAGCCTGTAGATCACGAAAAAATTTTTAAAATGCACAGCCAATAACCCTCCATCTATCAAGAAAATTTTGTTAAAATCAAGAATAGTATTATGTGTCTTATACCGTGATCAACCCTATATTTTGAATTAACAATTCTCCTACTTCTAACTGTCTAAGAGCAAGTTTCTTCTCCCATTGGACATATGGCAATTCAAAACATAATACTAAATACGATATATTTCTAATTAAAATTTATTTTAGTTAATAATTTACAGTTTTTTTACCAATAAATTATTTTCAAAGAGAAATCAATTGATATTTCCTTCTTCAAAACTTTTCAGGAGTACTTGCGATACAATCGAAACCTATTTATTTATTCTCCCTTTGTGCAGTCAGGTAAAAACATGTGCATAGTCGCATCGTAAGCCAATAAGTTTCATAGCATACTGTACAATAATTTATATTTTATATATAGGCGGTTTTATAAAATATATACTATTTAAATTATTATTTCATTTAATAAACATACCTACTATGTTTAGCTTGGATAGTATATAGTACTTACTATGTATGCTGCATTTATAAAATACTGTATTATTACATTACCTACATTGAAAATAACTGGAATGATACCTACATGATATTACTAGGTACCAAACACCATTTATTCAAACATACTTTCCCATAGTTTTCGTTCTTTTTGAGGGTATTAAACATATATGTTACAGGCAATTTAAAAATCAGGTTTTTCATAGAACATCTATAAAATAGGTTTCTCATGTGCTTATAACATTTATTTATACTTCATTTGAACATTCTATTCAACAACAGATGCATAATTAACAGTACGTTTGCTAGGCTCAGTCGCCTTTTTGAAAGACAAAGTTCAGCGGACATCTTTGGACGCACAACATTTATCTTCTTTAGATTACAATATGAAAGTTGAAATTTTTTATTAGTAAATCAACCAATCTGAAGTGTTATTTTTTGGCTTCTCAGGTTGATCGGAAAAGTGTTGTTCATACTCTCTCGTAACTGGCAAGAGATAGAGGAATACAATGATTAAGAAAGTTGTTAATTATAAAAAAAATAATTATTATTATTTTAATTTAGTAGATTTTTAGGCTCTATTTTTCTTATTTCAAATTGGCACTTTCCACGGCGTGCTCCAAGTTTGCCTGTCGGCAGATGATACCGAATTTTCCTATGGAAAATAGTGCTTATTCGGCATAAATGAGGAATAATCACTTTCATATGGTGAAAAGACATTGATTTAATATCCGTATATTGAACAAAGTTCGCTCGTTTTTTGTTAATATCATCATATATCGTTCTATTCGCCATGGGAACTGATTCTAGCGCTGTCTGGTGGTAGAAAATAGAAGCTGTCTATGGCAAGTCAAATTTATGAATGGCTATGATTGAATTGTTTATTTATATTTTGATAATGAGTGAAAAAAAAATTATTTAAGCTATGTAATTTATTTCTTATTTCTGTTGAAATTTGACTTGCCATAGACAGCTTCTAATTTCTACCACCAGACAGCGCTAACAATCAGTTCCCATGGCGAATAGTTAGAGTTATATAAAACTGGAATAGTCGCTATGAACCTGAAAATAAATTTTATAGAACAAATTTACCTATTCTAAAAAAAGTAGGGAACAAAGAATCAATTCTTAATTTGCCTACATTAAAACATTAGTCAGATAAAATTCAATATAAAGCATTCCCAACTTTATATCGAAAGATAGTGTGCAGTGTTATAATGAGCCTATTATAAAGAATAAAATGGAGTAGCTTACAACAAAGATTAATGGTAGATTTACCTACGTTTTTACGCGCTTTTATTAGCTGAGTATGTATCAATGTAACGGAATCCTTACATACTTATAAGGAACCGATTTATACGGATCGGGATAGAGGAAAAAGTAGAGTCAAGAAAAATGCTATGTAAAAAAGTGTGTGGTGCTTTTTAAGATATTTTATAATGGCTTTATTTTTACCAATATCTGTCAATGAAATATTCACAATAAATAAATTTTATAAATAATTATATATTTTTTCGCTTCACAAAAGCATGTTTTTTAGTCTATTTAACTATTATTTATTGAATTAAAAAATTTTCCAGTAACATAAATATCATTTCAAATATATTTGTGAATAGTATTTATACAGTTATGCGGTTATCATAAGAGGAAAATGTACGTATAGCCCCAAAATTTAATGTTTAAAATAAATATTTACAATTGCATAACTTCTATTAAATTATTGTTATTATTTTAATGTAATAAACAAATTTTTGTTTTGAATTTATTATGATATAACATAGTTGTCTTGTATTCTATATTTTTTCAATATATTTCTTATTATTGAAAGCGTATTTCTCCGAATGATAAATTGAAAACATTCAATGAAGGACAAAAAAAGGATGTTTGAGGCTGCATTATCATTTATTTTTAACTGTATGCACGGCTTTTTCACCATCATGGGTCTATTTTAAAGTTTATCTCTATTTTCGTCACAATTTTAATTAAATAATTTAATTAATAGTTGTGATGGGCTGGTGTAGTGCATAGTATATTCATAAAGGAGGTGCACTCAGTCTCCCAAAATAATTGAGGGGCTAATCAATAAAATTACCAGCGGAAAGGTGGTAAAACACATAATAGTATTACAATGGATCCTATGGCCTAAGTGTGTCACTGGTAGACCGCCAATATATCCTAATGTAACCTTGTGTATTTTATACTTCAAGAGGCATTCGATCCTTTTAAATTGGATTTCAAGTTGGAAAGTTGGATAGGAAAACTTAAAAAGTAAGGAATAAAAGTCCTAATTTATAGTTTTATAATAAAATCGAAAATTATTATTCCACTTGGTATCAAAAAAAATCACCCAATTAGAAAAAAAGCGAAATTTCCAACATTTGTTTCTCCGAGAAAAATGATCTTATAGGGATTATTAACAATTAATTCCGATGCTCCGAAAGCATATAGTTTTTTTAACTTCGCAATTTTTTGCAATATTCTCTCGTTCAATTTACTTCAAAAACATCCTCAAAAGGTACTATCAAAAACTTGTCTTTTTTATACCTACACTCATACATTAAAATATGAATTACAAGAAAAACCTAAATACAAAAATTACAATTTTTTTAATCATTTTCTCGTAAATTTCACTGTTTCTTCATGTGAACGCTACTTACGGAAAACTTTAGGAAAAATTTGAATTTATTTTCTCCAAAATTATTTTCTAAGACAGACAGTTCAAAATTTGTAGGTATCTTCAAATAGTAAATCAAATAAACTTAATTATATACTAAACCCATTCGATAAAGAAAGAATGTCAAAGGGGGGATTTTTGCATAAAATTTTTTTAAACAATACGCCAACAAAACATGGATATTTGCAGTAAATTAAAAGATGTATTTTCTACTTCTTGTCTCGCTTTTAAATCATAATATTCTTTCTATTCATTTATAATAGCGCTGTATAATGCACATGCTTACATTTCATAAAAGAATTACTATGATTTTTACTCCATTGCACAAGAAAACAATAATAAATAAATAATAATCATAAAAATGTATATGGTATGAAGTCTTGAAAATGGTTTTGTACTATGGAATATATCTTTTACATTTGCATATACTAAATATTTTTTCAGTTTTAAGAATTCAATGTACGGAATTGCACAACCTATCGAAATTTCAATTATAGACATAAAAATACCTTGAAGTCATATAATAGATTATATAATACTTCGATATGCAGTGATTATTACGATTCATGGCTGTCGACGCAGTTTCATGCAATTATAATATTTACTGCTTAGAAATACGGTATGAATAGCAAGCAAAACAGGCATTTTTAAATTGCAAATGTGTTATCAAAAAAATGGTTCTTTATAGGCAGTTGTAACATTTTAACCCGAAAAGATTTCTTATGCGAAACGTACCAAACAGACGACGAAGTGTAATGGGTAACCTCAATTTTCAAACTCAGAGCATGAACTTTTACAAACTTCATTGATTCCGTAAAAAGCAGGTAGGACAATTTTCTCTAAGCTGTAACTAAGCCGTTCTGTGATAGCTTGGTGTAATTCATGACATGAAGGACTCAGTCTCCCAAATGACATGAAAGACTAAGTCTCCCAAATAATTGAGAAGCTAATAAATAAAATTACTACCGGAAAGGTGGTAAAACACATAATGGTATCACAATGGGTCTTATGGCCTTAGTGTGTTAGTCGTAGACCGCCAATATAACCTAACGTAACCTTGTGTATTTTATACTTCAAGGGGCATTCGATCCTTTATGTTAGGTTTTAAGTTGGAAAGTTGGATAGAAAACTAAAAAAGTAAAGAATAAAAGTCCAAAATAGGTTTATAATAAAAACGAAAATTATTGTTCCACTTGACATAAAAAAATCACCCAATTAGAAAAAAATTTAATATTCGCAAAATTTCGATATTTAATATCGAAAAATTATTATCTACTTATATGACGAAAAATTTTGCTTCTTGGTTAAACTTTTGGTTTACTTATATTTTGTGTTTGAAAAACAGTTTTATCTCATTCACTACTAATTATTGTGTACGTTATTGTTCCATATTTCGTTTTAACACATAACGTATAGAATATTGAGAAGGTAACGTTTGAAAAGATGCATTGTCATGTATCTTTGATCAAAACAACATTTAATATTTGTGATTAAACATAGGTGTCATTATTTTATCCCTTTTCTGTTATTGTCCGTTAACGCTTCGGTAATAGAAAAGGGTGAGACCACATAGAATCCAAGATGCTACTAGAAGGATTAGTTCCCTTGGTTGGTATGATCCAATGAGCCCTAGTGTGAAAATGATTGTGCATTGTGGTCATGTACCAGCATGTAGCATATTATTAAAATATATTATTTATTATTTTAAAAATACATAGTACCTACCTTTGATGGAGTGTTATATTTTTAAAAAAGACCATATTAAAACATAAAAATAAAATACTGATTTCAAAAAAAATTCATAACGCAAGAGCTGCGTTAGCTAAGCGAATTCCCTCATAGATTGAAAAAAAAAAAAAACACACACTTTTATAAAATCTAATATTGCATCTTCGGTTTCCCAAAAGTTTTTCTTTCGAATACTAAACGTCTAGAGGAAAAATCACTTTTTTGCTTTAAACTGATCGAAAAAACAGAAAAAAAATATTTTTCTTTTTGAAAAAATTCAAAGATTTTTACGTTGCACAACCACGTCACCTACCTCTTATCTGTCCATTTTTCTCATTTGTGAACTTTACCATTCAAATAAATTGCGTCCGCTAGAAAGTTTACTGTCACATAAACGTATAGATGCATATTTACATGTATCATTGTACAAAAGCAATAGCTCCATTTCTTTCGACCATTCGCTAAAAATGATCCAGTTCTAGGTAAGATATTCAGATAATCCCCATGTAAAATATTGTGTAACCATGATGACAAAAGAGATGCATATGTCCTCATAATATTTCCCAATTGATTATGTAATATAGATATTTTCTGTTATAGACTATAAAAATAATATAAAATGGATATAAAATTATTTATACATTTTATTATAGAGATAAACACACATATTTAGATTTATTCACATAAATCGATCGTTATAACTAAACCAACCAACAACCACCATTACCATTATACTATTACATCCTGTCTACAATTTGCTACTGTAATATCATATACTTCACGTTTTGTATAGAACTACATCATTATTATTATTACTACTATGTACGCTAACGCTACCCACCAAGACCAACCATTTGTATACATTAAGAGCAATCTAATATCTATCTCAATGTGCTTGTTGTAATAATAAAAACATTAATTGAAATAAATCATTACAAAATGTGTAATGTTTATTTCTTCTTTAACATTTTCTTATAAGGAAAGTGACTGGTTTGAAGGCCCTCCCAATATTTTCGGTTTTATTAATGCTTTAGACTTAGTTACCTTCGATCAGATTTTAACCATGACCTTGTCTTGACAATTTCTTTTTTAAATAGCACACGCTTCTACTTTTTATCTCAAGAAAAAGTATTATGTTTTTCAAATCTTTTGGTTGAAAAATTACCCGAAAAATTTATTGTTCTCCGTGGAACATTAATTTATGAAAAATTGTATAGACAAAACATGAAAATAACTAAATAATTTTAAATTAAGTCTCGAAAGAAAAATTATATTTTGGAAAAATGTTGATATAGCTAGCTCTATAAATTCTAGATAAAAATGTGGTTTTCCACTAATCCATTGACGTAGGCCGTGGAGTTTTTAGAATACAAACTGCATTTCTATGCCGTTGGAAGTTACAGATTAAACGTGTTATATTAAGAATCTGTAAATTGTGAAATTGTTTAGCTTTACCTACGGTAAATTTGAAACCTGCTATTTAACTAGTCATATTCAATTATAACAACACAAATCGAAGTATGAAAAGAAAATTAAGTTGTTTCAGATTTTCATGACATTTAAAAAATCGTTAATAGAGTACTTACAATTAGAGACCATACTATTCCGAGATATTATACCCTTAGCTCAAGATCTCTCACCTTATGGTTATGAATTGTATCTTGGCTTTAATCGAATATTATTGGATGAGATTATCTGGGAATTAGTCGAATATTATTGGATTAAAATATATGAATTTCAGCTATTGTATGGGCAATGGTTGCTTAAGTAGTCGATATTTTTAGTAGAACATTTTTTAAAACTGAAGAAATTATTAAAATTGCAGAATAAAATTAAATATCGAGTAATTTATAAGAATAAACGAATCTTGCCAATAGTATCTTTTCTCTGGTACACAGTTTACTGAATCAAATCCATGACTTAATTATTTTCCTCCTTAGACGTTTGAACTCTAAAAGCTCCACATTTTACGACAATGGATTGATGATAAACTCAATTTTTATTTTAGCTTTTGTGCCCCATAAGACAATGTCAACAAAATTAATTCCAATTTTATAAAATAACGTGAACTTTAGCACCACTTAGCTCCCAGACAAGCTTTGTACTAAGGACAGTTTTACTATATCGACTAATTTTTGAACTGTGCTATATCTGGTTAACCGTTTTACAAATATTTCCGGGGCACGTTGTAGGTTTTTTAATAAATTCATTACCTACTCACAAATGAAAAAGGTCAGTTTTTTCCCTTCATTGTAATAAACACATGCAATGTACATAATTCTGATAATTATTAGATATAATAATCATATGACTTAATTTCAATAGATAATATGACATAAAATGATTTATGGATAAAATATATTAAATGAATTATTGCTATTGAACAAGAAAAAAAAATTGGAAATATAAAGTGTGGCTTACATTACTAAATATAAAAGAATCTAAATAAAACGCTTCAGTGCATTTCTCTGTTGGTGATATTTGTTCATTTTTTTTTGTATTTTTAGGGGTGATATTTGTATAACCACTGTATCTGCATTGTTATAATTTTCCCAAAAATTGAAGTACATACCTAAAACTATTTATTATTCTGTATAGAAAAAAATGAACTATTTCAAATGTTATAGAAATTTTCACTCAAAAATTTAAAGAAAATAATTTGTTAATAGTACCTTTGTGATTAAAAACGATGCTCCTTTTTATTATTTTGAAAGGTAATTTAATGGAGATTGTTCTTAGCCATGATTCAAATGCAGGTTTTGTGTTCCGTTCCAAAAAAACTAAGAAATTGGCGATGATGTTCAAAATCACATTGGGAAAGGCTTTAAGGAAAAGGCAATTTAATGGAAAGTATTCTTAGATATGTTTCATGTGGAAGTTTAGGATTCCTTACCCGAAAAATTTGGCGGTGGGTTTGTAAATTTTACTTGATTTAACAGTGATTAGATCAAAGGACTTGATTAATAATTTAATAAATGATAATTTTGTTTTTTGCGTCCCAAAGAGCTTAGAAATCTGAAAAATATCAGGATATGTGAAAATCCTGATCATGTGAAAAAAAAACTACGTGTGCAAATATTTAATAAAATTGTATGCCTTTACACTTATATCAGTAATGAGAGCAAGATTTGCAAATATTAATCGTTAAAGTGATAATTTAAGTTAAATTACTGCCATTGGGATCATTTATAACAACATTTGACGCTAAAAAAATTAGAAATAAAATTAGACGTATTTCATACTTTTAACTCTGAAAAAAAATTCTATCCAAACTGTACCATGTCTATGATGAAATGCTCTTATTGTCAGTTTGATGGTGCCTGGTAGGAAAATGTAATGTCGATTATTTTATACCAATGATAGGGGTTGTTTTATCTACAGATATTATTTGATTATATAAAAGTATAATCTGTTTCATCTACAAAGAAGCAAGAATGTATGATTATTGATATTTAATATTGAATCTGAACACGAGAAATTATTGCTGTAAAAACCGTTTTGTTTTCTTCTTTGTTCATAATTTTTTTTTTTTTTTCTGGAGTGTAAAATTTGGTGTGAGTTTAAGTTGAGGAATAATTCCTTTGAGCTTTAGTTTTGTGGCTCATGGTTGGTGTATTTGAGGTGGTAAAGTAATTAAAAATATAGGTAATTTTAATAAAAATATTAAGATCATTATAGGTAATTTTAATTAAAAAATTAAGTAAGATCACAAAAACTTATTGGAATAAAAATAAATTTATGGCAAATATTTAAGACCAAAATAATTGGGATCTCGAATACTTTCTATAATTTCTAAACATTTAAAAATTTGCATTTCATGCTTAAGAAAAATATGCTCATTTTTTCCCCAAAGTTATCGAATCTTTAGCAATAGAACTCTCTGTATCTTAAAAATTTAGAAAATTTTATTAAAGAAACGTTTTTTAACTTTAATTTTATTAAAATTAAAAAAAAAATTGTATCGCTATAATTATCATTTTCTATTGGATAGATGCATTTTCATATACTAAGATATCTACATTTTGACCAGAATGATCATCCGAAAAAAGAACCATTCGAACATTTTGAGGTATACTTTGGAAAATTTAATGTATTGTGTGTAATGTAAGGAATATGTGTACTTTTTAGATCAATATATAAAACATATTTGTGTGCGCTTTTTGTGTAGTCATATTCATGCTCACGATATTGCGACGAAAAGAGAGAACAAATTTTAATTGTTATATTATCGATAACGATCGATATTCGTTATATTTTTTCTCCAAATAAAAATATTTTTTTTAAATATGTAGAAAATTTGAAATAAATTGATGTTTATACTTTAACAAAAAAAAAAAATAATAATAATACATTTAGTTTACTTGGTCGTCAAAGTATAATAACTGATAGACGATGTCTGCCTTTTAAAGATTTTGCTTGTAGTTTTTAATATTAGTGTCAATCGCACACACATGTAATGACTTGCTTATAACATGGCATCTTATTTAAATGTTATTTATTTTTCATGAAATCCATGTTTGCTGTTTAATGTTGTCATGAAAACAAAAAATAATCATTTATTTCTCACATCGTATCAAAATTGTTCGTAGAATACAAAATATTGCAGAACAAAATACAAATTGTCTTTCACAGACGTAAGATGCGCTCATTATAATATTTGAAAAATACGAAATTTAATTTTCGTTATTTGGGTGTGTCAGAACAAGACAACTAACACTAATTTTAGCATTAACACAAATTGCTATAAAAACTAAATTCTATATTCGAATTAAATTTCTTATTCCGACAATAAACCCATAAAACTTGACCATGTTTAAACTTGATTCATTTTCATACCAAAGTTACTTAATAAAATTAAACTTAAAACTTGCAAATTTGATCTTTTGTAACTGGAACCTTCTTCTTTGTATTAATTTTTATTCTGTTATTCGGGGCGGAAACGAATCCAACAAATCAGAGATCATTGAAATGGGTTCGGTCGTTCTACAAATATAAATGATGCAACTAACCCGACTTTGTTTTATATATTAAGGTTTCAGTTTTCACAAATTTTAAAATTTATGTTATAATATTGCCTAATTTAAAAATGTATAATTAAAAAATATCACTATTTAAAGATATAGTTAGCCGAAATTCGAAAAACTGGAATACAGTGTCTAAAGCAAGAGCCGTGGACAGCTTTATAAGGTATCAGAAGTTCTATTACATAATCTTTTTCAAGCGTGTCAAAGTTTGGTAGTGAAAAAGACTTTTCGCACAAGCACATACCGATAGAGTAGGAAGTATCTTAATTTCCACAAATAATGAATTTAAGAGTTCTATACCATCTTCCATATAACGAAAATGCGATCATTTCAAGAATATGTTAAGTCTTCATTGGTAATAGTATTTTTAATACGCTTCAAAATATCCAAGAATTTTTCAGCGGTTTGTTGAAATTTAAGGCACCAAAAATTTCCTCAAACTGAATAATGGACTGGAATAACTGAGAGAGTATTCCAAGAATATTTGAGTGATAGTTTTCACAGTTAGTAAGCAAGTGTAGATTGTTTATTGGCAGCTCTATAGACAGCACGAAATTTCAATAGACATTTAGTATACTGTACTTGATGCTTGAGTGCTAGATCATTCCGCTATCATAAATCGAATATTTTCGCAATAATACCGTCCTTTACCAAATACTATTTTTTTTCATTGATTTATATAAAGACCAATCTCAAAATTTTAGTTATACTTACATGAGAGGAAAAACAATATACTTAAAAAATAATGTTCATGAATTTTGTATGAAAAAAAAGGTGAATAATTCATTCGACGGTAAAAATGTGGCTTACAGACAATAGCTAAAAAAAATACTGCCATCAAACTAACGGTTTATTAAAACAGAAAAGAAACAATATTTAATCAAGAACTACAACCGTAAAGTACCTATTTTCTTCTTAATATAAAAACTATGTTACCTATTTAAATACTTAGTTGAAATAACAATCAAAAAACTTCTGTAATAAAATGTCGAAAAAAATTTATATTCTGTCTGACCTATAATTTTATTCGGGTGTCTACATATCACACTTTTTTATTTATTTTATAGCTCTCTATACGCAGTGTTTTTCTTACGTATTTGTTAAATTGGACCTTATTTTCTATAAGATGTTATATAGAATTTGCACACAATTCATCATTCAATTTAATTAGATGTGGCTTTATGTAATCATTTAGTTTTTAATAAAAATTATATTACTTTCAAAATTCATTTTGTTATATCAGTATTGGTTGGAAAATATATTATTTTCATACCTTGGAATCGATTTTTTTTTTCCAAACATAATTGTGATCTTATTAATAGTTCGTGTACAATGTATAATTTTAATGGTATAAGGTTAGCTCCATTCGGAGGATAGAATTATAAACATTTTGAACGAGATCGAAAAGGAATGTTATTAGAAATTTAACGTTATAATTTGCTCTAATAACGTAAAAATACTCTACGTGGGAAGATGTGGGTCTTGTATCTAGCTCTAAAAACAATTTCCTCATGTATCAATCATGTATTGAACGTTCATGTACTGATTTTTGCATTTAATAGAGAAACCATCACGTTCTCGCAATTAAGGCAGCATAAAACAACTGAAAAGAAACAATTAAAACATTTTTTTACTATCGTGTCGCTGAGATCTTAAAAATATACTCTAATAATAATTAAAAATAATACAAATTAGGATCACATATCATGGTTGCCATGGATATGGCACACACACGTGACGATTTTTGCCAGTTTGCTCATCATGGCAAGACGCGTGAAGAAACTTCGTTTAAAAAAACTTAGTTTTATGACTTTAGATCAAGCACCAGTCCTTCCAGTGGGGAGTCAGATGTAACCGGTGTCATTTACCGGTAGACGTATGCAAGTAACCTATATTTAAACCCCGCCCGTTCTGTATAGTTTTCATCTTTACACCTTGATGAGCTTTAGTTAAATCACCAGTTAACTAATTGTTTCTACAAATAAAAATCAATATTTTTATCATCAGAAAAAGGCTATCTGCCCCATTTTATTCAAAATTAAAAATAATTAAAACAAGTGAAAACAAACAATTGCATGAGTTAACTGTTGAAATACTATGTATAGACAGTGCTGATGACGGAATCGTTTGTTTTTTCACGCCATGCAAGTAAAGAGAGATAGACATTCTTAGATAGCTAGACATACATACATGTCACACACACTGGATATTCCCATATAATTATACTTATATATATATACTTTGCACCATCGCGGGTAAACAGTGATGTTTAAGAAAAATTGTTTGAAACAAAAGTTGTTTATTTTTGTATAAGGAACATTTTTTACATTTAAACTTTTGTTCTATCTCCAACGATTTACAAGATGGATCCTACGGACCCAAGACCCTATGTTGCTCATTTACGAATTCAACCTTCCTTTTTAAGTCCTGAGCACGCTGTAAAAAATTCAGCTTGATATATTTTTTCGTTATCGTGTTCACAGACGGACGGGCGGACAATCGAAAATGGAGTGATTTTATGATCACCTATACCAAAATTTTGTTGGTAGCATAATATTTTTAAGCGTTACAAACTTGTGACTAAACTTATTTTACATTGATATATGTTATATATATTCATGGTATAAAAACAGAAAATATGTAACCTTATTTTATACCTACGCTTTGGTAGATTTATTTACAAACAAAAACATGCATGTATACAGATATCATAAAAGAAAGCCGATACAATAATATTCAACAATGGATTACATATATTTTAAATTGTTTTTCAAACATTGATAATAGTAGACCTCATACGGAATTTATGTAAGATATTCTTGATTTAAGATTTAAAATTTTAAAATCAAGAATTAAATATCAACAGGGATCCTTTTTTTAGCATTATGTAATCCATTTACTTTTTTAGTGACAATAAATTCTTATTGTATTTGTATAAAGGGTTTTATAAGCAAGATTGTCTGTCTATCACAGGTAATAGACAATGGTGATTATAAGTATAATTTTTGGATGAATAATATATTTGTTTTGGTGTTTAGAGTATGTTAGTATTCCGTATCAAAATCGTAAATATGTTTATTAAAATACTAGAGTGATACCCACCCGCTTCGCTGGGTTTAAAAGTAAAGATTGATAAAGATTGCTCTCGCTTATCCCCTTTCTATAACACTCGAAATAATGGTAAATATTGTTTTACACAGGTAAAGTATATGTATGGTTTTCTATTTTTTTTAACAGTATAAATTAAGTAGTAATTATTCATTGAGTCTATCAGCAAAGTGAAATATATCATATTGACTAATTTTACAGAAATCTGTAATTTATTAATTTCAAATTAAATTTATTTTTAAATTTTTTTGTATTTTTTATGAATATATGTTTATAAATTATATCTCATGTGTTATTCTGAAGTATTAGCTATATTGCTGTACAGTTTCATTAAAAACCATTCGCTAGTTTTAGCTTGAAAGCGTAACAAAGTAACATACAAACAAACAAACAAACAAACATGCTTACTTTCGCATTTATAATATATAGAGATTGTTTTAGTAAAGCAGTGCTTAATATGCCCTACATAAAAAAAATAAAATTAAAAAATGTGATTTGGTTAATTAAATTAGTCAATAAAATTTTTTAGTTTCGAATAATTATAATTTTTATAAAAATTATATGATAATGTTATCTGATAAAATATAATTTGATGATTTATTTAAACCATTTTATTAATAAACCACATTCATTCACTACATAGATAGGTACTCAACTCTATCGATAATGAAATGTTAGGCTACATAACCTAATTACTAATTATATACCATCGTTGTAAATATTCAGTGTACCAGGTGATTTATGTTCTAAGCTAGTTTTTTGATAGTTAAAATATTGGTCGTATACTCTTAGTGGTTAATTTTTAAACTCTAGACTTATAGTGCCGAAGGAATAGTTATAAAAATTTCCGAGTAACCTTCAGATTTACAAATAAATATGTGCTCTCTATAATTCAATTCATTCTTTATTCGAGTGACGTAATATAATGTTACTAAAGTTTTGGCCACCACTCTCCTGATTAAAGTCCATTGGATTATTTTTTATGGGGACATCTTACATGGGTGATTTACCAGAGACCACTAGAAAATGTGGAGTAGGTAGTTATGGGAAGGACGCTACATTTATTCTAATAGGTGTAATTTATGCGCAGAATTCATTTTAATTCCATTCTTCGTGTAAATCTCGAGTGTGAATGGTAGGAACTTCGAAATATTATTGTTTATTTCCATGCGTATTTTAATAATGAATTTTGGATTGAGTAATGGATTGTATCTAAAAACTGACAAAAAAATCTTAAAATGCGAAAAAGTGCTCACACAAAAATCATAAAGAAAGCGCCGATATGAATACTTACTGTTTAATTTTTGTCTAAATCTTGTTGCTACTAAAGATTAAAATTGTAAATTTTGAGTAACCCATAAGAATAATCGATGTTTATGAAAAACACCTTTTTTACGGAAACAGTTAACTTATTCATCTAGATTCCATACATAAAATCGTTTATGTCCATGTGAGTAAAATTTGGGGTATTTTAGCTACCAAAATTTTATTTTACCCCACATTTCATTTTTTTTTTTTATGATAAGATGACCTGTTTTGTAAGAAAAACAGTGTCACCAAATCAAATTTTATCAAAATTGCGCTATCCTTTCTAAAGCTATGCAATAAAATTATAACTTCAAGTGCGTATAGCGCCAAAACGGAGCAAATTTTACTAGGGCTTAGGTAAATCGACTTATTTTGATCTAAGCTATAAATATATGGCTACCGTTGTTAAGACTTTTAAGGGACACTGTGTATAAAGGTTAACGGTTAAGAACACATTCAAATTTTACACTTTGGGATCATCAGACCTTCATCAGACGATAAATATCTCTTTGGCTGTTTGGTAAACCATATTAGTAAATCATTTACTATGCTATTGGTATCAACTTGTATGCAAATATTCAAATATTACTATAACATAATTATTGCCAATTTAAAATATAAATAAATAATTGCAAACATCCTAATATTTTACATTTTTAATGAGTTTAAAAAATTATGTATGTGTGTGTGTATGTAAATATCCACGCATATATGCTCTTGTGAAACAATGTAAATAATTTTTCAAACAAAATTAATGTCAAACACAATGGTACTAATCAAGTAATCAAGTACTGTAGTAGTTTAATGTAACCCTTTGCTTCTGTGGCAATACAAAAATTCGAATCTCAGGTAATTATGTTTCAAAATTTTTATAAAAAAAACCAATTTTGGGAAAACTTTTCTTGTTTTTTACCTGAGCTGTACTGTGTGCGGAAAAATGTTTCGGTCAAAAAATTTCCTTTTTTAATCAATTTTAATCAAGTTTAATGGACAAAAGCTATTTTTCAAGTTTCAAGCACATGTCAACTTATACACTCTGTAATAGTTTCGCAACAAAGGAACATTCATATCATATTTTCAATCTTTGTGATGATTATAATTATATTTTTCTGGCAATTATTACAAATATAATATATAAATAATATTTTATATAATTTATATAATTATAATTAAATACAAATAATAGCTTTAAGCCTTCGTTTTATAGGAAAAATAATTCCCTAGATAATAAAAAAAAACTTTTAATAATAAGAAAACCGACTTCAAAAGAAAAACTTTTGCAAAACAAATAAATCAAATAAATATGCACTAAAAAGTAAAAAAATAACGATAATATAAAGTAGATAAAATTATTGTTTTTTTTGGAGTCGGTGACAACCAAGTAAACAACTCTGGCAGAGAACAGTTTGGTATTTTAGCTTGGCTGACACCGATTCCAAAAATAACAATAATTTAAACTACATTATATTATTTCTTCTGTGGGCGTCCAAAAGCCGCATCAATTGGTATTTTTGATGACTCGCGGTGAATATTTTTTCTCTATTTGTACTATACTTGCTAACCCAAAAAAAGAAGAAAATAAGTTTTCTCACCTTCGTGCAGAAAGGGTCAACTTTCTGCTTGCTGGGCTTTCTGGCAAACGAAGCTACCGTCTTCTGTCTCCGTTGGGGAAAAATAACATACACACCACGGGGGCAAGTAAAGCCCCCAAATTTATATCAATTTATCAATGACTCTTTATGTGTTTTTTGATTCAAGTAACTTGGCTTTGCTTCTTTTCAAGCTTAAAAATAAATCCTTTTGAATCAATCTTTTTTGCTTGACTTCTAGATAATAAAGTTTGCTTTCGTATAATTCATACTTCATGCATACCGAAATTCCTCGAGAAATCACTTTAGTTATAAGTTATAAAGAGTCATGAAGATAAAATA
Source organism: Chrysoperla carnea (assembly GCF_905475395.1). Classification (NCBI taxonomy): domain Eukaryota; kingdom Metazoa; phylum Arthropoda; class Insecta; order Neuroptera; family Chrysopidae; genus Chrysoperla; species Chrysoperla carnea. The sequence goes on along the minus strand of NC_058338.1, from coordinate 41,615,900 downwards.
TCGAAGGTAGTACCTCTACGTTAGTCCAGATTTACAGTTGCGAGCTTAGCAAGGCCTATAGTCGAAAGATAAGCAGAAGCAAGAGTATTCAAGAAAGCAAAGCAAAATATTATGTAAATAAATTTGTTTATAATGTTGGAATTCACTAGCCGAAGCGGACGAAGCCGGCTTGTATAAATATATTTTTTATGTTTAATAACGTTATTACTATATAAATAATTGCCAACGTTTGAGTTTTTAATTCAATTTTAAAATTTCATTATTAAACGTGTAATAATTCTTCATGTACAGGTACACAGCTGTAGGTGTGTGTTTGTATACTGTTAGACTAGGTTGTATGAACGCTGAAAGAAAATAATGGATAGTTCACCATTTCTCCACTCCTGGACAAACACTCATGACTAAGACCAAACAAAAGCTCATATAAAAATATTGTCATAGAGGAAACTGAGGAAAAAGCAAAAAAAGAGGAAACTTGGGAAAAATAGTTTGTAATAAAGATGAGCAAAGGAGGTATATTAGGTCTAACTGGCCGCAGTATAAAATACCTTATTATCCTTTTATCATAGCCATATATTATTTTGAGCTAATAAACATGTAGCGATTCATTCAATTAATTACTTCAAAACCTTTAAGTCACCGACAGAGTAAAAAAACTACCTGCCACCACTCGCTGGCAGGGTTTTACTTCAAAGAGTACGGCACGTAAGTAAACCAACAGTAACAGCCACTCAAGTGACGGTAAATATCATTCAATTCATATTCTTTTATACTCTATATACTAATTTTATTTTCCTTTAATAATTAACATTAAAATGATTTTTAACTATAATTTTAATTCACTACGATGTATCAGCGCCTCCATCGCCTATTCTATGCAGTAAGAAATGTTCATTCATTTTTGTAATATGTATGTGCTGGGTTGCATCGTTAGGTGTATGAATGTAAAGGATGAGTGTGTATGGGGATATAGTACTTCCGTGAGATTTAGAGTAGCCGCATAGCTAAAGGGAGTTAAAGTAGTCGACAGTTACCACAGGGGCAGTATTATATAGAATGGACTAGTGTATAGTATCTACTGAATATACCCAATTGTCCATCCAGCAGTTTTAAAACATTTAATATGATTAAATATTTTTGTTTGTATGTATTAATAAAATTTTGTTTATCAAATATGAAATATTATTTGATTTATTTGGTAAATTAAATTTTTTCTGGTAGATTTAATTTATGCTAAAAATATTTAGTTGAAATCTTCTGTGAGTCACTAGTACCCCCCCCCCCCCCACCATCAAATCGAACATTCTGCTTTCAAATCGTACAAACAGTCTACATGGATAACTTATTACACAATATTTTTAATAGCAGCTAAATTTTTCTTAAAGACAAAAAGCTTGGACAAAGGAAAGGGTCTTTATAAGTAACTTATAAAAAATAAAATGAAATAAATCCCCTTCCCGTTATAACTTTAGGATAAAGATTATAATCCAAATTATTTTTATTGTTTCTTATTATTATTTTTTTTATAACTTACATTACAGGAAGTGAAAAATGATTTTAAAAAATTTTCTTAAAATGAATTTATAACCAACGTAGCTTCTTTTGAAGTTTGTTTGACCTTGTAAATCAGAACCATATCGCGCCACGCCCGGGAATTTATTACTTTGCCAACTAAATACGCAAACTACTATATCCGATAAGTACTTCGGTAGCTTAACAACTCACTATGAAAGGATGATACCTTTCATAATGACGAACCTTTTGATAGAGTGCTCCCAGGTAAAATATTAACAAATACAAATAATACACAATTTCGGAGGTATTCAGTATTATCTACGCAGATAACACGATCTTTCAATTTTATTGCAATCTATCTAAGCAGTTATGAATTTTGTTGTAACCATGAAAGTAGTATTGAATTAGACTTATTCTCATTTCCCAATATGTATAATTTTATTGAGATTTTTCATAATCACACATTTAAATATGTTCAAAAACAATTTTAAGACATATAAAAATTCATTACAATGTCAACTAGTTCTTTGCTTTAAAATACCATCAACCACTATCCATGATGTAGAAAAACTGAAAAATATTACTTTATTATTGGAGAAAACTCCAATTGCTCATTTTTTCGCTTTTGAATTATCGTTTGCAACCGAAAATGGACAAATTAGTTGATTTTATAAACACCTATACCAAAATTTTGTTCATAGCATCAATATTTTTAAGCGTTAAAAACATGAGATTAAACTTAGTATACCTTGCATATATACATATATACCTTACATATATATTGGAATAAAAAAATCATAAACGAAAAGTTTGTCGATTGAATTATTGAAGATTTTAATTTCTTAAACAATTTTAATGCACTTTAAAAAATAATATTCTAAAAAAAATGAATTAAATGAAAATATTTATGTTGACTGGAACGTTATAATATAAACTTTTTATATACACAAAACTATAAGAATCCATTTCGTAATTGAATGTTTTTTGATGATATAGAGAACAACATCAAAGTAAAAGTTTTATATGAATATTATATGTATGTGTGTATATGTGGTCGCAACAACTCAACTCTTAACTAAAGCTACGTACGCTCACCAACCAGATAGATTTACTCCATGTCTACATTTTTTCTCTCAAAATACATTACAATAATTATTATTGTTGAAATCAACGTTTTTCAAGAACATCGTACCTATATCACGAACTTTTTATTAATAAAATCTTTTCAAATAAAAAAATAAACAAAAAACAAGTGAAAAGAAACAATTGACTGAGTTAATTGTTGAAATACCATGCATAGTCAGTGTTGATTTCTTTATCACATAACACATACAAAAATGTATAGACAGTGTTGATGCGCAATCAACACTGTCATGTTTGTTTTTATGACGTCACGTAAATAACAAAAGATATATACCTATATTAATACATACTATAAAATTTGCATCTAATTAACGCCCTCGTGAGTAAAAAGTGATGTTTACAAAAAAATGTTTCAAACAAAAGTTTTTTATTTCTTATAAGGAACAGTTTTTACATTTAAACTTTTGTTCTATCTCTAACGGTTTACAAGATGGGTCCTACAGACCCAAGACCCAATTGACCTATGATACTCATTTACGAACTTGACCTCACTTTTTACGTCCTGAGTACGCTGTGAAAATTTCAGCACGATATCTTTTTTCGTTTTTGAGTTATCGTGTCCACAGACGGACGGACGGACGGACAGCCGGAAATGGAATAATTAGGTGATTTTATGAACAGCTATGACAAAATTTTTTTCCTAGCATCATTATTTTTAAGCGTTACAAACTTGGGACTAAACTTAATATACTATGTATATTTCATATATGCATGGTATAATTACTTAAATAAATAACAATTTTTAAGAAAAGAAAAAATTAGAAACTTGTAAACGACTTCGTTTTGAAACTTTACCAAAACAAGTGAAAACAAACAATTGACTGAGGTTTATGTTGAAATACCATGTACAGACAGAGTTTATGACGCAATCGTTTTGACGTCACGTAAGTAAAGAAAGATATCCTTTCTTAGATATCCACACATTCATAACTGGTATTCCCATATAATACATACTGTAAAATGTTCAACTAATTTTCGCCCTAGTGGGTAAACAGTGATGTTAACAAAAAAATGTTTAAAAAAAAAAGTTAATTTTTTTATAAGGAATATTTTTTATATATAAACTTTTGTTCTATCTCTAACGGTTTACAAGATGGGTCCTACAGCTTGGTATCTCTTTTCATTTTTGAGTTATCGTTTTGAGTTATCGTGTGATTTTATGAACACTTATAGCAAAATTTTGTTCGTAGCATCACAATTTCTTAACAGCCCCCCTGCCCATACTGTAGATCACTGAATAGCTCCGAACTCTATTGTTTGTATTTAGCTAACTTCTATGAGTTTGGCCTGGTTAAAAAAATAGAAACAATATCTTCCTGTATTATAATTTTTACTATTTAAATAATAAATGGAGTAATTTCAATTTACCGTTCGCAGAAGAATGGAAAATTTTTAAAAGAAAGGAATTTTAGATTAGGCTTATTAATGTTATAAAATGGTAAAATATCTTTTTTTTTAAGAAAAGAAAGTGTTTTATCTATCAAACGAGGTTTTTCTTATCTGTCACAGTAATTTTAGTGACATGATAGTGTAATAACCACACTCCAAAAACACAATCTGTTAATTGTTTAGTAATCAATTAGAAATACCTATTCAGCATTTTATGGCCTATAATTTATTTTTCTTATGTTCTTTTCGAAAGAATTGATGAAATGATTATGATGCATTTATTAGAAAGTAAATCCTGCGTTTACTGCACAGCTTAGATAATAATCATTACTTTTGTGAACAAAATGAATTGACTCACTGAATACATAAATAATTGACACACCTCTATTGTTATATTCACCAAATGTACATTGAAAGTAAGAAGTAATTATCCTTATTATCGACACAATAAATAGTAGCAAAGTAGCTTCAATATTTGGTATTACTTTCCTAGTATTCCATGATTCACACTTTCAATGGATAAACTAAACAATAGCACATTTCCTGAATTCAAGGTGGTAAGTACTCTATGAATTTTATAACTGTTATTATTTGATTTGTGACGAAAATTCAGGTTTGACAAAAACATAATTTGAACCAGCAAGTATATAAAGACGCATCATTACTATTCTTTACGGCACAATTTCAGACATATTTGTCAAAACTCATGTCAGATACCACACTTGTAGTTTGGAACTCGTCATCAGTTATGCTCCACCGAAAATTACTTTTAAGAAAGTCTCGAATATTACTGGTAGAACAATACAACACATTCATAAAAGTTTGATTATCCTTTACAAATCTATTTATTTTCTTTTTTTTTCAGTTAGTTTGTGTGTCATATAAATTTTTTCCTCACTTATATTACAGGATTACGTTTATGATTTGAATTTGGAATAAAAAAATCACAATACGAGTGTTGAGCAATGGTTACTTCATTTTATCGAGTTTCGGGCTTAACTCTTTATAATTTTGATATTCAAAAAAAAAATAAATAGGATATTCGTTTAAAACTAGGAATTTCCAAACATGCCCGGGCAGTTAAGATTTTTTCCGAACTCCGTAAAAGAAAACGCTTCACTTACACCTTTATAGTGGAAAACATTCTTAGGCTGGAAATAATTAAGCTCTCCGAAGACATATTTATCAATGTTTGCCACAGGAAACGAGATTAATAATACCAATAAAATAGTACTATTATAATAAAGGCTATATTCCATAAGTCCTTGCACCTTTAATGAGAAATATAACATAAATTGTTGGGTTTTTATCATTATAATCAATTTTTACTGAATAGATTTAACTTCCAAAATATTTCAAAGAAAATATTAAAAATTTTGAGATCTATCTCTCATCAGTCACGAACTAGAGTTAAATTTTAGATTATCTTGATTGGCAAAGTCAAATTCAGGGTCTCTTATACTTAATAAAAAAGGAAGAAAAGATTCAATTTCGAGCCCTATAATATCAAATTTATTTTAGGTATTATTATTACCAATAAAATGAGTTTTATATAAAACAGTATAAAGTCCAAATTGATATTCGCCTCATTAACTTACTAAAACTATTCTTATTCGGCAATTTTTTTATTTTCATTGTTTCTCTAAATACAATATACCTACCATTATTATAAAGCATAGCATAAAAAACGTATTTTTCGCATAAAGTTTTTATATAGGTACTATATCTTGTTTCTAATATTTGGAATACTGCATCACAAACTTTACATCTATAAACAGCTTAATACGGTCAGTAAGCTTTTTGACATTACACCTTTCCATGCAGCCATGAAACTTTCTAGGGATTGCTTTACACAGGTAAAATATATGGTGGCCTTGAATTGTATCTAGAAATAAATTCCATGAATTATATTACAGAAATCTTTAATTATTGGTTCAAAATAATGCTCAAAGATGGCATAGTTATTTTTAAAAAAAATTTTTAAATAGGTTTTTATTTTTTATAGTTAATGTGCTATTCTAATGTTTGAGCTATATTATTTTAAGTTTCATTCAAATCTATTCACTTGTTTTTGCGTGAAAGCGTAACAAATAAGCAAACAAGCAAAGAAACAAACATCCTTACTTCATATTTATAATATATAGGGATTGGATCAAAACTTCGCATCCCAAAATAAAAAGGGGATGGAGCGTTTAAAAATAGTCATTCAGTATCCTTGTCGACATAGGTCCTAAATACACGAATGATTATATTTTTGGTAAAGGGAATGGATCTCAAGAATCATGTATCTGAATCATATTATTACGTAGTCAACTACTTAAATAAATAAAATATGGTATAGACACGTTTCTCCTTTACGATACAATTTAAAACAGTAATCGGTTATACAATATTTTTAGATATTGATATTATATGGTTCCTTTACAACCCTTTAAAAGGCTTACGTCATTCTGATTGCTACCAAATCTACAAAATCTATCAACTTGTCAATGACTGATTCCATATTTTTTGCACGCACATTTTTATTATTTTATGTATTTTGTCTTTTATGATACCAATCGATTACTCTCCTCTACAAGTAACAAAAAAAGGGCATTTTTTTAATAAAAATTAAGGAAAATACCCTGATAATGTTTATTTTAATACCAACATAATGCTGCTTTTATTGGCGAAATGATGACAATTTGATAGACGATAGTGTCTATAAAATTCCTTAATAATTTAATTCGGTATGGAATTTTGAGATTTTTAAATCCAAAAACCGTAGTGAATGAAAAGCTAAAATGATTCGCAGGTATTTGAGATCACAGAATATTTAAAAAAGACGATGATATTTACCTTGGGCGGGACTGATTAGTTAAAGATCGAACCGTTAGTATTTTCATAAATCTTTCAATATAAATTTATACTCCATTCTCTAGGAATAATACTTTGTTACTGATAACTTGTTTTTATGTTTTTACTTCCAATGTGTATTCTAGCTCGTTGAAATAAAAAATTATAATAATGTGAAAATAACGTTGAATAAGGAAGTCACATAACATAATTAAACTAATTAAATTAATAACTAGAATCATATTTTTTTTATTAATATAAGTCAATAATAAGAAAAATACGGAAGAATAGCTTTTCTAAAGACAACTTGATATTTTTCTATTATTTATTTTATACGTGCTTTTTAGTACAGAATGCATCATTCAAATTGTTTATTATATGAATGAGTTATTAAAGAATGAATTTTGCATTATCATGAAAACACAGTGGTTTGTTACGTCAAATCAAATACCGTCTTGTCTTGTAAATCACGAATGTTAAATTCGATTATATACTATTATCTGTTTTTCAATTTATAAATAATAACTATATCCTACAACGATTCATGGAAAATTATGGTCGTATTACCAATTTTTGTAAACATAAAATTTCATCTTGCGTCCATATCTATAAGAATAAGAATTATTATAATATATTGCTGTAGAGGTACCAAAAAATGCCTGACTCAACTCGTGAAATAAAAAAGAGGTGTTATAAGTTTGACCGCTATGTGTGTGTGCGTGTGTCTGTCTGTGGCATCGTAACGCCTTAACGGATTAACTGATTTTTATTTTATTGGTTTCGTTTGAAATGTAATTGAGTGGAGAGTTTCTTAACTGTATTTCAAGTGCGAGGTTAGGGTTTCGTACCCGACAAATTTGTCTGAGGTTAAATTTTGTGAATTTCAATTGTTATCATTATTGTTTTTAATCCCAAATTTTATCGTCTAATATTGCAATACAGAGAAGTTTCTGTGAACTGATGTTTATGTAGAGAATAAATATGAAATTTACAATTCATATTTTTGGAAAGATAGAAATGTCTCTCAGATTCTACCGCAAATTTTGCAATTAACTTCATTCGTTTCGACAGAAATTAAAGTTGTCTCGTAAGTTTTGTTTCTTTTTTTAGTTCTTTTAGTACATCCTGTACCAGTACAGTTTTTCAATATGTATGTATTATTTATAGTTGGCAAGTCACCAGGTAGATTACCTACATACATATTGCTGCAGTTCAATATAACACCCTATTCCTCATCATTCTACTTGATAGTTTTATTTCATTGATTACTTGTTTGGTATTGACAATTGTCTTTCCGTTCTACAATTATACTTCTGTCATTTTTCTTATTTTCAACGAATACACACACACACAAACACACACACACATACATACATCCACCCACGCGCACCCTCATTCATTCAATGATAATAATAAAAAAAGAATTATACAAGTCCTATATTGTACAACTTTCTCAGCCTTAGCTAGTCTGTATTTTTCTCTTATAATTCATTCTCTAGTTCCAAATAGTAAGGTTGGATGTAAAGCCACCGTTCAAAATTTACATTTATGCGATTTTATTTTGCAGTTTTTTAAATATTACCAAGGATGTTTTTTTTTGAGAGTTTAAATATTTAACAGCTATCGATAAAAACGTATGATGCAGTTTATTATTTACCATAAATTACACCCTCTTGTACCTGGAATCATCCCCGCCGATTGTACTTGAAAGTACGTTTTTCAGCACTTAACTGTTATCGTTCACTCTAGAGAACTGCATCACAATGTATGTGATTGAAACATTATCCTACACTTTTTACATACATCCATTATTCTAACCTACGAGCTGTACTTGGTTAAAAATATAATAATATTATTTCGAAATTTAGTGCATTAGAGCTCACTTGTCTATTTGGAACTTATCACCGATAACCAGAAACTTACATAGCGATAACCAATGGTATCGTTTAATATTATTTGTAAAATACTATCCAACGTTCAGCTTGTAAATAGTATCAAATTTTCTAGATTTTCTGCAAAAACCCTTTTTTAACCCCCGATTTAAAAAAAGGGGTATTATAAATTTGACCGCTATGTGTGTGTGTCTGTCTGTGTGTGTGTCTGAGGCATCGTAGCGCCCAAACGGATGAACCGATTATTATTATTTTCGTTTCTTTTGAAAAGTAATTTAATGGAGAGTGTTCTTATCAATGTTTCACATGCAAGCTTAGGGTTCCGCACCCCAAAAACACTAAAAATTTGGCGATGATCTGCCAAATTGGTTAAGCTTAGAAAAAGTTTTAAGGAAAACAATAATTTAACGAAAAATCTTCTTAAATATGTTTAAAGTGCAAGTTTAGGGTTCCGTACCCGAAAAATTTGCCGTTTTTTTTAAATTTTGTTTATTTCACTTGTATTTCCAGTTAATATGGAAATACAATCACATTGACAATCAGTCTCTGGCCAACCTGCTACTTGTAATATACCCTCATTCCATTTTTATAATTGTTGCCCAGTAATTAGCAATATCTACCGACAAACAATAGAATGGTTCAAGATACATTGTAGTCTTGTTATTACATCTTACCCTCTATATATATATATATATATATATAAATATATATATATATATATATATATATATATATATATATATATATATATATATATATATACATACACAGCTACACACAATACCAGACGCAAGAAATAATACAATATTCTCCAAATAAACTGGGATATGTTTATCCTTCACCTAAAAGGACACCCACTTATCCTTACCAATCTGCTCTCGTGGGACATAATGATAGAATGAACAGAAAATTGAAATAAATAAAGCGAAAAGTATATTTTCGAAGCAATAATACACGTACACGTATAAAAATATATTTTTATACACATAGTGGCTTTAATATGTTAATAAATTAAATATTGGATAGATGGCTACCTATAATATGAAATATCATGCAGTCTATTCAGATTTTGGGACAAACTATTACCTTTTATTTTTATACCACGTATACATAAAAATTGGAGCAATAAGGTTTCTTGTAACATCTGAAATATAAATATTGAAGATTTTCTGTAGAAGATACAATTGACAAGATGTGGTGCACACACTTTACAAAAGCAAATACTTCTGGCTCCTGGTATATGAAGGCGGAGTTTTAATTTTATTATTTGTTGTTGTTTTTAATAGGTAATAAAAAAGTCAGATAATTTATAATTAAATAAAAACAACAAGTTAAACCAATTAAAACACTTTGTAAATTTGTGAAAGTCCATTCCATATTCTGGATAAGACTGTTTCTTAAGTGACACCTACTACGTGTGAAGGCTTTCGTTGGTGTTTGAAGAATTTTTTTCATAATCATATCTTCTAAATTTAAAAATAACCTTTTCCTTCGTCTTTATGAGCTCATTTAGGAAATCGATCGGTCTGTAGTCAAATACAGAACACCGTGTGTATCGATAATAAATAGTATAGGCGCCATAGTTCAATAGTTCAATAGTTAAATTTGAGTAGCAAAAAAAGGAAAAAAATTTTGGCCCAGGCTCTGGCCTATTATAAAGAGTTATTTATTGATAAATTGTATTAAATAAAGATTTAAACTCCAATTATTCTTGAAGACATATTTTTATGACTATTTTAAAATAAAGTATACTATTTATATTATATTTGCTTGCTTAAAATCACATTTAAATAGAATTGTCTGCCAACGTAGAAGGTAAATATTTTTACAATCCAAATAAGACAGATATAACAATTGAATGTCTAGTTGTTTTACTTTATTTCATTTTTTTTCCAAAAAACAATTTTAGTTCCATACATACACAATTTTGCGTTCAATTCACTTTATAAAATAAGTTTTATACACAATGAAATTTTCGTGTGCAACTTGACAAGCCATCTAATCGTAGTTCTATATATATACGTACATATATATTCTCTTTCATTTCTCCAGAGATTTCTAGTACTTTTTTCCCGGTGACTAAAAGTATAGGCAATACTATACAGAACAAATTATTCTATTTCAGATTTTACAGTTATATTTTATCTCTTTTATGTACTAAAATTCTATTACAATTTCATTTTATTTGCTGCAAATTCGGTTTACATTATATATTCATCTTTTTTTCTATCTATAAGTTTGTTGTTTAGTATACAAGAGTCTTGTACGTGTACTTCAATTTGATAATTTTTTTCTTATTTTTAAGATTTCTTGTAACTCGTTACATTTTGGAAACAACATAAAATAATTCACCAATGCTAACAATGGAACCGAGACTCGACCAGCTTTGGTTTACCACGCCTTGAGCAAATCTTGCCCATAAATTAGTACTTGGTTTGCCAGCCTCTGCCCAAGATTAACCCAGAATATGTTTTTCAACCCTAAACATGCCGCTTCTCGTCTTAATTATGCCCAATGAACCAATAAACCAAGTTTATAGTTAAAATCTGTAATGTAAAATAAACTCGTAATTGTGGACATAAAGAAATTAATTTTTTCGATATATTTGTCGATGAAAACCATCATAACATTTAATTAATTGAAATGAAATTTAGTATTTTAATTTCTATACTTTTCTAAATCTCTTAATATGAAAAGTGGCAATTATAAATGTGGTATAAAGTTGATATAAAGTGTAGAGGTATAGGTACAAAAGATAAAAATAAACAATTAATTAATAACATTAAAATCCCGACTGCGTTATATAAAATCTGAAAAGAAAGAAACATGTCCACTAATTTACATGACAACTTTAACAGTCAGGATCCATTATAATATTAACCGGCTCATATCTTCCCAAATGTAAACTACTGGACTTGTTTTTTTCTTTGCAGATTTTGTTTAACGTAGTCAAGTTTTTATAATTTTAAATATTTACCTTATTTTATACTTTTTACTGTCCCGTGAATAAAAAACTCCATTTTCCTATACTAAGACTTTTTAAATCAATTTATTTATATCTAATTAAACTTTGATATGAAACTTATATAAATTTTTGTAATCTCCTTTTAATTTCCTTTATTTTGATACCCTACTCGACAGGTTTGGTAAATTTTTTTATTATTAACGTTTTACTTTAACGCGCCAAAAATCCGCCATTTTATTCTATTTTTCAAACACCTATTTTAAAAGTTTTTAAGACGAATATAACGATCGTTAAATGTCGAAATCCATCGAAATATTTGGAAGATACGATGTAATACAGAAATTTACAAATTACATACATACAAAATACTTAAGATACGCGCGAAAGTTTCTATACATTTGTATTTGGATTTGCCTGTCAGCCTGTGAAAAAATTTTTTGTTCCTCGTCCAATGTATTAAAGCGTATGTGTTTTTAGTCTTTCAGGGGAATATTTATTGAAATATTTATATTTTAGGACGAAACACAAAATCTTTAAAATTAGTTTAAATTTGAGTTTTCGAACTTATTATTGGTTCCTAATCTGGTTGTACAATTTATCCTTCAATATAATAATTTCCATCGAAGCTATTAACTATATGGTTGCATTCTTAAATGCATTGGTAATCTCTATATATTATAAATGAGAAAGTAAAGATGTTTGTCTGTTTGTTTGTTTGTTACGCTTTCACGCTAAAACTAGCGAAAGGTTTTTAATGAAACTGTACAGCAATATAGCTAATACCTCAGAATAACACATGAGATATAATTTATAAAGATATATTAATAAAAATTTAAAAAAAATTAAAAAATATTTTAATTTGACATTTGACATTACCATAAATTACAGATTTCTGTAAAAGTAGTCTTTGATTTCACGGCCATCTTTGCTGATAGACTCAATGAATAATTATGACTTTTATACTATTTAAAAAATAGAAAACCATACTTATATTTTACCTGTGTAAAACAATATTTACCATTATTTCGAGTGTCATAGAAAGGGGATAAGCGAGAACAGTCTTTATCAATCTTTACTTTTAAGCCCAGCGAAGCGGGTGGATATCACTCTAGTAACTGTATAAATCTACTACTTTAGATTATCGGTCTGTGTGACTGTGTAACAACTAAACTATAAACTATTTCATAGGCTTGAATAGTTAAATGTAGTGTTGTTTATACAAATAGCGCAATCAAATAAATTATTATTTATATTTATTTGATTTGTGATTCAATTCAATATATTTGTTTCTAATTTGATTTAAAATTGAACGATTGTGACAATTTGAAAGGGGGTTTATCCATCATCAACCAATGTGGATTATATACACCATATATATACATACTATGCGTTCGTATACTATCCGATGTGCTGTTCTCTATTACCGGCAGTTCAAATCAAATAACGTATTCCACTATTTTTGAAAAAGTATTTGAAAATGTTGATTTTGCTAATAAAAAGCCACCAAAAATTTATTTCGGAAAAATACACAAGCTTTCTTGTCAAAAACTTAAATTAAATTTTAAGCCTTTTTTAAAATATCAAAAACGCGGACATCCAATTTGATGACGTAATATGGGTATCACTATACGAAATAACACAGATAAGTTTGACAGATATATTCATAGACATCTGATTATAATAAATATAAATACTTACTATCTATGTATATATTATACCCAGATGTCTATACTGAACTAACTAATGGTCTATGACTCATACCGCTATGACATCACAGCAGGGCTTACCCGCGTTTTAGGTCACGTGATATACAGTTTAAAAATTACGATTTTTAATTTTTTTATTTTAAAAGGAAAAATGTGCTTTTATGACTCGAAATCAGAATATTTAAGTATATTTAACATAAATTTTAACCTTTTTCAAATTTCATGATTTAGTTTTGACTAACGATAATTTCCTATTCAATATTATCTGCTCTTGCTTTATTATTATAATTTTATGTTAATTATTGTCAAAAAAAACATATATCGAAAAGTACCTACTCCGTACACTTTTTATAGACAAAAACTGTTTCACTTGTTAACGATCTCAGAAACTCTATTATAAACAGAGTGTTTGGATCAGTTGGGGAAATAGAAAAATTTTGTAGGCTGGGGTAGATGTGATTGGATTCTGAATCAGTTTAAAAGTATACATCATGGGTGAAATAATATAAAATTTGGTGCAAAAGTAGGGGATTTGGTTGTTTGTTCGACGGGGTGTCCGTCGAATAGTTATATATTTTACTAATATATTGAATAAAATGCTTTAGAATAATTCAATGACCGTTATGACAATTTGTTAGAACCCTCTAAAACATATATTTACAATGCAGTACGGTTAAGCGTATGCATTTCGTGCTATATATTCAGTTATTCAGGTTTTATCAGTGAAAGGATTTCAAAAAAGATAAATCTCCCGTGAGCACTCATGTTACGAGCATTTTCCTCACACTCACACAAAAAATCTCTCCAAACGCGACTAAAGATCAAAGAACGGCTAGCGCGAGTACTGGCACGATAAACAGAATGGTTTCTTTAAAAGGTATAAGTTTGGATTGCAAATAAATTCGATATGCAGAATTAGGAATCTCCCGCAATTTTTAGCAAAGATTTTTATAAATAAATCGATTATTGCTGACAAAACATTTCGATATTCTAGCTTAAAAGCAAAAATAGAACTATTCTTTAAAGAGCTTCATTTAATCCTTTACTATTTGGTCTAAAAAATAAATAGAAATGTCCGTCAGTTTAATCGATACATCCAAAAAATCTTTTAAAATACATTAACTTTAAAAATTGTTGAAAATTGCAAAAGAAGTGTACTCGAGCTAAATGAGGACCTTCTCCATTCACCCCCGTTTTCCTTGATTTCTTTTAGGGTTGTAAATCTAAGTAACTATGCTATGTTTCGAGTCAAGCGAGCCCGGATACCAAACTGAAAACCGAATTTATTATTTATTTATGAACCTAAACGAATGAATAACAAAAAGTAATCTTGTTGTATGTTTTCATATTTTACCACACGTTACAGCTATAAACTTACGGTTTCTGTTAAATTGAGTAAACCTGCAAGGCATTGCTAGTACATCGTGCTAGAATGTCCAAAAATTTTAATTCAACAACTTTTACAGAGGTAATTCTTAATAGAAGAAAAACTTTTCTGACGAAACTTGCAGTCAAACGTTGACAATTATGTTCTGGTGTGAAATTGGGCATCCATATTCCTACATTTGGGTAGTTGAAAGACGCTTCAATAGCTTCAATAAAATCTAAAAGACTTTGTTCAATAAAACTCTTAAAAAATTTTGCGTATAAAAAAATTATTAGAAGCCATAGTGTCGGCTTAAAACTTCCTTAAATTTAAATACTGGCCTGGTTTCTAGTTTAACGGGAACTGTTAAAGAAATTGAATAGTATATGCTACAAAAAAGGCTGCTATTAAAATATCGGTTAGTTAAAAAACTACTTATAGGTATAAGTATTAAGGACCTTAAGGAAAATTCCCTTTGAGTATAACTTCAAACACCAACCAAAGCTCAATGAACAGAATATTGAAAATTGACAGAAAATAATGGGTCAAAGTGAACTTGAAACTAATGGAAACGTTAGGTTCCAGTTGTTAAATATATAAAGTGAAATATTCGAAGAATAAAAAGAAAATAATATTACTACATTAAATCATTAAGCGTTAATGATCTGCAAATGGTTTTCATATATGAAAATCATGATACAAATATAAAATTAAATGAAAATAGAATATTTAAACAGATTTATAATGAAAACAAAAGTCGTTATTTTTTTATATAAGGAAGATTTTTTACATTTAACCTTTTGTTCTATCTCTAACGATTTACAAGATGGGTCCTACGGACCCAAGACTCAATTGACCTATGTTGCTCATTTACGAACTTGACCTCACTTTTTTCTTTAGTACGCTATAAAAATTTCAGCTTGATATCTCATTTCGTTTTTGAGTAATCGTGATGACAGACGGGCTGACAGACGACAAACGACAGACAGGCAACCGGAAATGGACTAATAAGGTGATTTTATGAATACGTGTACTAAAATTTTGTCCATGGTATCAATATTTTTAAGCATTACAAACTTGGGACTAAACTTAATATACCTTCGTATATTTCATATACATAGTATAAAAACAATATGTTTATATGATAATATTTAAAAATTATTTTCTGAATTTTATATTAATAACAGCTATTTAATGCAACAAATATTTGCTAATAAAATCAATATAATTTTAATACATAATTCTTATATGTTTCTTAAAAACATTTTTAATATATCTATTATCATAAATAAATAATATTAAATCCAATAAAAAAGATTTTATCTCATAAAAGAAGATTTTATTTACAATTCATTAAAAATAGATACTCATTTTTTATATATTTTTATACTCACAGCAAAACAACCATTAATTTTCACGTGATATACAAAAAAAAAAAAAAATCAGTAGACACTTTTATCAACAATATTCGAATAGATTCTCTCAACGTACTGGGTGTCACTTAGTTAAACTTAGAGTATAAAATTTTATGTTATGGAGCATTGTGGTATTCGAAATTGCTCTTAATTTACAGCATTTTATAGCATCCTTTGTAGAGCAGTGCGATTATATCCGTAAACTGGGAAAATTAAGTGGCTGACCGGAATTATTTCAGTTTCCATATTTTGTTAGCGAAACTTACAAGTTAAGATTGATTAGAACTTTTTTAGAAAAATTCCTAACTGTCGATACTGTTTCACTGAACGGGAGAAATTTAAACAGGTCAAATACGCCCGTCAAATAAGGTCTAAAAAATTTCGTTTTATGTGAACTAAAACGTGTTTTGCTGCCCACAACTGAGAGGAAGAGTGTGCAGTCCGCCACCAAATTAGCAACGAGTAACATAAGACTAATTACGATTAGCTAATTCATACTGATGATGACTACTTAGTAATCGAAATAAGTATTTATAAAATACAAAAAACTAATCTAGGAAATTGGGACAATTATAGAAATTTATGCTAAAAGCTCGTACACAGTTTTTACTCCAATTCTGGTCCAGCGACTGAAATATTACATAAACAGTTTGTTTAAAATGTTACGTAAAGACACTAACTTAAAGGGCGCTTACCAGAATGTAAGCAAAGATAATTGATGTATTTTTGAGAGTCTCTTTTCGCTCAGATTTTTTAGTGCTTTAGGATTAGAATGCCGTGCCAATATATCAAACGTTGAAGTATTTGCACTATAATTTCTAAAGTCTGCAATGAGCCATCGATATTTCAGGAAAAAAAAATCTATTTGGGAGTTTCTGGAAAAACGGCTGCAAATTAAAGGGTCGTAAAAAACTTTGGGTCAGATATTCAGAAACATATTTTGACTGTTGAACCCGTAATTTTGGTACAAACACATCATTTCGTCAATTTACGAGAACTTAATTTAAGGAAAAATAAAATTGTCCTCACAGGTACTCTAACAACTACTTTTGCGACTCTTTAAGATAATTTATAAAAATTCTAAAAAAAAGTTTGAAATTATTATCATTTCGGTCAAAACTACAATTAAAATGTATCCAGAGGCAAATCATAAACTCATTTGTTTTATAAGTAAAAAAAAAAACAATCGATTTCAAGTCTATACGTTTGTTAAGAAAGCCGATTTTTTAAGGTTAGATAAACTTTCGCTTGGAAGCCTCTCTGTATGCTAATAGTTATCCAAACTGTAGTTTAATGATAGACGTGGTACCTAAGTAAAATGTATTGACTTGACTATGTGTAACAACATTTAATAATAATAATAATAATAATACAGACCAATTTATTATAATGGAAATGTCTGTTGGTGACAGTTTTGATGATTCCATCAAAAGAAATCTTAACACAGCCATGTTTTTTGTAAGTTTCTTTACTTTATTTTTATTCTTTCTCGACACACAATCTTCCAATATAATAATAACTACTAAAATATAAGATGTAAGCTGCTAAAGCATTAGGATACTAACAAAATAAATAACAAGAAAATCGTGTTACTGTGAAAAAAAATATAATCTCGATAATTGCTGTTAACACCGAAATTGTATGTTAAGTGTTTATCATTAAAAAAAAAACTCGTGAGCAACAACTTTCACTAGAGTCGTATTTCCCTATCAATTTACATATATTAAACCATGCATATATGTAATATGCAAGGTATACTAAGTTTAGTCCCAAGTTTGTAAAGCTTAAAAATATTGATGTTACGCACAAAATTTTGGTATAGGTGTTCATAAAATCACCTAATTAGTCCATTTCCGGTTTTCCGTCCGTCCGTCCGTCTGTGGGCACGATAACTCAAAAACGAAAAAAGATATCAAGCTGAAATTTAAAAAGATATCAAGCGTACTCAGGACGTAAAAAGTGAGGTCGAATTTGTAAATGAGAAATATAGATCAATTGGGTCTTGGATCCGTAGGACCCATATTCTAAATCGTTAGAAAAATTAAAAAACTTTTGTTTGAAACATTTTATCGTTAACATCACTGTTTAGCCGTCAGAGCGCAAATTAGCGTAAATTATATAGTATGTATTATATGGGAATATCAGTTATGTATGTGTGGCATGTATGTATGTGTAATGTGATAGAGTAATCAACACTGTGTATGCATGGTATTTCAACAATTAACTCAGTCAATTGTTTTTTTAACTTGTTTTGATAAGATGTCTGACACAAAAATAAAAATCTCGAAAAATGTATTTTTTAAATTGACATTTTTAATATAGAAACTCCCATATATATAAGGGTTGAGTTGAAAATTTCCAAAAGCTTTGATAGTCAACGCCCAAAAATTCATATCCTTGACACTAATTTAACTTGCTAACCGAAATGCAGTTTTATCTCATTGCGGAAGGGCTGTGGAAGTGTGCAAACTGAAAAAACGCCATTTGATTACAAATCCTACTTGCCGATTTATAGTTTGTAGAGGCTCCCAAAAATAATTCCTCCCAAGAAAAGACCAAATAAATCGTGTTCTAGAAATCATAAGACGGATTTATAGCATATCCTCTATGTTGACCTTACAGAGCACAGGTCTATATTTTCGGGAAAAATTTGACTAAAAAGGCAAACACAAACATATTATATTAGGTGTAAACATCCGTACAACGTAATCCATAATATATAGAAAGAAAATAAAATGAAGCTTTTTGCGAAAAATTTGTTTAATAACACATGACAATGACCAACATCACTAAAAACTTGTAACATTTTTATATCGCACTAAATTCCCATTTTGCTTTGCCCTCTTACTTTGGAATGAAATTATTTTCTCAAATTTAGATGCTCAAAGTAATTTAAATCTGCATTAAAATTGGTTTTCTCCAAACTTTAAAGAGGGCTATCCTGGAAGAGTAGTTTTTATGTGAGAAAAGAATTATCCAACTCAGTTCATAACATAGGTCTGTAAATAGAAATTTTTGGCAGCTGCGTGGGAAATTTTTGGTAAATTATATATTTATTAGGATGCTCGATTCATTTAGAAATGCAAATAATCGGAAATGCGATTAATTGAAGTGGTAAAAGTTGGAATGATACTAACCCATAAATTTGAATTGGTTAATACTAATGGTGAAACTGACTCGTGAATTGTCAGTTTGCCTTTTTTGTCTTTGATACAAGTTTGCCTTTTATGTTTTTGATCAATTTTCTCATTTATTTTTAATTCTCCTTCGAACATGCTTTCGCTTCTCATCTTCTTTTCCCGCATGAGTTATCGCAAACAATCTTGTATCATTCATTTGTCATAATGTGCTCCCTATTATTCTCCTGATCCACAAACTTTCAATTTGTCATGAGCCTTGCCAGAAACCCTAACATAATAAGTTTTTAATAGTTGTCTTTAAGGGTGATCGGAAATATCCGCATCATATCAGCTATGTAAAAAAAAGTATTTTAAACGATGTTTGAATATAATTTAAAACAAAAATGTTTGGATGTAGATATTGTAGGTATAACTGTTTCAACGTAGTTTGATTGCATCATTTTGTTTTTTCTACACATCTCGTTAAAATTGAATGCTTGAAATATCAACTTATAGGTTGAATCATAGTAGATATTATGTTATCAAAAATTAATTTCCGTGTTATTGGAAAAGCTAATGCACCTACTCCTCAGACTCCTTATGGGCAATGGGTTTTGATTAAATTTTCTAGAAAGAATTTAATAGGAAGTTATCTGTATACAATGGTTACACTACATTATTAATTGCATACTATTTATTCGTTTAAGATATAATAATTGTTTTCTTAAAATGTTTTCGTAATTTTATGAACACTTATATTATAATTTTGTTCGTATCATCAATAATTCTAAGCGTTACAAACTTGGGATTAAAATTAGTATATCTTGATTAATTTATCATATTCATAGGGTATAAAATCATTGGCGGAAGGTTTCAATAGGTAAACTTTTTACTTATTAGTACAAGAAATTCAAAAAATCCAGCAAAATCAAAATCCATTCACTATGTGTTCCGAGATAAAAACCTAATAGTACTGGACTAATTAAAATAAAAATTCAAATTAAGGTAACAATGTATAACTTGTGGTAATAACTACAAGACATATTAGATCAGTATACAGTCAGCATAAGTGGGTTTCAATTATAAATAAATAAATGATTAGAAAGCGCATGTGCTTAACTGCGGAGTATGTTTATATAATTTGGTTGTTGGTACTATTTTTTTAATCTTTTATACGATGCATAGGGTCGTCATAACTCCAAAACCTAAAAAGGTTAGAGTTATTGAACGCAGCATGCCAGCGTTTTTGTCAGCTTTTGGTTCTTTCCTGTCCTCAAATCGATCGCAATTACGAACTCAGCCACTTATCGTTTTCTTTCGAGCAAGGATAGTTTTTATGTTATTTAGTGGTACTTTGATTTTAATTAGAATCAATAATCGCTTTTTAGTTGAAGAAAATTATCTGGGGTCATCATATATCCCATGCGACTTCTAATAAGATTTACATATTAATGGGTCTACTTAAGAACTAAACTAATAAAATTCAGTTAAATATGAGGAATTTAGAAAAAATTACTGTTGTTACTCTATGTTAATATCACCATATAATTTCAAAATGAAATTGTTTCATAAGGTTGTATTGTTTTAGAGAAAAGGTAGTGGACTGTCACTGTCCAGTTTAAATAAAATAAAAGAGAACATACATTTTGGCTATTTGCCAATTAAATACGACTATGTTTGCGAATAGAAAACTATAAATAGAGATAGTACAAGATACTTCAAAATTATTTACTAAAAAATTTTCGTGATAACTTTTCACACATGCTTTTGACTTTTAAAATAAACTAAGCTGCACGAAATCTAACTCAATATTTGTTTAATTCTCTTACGATCGATACTTTTGATTTTGATAATAAATAATATAATTGAATTCTTTTCAGATTTAAGTCATGATGTGGTGTATCGATTGATGATGTGGCGTCAAAAACATAATTCGGTCCAGTATTTCCTGAGGAATCGATATTAAAAATTTACGATTGATTGAAAAAGGGCAGCGGTGAATATTGTAAAAAAATTGGTAAGCTTGATATTTTCGGCAGTTTTTTTCATGGCTTACCGAAACATTAAAACAAACAAATAAAAAACAAAAAAAAAAAGAAAGTGATTCCGTAATGTAAAATGTTACCGTCGTCATGGTAAAAAAGCATAAAATTTTCTATTAATTCCACCTAAACTGACCAAATTCCGCGATAAACAGTGAAAAAATTTTTTGCAATTAATTATTTTTCTCAAAATGAATTAAGCTTTGCCGAGGGTTTCTTGTTCTTATGGCTTTGAACTGTCGATTTATATAGGAGATTCTCCAATCCGCGGTGACAGGTCTTTTGATGTCACCGGCTCACGGACTATCATTGAGAGTATTTTCATAATTCTCTTTTTTATCTTTTTGAAATACTTTGTTTATAGTTATATATACTGGTTAGGTACTAGAATTGTATTCCTGTAGAACTACTCATACTACAACTTACTCTGTTATTACTGTAGGAGTTTCATCTCTTTTGTTTCAAGTAAATAGAAACGAACTATCCAAAACCCATTCACCATCAATGAATGCATCTATATATACCATTGAAAACGTCTTTTCATTACTCTCACGTCATTGTTGTCAAACTCTGGACGAACAGAAATTATTTGACAAGCCAAAGAATTCATTACAAAGAAAACTGGATGATTTTCTATCTAGGTATTGTACTATTAGTTAAAACATAGAAAGATAGGTATTATTAGTTAAGACATAGTTTTCTTTTCCTTTCAGTTTTCTTTCTTTTTTTTTTTAATAAAAATAACTTGACTGAAAAATCTCAAAATATCTATATTGTTTGATTTACTACGTATTTTAATAAAACGAACATTTCCAAAAAAAAATATGTTTATATTTGATATATTTTTTTTAGAATTTTATTTAACGGTTGAAGTACATAACTCGACACAGCAATTGATACCTACAATTTCTGAGCAACTATATATGGCAGCTTCAATTTTTGCATGTCCACCGATCTTTCATAATACAAACGAAGTACGTACGTATGAAAAAAGTTCGTACATAAGTGCGAAGAACCTAAATACGCACACACATAAAAAGTACGCGCATAAGTACAAAGCACGTATGTACCTGAAAAGTACGTACATACGTAGAAAGTTTTATAAGAAGTTCGAGCACGAGTAAAAACATAATTTAAAAATTTTTAGCGCAAGAGCTGTGTTAGCTAAGCGAATTCCCTCAGAGATAGAAAGTAGCATATTTTTCTTACTATCGAATATTATTGCATGTTTAGTTTATCAAGAATTTTTATTTCGAAAACTAAGCGCCTTAGAGAAATGTAAGAATTTTTCAAAATTCCATCATTAGTACAAAAGCTATAGCTTTATTTCCTTCTATAATAATAATAATAAACAAGTGAAAACAAACAATTGACTGAGTTAATAGTTGAAACACTATGCATAGACAGTGTTGATTACTCTATCACATTACACATATAACATACTAGACATTTTACGCCCAATTTGCGCACTCACGGGTGCGATGTTTACGATGATGTTTACGAAAAAATGTTTAAATCAAAAGTTGGTTATTTTTTTTATAAGGAATATTTTTTACATTTAAACTTTTGTTCTATCTCTAACGGTTTATAAGATGGACACTAAGGACCCTAAGGTCAAGATCCAATGTTGCTCATTTACGAAGTCGACCTCACTTTTTACGTCCTGAGTACGCTGTAAAAATTTCAGCTTGATATCTTTTTTCGTTTTTGAGTTATCGTGCTCACAGACGGGCAGACGGACGGACGGACGGACAACCGGAAATGGACTGATTAGGTGATTTTATGAACACCTATACAAAAATTTTGTTCGTAGCATCAGTATTTTTAAGCGTTACAAACTTGGGACTAAGCTTAGTATTCCTAGCATATTACATATATGCATGGTATAAAAATTTTAAAATGTATAAAATAATAAATAGCTATTAAAATACTTGTAATATTGGAAATGAAAATCATGAGTCCAAATTTCAAGTCTCTAGCTCATCGGAAAGTTAGTTAAAAATTAATTACAAAATTCCACCCGGATTGCCACGATTAAACTCTCATTTTTCTTTATTATCAAACCTGTATCAAGCTTCTAAATGGCAGACAAAAAGAACTTTACTTAAATTTTCTTTCTTTTAAAAATTAGAAAAATTAATTTTTCTGGAAATCTTAGCTAAATATTTATTAATAAAATACGCGGTAACAAAAATTTAATATTCAAGCAAATTATATATTTGATGGTTATGCACGAATTTCCGAAGAACCAAATAATGAATTTCCAAGAAAATAATGTTATTCTAAAACATGGTTTATAAAAATATATGTTGATGTCTTTATCTATGGGTATCATTTCGTTGATCGTTTTATAAATCAATGAGGTGCGACCAAGTTTTGCGCGAACGAATACTGTTCCATCAACAGCAAACTGTATGTTATACGCTTCGTATCCTATACCCACACAGACACCTTATAAGATGATCTGTCAAGACAACTTCAATAGTCCATCGTTCTTTTACATCTCATCAAACTTTTGTTATACTTTTGTCGTCATATGTCGTTATATCTTGAGACTTTGAATACTTATCACACAATCTTCAACAGTCAATTCGATATAAGCTGTAAAATGCTTTTTCTTAACGTATTTAGTTAGAACTTTTTCTTTATATAATATCTCGAACAACTACCCATTCCTATAAGTAAATGTGCTTTTTTACCTGGTCGTTCGATATACAAATATAGATATTATGCTTACAATAGGTACACGAAATTTGACACAACTGTTACTTTTTCTGTTTTAAACTACTTTGTTACTTTCTTAATTTTGAGAAAAATTCACAATCTTTCGCACTTGAATAGTAATAAGAGGAAAATAAAAATTATTACAGATAGCTCAGAAACCTTAATGCCATTGTCTTAAAGGTCTTTTCTGCATTATTTTTGAAAATTGGAGATGGCGAACCTTATTTTTACGAAAAGAACCACTTTGTATTCAATAACGAAAAATTTGTGTTTAATTTTTTTAATATCAAATATCAGTGATGGAACTAACTCTCACACTCTGGGCAAACAGTTTTAGATAATCTACACAAAATAACCCTTTCGAAAAATTTACGAATTTTTTTACTTAAAGTCAATACAGTGGGCGATAAATTTAAGAGGCTCGCCTCTATAGCAGTGAGTTCTCATTCTTTAAAAAAATCTTAGGATTATCTCGTAATTAGTGATTGATAAAAAATCGAGGAACAAATAGTAATCGAATTGACTTTTAGCTTCAACTGTTTTTATCTTGTATTAAAATGCGTATAAAATGAAACTTTTAACAAAGAATAACTTATTTTGGAGCTGAAACCCAACATCATTTTTGAGTATCGCCGTACCGTTTAAGTTGTACCGCTGACTTCAAAAAGTATATGTGAAAATTATTTATTAGAACTGGTTTAAATCAACACACAGTCATACCTGATTAAGAGAGAATTGGAGAGACCGTAGCTTATAGAGGTAAAAGAGAGGTCTGTCTCAATTAGAGAGGCCTATTAATAATATTCAAAATATTTAGTTATAAACATAGTAAAGCCTAATTTATTGTCATTCATA